>NC_134284.1:25103154-25740654 GCF_949628215.1 Phalacrocorax aristotelis | reverse complement strand
AGCTAGAACCTTATAATAGGAAGTGTTAGGCAAACCTGACTACAGATTTTGCTTCCATCTGTATTTATATCATGCTGTGTACTGACTGTCTGGTATGCCTGTACAGACTTTGCCCCAAAGTTAATTTTGTCTGTGTCTTCTCTTCAGTATTTATTTTAAAAATTCTGCATAGGTATGAGTGGTATTTACATTTCTATTATAATGTCTTAAGCATGTTAGGATTTCTTTTGAACACCAGGAAGGTGAGTAAAAGTACTGAGAGACAATAAGATGGGAAGATGATTACTAAGAAGTCAAAAAACAAGGCCTTTTACACAGATTTTTGCCTGCATGCCTTCCACAGAAAATGACAGATAATCTTTATATTTGATGCATTCCCTTTGCGAAGTTAACTTTTTTTTTTACTTTATGCTCTTTTTTTTTTGCTGTCCACAGTTTTTTCCTGTCCATGAAAATGGCATTTATTGATGTGAGCAGAGCTGATCAGTCACAGCTGTTCTTAGAGATGTTCATTTCCACAAAACAGCTCGTGTCTCCAGCATGCTGTGTGTCTCTGCTTTTGCTTTTATTGCTATCCTACATGGTTTTTTCCAACTTTGTCAGAAGAGTGTTCATACATTTCTTGGTTGTTTAGAGCAGTGTTCCATATACATGCAACATTGAATAATCAATTGTAAGAGCTGTTTTTCCCTGCCTTTTACAGGGGCTGCCAAGATAGTTTTATGGGCAGCCCTTTGCCTATCTTGTGTTTTTTAATTTATAGAATAAATGCCCAGATTACTTCATGGACTCCTTTATTTTTGTTTCACAGAAAGAACTAGCAGGCATTTGAACTAAAGTTAACTGCTTTTCAATATATATTGAAATAGAGAATCCCTGTTATTAGCATATAAAAGAGGCAGATTGGGAGCTGCCTGTCCGTAATTCCCATGGCACTTTAAAGCTGCTTTCATATATTAAAGAGGATAATGGTAATAAGGTAAAGAAAGTGTGTAAATAATAAGGTATGTAAGATATATGTGAGATATATAAATAAAGGATTCTTTACAGGCATTTATGTAGAAATCCTACTCCTCACCCCAAGTTAATTGGATTTTTGTAGCTTACTTTACTAAGTTGGATTTGAATTTTAGTTCTGCTAAATATGTTAAGGCATTTTAATATTTATCTAAAATGTTAGAAACTAGGTGAACTAATCACTGATCTTTTAACTTTTTTTTTAAAATTTACTTCTATTATGGAACCAGCCAGAGGTTTTAACTCAAGGCTGAAGTATCATGGCACTGATTATGAAATGCTAGTAAGGAAATGTCCTTTTCACGGAAAGGTCTGGTTTTGCTATGTGCTTCCCTAACAGTATGCTTCATTAATAGTATTATTCAATTAAATGCTAAGTTAGCTATACACACAAGTCATGGGCTTAAAGCCAGAATGAGAGGAAAATGATCAAAAGCTGTACAGTTAAAAAAAATCGACCATGGATACATTACTTATGAGATGCAAAAGCTCAACATTCACTCAGATATGTGAGCTAACTGTGCATTTCCGGGCTGCTCAGCTGTATAGGTCCTGTGTCATTTGGTCTGAAAAGGTAAAGTTGATCGTGTATGATGTTGACCATTGTGTTCCTGTGCATCTGTTGGCTGCAGAAGCTGGTATACTATACCCAGCTAGCCCAACAGGCTGTTTTAGGCTTGGGTGAACCATGAATATGTATGGTACAGCAGGTATATTCAAGAGCCTCTTAGCCAACTTTCTGATTATTCTGTAAACGTTACAGAGGAAGTGGATTTCTGAGAGGTTCAGTTGCTTTGTGTTTAAAAGGTTTTTTTATGGTCTAACATTAATTGCTACTGGTAAACACTGATGGCTAACAAAAATATCTTAGAAAAAGCCCAGGGGAATACTCTGTGAGCTCGGTGCAGGGCTGGATTTGGAAGATCTGGATTCTATTCTTAATTTGACCGTTGATTTGCAGTTTGATTTTGGCAAGTTAATTGCTGTGTTTCTGTTTCTGTTTCACATCTTCTACCTCTATTGTCTATCTTCACTGCAGTTTGTCTCTACAGTGCCTAGGATAAGGACAGAGGCAATCTTGCCTGTGATTCTAATCACAGTGATAAATAATATTAAATGCAAAGTAAGTTTCAATCATTCTACTGAAGTATGATTGTCATGGGTTTGTATAGGTGTACAGTGATACAGATTTAAACTACATGTTCAGCCATCTTTAACCTTAAAGGATTGAGTCCTGTCAGAGAGCTGTCATTAGCATCCATCTTCATGTTCTGTACTGAGCTGAGAGAAGTTAGACTTGAAGGTAATGTCCATGGATGTCAAGGAGGTGATATAATTATATTTGTAACAACTCTGACTCAACAACTCTATGACGTACAGCTAAATGTCTGCAGCTCTTTTACACATATAATTCTCTTTCATGCCTGATACATCGTCAAAAACATTCTCATTAAAAACACTTGCGTATGGTACTGACCTTATGTTTGAAAACAACTGATTGATTATGTCTCAGATGGCTGTTGCGATGCTTACCCCAAATATTCCCTGATGGTATTTTTCTTTTCAAAGGAAAAGAGCTTCTACATTATGACCAATTTTGCTGTCAGGTTCCAGGTCATATAGGCAGCCTTTGGGTCTTGTTTGAAACCCTACCAATTTCAGTTGGATTCCATGAAAACTTAAGTGTGGTTCTGTTCAGTAAACATGAAAAAACTCTATAATAATTTGAAAGCTCATGGAGACCACTGAACGTAGCAAGCTTTATTGAGAACAGTAGCTGCCAGACTTCTCTAGGCTTCCTGCAAAAGGGACTTACAATCACTTGATTTTTATAAATTTTTAATGCTTTTTTGACAATACAGCCATTTTGCATCCATACTGTGTGTTTGTATCACTGCTGAAAATTCTTGTGCCTTGAGCGTACAAAAGAACATACCATGTCCTTCATGCCAGAGTTTGTGAAAGCATTATTCTGTCTCATTACATTAGTTTTTGCTGTTCATCTCAGGTTGATTTTCTCCTCTTTTGTTCTTTGTTTAAAAGTTAATATAGTCATTGAAAAAATACCTGATGGACACTAATGGAAACTGACCACTGAACAAATGTAATACGTGCTAAGCCCATTGTCCCACCTGCACCTGGGTTTCAAACCTGTTTGGAAGGGCTAAACAGTTAGACATAAAAGGATAATCAAGGTTTCTGGCCTACTGAACCCTGAGTTTGAAAAGAGCATGCCAGCTTTGTTAATCAGATTGTACAGGAAAAGCTAGACTAAGACTGGTTATTACATATTGGCTATTGAATACCTGTCAAATAGGAACTTTCAGTTATGATCAACATGAGGCAGATCTGAAGCAGTTACTTTGAGATGAAAAGCTGTGTATCCCATTACCAGTCACTTGAGCCGTTCAGTGTCCATCTGCTGATTTGAGAAGAAAACATTATTAATAATGTATTCATGGATTGTGCTCTAGCTTTTATGTTGCTATTAGTTCTTCCAGCCTAAGCTATGTCAGCATTATTTAGCTTCTGGGCTCTAATGTCTCCTTAGTAGCCATGGCAAGTTGCTTGGTATTTTCTGTTTTAGGGAATAAAATGAATTAAAACATATGATGTGACATTAAAATTGATCCATGAGTATGAGGTTGCTTAGTTTTTGCGTAAGAATCTATGCTGCATTAATACCTTTTATCACTGCTTCAGAATTCTTTTGCAAAGAAGGGAGTGTGGGCAAAAAAAGAGTATCTTGTATCATAGTTTATTACAGCTAACACAACTACACTAATCTAGTACTTGGTAATGTAAATCACAATGCTATGAAATGAGTAAGGTAATGTTTTGGGCTTAGGGAGCTGAATGCTGATATAAACTGTTGCAGTTCCATCAAAGTCAGTGGAAATGTCAATGTCAGAAAAATGGCCAAAGATATCTAGAGAATTTTGTTTGGTTTGGACAGTGTTTTAACATTTTTCATTACAGTTCCACCAGGCACAATAAAATTATTGCATTAAAACTTAAGCCATTCAAACCCATAATTTATGAGTCTTATCATTTGGGGGAATTGCTTTCTTTTTAGATTGCTGAACAATATGATCTGGAAAGTTGTCAGAATTAAAGCCTGCAGCCAAAACAAGATATTATTAACTGTTAAGTTCTTAATGTCTTTGGAAGTCTTGCTCTTTTGAAGTAGTTATCTTTTTTTTTTTCCCCTTAGAATGGGCAGTTGGTATATACCAGGAAAGTAATTATGTGCCTGGAAGAAAATGGCATGCAGGCGTAGTCCTTGATCCAAGACATTTGCAAAATAAAAGTTCTTCTTAGTCTACGATTTTTAATTTATTATTATTTTTTTTAAATCAGGTAGTATCACTGGCCAAAACATCTGAATGCTTGGCTGTTTATCTGTGATACAGATCTCTGCAGTTTTCATGTCTTTGTGGCTTCAAGACTGTATTACACAGGGACTGAGAAGCTATAGCTATGGCAACTGATGCCTGATAGGTAGCTGACAGCATGAATTACAGAATCCAAGGATTTGTTGCAGACTGGTCTCCCTGCTGGTCTGACTGCTCATTTTTTTGACCTTCAGGACCAGGATCAAGGCCTTTTCTGTTGTGGTATTCTTCCTTCTGTAAGAAACTCTAAAGAGTTTGTACAGGTAAACAGGTACTGATAGATCTTAAACTGGCTTAGGAGGGGATTTTTTTTGCAGTCATGCTTATTCTAATTCTTCAAGTGAGACAAACTGTGTCTCATTTTTGCTGGTATCAGTATTGCTACATCTACAGTAGCACTTTTACCATCACAACTAGCTCATTCAGAACAGTATTTTTCACAACCGTGACTGAGTTAGTGGTGTAAGTAAATCCTGAAGTCCAACTCAACCTCAGATATGGCCTTTGTATTAAGGAGAAGGTGGGGAATAAGGTGTGATATTAAATGTTCTTAATTCTGAAATGTTTTCATTTGTTAGGTTATGCAAATAGTGTCTGAATTAAGAAAGCCAGTTGCAGCCCAGGTATTGAAAATCCAGGTCCTCCATAGTCACTGACAGTTGGAGTAAACATTTTGTAGCAGTACCGCAAAAACAAGAGGTTGAAAGGTGAAATATAGGAGAAAATAATTTGGGTTCTTACTTTTCTTAATACCTCTGCAAATTGCTGACCAAATTAGAAGAAAAATTCAACTCATACCCCTGGTTAATGTGTGAATGGTCATGCTCCAGAACCTGAAATGCAGTTCCAGGTCTCAAACAAAAGCCCCCCAAAAAGGACTTAATGCTGGTTAAAAATATTTTGTAGATCGGAGTTTAATATCTATGTTGACAATGTATTTGGACTTCTTTTGTGTCCAAATTTCTGTAGAAGATCATCCTCCAGCAGTTTTCTATTACCGGTTGCTTAGTAATGTATATTTAAAAACAAAACTGAATGTGCCTGGACAGTTATGCCTTCAGCCAAGTATCTTGTTAGTGCAGATATAATAATACTATGTAATAATAATAATAACAATGACTTGATTGAGCAATCCAGGACACATGTTCTGACATTGCAGCAGGTATTTAATTGCATATGAAGGTTTCAAAGAAAATGAAATTCATTTGTAAGAAAATGAGAACCTCAATTTAAAGCAAGTTTTAGCACTCAGAGGAAAAAAATGTGTCTGAGTGAAGCACTTCATAGTATAGAAGATCTGATAGATTTTATGGATTTCTTTACAGTGTGGAGATCACACGCAAAATTTTACTGCTTAAATATCATCAGCTATCAGTACACTAATGCTTGGGTATTAATATCTGTTGCTGCAAAAATCTACTAAAATGGGAGTAAAATGCAGTTACAAAAACAACCACAGTAAGGTGATTTTATCTCTACAAACATAAAGCATAAAGAAGCAGTGCACAAGATAAAATCCCTATAAAATGTTATTGGAGTTTGCTGGACCCAAAATTATTCAGATTCACTTAGTTTTTAATTAAGAGGACCTAATGAAATTTAATGAAGTTATAATCCTAACTGAATTTAAAGCACTCTACTTTGAAGGCTCATAATGCTTCAGTTGTGGAGTGGCAAAGCTGAAGAATTTGGTTTTCTTTTTTTTAGGAACTACTAGTTACTTTTTCTAGTGGCTGCTTTCAGTACCGAGAACAAAGTTTCAGAAATCATTAGGAGAGTTCCCCAAGATCGACTGTTGCCTGATGTTATTGATGAACTGACAGCAAAGAAGAGATAAGAGAACTCTTTACATGGTGATTTTTGCACAAGAGTATAGAGAAAGTGTGCTGAGTGTATGTATTTAAAAGTAGAAAAAAATCAAAGAAAGGTGACTGGTTGTTTTCTTAATTATTAATAGCTTTTTGTATATACCTAGTTCAGATCCTTTTTCCTAAAAACTTCATATTACTATTACTAATAACACAAGTGGACCAGTCTGATGCAGTACCATTTTCCCAGTTTGTATTGATTCCAGTAAGATTGTAAATGAGTAGAGATTTTTGCCTCACAACAGTTTAAGATCATAAAAGAATTGTAATTATGTAGGAAAGGGGGAATATGCATTATGAGATAATCCAGCATAACCTATTGCTCTTGTCAGTTTTTTTTTTTTCCTAATTAATCTATGACAAGCACATTTAAATTTATGTAAAAACCTTTGGTAAAGAAGGTTTTGCAGCCTTCTTAGTGGGCATGTTGCTTGGCTTCCGATCCATTACTAAGGGATCATAATATAAGTTCTGATTCTTCTCAATGTAAGATTTAATTAATATTTCCTGTGCTTCTTCCATTCCTCCTTCTAGTAGACCATTGAGCAGAGGCAGTTGATCTTTTTATCAAGAGAATTATCAAGTCCTGTGCTCTTTCAGATCCTTTACCTGTCTTGTAGGTCTAATTTTCTAAGCCACTTTTACTGTTAGTTTTCTTCTCTGGATGGAGCTCTTCTATAAATACTAACAATTGCTAAACCTATTCACTTTTTAAATTAAAGCAATATAAAACAACTGAGTAAATACACACATTAAGTATAGTCAAATTAGTAATATAAACATGTATTGGGAACACATAATAGATATTAAGGAAAAATGCTCTCTAGTTCTGAACAGTATAATATTCAGTATGTCAAGCATAGGTCTAAATGAGTTGACTGTGTTCCACTGTAGATTTCAGTTGCTGAAAACAACGGTGTAAAATATATTCTGGCCTTCTGTTGAAGAATGTCCACATAATCACCAGATTGAATTTAGATTTTGAATTTTTCCTTTAATTAGAATTCTTATTCTGAACATGGAGAAACTTACAGCTGTACTGCATCAGATAGAGCTCTGGGGGGTGACCTGGACAGTTCTTCCTCCCTTCTTTTCATATTCCTGATGACAGCAATTTACTATGGCTTTTGAATTGATACGGTGTACTTCTCAAACTTGCGCAAGTTTTTTTCCTGTCTGCATGCTTTGATTGAAGTCTGCAGCTGATTTATCTCTGCTTTGCCCAAGTGAAGGTGCAAGCAGTGTGTTACAGGAGTAAGTTGCTTACTCCCTGTTAGTGCCCTAAGTGAGTATATGTGAGCTTTCCCTGATCTGGTTCATAGTCCTCAGTAGGCTGTCAGTCAATTTTGAAGTCTGATACCTGTAACTCTTACCAATAGCCTCACTTTTCATGAAGCAAATAAAATTATTTTAATGCTGCATGAAGTAGGAACATTCTACAGTAATGAAAGCAAAGACATTTTGAAAAATAATCAAAACAAAGACACTTTTAATAGAACAGAATCCCATAGGAATTTAATCAAGGTATGTGATGAACCTTCTGGTTTTGATCAAGAAAAAGCCTTCAGGGTTTGTCAGGCAAAAAAAAAAACTGTTTATATGAAATGTAAATGTTCCTTTTTTTTTTCTGGCTTTAGAAAATAAGTAACTTGAACTATATAGTAATTTCATGTACTTAATGTGGGTGCATAGTAATATGACAACACTATCCTCTAGTGGCAGTATGTGTTAACACAAGTCTCAATCTGCATAAATGTGAATTGGTTTATATGTGTTGAAAAGATGGTGTGTGCCCACATTAGTATTTATAAATTCAGAGTTTTGTTTTACATAGCATAATAAGCAATAATTAACCAAATGCTGCATACAATGTGGTGATAATATACGCTTCAACCACCAGCATCAGCTGCACTTATGTATGTGACTATAAAACAGAGTATACCTGTGTTTTCTTGTTATTTTCCAGACCATCAAAATTCTGTAGCTTCTGTAGCTATGGTAGCTTTTCATAGGTATGTCGTTTAACATGGTAAGATCACTACTTGTTTTTTAGCCAATTCCTGAGCTCTGGCAGTAAAACCTAACTCTCATGGTGAGAATGTCTCTAGACACCGGTATCCACAAGGACATAAAATATCCTTAATTTCTTTTTTCAGTTTGAAATTTCAAAAAGCCAGTGTATAACTTAAAGGAAAATAAGGAAAGGCAAGACTTTGTGTAAGAGAATAAACTCAGAGATTTCAATGCATTAGTTTTTCAAGCTTACCTACTAAAAGGGCCAGTCTAGACTGAAAGTGTATTTGCTTACTGTGAAGAGAGACGTTTCCAAAAAATTATATGATTTCTCGCTCATCCTCTAAAAATGTTCCTGCTCTGGAAGTTTGGAAATTTATCTATCTATCTATGTAAAAAAACGCTATTAAAGTCATCTTTTTGTTTTGTTGTTGTTGTTGCTGTTGTTTATATTCTGACAAATTTTGGAGAAATTTTATCTAAATATTTCATAATGTATTTTGGGAATAAAGAGGTTATGATGCTTCCCATTCATGCATGCCCATATAAATCAGAGAAGACCCAGTTAAAGAAACATCTCTAGCTTTTCATATGATTTCTGCAAGTGACAAGCAGAACAGATGGGAATGAACGTGTTGATGTTTCTGTTGTTCTGATTTTACTTTCAAAGCCCATTTGGCATACAGCCAGCTCACTTGTCTATCGGGTCCAGTTAAAGGACCGCACAGACAGCTTAACAGTGCTTTCATTTCCCTTCTCCGTACCTAGACAGTAAGCAAACATGCTTTAGGAGGTAGGATTGCACCTTTTGAATGTTACCACCTAATGCAGAATCAAATATAACCAGTGGATACTAAAGAGGTTATACTGACCTTGATACATATCATAGAATTCATAAAAGCTTGTTGTGCTTTATAAAGTTACTTTAATATCGAGTGTATTTGTTCCTATAGTGCCAAGTTATTTTTCTGATACCTGTACAAAGAATTAAAGGTAAATATTTTCTTAATTTTCATGTGAATTGTCCTTAAAAACCAAAAGCAAAAGTAAAAACATTAAAAAGCAGTGTTTCCTAGCATTCAATTTATACTGCAAAATGTTTGCATTACATTGTTTTTCCTCTGAGGTCTGTGCATGGACCAAAGGAGATACTTGAGAAATCATTGCTGTGTCGTCTTTGTTCCACAATCCCCTCGAGCAGTGTTTGCTATAATGGTATAAACTGCAGTGGTAAATTGCAATGTAAAAACATAAAATTTGTGACAACATAATTGTAGCCACAGGACAATAATTAGTCAAGAAACAATTATCTTGAGTGAGACAGCAATTATTTTTGAAGTGTCAATAAAAACTGTTAGTAGTATAAGTAGTGCCCCACTAAGAGTCAGATGTAACTCTGCAATGACTAATGTTATTTTAAAAATGCCATGTGAAGAGTTCAGATGTTACACTTGGAAGATGTTATTCGGGGTCTTGTGGTGAGTTATGGAGCCTTTTGCTCCTGATTCACCAGTTTAATTCCAATTCACTTTGCTAGTGACAAAGTGTCATATAATGGCAGATCATAGCACTGAGTTTTATGAATTAACCATATGCATCCCTCCAAAAGTCCCTCCAAAAAATAGCTAGAAGTTCACATTGCAGATAGCTAACTAGGAAAAACACCAACCGGTAATTTTGTTGGCGGTGTTTGTTACCAGTGTTTGAAGGGCCAATGAAGATTGAATTGTCCTTTTTCTTCTAGTTTTTCTCTGAATGTTGAGCATTGTCAGTGGGAACTACAGAAGAGTCTCAGAATTTCTGCCTCTGCTATGTGTGTTCTGCAGATAAATAAAGAAATGAAAAATAATGTCAGGGAAAAATAATGCCCAGATATCCTGGGTGAAATGCTTCTGAGGATCTGTGAAAGGGAACTGTATGTTAGTGACAGGCTGCAATCTGTTTGCGTGAAGACAGGCCCTACATCATAGGTGATCAAAAGAATGCTGTTTATCTCTTAAGCCATGTTAAAATAAGCCTGTGATGTAGAAAGAGTGAAAAAACTTTGATCTTAGCTCCACATTCTCTTCAATAGGTCAGCACCACCAGGTGAAACTGTCTCCTGTTTCTACTTCCCAATTCTCTTGAATTCTCTTTCTAGATTCTGTGTATCTAGAACTAATAACTTAAGGGCACCAGAAGATGGAGTTTACTGCTATATGGGTTATTTTGTGTTCTAGTGTTCCTGTTGACTAAAAATAAATTAATTTTATAATCAGTTACTGAAAAACATACTCGATGACTCTGTCAGTGGTTTTTGGAATATGTTATGCTTTCTTCATAGGTATTTTGCCTTGAAAAGGGAACCTTTTAAAATTTTCTTTGGAAAAATACTGTTTATGTAGTATGCAGTACAATAAAACAAATATTAATTATAATTTGTGGTTTCACATGTTTATAATTGCAATAATGTTGCCTTAAATACAAATACTGGGATTTAAGAACTATTCTGAAACGTCTGAAAATATTATATTTGGCTATGAAGCACCATAGTCTAATGGTTTATTGTTTAGGATTCCAGTGCAGTATTTTTCTCAGTGTTTCATTGAAGTATAGAATAGACATTAGAAGAGATCTGTAATAAACACAGACTTTCTTATCATATTTTCAAATGGGGCTTGGCTGCTAGCTCTGCAGAACTGAATTAGCAGAATAAATAGCAGGAAAAATAGCCAGAGCTCCTTGGATCATGCCTTTCTCTGCTGACCTACAACACAGTCCATTTTATGTACTCATTTAAAATTTGGGCTGCCTGCTGACATGCACAAAAAGAGTACAATAATGGCAGAGTGTCTCTTCTAATAGAAATCTGTGAAGAAATACAGGAAATAAAATCATCAAATGTATTTCTCACAGGTCACTGAAGAGCTGTAATGTCATGTGTAGATAATAGTTGCATAATACTGATGTGGAGAAAGCAAACTTGCAATTTAGCATAGTCATACTCTATTTCCATTAATAGCAACATGCAGCAGCCCCTGTTATGGTATAATGGCATGCTGTATTAAATGATTAGAATATTAGATCTTTCATATGGTGAATATGTCACGTTACAAATAGCTTCACTGAATTCAATTCATTAGGGCAGATGTTCTTCAGTGTGAATAAGGATATCGTCTTGCCCTGAATAAGGCAGCAAACAGAGTCCTATTGCATTTGGTAAGAAATTGCCCAGGCAAAATGTCTCTGTTTTTCTGGTGGTTGACTGAAAACGTAAGAAAGAAATATTCAATATGTAACAGAGGACAGAAGAAACAAATGCATTGAAGAGGTTGATTTGTGGAGGCTGCTTTTTCACTACAATTTCGGTTATGGCAGTGGGAAGTATGCCTTCTTTTTCCCTCTGCTGACACTGTCCTGTACATCCGGAAGCAATTGGTCTTAAAAAAGGGCCCTGACATCTCAAGTTAGAGAAAGTAGACCAATGGCATATTGCAGGGCTATGACAACAAATCTGAAAATCTGTCTTCGCTGATTTCAGTTACTGTCATGTTAGATTTGACGCAAAACTTTCAGTATCAACTTGCTCTTATGGGTATTGCTGCCTGAGCTAAATACCTGGAAAGTATTAAGAATTACTTTTTAAAATAAATTGAATAGTCAGATAATACAAGCATGTGCTGAGAAATTATTTGAATTGAACAGGATGCATAAGAGCCTTAAAAAATTAGAAAAGTAAAGTACAATGAGTTTTTTCATTTTGCAGTCTTTTAAAGAAATGTCCCTAGATATGGTATAAATCAGAATTTTGCTTGTGAAAGGGACAGCTTCTCTTTGGACTCAACACAGAAATAGGGTACAGGCTGGCATATTCTGATGAGGAGATACCAAATCTTAATGAGGAGAAGGGAAGTTGACTGATGATAGTGAAAAAAACCCCTATGTCCCTACTTTTAATTTTTTAATAATATTGCGTATTGTCAGTAGTATGAAATGACAAGAACACTAGTTTGTTACCAAGTAGAACAGAAGGCCAGAACATGGCCACTTAAATAAAAAATTTGTAGTCCTATTTGCTGAACTGGGACTACATGAAAGTCCTCACCATTGTGAAAAAGGAAAATAATTCATAATCTGGCTCTGGGACCCATTCACTATTAAATTTCATGCCTTATGTTTTAAACTGAGGTGAGGGGGAACTTATTCCTTCAAGTTGTAAGTGACACAATTTCTAGGTGCATGTTTCTTTACTGGCTGTCTCTGAAATAGAAGTTGCTGACTACAGCTGGAAAGACATGGTACTAAAGTGACCAGTAGATCGATTTGGCATGGGAGATCCTGTTTTTGTGTTTTAATAAGTTACATAAAACCATGTGAAATAAAAAAAATTCCGAAATTAAGAAAGAGTTATAAATGTTTTCATCAAAGTACTTTGTAACAAAAGTACTACCAGACAGAGGAGTCACACAGCTTTTCCAGGGAGTGCCTTTTCTGTATTTGAGCTGCTCTTTCCTGGGAAAGAGTGCTACAAAAATTACTGGTAATAGAGTATGACAGGACTAAGTGCTTTAAAAATAATAAGCATTTTGCCTAAAACAAATAGTGTTATAATAGTCTAAAATACTATTAATTCTTAAATATTTTGAGTACCTAGGTCAGTCCATGTTGTCTTCAGGACAGAGTACCTATTCTTCATTGACATATCTTTAAAAAAACAATCATTAAATTCTACATTCTTGTTACAATTTGAGAATACAAACTTGTGTATAGGGGAATTAGCAACATTAGTCAAATGTTGTACTTTCAAAAATATTTAACTAAGCAATAATCTTATTATATGGGTTGTGTGTGTTTGTTTAATTAGATTCTAAAACAAACTCATTGCCACTAATACTTTTTTACCAGATTTTAAAAATGTCCACAGGATTCTACAGTCTAACCATTCTTTCATTAAATGTCTGTTGTTTAAAATACCACTCTCTAAGTAATTTGCTACTCAAAAGAAATAAGTTAAGCAGGTACTTTGAGAAACATGCCATGCAGCGTCTCAGACCATTTTCTTGCCAAATAAATGCATTTAGCACCTTACATTCTGCCCTTTAAAAGTATCACAGAGGCTGTATTACTAAGCCAAATTCCCCTCAGGATTTGAGAATGTGACTCTGTAATCTTGTGTAAAGAGGCATTAACAATATTAGTCACAGTACTCTGCTTTTTCCATATTCCTGACTAGTCCCTGATGTGGCTGTCCTTGCACAAGCAGCAGTCTCATTAGCATTAACAGATTTCTCAAATTATTCTAAAAAATTACCGATTTGTATAACAGTAACTGGTTACTTATAGAAACAGCATCATTTATTTTAATTTACTAATGCTTGTACAAATTGTAAAAAACCCCACTGAAATCGTGAATCAGCAATGTATTATAGCCGGGGATGCCTGGGTGGGGACCAAGGGGAGGATTTTAGGCACGTAAGCTTTACTACTGTAAATAATAAAATTTATTTATAAGCACTGCCTGTGTAAGAATTGTATGATACAGCCATTGAAATGATGATTCACAACACTTACTGATAATGGACTGGTTTTCTTGGCAAAGGAGCAGCAGGGGAATACTTAAAACTTTCAGATTCTAAATTCACTTTTACATCAGCCCTTGCAGTGTTACAAAAAGGGGACCACTCAAACTCCTTACATAGTTATGATCCACATGAGGCAGTCCACGAGCTGGAATTGTTGTCCCAGTTACTCACTTAGACTGTAGGAATTGGTTATACTGGATTCTACCCAGCTGGGAGTGATTTTTGTAATCAGGGAATTCTATCTAGAGAGAGGTATCCAGTCTTTTTTTGATATTCAAGCAATGTAGTGAGAGCAGACTAGACCACAAAATGTGACCCCAAAAGTGTATTAGAGTTGCTGACTCACTAAGGAGGTGTTTAATAAAATATCTGCTCCATTCAGTTTTATCTTCAGAAGAAACACACCTGAATAAAGGAGTCCAAGATCTGGTCTTTACTGTGCTTTCTTTACTTGTTTGTTACCTTTGTGAATTTTGAGTACATACAACTAGTAAGCAAATTAAGAATTGGGTGCTTTTTAAACTATTCGTTACAACATCCATTTTTCTTTCTGTGGGTGTTGCTGTTTAAACTTCCCTTAATATTTCTTTCACTGCTTAAAATTTTTGTTAAATTGTTTTAATCAGTTTAATATAATTTGGAGATCATGTAAATGCATAGGGTTTTTTTTTCCTCAATTGCGTCTCATTGCTTGAATTCTTTACTGATTTCAGTGAACACAAAAATTTATGTCACAAGAAGAATTCTGAAAACTGAGTGGTATCAAGAATGATGGAGGCTCTATAGATTAAAGAATATCTGCATTTAAAATCTAACAGTCTAATAACCTTATGTATTCTGGGTATGTGTGCCTATGACTTATATAACACTATAGGTTTTTTGTTCCAGATTTAAGTATTTTTATTTTTATTTTATTGTGATTGCTTTGAACTACTTTTTTTGTGCGTGTGTGTTCGGCTGTGAAAATAGTCTTTTTTTGAACTGATTATATTAAAATGCTATAAAACTATTGACAAATAGGTGACTGCAATAATTTTTAAAATGTGGTATAGATTAAAAAGTACATTTGTAGTAAGGTTGAACAGTTGCATTTTCTGAGATCTGCAATAGTGCAACAATATCAGATTTGAGAAGTGTTCAGCATTTTTAGGATTTCTGTCACTGATTTATTGGAAGGAATGAGCTGTGGAGTATGTTAAATCTTACTAATATAAAAATATATTCTGACTCATTGATGCATTAATACTAACAAAGCAGTAGATACAGGTTATAGTGCAAATACCAATAGAGGAGGCTGCTGCTAAGCAAGTTCTGGTGCCAAATTTAAAAAAAAATCTAAAAGTGGAGTTTTTAAAGTGTTAAATTTATACATTAATATGTGGGTAATGTTCCATTTTCTCACTGAGATTCTATTTGCTAATAAACTCACAAGACTTGTGAAATAAGGAGTCCGCAAGCTGTAGTATTTTTGATTTATTTGGTGCCAATAATCTAAGAATGTGTAAGTACTTAGCAAATATTAATAAAGTAAACATCTGGTTATTCTGATAAGAAATATTATATCTGTTTTTTAGATGACTAAACAGATGCCTGGAAGGGAGATGTGACCAGTCAAACACTACACAGAAGATCTGTAAAATAAGTTGGGGTGTGTTAACCTTAGCAGTGGCAAATAATACAGTAGGTGTGCTCTTACTTGTCGCAATAACTGTCTCCTTCCCATAGCTACTAATGGACTTGTGGAAAGACATAAAAACTTGATTCATATTTAGTTTACTTGAAAACAAAACACAAAGTGATGATACTTATGTTGAAAGCAAAAAAAAAAAAAAACAAAAACCCAAAACCCCAGCTGTAAATAACCAATGACTCTCAAAATGAGGAAGACTTTCTTCCTTTTATCTGGCTCCTTGAAACTAGGAATTTTCTGGTTAACAAGCCAATAATGAAAAATCTTTCTGCGCTGCTATTTGCACAATTCAGATTCCAGTTGGATAATCCTCCACCCTGACTCCTCTAAAACTTTGTGGGGAATTTATTATTACTTTTATAACAGAAATTTTAAGGATTTAATAATCTAAATGTTTACATAGTTAAATGCAGTATGATCTCTAAGAATAAGGTCCAAAACATCTGGACTAATATTTTCAAGCTTAGGTGCTAAAATGTGGTTCCTCAATACCTTTACAGGCTCACAAAAGATCAAATTGCTGACTACCTGCCAAAAAGTTCAAGTCACTTTTATTACGGAATCTAAACATAAATTTAGGAATGCAACTTTCAGGCACTAAAGGCTGATTTGCAGTAAATTTTAATAGTTCATTTGATAATCGGTAAATGAAGTCCAAAAGAGTCATGAATTTTCTGAGTCCTCACTACCACTACGTAAACTATTGTATTCTACTATGGTGTCTGTGGACTCCTGGGTATAAACGTGCATCCTAAGTGACTGTCAGAACAAGATCTAGGTGTGTATCATTCCTGTTTCCCCATCAGTCTAAGGCTGTCATTTGTGTTGAATGGGAGCCTAAAGGTACAAGAAAAAAGTTTTCAGTTTGGACAGTTCTCCAATCTGAACAAAATCAGGGGAGCTGGATGACAGGGGTAAAATCTACTCCACAAGCCATGAGAATTCAGTCCGTTATATTTTTAAATAAATAGACGTCTCCTTACACACTGCAATAGAATAATATCTCAGTGAAAAATTATGACTGTATTTGCTGAAGAGTTTTCTGATCTGACAAATTTTAGTGAAAATGTTATTGTCCTATTTTTCAGCATTATCTTAGTTTCTAAAACTGGTGATACAGAATGTAGAAACTACATTTAGTAACTTGGGATAGAGGCTGTCTAGCACTTCAAGGAAAGATGACAGTAGGCATGGGTATTTTTTGGACAGTATTTTTTGTTGTAGAGGAACATTAATCTTAGAATTGGCAAAAAGAGAACTAAGCAAGTGCAAGGGGGCAAATAAGGATAAAGGGCCACATCCTGCAAAGTGCTGAACATGTTTTGAGGCGCTGACTGCCTTTGACTCCTGTTGACTTCTGCATGCAAGGAAGGTGGATTGAAAAAATGTGTGTATGGGCATGTGTGTGGAATCAAAGAACCTTATTTGAACCTGGCTTTGGCTTATAGCCAAGAACTTTAAGTCAAGACGATAGTCAGATGCTTAGGCTATGAAAGGTACTTAATGCAAAAGGAAAAAAAGGGAATATAGCTGCTTTGGTTTTGATCTTGCTCATGTGATAAATGTTCCAATAGCTTCCAATCCTACTGGCAAGACCTTCTCTAATTATATTTATATAAATGTTAATAACTATTTCAGTATTATTAACGATGGCAAGATTTGAACTCATTAAAGGTGGGAAATTGGTGGGATTAATTTGCTCCAGCTTTTATTTGCCAAGAGAGGATTTTCCCAGCATTATTCTTTCTCCATATATTTTAACTTCATAATTGTGGATCAAAGCCTACTCAGCTTTGGTTCTATTAAGTGAATCTTACTGAAATAGAAACTCAGAAAGGCATTTTCTGCCAAAAAATGTAACTGGAGAAGTCACGATTGAGTTCAGCTTATTAAATCTGTTTACTCAGTGTGCCTAAGTCTTTTTGGAATTTAAAAAAAAAATAAGACATGGGTATGCTTGGGCAGTGGGACATGACATGTAGTACATTTTTAAAGAAATAGTCCTGGGAAATAGGTTTGAGAAACAATGACAATACAGAATAAAACAGAGCTCATAAATATATTGCCTGGAATAATAGGTGGCTCTATGAAATCAAAATTATTCAGAAATTGTGAAAAATCAGAACTTCAAAGACTTGGACTTTATGTTCGTCTGAATATAAGAATTCCATCTGGTCCTGTATCGTGTCTCTGAATATTGCTGATATATTTGTGCTTTCAAAAGAAGCTGTAAGAATTTTACAGGAAACTGCTGTGGCTGGTCTTTTCTTGAACTCTAATTGCTCATCCAGTTCAACTTTTCGTAGCTCTTTCCATAAAATGGGTATAAATAATTATAATAATTGTGAGCATCCACTGTACTGATATTATTTCCATGTGAATATTTGCATATAAGGTCTTGATCTCATTTACTTCATACTGTTTAGAATATAAAATCAGCCACATGAAATGAGACCGAAGGTCAATCTAGTATAATACTGTCTCTCACCTGCTATGTGAGAATTTTGTTTGGTGAGCCTTATTATTTGCCGAGTAACAAACAACGGATTATTCTTCTCTGTTAACTGTCTCAATTACAATAATAACATGAGTCATCTCAATATTGACATTAGTAATCTTTTGCTTTCAATCTTCTGGGAATTTTTTGAAGTGAAGCATCTTGGTATGTTTCATTCTTTTGTGGAGCTGTTCTGTACTTCCATTTATCTTTGATGCCCTTTCTATAGTTTCATAGAAACTATGGTTTATTAGAAACTAAAATTATAGGTTTATAGGGTTTTTTTTTCTGAGATAGGGTGTCAACTGCATACTTTGTAAATGTTGGGAACATGGTAGGTTTATATTGTCTCAGAATTATTTGTGTCTCTTTCCAAGTAGTTCATGTTGTTTGCCTTTTTGAATCCCGTGCATATTGAACTGCTGTTTTCAAAGAATCATCCATAATGACTCCAAGACCACCTCTTATTGTGATAATAGTTAAGAGATCATCTTTTTCTGTGTTTTTGCCTTATGTATTATGCTGCCTTTATTGATTTTATGCATCCATTATCCATTTTAGGAACATTAGAATGATTATATTAGATTAGACCAAAGGTTACTCTAGGCCAGTTTCCTGTCTGCAACACTGGCTAAAATAAAATGCTGTTGGAAAAAAAAAACATTAGAACAGGGCAATCATGTATTGTTACTTCGTCAGAATATTCTCCCCAGCTCCAGCAGTTTGCAGTTCAGGAAATTCCAGAGTCAGAGATACTGTCTTTGTAGTTAATGAATTTTATTTCCTGTTGCTCAGTACGGTGTAATTCTTCTGCAAATGCTAGCAGTAAGTTTTAGATTTGACTGTCCTGACTAATTTTTATCACCAATAATACTTCTTCCTATTCTGTCCATATGATGTTAGTCTTAATTGAAGTAATTAAGCCAATTAGTGTTCATCAAACTTTTAAATTCATGTAGTCACTCAGTGAATTGATCATTCTACTTTTTTAGTCAGATCAAATGTAGTTTATATTTTTTCCAATCCTTTGTAAAGTCCCAAACTGTTTAATTTCCTACTTTGGCATATGACTAATTTTTTTCACACAAGGTAGAAAACACTTGTTTGAGGAAGAGATGAATGGAATTTGAGCCATCCTGTGACCCTTTAAGGCAAAGCATGCTGCTGCTGAAGCTGTAGAAATTCATGGTTATTCCAAATAATTTGCTACCAGCTGCAACTGTTTAAGTAATTCACTATTTTTTGAGGAGATATGATTTGAATAGGGATAAAAGCGCGAAGTACTGATAAGTGTTTTGATTTAAAATCTTTCTGCTTAACCCTTTATTACGTTCACACAGGATTTTTACAAAAATACTGTCCTAAAGCAAATGGTCTTTGACTAAACATCTGCCTGAAAATATAACAAATGTCTTATCTAGTGTTACATGTAGAATTAGATCCTGCATTACTGAAATTAATAAATGTTTCTGCTTTGACCTTGTTTACAGGGAGCAGGACCTTGGATGCCAATGTGCAGCTGGACACATCAAAAGATAAAAAGTTGGCTGGGGTGGGATTTTGTGTGATCAAGTATAGAGGTAAGAATTCTAGCACTATTTACATTTTCAGTGCTATTTAAGTGCTGAATTCCTAATGTGCGTTGACATTGCACAGTTTTAAGGGTGATATTAAGGTATGGTATCTTCATTGTGGCTTACGGAAAGAATAGACGTGCAATTTACTTTGTGGGAACAGGAATCAGCTGCAGTAATTTAAGCTTTTCTTTTGGTATTTCCCTAATATCCAGTAATCTCTTTGATGAGCAACAGTCCCCAGTTGTTGGTTCTCCCCTCTAAGTCTGGCACCTGCCCTAAATCTCTATTTATTTGGAGAAACAGGTCCCAAAAAAATGCCTTTCATAAGTAACACTGCTGTTTCCATTTACTGCCTGGTCAACCTTTTTAGAGGTCTTTCTTTGCCTTAAAGGTTATTGTTGCTGGGGTAAAAAAGGTAAGTCCTAGATATGCCCTCTGGTCTTAACCAGTATCTGTACCTGCAACACAAGTTCTTGAAATGGGTGCATGTTACCTATTACGATGGGTTTGCTATGGCCCAGGCGTTCAAGATCCCAGATTTTGTCTTTGCAATATTAGTAGCGGTGTGCTGTTGCTCCTTTCCTTGCTGCTCAGTGTGTGACATATAAGGAATTTCTCTTGTTAAAAGGGAATGCTTTGCAGATCTTTTGCAATTAATATATTGCCTTTTGCTTCTCCTGTTCTGAGGATTTAGTGCAAAGCCTCATTTCAGTTGTGCAGAACATGTGAAGGTTATGTCCCATGATCAAGCCTGTATGTGGAATACCCTGGTTTTCTCAATTAGGGGCGTGTTTCTCAGGGGTTCTCTCTTTGCTGGTTGTTCAAGATGGAAACACTGTGCAAAAGGCAGCTAGACTCCGAAGCTTTCTTCTCAAATGAATTAAGAAATAAGAAGTATTTTCATTTTCTCCTGAGCATGCCATCAGAGTCAAAATTTCTTGTGCCATTTGCATAAGGACATAGGCTAATCATATGGATGAGGTATTCATAGCAGCATCAGGGATGTCATATGCCCCAGTGATTTATTCTGTAAAGTCTACAGGGAGAATGCTGGAAGTTCACACAGTGCTCGTCTCCTACAACATCAATCTGTGATGCAGCTGTTAGCAGCTTTGGCAACATCCACAGAATACAGTAGGACGGTGTCCACGTTGGCTCATTTGCTATTGCTTCCTGAATGTTTCTGACCTGGTGGCTCTGCTTCTTGCATTTTTTAGATTATTAGGGCTACATGGGCTACCATCAGCACTATACACATTGTCCTGCCTGCATGGTTCTATTTCCTAAAGTCTCCTCTTTGATGCTTAAAATCTTTTCAGCTATTTCTGGCAACAGGAGTGTCATTTGTTTACTACTCAGGGTTCTAAACCATTCTGCTAGAAGGAATGGTGAGAAAATATATTTTTGTCTGATCATTAAAAGAAAAGCTCATGCCAGGGAGCCTAACTATCCATGTCGGTACCCAGTGGTATGTATGTGTTTCACTCCAAGGGTATCTGCTTCTTGAACCACCTTACATGGATCAATCTACTTTCTCATCAGTCTAAGTGGGCTTGCTTATTTCTCAACACAATTGCAGTGTTGGATGCTGAACTGTTTCTTCTGTTTTCTAGACAGATTCAAACCACTTGACAGGTTTCTTCTCTGTGTTCTTGTGTCCTAATACTTTTGTTTCTCTTTTAATGGAGGCCAGATGGTCTCTCACACATCACATCACTCCAGACTGTTCTTGATGTGGTACACATAAGTTCCCATTCTATTGCATTACCTGTTTGACAGTGGCAGTTTTCATAATTACAGAGCACCATCCCCTTTAGGACATGCAGTACTCATTGAGGATTTACTGTCTAATCATTCCTTTATTTTTGTTTCCAGAATTAAACTCCATTCCACTGTCTTAAGAATTCTTAGACCGGTTCTGTTTGCCAGGAGTCTTCTGTTGCAAAGGGAACAATGTTTTACTGATTACTAATATTCAATGGTCTGTGCCTCCACATTGGCAATGCGTTGTTCATTTTAGGTCTCTGATTTATGCTTCTTCCCAGCCAGGAAACATGCAATAGATATAGGATCCCTCCATTCTCTACATTCTGTCTCAGTTTCTGGGTGGAGTATCTGGCTACTGAAGGAGATTATTGAAATAACTGGTGAGCTAGGCATTCTGGCTTGGAGAAGTCTAGCAATTCAAAAGGAAGTCAACCAGTATTTCAGGATGAATAAACTGTCTTTTATCAGAGATAATTAATTACTGAAAGGGATAGATGGTAGTGACTGCATTACCATTAACCTATAGAAAACACTTAGCTCTTCAGGGCACGCGATGTTCTTGTCTTTTAAACATGGTGGAATCTCTACATAATGTCTCTGGTCTAGGCAGTGCTAAGACACGCCTGTAAGTTCCCCATGTAAGCCTCCACAACTTTGCTGCACAGCCACTGATTGCATTCTAATTTCACCATAATCTCAGGTTTTATGCAAACTTTAAAGTAACTAGTTTTGATATTTTTTGGAGGTCTAAACACTGTAACGGTATTTTTTCCAGACAATCCTTGTTTATGGAACGCTGCAACTATGGTCTTGATCCAGAGTGTTTAACTAGGATTTAGTAAGGTGTCACTATGAATTACAGAAGAAGCTTCTATACAAAGCTTTCCTAGAAGTATAATCCTTAGAAGAATTAACAGTTCCAGACTGCTTTGGCAAATACATTTTAATACGTGTGTCTTGTAAACAAAAAAAAAGACAATAACTGCATGTCTGGGTGCCTTATATTTTTCTTTTACTGAATTACAGAATAGCAGTTATTGCTTCATTACTAGACAAGTCTATGAGTTGTAGTGATAAACAATCTATTCCAGAATATTTATTGAACCATTGTCTTTTAAAGATAAACATTGCTCCAAGAGGGAAACTGTGTATGAAATGAAAGGTGATTGTTTAATGGCTGATTGGAAATGTGAAATTCTAAGAGGCAATAAAGCCTTCAGGACATATTGATACTCAGGTCTAAAACTGTGGAACGAAAATCAAACTGATTAATCCTGAGGTTAATCTATGATCATGAGCAGACGGAGCTGGGAATATCAGACTGCCAGCAGATAAGTATCTTCACGTTGGAAAAATAATCAGTATTGTTTTGCCTTTCTTTATTCACTCAATGCTTTCTAAATACTTTTCTGCATATAATTTCCATTGTTTATACTCTTGGTATAAAAATAATCCAGAATTCATTGATACAGTTTTGTTTTCAGTGTCTGCTTTTCCCTAGGAAAATAAAAGTTTTATTTGCTATCTAGCTTCAATTAAAAGTTGACTAGAAGGTTTTTTTTCATTGGAAATGTTAGTCTGTTTCCATTCCAACTGCAGGCTAACATCCATGCTTTGGGGTAAATAACAACGAGCCTTCTCACTGTTTCTCAGAAGTTATTTAAATAAACAGTAATTGAGTATGATTGGCAGCAACACCTTTACAACCTGTTCATGTCAGAAGTTCTTTTTTTTAAGAGGCATTCAGTCTCTGCTTCGTGGATCAATAATGCTTCTCCAGATAATGTTTAACAATCACTAAAATATATATCTGTTAATGCCATAGTATGAAATTCTATGAGAAGGAGCTATAGAAGTGACATGATGATTTGCACATGCACAGTGTGTTGGTAAGTGAGTAGCTAATAGTGCTAGGATACTGTCTCTGGTAATGCCAACTGGAAAAAGGCCTGCAGCTTAGGAGACATCGTCTGTGTCAATGAAGACGTAGACCTTGAGCTGCACCTGGGATATATCATAGGGCTGCCAAAGGGAAAGGGAAGAAAGTTCTATTTAAGTTATCTGATAGTAAAAGAGTGCTCCGAGTTGGTCTAAGACCCAGGTATGCTAACTGCCAATGGCTGATCCAACAACCACTGGAAAATCTTGTGTTGTGCCCAATGCCTCATTAGTGGTGGATAAACGAGGTAGAGGGCACTATGCTGGGGTTGCACCCCAGGAAGAAAACTTCTCACTGCATTTTTCTTAGAGAACTGCAGGTGTCACTAAAAATCACAAAGACAAACCCATTCTCTGGAAGCCAAGACACTGGGGAAATCTGGGGAAGGGGTGAAAAACATGAATCCTTTTCCAGTTGTGGAGTGTGATAAGCCAACGTAACAGAAAATGGTATTTTTTTGCATGTGTGTTAGATCTGTCTCAGTGCTTTATGCATGTATGTCCTTAAAAAGTGCTAATTGTGGCTATATTTGGAGTTAGTAAGTTTTCCAAGTAGTCATTATGGTAAGAACAGTCTAAGAGGTTCAATTTCCATCTGTTACCAGATCCATGGCTTGAATAGCAAACTGATTTTTTTTTTTTTAAATTGGCTTTGTTTCCTGTATTACGCGTGTTTGTCACTGTGACCAGTATGTGAAAGATAAATAGATGTTGCTGTAAAATATTTTTTTAAATTGTTTTTAAATGCTTCTTCCTGAATATTTGTAGGGTTTCTGATGGTCACCATTTCTGGTTCTTTCTCTAGATTCTCTAGTGGTGAACATTGCTTATTTAAGTGTTTTCTTTCCATAACTCCTTCATCTTGGCTTTGCTTATGTGGCTCCTGTTTTCTCAGGTCAAATCACATGACATAAGGATATATCTACTTAGCAAAAAGATACAAAAAATATCTTGATAAACATGTTATAACTGATATGATACCAAACACTGTGGAGAATGTAAGACAGTCTTGCAATAGCTCTCCATTTGCTCTGCATCTTTTTTCTACCTTTCAATTTTGGCATGAAGTAATGTGTTCCGTTTCATCCTTGCCTGGGAGACAAAAAGTCTTGGGAGTATTTGCAGTCAATGATCTGTCACGGTGTCAAACAGTGTATCAAGAACTTAATAAAGCAATTATCTGTGGACCATATTTTTTCTAAAACAATGGAAAATTATTGCTGCTAGTTCTAAGACTTTTAGCAACAAACAATTGTCTTTTCACCTTTCCACCAGAAAGGGGTGTCAAATAAACCATTAAATACCTACTTAGGAGGAAAAAAGCAGGCAGGAAATGGAGAAAGAGATGGACAAACAGACAGATAGCAGCAGGCTGAATCTGAAAGGACAGTGTGTCTCTCCTGCTATACAATGTTGTACAGTCTTGTTGGGCTGGGAACTGTTGACTTCTGCCTCTGAATGGCCTTTAAATGGTGGATTATTTTAGAAAAGCTCTCTTCCCAACATCAAACTGCTGCTGGTTTCCTCAACTTCTGATTTCAGAACAAGTACAATTTGCATGCAGTGATGTGACCGCCATACCCGTTTCTAGAGCTGGAGGAAACACTGATCATTTATGCATATCCAGAAGAAGCATGGGGACTAACTTCGAAACTGATTTGAGGAAGCTGTGTGATGGCCGTAGTGGAAAGTGCAATTACTTTTGTCAAACATCCATGGCAAATATGAATTAACATCTTGTGAAATGTGTTTAAAAGTGTTTCGCATAATTTATTACTTTGCTGTTTTATAACTGGATATATATATTCTGGAATATTAATTCCAGAAATATTTCATGTCTCTGCTGGTCTCTAGTAGCCTTTTCTTGAGGATTCTATCCTAGGTAGTCCAGTAATGCATTTGAAAGCTTAATCCCATAGTTGAGTTCAGCTTCTACAAGAAACAGCACTGATAATCAGAAGTGCACTTTTCCAGCTTGAATTTCCATTTTTCCAAAGTTCTCTGTGCCTTGTTTAAACATCTTCAGCACATGTCTGAAGGACTAATAATGGCAGGCAAATATGGGTGACACTGTTTTGGGTGTTTGCTACAGGCCACCTGATCAGGAAGAGGAAGTCAACGAGGCCTTCTACAGACAGCTGGAAGTAGCCTCGAAATTGCAGGCCCTGGTTCTCATGGGGGACTGCAACCACCCTGGTATTTGCTGGAAAAGCAACACAATGAGGTGCACGCAATCCAGGAGGTTTCTGCAGAGCATTGAGGGTAACTTTTTGTCATAGGTGGTGGAGGAGCCAACAAGGCGAGATGTGCTGCTGGTCCTTATACTAACAAACAAAGAAGGTCTGGTTGAGGACGTGAGGGTTGGGGGTAGCCTTGGCTGCAGTGACCATGAGATGGTGGAGTTCAGGATCCTGTGTGGTAGAAGCAGGGTGACAAGTAAGATTACAGCCCTGGACTTCAGGAGAGCAACTTTGGCCTCTTCAAAGACATCCCCAGTTCAAGAAAGACATGGCACTACTGGAGAGAGTCCAGTGGAGAGCTGTGGAGATGATCAGGGGTCTGGAGCATCTCTCTTATGAGGAAAGGGTGAGAGACCTGGGTTTGTTTAGTTTGGCAAAGAGAAGGCTGAGGGGGGATCTTATCAATGCTTACAAATATCTAAAGGGTTGGTGTCAAGAGGATGGGGCCAGACTCTTTTCAGTGGTGCCCAATGACAGGACAAGGGGCAATCGGAACAAGTTGGAACACAGGAAGTTCCACTGAATATGAGGAAAAACTTCATTACTTTGGGCGTAACAGAGCAGTGGCACAGGCTGCCCAGAGAAGTTGTGGAGTCTCCTTCTCTGGGAATATTCAAAACCCGCCTGGACACATTCCTGTGCCCCCTGCTCTGGGTGTGCCTGCTCAGGCAGGTGGGTTGGACAAGATGGTCTCCAGAGGTCCCTTCCAACCCCTGCCATTCTGTGATTCTGTAATACTTATTAATTTTTATATTTGTTTTTGCAAAAATACCTCAACTTTCTCCAATTATTTGTATTGGTCCAAAGCAATAAATAAAATATGCACATCTGTCTTTCTTTTTCTACCAGAAAAAGCTCTACCCAAAGCCTTCCCACTTTCATTTTTCACTTTGTCTTTATTGGCTGAAAATCAAACGCCTTCTTGTTTACTTTGACAGGCTGTTGAAGGTTGTGACTGAGCCCCTCCATTTTCTTTCTTTGTTACATTTACAGTAGTGATCAGAAACATGAGGATTCCTTTGTGTGTTTCTGTGCTGAGAATTCCTATCAAACAACACTGCAGACATTACCATTCTTGGCACTTACTGCCAAAATTTTATTAGCTGATGCCTGTGTCATATTATCACATATTCATTTCAGTCTCCGCTTAAAATAGGGTCATATTGTGCCTTTAACCACATTTTCATTACCTGTCTTTGACACCTTTCTTTTTCATCTAAACATCTTTTGAAAATGAGTTGAACACAATATTCAAAGATTCATTGCACCATGAGTAACCTTTACACAGCTTATGTTGTTTTTCAGCTTTTGTCTCTGCTGTACTAGATTCTCAGTTTGATGACCTTCTGGGTAAGTTGTGAGACTCATTTGTTTTCTAAAATATATCAGTGAGTTTTGCATCACACTTACTCTAACTGCAAAGTAATTTATATTTCTCAAATTCAATATTTGGATTTTGGGTTTTGCACTGTCGTAATAATGAAACTGGACTGTGAGGGCTTTCTGTATCTACTTCATTTCACTATTTGGTTCTTTAACAGAATTGCATTGTTGGGTTTCTAGCACAGCAGAAGAATGAACAGGTTTCATATAGATAGATTTGATGAAAATATGACATAAGAAATATTATATATCATAATCTAAAAATCTTTTAAAGTAAAAACATAAAATAAACCACAAATATGTTCCTTGTACATGAATGTTTTTAATTGGTTGACAACTACATTTTGTCCTGTTCACATAATAGTGTTTTCAAGTACCAGGTTGTTTAAGAATTCCTTGTGCTGCTTGCAGTATTTGGAAATGTTACGTATGTGCTCATATTCATAGGTATAATATGCATAAGTACTTGTTACGTTATTATGTTATGTGAGAAATATCTATGCGTATAACATATATGAGTAATTGAGACAAATTAAGACTTTACAATTGCCTCTTTGGATAAAATGTACCACTGTATGTAGAAATACCACCTAGAGTTACCTTTTTCAAACCTGGGTGGGCGATGAGAGGATGTCTATTGCATGTGCATCAAACAATGTGCTGGCAACTCCCCCCATCCCATCCAGCGCCACAAGAATGGCTTGTTGCCTTAAGGAAATACAGAGGAACAAGTAAGGAGAAAGTCATTAAATACTAGAATGAGAAAACCCACAAAATTAAAAAAAGATTAAAAATAAAATATTCATTATTTCAAATAAACTGAAAATCAGATGGAAGTCAGACCAAAGTAAGTAATAGTATAGGAATTAAAACATACAGGATAATGTACACGTGTACACTAAGATATATTCAGAAGCAGAAATAACATAATTAGTGATCAAAACTTGTAGATTTCTGCCACAAATTCATATGTCTGTGAGATTTTGGCCATCTTCCTATGAGAAGGCAAGGCTTTTAGAAAGCGTGGAATTCTCACAGATGAAAAGAGACTTTAATGTTGGCACACAGATGCTCCATTGGCTTCTTAAGTTGTTGATCTAGAAACATTTCTTATTCCAGTAAAAGAATATATGGTAGAGCTGCAGGCTGTGGAGCATCTCCACTTTCTCCTGCAAGAGACAAGGCTTCAGGACTGAGTTTTCTTGGGAATGCAGAGCCATAGGAGAGGGTTCTTCTCCTTGAGCCTGCCAGGGAGAGGAAGAAGAAAGTGGTCAATTAGTCTGAAGTTCAGTGCCATTAGTTTAGTGCAGGGGATAGCAAGGATGTTTTCTTCATATTGCCTTTCAGTTATGAAAAGCAGAGCCTTGGTTCTATTCCTGAATATATTTTTTTGTGTCTTTAAATAATCCTAAAGAGATACAGAATTTGTGATCAGCAGTGATTCCCGAGTACATTTTATAAGTGCTAAGCATGCTGCCTTGCCCACATTCTGCTTTGCTGGCTAGCTTCATTTGTGTCCTATCACTCTTAAACAGTTCCAAGTGTCATCCTGGAAATTGTTGCACTTCATCAACATAAGGTGACTTTGAATATAAAGTCCTGTCCTGAGATACTTTTTGTGCCTGCAGATCCTATTGACCTAACTGGAAATTTACAGTCCTATGTAGGAGAAGGTTGGAGGACAGCAAGTTCATTTTTATAAACTCATTGCCATGTTCTGTTTTGAGGTTGACTCCTGAACTACCCTACAACACAGTTCATTATCTAGACTTTTTCTTAGCAGTCCTGTCTTAGCTTATCCCAGAACCAACATCTGTGTTCTTCCTTTAGGTCCTCATTTGAGGGCAACTGGCTCACTTGGCAGGCAGAGTTACTGGGACAAATATAACTGGACCTCAATGTAATCCCCTCACAGGCAGATGTAGGCTGACATTTTTGCTATGGCTTGTTGTTTGGTGGAAGGTAATCTCTTGCAAGGCCAGGTTGGGTGTTTGTTAGATTATAAAGCTTATATGCAGTGGAAAACAGAAGAAATACGTGATGCCTGAAAAAAGAAGAATCCATCATGGTTTTGCATCTGTGATTTTCCATTGGTTTGGGACATAACCATTTGATTTTGGCGTTGTACCCGTGTTCGTGTCAATAAATAAGATAGCTAAACCTCCAGGGAATTACCGTCTCTTAATCAAGCCCATCATTAAAATGTGTACACAGAAATGGGCCTAGAGACTGGAGTTCCTGCCAAAACCCCAGAAGCCAAAAAAGAACATCAAGATTTTAAAAAACATTCCTGTAAGACATTTACCAACGTTTATGCAATTCTTAGTTCATCTCTTCCACTGCTTCTTTCTGTTGATTGAGAGCATAACGTGCTGTGTTTCCTGTAAGTCAAGAGAAGCTTCTGGAGAAGCAGATAGGAGCAATGCCTTTTTTTACCTGATTTCATTATAATCTTAATTTTCATCAAAGGATTCTCTTGGGTGCCCCTCTGGGATTCAGCATCTGCAGAGCTCCAATTAAGCAAGGCTCCTATTTGGTTTTAGTGGTCTCAGATTTCACTCTGTAAGTGCCACAGCATGTTTGGAGGGCCCATGGACATTAAGATTTTAAACCTTTCTCTAAAATGTGTTTGAGATGTGCATAGAATGTGCATATTTTTATAAATGTTGAATGTATGTATAAACTTACTTTAGCTTGTTGCATTTACTTGTTGTTAAGAACATTTCAGTCTAATTTGTATGTATATGGTAAGAATACATGCAAAAAAATGCGTTGTATTAGTGGTATTAGCACAAACCTAATGGGAGTATCCAGTTCAAGGTCTGGATCTGCCAGATATTTACTATTACATGGTCATTAGGTTTCAGAGTGTGCATGTATTACATGCACATACAAATATACTGT
This sequence comes from Phalacrocorax aristotelis, assembly GCF_949628215.1. NCBI lineage: Eukaryota > Metazoa > Chordata > Aves > Suliformes > Phalacrocoracidae > Phalacrocorax > Phalacrocorax aristotelis. Next base: position 25,710,804 of record NC_134284.1, on the reverse strand, counting down.
CAGCTGCAAGGTTCTAATATTGAGAATCAGACCTTGATTCTTACTTTTTTTGTATTTCCAGGTTTTCTCCTCTTCCCTCAGTAGAGTGAACAAACTTCGAAATTAAATTGTTGTCTTTAAATAAATTGCAGAAAATAGTAATGAGATATGAATCTTCTTTTTAACTCCTGTAAGAAATTTGAACCTATAATTAACGGTGGCGAGGGCAAAAAAGAATAGCTCAAGAGTTAAACTGACCTGACGTGCATTCTTTTTACTGACTTCTATATCTTTCCCGAATGAAAAAACCAACCAAACAAAGCTCAACAAACAATCCACACAATCGGTGCACAGATGGTACAGAGCAGAACCAGATTCCTCTGCAGAACTGCAAAGCTTTCATCCCATACAGTTTCTACTCTGATATAGATTTTACCCATCCATCTGAGCTGTTAAGTTTTTGTGCACCGAGTGTGAGACTCATAGATTTGGCTCCTACATTGATGCACCCCCACAGATAGGGGTATGTCTTACATACTTTCCTAGCAGAGTGCCAGAATCTTTCTCCTACTCCATGACCTGATATACCAGCTGCAGGTGGTTGACAGCTTCTCTCGTCCCCTGCCTCCTGGGCGCTGGTCTGTTGAGTGGGACAGTCTGCTGGGCTACAGGTCCACCAGTTCTTACCAAGGTGTCGGGCTCCAAGGAACCTGCTTGCTGGCGTGTTTCCTGGCTGCAGCACAGAAATGCTGGCCTCTTCCCCACCATAACGCCCAGCACCCAGGTATGCCTCCTGCACAGGACTAGTCCACAGTTTTTTCTTAGTCATTGGAAAACAAGAAACATGAGATGACCGAGCCATTTGTAAATTAAGTTATGCAAAACTACAGTCAATTTTGTTTGCCAAAGCTCGATGATTTGAAAAATTTGTCCGCATATTTCTTCCAGTCTGTATCAAAAATTCTGGAAAGTCATCTGCTTCTTCAGACATCTTTTTGGTCCTCTATTGTATCTGGATAAATGAGTCTGAGGACTCCTGTTTTAGTGGACTTGTGAGATATTGTTACTTCTACTTTTGTACAGATAAGTCATCAAATCGTCGTTATTTTTCAGACACCAAAAATAAGTATTTCATTTGTTGTTTCATAGCTGATTCCACTGGTGTGCCTCATTAAATTTTTGCTTATTTCAGGTCTGGCTCAGCCATATTTCATCAGGCAAAGCTGCCACCAAAGCTTGATGGGAGATTTGTCCAAGTAAAGGCTCTAGGATTTGACATGTATTATTTTGCTGTGTCTTTGTGCTGTTACTGTCTTTCATTTGAATTGGAACATAGATAATTATATTCTAGATTTAAAACAACAACGTTGTTTTTTTATAAATAAAATATTTGTTTTACTATCTAAAGCCTGGAAACACCTTCAAAGAGGTGATTTTAGTATCTTATAATTTTCTGTACACCATAAATGGTTACTTGGAATGTGCTTCTAGTTGTCTGCCCTAAAAGGAAAAAAATACTGACCAAAAGAATTTCAAGTGCTTAAGAGTTTTAACCACAAAGGATACACAGAGAGGCTAGAATGGCACATGGTGCTGAGCCTGTCAGATTCTTAAAATACCAACAATTTGGTGGTCTATAATCCTGTCACTCTTTTCATGTATCTGAAAAAAAATGCTTGACATCCTTGTTAATTGAAACTAGAGCTTTCAGGCGAGACATTTGATTTTTCCAATATCAATGTTATAAAATCAAGGAGGATTTTGAGTAAGAGAATAGGGGTCTACTTTCTAAAAAAACCTCCTGAAGCTTTATAAAAAGATTTTGCAAAGCAGTCTACTCAGAAATGTTCTCTTGTGTATCATGTTATCCACAATTTCTCTTTTCCCATTTGTATTATTGAGGAATTTTCTTTACAAGCTTCGTGTTTTAAAATCCATGTGCTCCTTTTTCTTCCTACCCATGTGAATTAATCCTTTATTTGTAAATTAATTCCACTGAAATTTTTATGATGTCACAAAAGATCAGATCCAGAGGAAACCTAAGAGTTGGTCAGTAGAAGTTAATGCTCAGGATTTCACAGGATTGAGTCCCCTGAAAGAATTACAGTCATGTTGAGGCATGATTTTCTAGCAAAAGCCAAAGAGCTTTAAACGTGAGGTGGTCCAAAAATATATGAAGCATAAGCATGAATGTTTTGAAATAGAATGTTTTCCAACATTTTCTGTGAAGGGTCAGCTATACAATTAAAAAAAATTATTCTTGTTTTAAAATCTAAGAATAGAAAGATTTTAAACCAGAAATGATGGTACTAAATAGAACATGATCTACAGTGTATGAACCTAAAGATGTTCTAGAATGAACTGGAGCTTTACGTTCTTCATCGTAATCTTACAATTATTTATTCCAATACATTCATTCAGGGATGTCTGGTTGTCTTCAACCTTTTCTTATCTGTGTGTTAGAAGCAAGATATATAGAGAGATGGTCTGGACCAGTGAAGCAGGAAATTGCAAAGCCTGATAAATCTTATTTGTTGAGCGACACATGGTTGGTGTTGGAGTTTGGAGTTTTGGAGTTTTGGGGGGGGTGAGGTTTTTTTTGTGAGAAATAAAGTTTTCTTCTCAGCAGCAGTGACTGCAGAGAAGGACCAAGCCATTCTGAACTGCGGTAGGTGGATTAGTCGGGCTGCCATAACTCTTCAATACAACAGGTTTATTCTTTATGCAAACCATTCTTAGCTTCTTTCACTAAATAAATGGAGACAGACTAGGTGCTTCTGTGGACTAGAAGACTAGATGGGGGAAACTACCATTATAATTGTCTTATATTATTTTTCTGCTACATCACGTGCTTACAGATGTCCTTATCCAGTTCTCAGCAATGAGATTGTAGGAAAATAATTGCTGAGGATAGGTAGCTTGAGAGTTTATAGTGCACACGCTGAGTCCATTTGATCTTGAGAATAAGGTCAGACCTTAATTTTACTAAGGTGTATGTACATTCTTAGAAATTTTCTCCATCTGACAGCAGCACGGTATATAGGAGAATGAAAGCAAGTGTCCTTCCACCAAAGAGGAAGAACATCATCCTTGGTTTAGCACAAGATGTTCATGTATAGTGGGAAAGATGGAATCTTAAAAGGCTCTATTGACCCTCACCACTAGAACAAGACGGGGACCACATCACAAATGTGACACTTGCCTCATATTGAAGTCTGACCATAAATTGCTATGTGCAAACTATTTGTGCATTTCATCTTTGTAGATACTAGCAGACTTGTACCTGGGAGAAGAGCTGAGAAAGTAGTGGTTTCTCAAAGGGGATGATTACCTTTAGTGCTGTGTTTTTATTTGATGCTTGGGACATTGTAAATTCCATACAAAACAACCCGCCTGCACTGTGATGTGATATCCCTGTGACTTCTGCTCCCTAACTGGATGGAATGGATTGTTTTCTCCTGTTATATTCTGTCTTCATTTCTAGACTAATAAGCTTTTAGAAAAGGTACAATCTTCTAACAGTGTTCATAAGCTCTTGTCATGTATCATACATTACACAAAGTCTCCTAGGTATTCTTTAATTTCCAGGTTTTCCAAACATCTCTCTCCCAGATAGTTTTTGAATGATTATTTCCTTCAGCTTGCATTTTTCCAGAATGAATCTCATTTTGGGTGATATCCAAAGCCCATTGAGGTCAGAAGAATGTCTCCTATTGACTTCAGTGGGCTTTGGATTTGCTTCTTTATTTCCTATATCCAGGAGCCAAATTCTGCACACCTTATTGTTTTAATGGGAATTTTGTATAAGCAAGGCAAGCATATTGGCTTCCATAGTCTGAAATTTTTAGACTCCTTTGCATTGTATTTCACTCTTCTCACTAGCGTTCATAATGGTACAATATAATTTACAAATATAAGTGCTGTTTATCTGTCACCATGGATAGCTAATGGAAATCTTAAGTAATAGTGAGTGAAGTCTATTGTGTCCGCTACCACCTCCTTCCAGACTTGATATATGTTCTTCCATTACCTTTTGTTTCAGCCTTTTAATTACTTTGCAGTTCATAAGGTTTTGTCAGTGTTTGGGAAAATGTGAATCATTTGTGGGTAAAGTTTTGAAAGGCACTGTAATCAGATATAAAGTCCAGTTACAGGTTATATTCTACATATAATAACTTTTCCCCAGATTCATGAAAGCGCTTTAACATGTGCTGGAGTCTATCCCTGTTAAGAAACGCAAGTAGATTGTTAAATGTAATTGTCTTAAGTGGGACTTTTGTCTAAATAAAAGTTAAGCAAAACTTTGCATTCATTCCTGAATAGGGAGATCTTTTCAAATTGTGCCTTTTATATATCAGTTCTCTAAGATGAAGGATTCCAAACTATTCTACAAAGCCGGTACCTGTAAAGACTATTCAGTGCTCCAGTATGGTTACCTCTGAAGTGAGTGTGCTATATATCTTACCCAGGATTTGTCATTTAAATTTAAAACTGGAATGAGTTTAGCAGATGGCCACCAAGATGGTAAGGGGACTGAAGGATTTGCCCTAGGAGAAGAAGCTGAGGCTTGTTCGACCTGGAGGAGATAGAGCTTTTGGGGGACCTTATAGTAGTGTTGTCCAAATAGCAGATTCGTTGCCCGCTGTGCAATGAGTCAATAATCACACACTCAGGAGAGACGTTGCTTATTATTTCAGGGTTGTGCAAGCCTGGATGCTCAGTGGTTTCCCACAAATCAAGCACACCGAAGCCAGCGTCTTCATTATATTTATACAATAAATTCATACATATCCCACCTAGCCACTCCTCTTGGCTCCACTTCAAATCCTTCTGTGCATGTCTTCCATTCTTCACGGGTCCTTGGTAGTCTCTGGTGGTCTTCACAGATGAAGTACCCTAACCCTTTTTATCCATATGTGGTCCTGTGTCACCTAAGGACAACTCAAGTCTATTTTCTCTTGCCGACTCTCCTTTATTTTCTTCCAGAAGGAATGTTTGCCCTTGATTAAATTGATAACACCAATGGCCAAGATATCCTGTCTTTAAGCTCAGTTAAATATTAAAACATCAAACACTACATAAGCAATGCTTGATCGAAAAGGAGTTTAGATTCACGCTAATTAAACATAGACAATACCTCTTCTTTCCAAGGGTGGGTTGTTCCCTTGTAGGAGGTCACCAAGAGGATGGAGCCAGGCTATTCAAGGTGCTGCATGATGGGAGGACAAGAGATAATGGACAGAAGTTGAAACAAGACAAGTTCAGACTGGATATATGGAAAAACTTTTTCACAGTGAGGGCAGTCAAGGATTGGAACAGATTGCTCAGAGAAGTTGTGCAGTCCTTGAAGGTTTTCAAGACGAAACTGCATATAAGTAAGTTGGTCAGATCTTATAGCTGACCCTGCTTTGAGCCAGAGATTGGACTAGATGGACTCCAGAGATACCTTCCAACCTGTGTTATCCTACGATCTTTTGATCCTATTCATGTTTTCTGTTGCTTATGGTTCTAGTATACTCTTGGTCTCTCTCTGGGTTCATACATTTTTTTTCTAGTAGCATTTATTTAATTATTTTTCTGGAAGGAGAAGCGAGAGATACTGGAAAGTAAGTGCTAGAATTCTTTGGACTTCCATAGGAAAAGTGCTAATCCATATTTCTCCCTCTTGAATTTTTCCATTTCTCAGTACCTGCTCCTCTTGGTGTACCAATTTAATTGTCAGTCGTTCATAAATTAGCTAGCTAATTCCTTTATGATCTGGGGATGCATATGTCCTCCTTCTGGTTTATATTTTTTCTAGCTGTTTTATTAAGTACTTGTTATAAATAAATGTACCAGAAAGATTCTGCTGCTCTAGTTGCTCAGGCATCTCTTCCTTCATTTTCTTGTTAAAGACTAATTTTTTTCATTTTTTTCCTCTAGTCTTTCATTTTCCGACTTCAATTTTTTATCAGTTTGAGTAATATTTCACAGAATCACAGATCACAGAATGGTTGGGATTGGAAGGGACCTCTGGAGGTCATCTGGTCCAACTGCCCTCCTCAAGCAGAGCCACCTGGAGCCAGTTGCCCCAGGCTGTGTCCAGATGGCTTTTGAATATCTCCATTGACGGAGAGTCTACAACCTCCCTGGGCAACCTGTGCTTGTCTCTAAAACAGACTCTGCCAGTACTTCGTCATCGCCACAGTAGAAAAGTGTTTCCCGAAGTTCACATGGAAAGTACCATGTTTTAGTTCATGCCCATTGCCTCTTGTCCTATCACTGGGCACCACTGAAAAGAGCCTGGCCCCATCTTCTGTGCACCTTCCTTTCAGGTATTTATATACACTGAGGACATCCCCCTGAACCTTCCCAGCTCTCTCAGCCTTTCCTCATGTGAGGTGCTCAAGTCCCTTAATCATTTTAGTGGCCCTTTGCTGGACTCTCACCAGTAGCTCTATATCTTGCCTATACTGGGGAGGCCAGAACTGGACACAATGCTCCAGGTGTGGCCTTACCAGTGCTGAGTAGAGGGGAAGGATCACTTTCCTTGACCTGCTTACAATGCTCCTCCTAATGTAGCCCAGGATAACTTTTGCCACCTTTGCAGCAAGGGCAAGCGGCCAGCTCATGTTCAGTTTGGTGTCCACCAGGACTCCAGGTTCTTTTCTGCAAAGCTGCTTTCCACTTGGTTCTCTCCCAGCATTTATTGGTGCATGGGGTTATTTTAACACATTTTGATTTCATACTTAACAGAGTCCCTGAAAGGGTAAAGACCAGCAGCTGAAGAAATCTAAAAAGGCACAAGTAGTTACCTAATGCAATCTATCTGTTCATATGCATAGAGCCTCAGTTGGGCTATATGTAGAATTACAGTTTGACAGAGCAGGTGAAGCCCATCGTTTCAGATCATGGTTCAGTGCTGTTACTACACAGACTTTAAAAGTTCTTGGGTCTTGGTACTGTGAGATGCTTTTATGCTTTTCCTCAAAAAACTTTATTTTTGACTATCCTGAGTAATTTCATATCATCAGAAGAATGTATAAAGTTTCTATTTACTCTATATTTGAGATTACTCATGACTATGCTGAACAGCCCAGATTCCAGCAGAGACCTTCTAATGCCTTGCGAGTAACCTTCCTCCCTTCTGACAATTGACTGTTAGTTCCTTCTTTTCTTTCTTAACTTGGAAAAAGCTAATAATGCACAAGACGACCGTTCCTCTTGTGACATGGTAGCTTCGCTCTTTTGAAGGCCTGTGAATTTTCCTAAAGCTTTATGGTAATCCAAGTTGTATGCACCCAAGTATCAAAGTATAGAGTTGCAACAGCACAGTTACCAGGTCATCTTATCCACACGTTCCTTTAGACAAGACTACTAAATTTTTGAGACATGACTTCCATCTGCAAATCTGCATCGGTTATTCCCCAGTTAAAATCTCTGTCACAGCTGTAAATCCCATCATATTGCCAAGGTAGGGTAAGCTTGTTAAAATATTCAGTCTTTGTCTTCTAAATTATTTGGATGCTTACCCTTCGATTACCCCAAGTATTATTTTGGGGTTTTTAATAAATGGTATTGAGGGGATGTTTTATAAAAAAAAAGAAAGTAAGACTGAACAAACCCACTTACTTTTGTGACTAAATGATTATAATTGGGAGTTCATTAAAGAATGCTTATAAAGAAAACCAAATTCTGGAAGTATATTTTGTGCAAGAAAAAAAAAAACACAAAAACCCCCCAAAAATCCTTCAAGGTGAGTAATTTCCTGAACCTCTACAGCTGTATGGCTAACTTATTACATATTATTTTCTTTATAAGCTCTCTGATATTGTTTTCTCTGTTTTGATTTTCAGATACAGGTATAGGCAAATTTTATAGGAAGTGGATTAATCTAGGCTTTGGTTTTCATTCAGTTGTGTCTGGCATATACAAATCTGAGATATGTAATAGAAGAATTTGTTTTAGAGACATGCACATTCATATCAGTATCACGTTTCTAAATATCACAACAGTCTTAATTTTCAGACCTTCATACTTTGTATGTGCTAGATTTCCCTATTGTGTCAATTGGCTTTTCTTTCTGTGAAGCACTGAAAAAAGCATGTGTAAATTCAGATGAAAATTTCCTGTGCTGTTGACATTTTCTGCTGCTGAAAATGTAGCAACTCAATTTTGATTTTCAGCTTGCTTTAAACTTACAGAAATGGTGCAACTGCCACCTGTTTCTAATTATTCCTGAAAAGCCAGTAAGAGGTAGTACAAAGGCCACTCAGGAGACTGATTCAGCGTAATCTGGAAACTTTAGCTATTGATCTTTGGCTGATGACGTTCTCTGCTAAGCCCGATGTGTGCTGCCCCGATCAGAGGCTGTTCATAGTGTCTGTTGCATCCTGTTTTGTCCAAGGCATGAAACTGCAGCAATGAGGGTTCAGAGAAGATGGCGATATTTTTTTTCTTAGAAGTAGTACAAAATAATGAGACAGAGGGTCTTAAAGAGGTGCTTTTTTGGTAATGATCGCTTTGGTGAAAAATTTAGATCTCTACAGCTGATCAATGACATCAGCAGTTACCAAAGATCTTAGCCCATCACTGCTGATATCATATGACAAATGTTCAAAACTGGATGTCTGTATTGAAATAGGCTCCTGAATCTATAATGATAATGAGTTTATAAGTAGTTTGATGTTTAGGTGGGTTGTATCTCACAGCAATTCATGGAGATTTGTGGATACGTGTCACTCAGGTGTGACAACTTTACTGACATTAGGGCGAATAGATATGGGTTGAAAGTTTAACATTAGGCAACTGTGCTAATATTTTGACCTATTTCCCAGAAAAGTATATTTTTCTTTTTAATCTTAAAAAACCCCACAGTGAGTAAAGCAATTTTTAAACATCTCAGCCCAGTAGTTACAGCATCCTCCAAAAGCTTAGGATTGGTACAATCAAGTAAAAGAATTGGCCAAGGTTTCTTAAAGGTAAATAGAGTAGGAGCAAAATCCTTCTAAGATGAAAGGCAGGTTTAAGGTTTATTGAATTTTCTCATTTCTGCGTATGAGGCAGTGAGACAGAAAAGCCCTGTATGAGCTGGATGTAAAATGAGCAGTTTCAGTATGATTGTGCTTTATTTTATGTAGACAAATAAATATATGCATGTGTGTGTATAAAATCCCTCACCTAACTTGGATTCTTGAGGAGTCTTGATCATCGTAGCTTCCTGGCTTACTGCATTAGTGCTACTATTTAATATGGATTCTTTTCTATTTCACTTAACACTGTTCTCGCCTTTTCTTAAGTAAATCTCACTCATCCTACCTCCATTTCTCAATGATGTGTTTATTTTCACAGTTCTCTCAACCATCTCTTGCACAGGCAAGCTCACTGACCATTTTTCAGTAACTTTTGAGACCAAAGAATGTACTTTCTTCATGTGATCAGCTGGTAATTTGAAATCTAGGTCTCTTCATCCTCTTATTTCCTGGCAGCTTTTTCTAAAGACTGTCATGGGCCAGCCAGTCAGCCTCGAATGCTTCATGCAAAAAGCTGATCTCTACAGAAGCTCAGATAACTCTTGTCTTTAGCGATCTTCTTTATTGAATGCCCATTGTCCAGTGTTCTGGGCTTACCTTGAGGTATATTTATTCAGTGAGTCACATGGGCATCTGCAGAGCAGATAACAGCAATTTGTGGGACTTCTGTCCTAAGCTGCAAACAACTCTTTTGAAATACCAGCTGCCTCATCCCTCCTGCACAAGAAAAAGGAGAAAGCGTTGAAACGTACAATGAAAATGAACTAACTTTACCGTAGCTTAGTAATGTTTCTTTTTTCATCGTTAAAATGGAAAGCTTTTCATATAGTAGAATAAAGATTTATATTTTTATTATCACGGACAGTAGTTAGAAGTACAGCTCCTAAAGGTAACCAGCTCCTCTATTTAAAGGCTTTTTTGGAAATCACTGCAAGGAGCAGGCAGGAATTCTCCCCTTCCTATGTTCACTGTTGCACCAGTGAATTCTGTGCTGCCTCTGACATACCAGAGACATGGCATTGCTGGTATTCAGACATGGTGAATTATAGCTCAGACCTAATGTTCCTCTGTTAGCTTTACAGTATAGAATATCCTTTATTTATTAAAATATAAACCCTAATAAAAATCTCATATAAAGAAAGCTCTCAAATGGTCATAGGCTTAATGTCCCTCCATCCTTTTTACAGGAAGAAAAATGACTAAAACTTGAAGTCAGACTCTGGCATGCTTGAATACCATATGCCTGCACTACTGAGAGACTGGAGCAGAGTATCTGGAGAAAGATGAGAGAGTGTGGGTGGCAATAGAAAAAACAACCACGACTGTAAGTTAGCAAGATAATATCCTTACTTTCTTCTGTGGGTCTCAAGAGTGATTAAAAAAACATTGCTGTTTTAAAAATATTGCTGAAGACTACAGTGTGACTCATAATGCTTCAGAGAATGGAATTCTTGGAAGTTTCACTGTAATGCCAGATTTTAGAATGGAGGGCAGCAGAGCTGCAGAGAAGTAACACAAGGCTATGTTGACGGAGAAAGAACATCTATGAGGAAATGCAGGCGAGAGAGAAAGAAAGGAAGGAGAATGAGCCTGGGGAGACATGACAAGGCAATTATTTATGCTGAGAAGTGTTGCTTTCACTGATGATAGTATTTCATTGCTTTTTGAGCTTTTGTTGGCCAGCATGCCTACCTACACAATGCTTGGTCATATGCTCAGCAGGGGAAGATATGTGTAACTTGTTGACCAATCAGACAATGAAAGCAGTTATATGCGACTCCGAAAGTCCATCCTAGATCTTGCCTGAAACTTTTGAATGGAACTTTTTTTTGGGGGGGGGGGATGGTGGTGGTGTTTACATTTCTGGTAAATTCAGCTGTTTTATGAGGGAATGTATTGGCTAAAAGTAAATTTTCATTGGGAATGTTTCTCGAGTCAGAATAGACTTTCTGGTCAGAATAAAATAAAGAAGAATGACAATTATTTGGAATTAAATAACCTCACAGTTATGGCGTGCACCTGACATTTTGCTTGATATTGTAACATACCTGTTTTATATGCTAAATAAGTACCTTTGCTAGGACAGTGAGCAGTCTTTCTCCCACCATCTCCCACAAGTGGTGATCAGTACGTGTTTCCCTAAAGTTCCAAGGAAATGATTTGTGTATTTCACAGGCTGTGACATTGGCGGGGATACAGAAATTCCAGGTTTGGATCCATGAACATGGGCTGGGCTTGTACCAGAACCTTCTCCTTTAAGTGAGCGTCCTAACTGTCTGGCAGCTGAGGTATGATTGAATTCTCACTGTTACTTACAGGGGAAAAAGATATTGTTTATACTGGGAGCCTAAATACTGAAATCTAGGTGCTTTTCTTGTTGGTTTTTTTTTTTTTTTTAAAGAGCATTCTTGTTATCTAGTCTCTCCTATAAACTATATCTATAGTTTGTGCCTATGGTTAAACAAAATATGTTGGTTCAGAGCGCTGGAAATGTATTGATGGCAATGCTGCTGTCTAGATAGAAACTTTGTATATCGTTTAAACATTTAATAATTATTCATCTGAAAATTCACATCTGAGAAATGTCATGACTTGATATTTGGTACTTCCTCTCTGAAAAAAAAATCATATATCCAGCAGGGGAGCAAATATGACACCATTTGTATAAGTGATTGTCATATATCACAGTTAAATAAATCCCTTAAGTGAACAATTAGTTGATATGTTCTTGGCTGAAATTTGTTCATGTAATTTGATTGATGAAGTGTGTGGAGAAAGAATAGATTAACAGATCATAACCAGTTCATGAACAATTCATGAACAGGAAGAAAGACTATAGAGCAAGGAATTTGAATAATGTATATTTTATTTCACTAGTGTAACAGGAAAACATAGATTTTTGAGTTGTCCAGAATGGAAAATGAAATCTTTCATTTTTTTTGTTTTACTGGAACATTTTTTATGGAAAATTAAATCTAGTTCTATTTAGAAATGAGACATCTTAAATGGAAAAGGTGGCCTATTCTGAAAATATGAATATAGATATTTTTAGGTTTTATTTTTAATGTTTTTATGTTTTAATGAATTCTTGTTGGAATAATTTTGCAGTTTCAGGTGGATGACACATGGATTTTTAGCCAGGTTGAACTGGCAACCTGGGTGGATAAAACATTCAATCAAAAATTTGTCCAGCTTTCCTGGGCTTATGATCTACCAATTCCCTCATTTCCCAAAGCAGTGAACTGAGAAATGTTCATCCGTTATAGGATTAGTGCAACTAATTTGCTCTCATATTGCCTGTCATCCTGTAGATTTCATAATATGTGAACACAGCCAGACTGTTATGATCTCAGAGTCAGCAGTGAAACCTACAATGCGTGATGGTAGTAGGTTCTCAAATAAACAGGATCTTGGACAGAGCGAAGAAACGCACCAAAAATTTGAGTAAACAACAGCAAGACAATCTGCATCTTCTCAGCTTACGTAGGAAAGATGTTGAAGCTGGGAAATATTTTTGATATGCCCATTAATGGATGTACAACTCATCCAATCACTCAGGAGCTAATACTGCACTTTTCTGTTCTGTGCATAAAAAATGTCATGCCAAATGACTCTGAGTGCTATCCTTAATGATGAATTTACAACCATCAGTAAGGAGCCGTCTTCGATTGTCTGCATTAAAGCAGTGGTTGATTATAATCCCATCCAGTGATGCTTTTCCTTGGCCTTATTAAAAAGAGCAGCACACAAGGCAATTGTACCCTTGGGTGTCTTTTGACCTGCTCAAAAGTATGGCCTAAGTGTTGGTTTCTTTTCCAAAAAAACCCAAATTCCATTTTGCAGTGATGACACATCCGTTGTCTAAAGACGAATGACATGGGAATTACAATGAATGCCCTAATTGCTCACCTGGCATTAAAAATAGTACCAGGTTTCACAGATGATATTTAGCTGGGCATATCTGTCAACTGGCTCTCTCTTTTCATCATCCCACAGTCTGGGCCTTATTCGCATGCATTTGTAATGCAGTGCTGCAGTCTCTCTCACAGACCTTATGTGCTCGATGGCTTCTTCCCCATTGTCTGGCCCATGAAGCACTGTCTTACTGCATTGAGCAAGAGAAGCTTGACGGATCTGGAAATAAATTGTGAGTCAATGGGCAAGTTCAATAACTGGAAAGATAAAATGAAGTCTGGTTTTCCTTTTTGTAAGCCCCTTTTCTAAGGGTTAGATTTATCACCAGAACAAAATATTCCAAACTGGCTTCATAGTAACACAGAATATGTGGTAAAAGACAAAGGAGATCTTTCCAGTTTCCAGCAGTGTCTGCAGAAAGTGCCAATATACATCCTTCTGGATAGCTTCCTATCTAACTTTAGGAAACACAGATGTATTTCTATAGTACATACCAATATGTTTCAACGCTACTGGTAAATTACTACTGTTTCTCCAAACCTCTCTTAGTGTTCATGAGAATGCGGCTGAAGACTTTAAAGTTCAGTCGGTAAAAAAAATGAAAAGCAAGATCAATGACATTTCTTCCTCGATCTGCTCTTCTTTTGTTCCATTCTGTTCCTCCCAGTAGATAATTTCTGGAAATTATTTCAGCTGAATGAGTAAAGTGAAGACATCTCATGGGAATAGGAGAGGTCTTGCAGGTCAGTTCTGGGGAACGGTTCCATGTATTACAACTTCTTTTCCTGCTTTTGCTTACCACACCTTTGCTCTAATCAGGTAGATAGAACTACTGACTTAGGTTAATGTTGTGGTAGATTATTTAGTATCAGAGAGATACATCAATCAGCTAGACACTAACTAAAAATACTATAGATCTGCATGAACATAAGAAAAAATAAAGCTCAGCATAATCATTCCAGTGATATGCATTCTAGAGAAGGAAATATACAGTTAAAAGGAAAAAAGAAAAAGATAAAATGAAATGGAGGAAACAGGACAACTGAGTTCCATCTAGTATTTTCCATTTCCCCAGAACTGTTCATTATTCACTGACATACATGCAATAGATGTGTTCCACTCAGAGTGAGAAGAATAGAAATGAACTTGGTAATTTGCTTAAATTTTTGTTTAATTACCACTTTTTGAAATAAAGATTTCATTCTATAAAATGCACAACTCCCTGCCTCTCCCTTTCCAATGTTCCAAAACCACTTTGGACTAATTTTGATCTCTGTTTGCAGTTTTGTGCATGTGTCTGTGTATTAGTAGCACAGTATGTTCTCTATGTCCGTGTGCTGCAAATCCGGCTGACAGCAGCCTTGCACCCTCCTCTTTCCTTGTCCTTCATCACAAATAGTAAGTGATCAAATAACTGAATAAAATTTTTTTTCTTGCATTGAATTGTGCAACTTCCAGAATTTCTTCAGCCCAGTCCCATAGTTTTTACAAGGGTGACTTCCCTCATATCAATTTTAAACAGTCATAACATGTACATTTACATTTTACTTGCTGCTTAATAAAATACCATTTTTCATAAATACATGTTTTAAAATTTATCCTTACATTATGTAATGATTTTTATTCTTAGAAATTATTTCCACTATCAGGTCTTTGGCACTAACTCTATCTTTGGCATAATTGTGCTTATGAAGTTTCACGAGCCCTGAGAAAACTCTGAAAGATGTTTCAACACAAAACTTTTCAAGTTTATGATACTTGAAGTGAGGTTCTGTGCTGTGAGACCTTGTTTGAATTCCACAATATGGCACATCATTTGACGAATTGTGCCTGATAACCTGGAGTGATTAAATAAGTATACTGAATTTTGACTACTGCAAGGAGTGGACATCCTGACTGACTCTTCAGGCAAGACCCACCAAGGAAACAGAAATATGACCCTAAAAATACTACCTGGGATGCCTTGGAATGGATGTGAAAGCCCGGTCAAATGCAGACAGCTCAAGCTCTAGTTGCTTTATAAGCCTAAGCCAGTGAGAGGGAGAAGATGGATAGAGGAGATGGAAAGCTTTGCCATGCTCCTTACCCTCATTGCCACGGGTTTCAGTAAAATTTAAATCTGTTTATCATTTCTTATAGTTCCCATTACTCTAGAATGGACAATGGGATTCCCTTCTGCCAGGAGCCACGTGCCAATTCATCCTTGAATGTCTCCAGGAAGAACGGCAGCTCTTAGGTGTTGTCTTTATCAGACATTCAGGGATCGGCTCTGTGTCAGGGTAATTCTGGGCACTGGGGGAGCGATGTGTAGGAGGTTGAACTACCTTAGCCCATCTGGCCATGTCTTAAAGGTCCTTTCAGGATGGAGAATATTTATTACTTGAAAGGAAATGGAAGCAAATGCTTCCATGAGAGAAGTCAGGAAGGAGCTATTAAGTTGGAAAAGAGAGAGGAAACATCAAATAGGCCTGATCTTCTACGCTTGATGGGCACAGGAACTGAGGGATCCTTACTTTTGTGAGCATAAGCATTATACCCTGAGAAGAATTCTTATACAAAATATATTAGCTGAAGGATTTTAACCCTGTCCTGGAATGTAGTTTCACACAGGAAGTGTTGAATACTGCTTACAGTTCTAGTTAAGATGGCTGTTGATTGGAAGTGCATTTACCACTGTAAACCACTGCAAAAATCTCTAAAGAAGCAGGTGGAGGGCCAAGAAGACAAAAAATACATGGAGTAGTCAATTAAGTGGAGGTCACAGATGAACCCCTTTTCAAGAGGCATCATCAAGAATTTGTCTGAAAAGAGAAATTTGCAAAAAGGAAGCAGGTGTCAAATTCCTTTTGGCAGCAGGATGCTTAAAAGCATTTAAAATGAAAAGCTACCTGATCTAAAGCTCAAGACACTGATAGGATGTGCCTTACCAGGTGGAAGGGAACACGTGTCGATAGGGTTTACAACTCTCACGCTGTAGGGAGGGTGCAGAACGGTGAGGAAGCGTGCTGACGTGACTGAGTTCTGGCAGGGTTCAGGACACTGGCACTGGCAGTGGGGAGGAACTTGAGAATGATTTTTGAGCTCTGTATTCAAACAGCTGTCTGCGTTCTGCAGCATGCTGTAGAAAAATAGAGGGTTTGAACCATTAGAAAAGCAAAGGAAGTGCAATAGCCCAGATTTTGATCATAATTACACCCAGGTGGTTCTCAAGTGAGTACACCCGTGTCATTGAAGTTACACCAGTGCAAAACTTGTGTGAGAACTGAATCAAGCCCTTTGTTTTCATGCATTTGTGTACCAAAAGAGCACTCTAACAGCTCTTAGTAAATAATAAATTAATAATGATATGATGATCTCCCTCATGACTCAAAGAAGTACAGAAAAATTAGTGTCGGAGTGAGAATTTGCTTGCAAGATTCTTTGAATGTGTCATTTCTAGATTCATATTGGATATACGATGCTTTGCGGGACTGATTTTAATGTCTGTTCTGATTTTAATTTTTATTTCAAACATCAGAAATATCAGATTTCATCAGTTAGTATGTGGTGCACAATACAAAACCTACGACATATACCTTATAGATCAAATGAGTAAGACCTCCGGTCTGCTCGTCGTAAAACACCTTTAAATCCCCAGCAGAAAGTAGTAATGAAAACAACTAATGAGAGAAGCAAGTGCTTTTGCTTTCTCCCTACTGTAAAGCAAATAATATTTTAGTAGTTGGTTTTGTTTGTGTTTTCCCCATTTGTGCCTCAGAATACACCAGATTGCGATGTTACGTCACATTTTTAATGACTGGAACCATGTCCTGAGATCCCCCTCTGACCACACCACAACTTCCTTCTTTCTCTCCCACTCCTGGCTAGAGGGCTGTATGTAATTATGCTGAGGACATAATTCAATTAATTATTGACAGAACACGTAATCACCACTCAGATCTCTCTCTGATAAATCTCTTCGCTGCTCTCTGACTTCTGTTTGTCGTGCACTAGGGAGGTGGAAAGACAGTAAAAACGCGGTTTAAAGATAGGATGTTTCTCAATATCAGCCGGAGAGGCTTCTGACAGCCCGGACTCTTTAGATGTAAAGCGTTTTGTTCTCGTCTGTGCTAAACAAGTGTCCCCGGGAAAGCGCAGTGGGATGGAGGCTTCTGATTCATTTTAAGTGGAGGATATAATAGGAGCAGGTAACTTTGATTTGTGCAAAGGAATAGTGTGATCTCTTTCAGGGATTCCGGGCATTCACGGCAAATCTTTCTTCTGCAACTGATTAAAGAGAAAGTGATAAATACGAGCTCTGTGCTTGGTGTAAAGGAGGAATGTAGCTTTAGAAAGCTGACTTATTTTGGAAAAAATAATAAAAAAAAATTTAATTCCTGACCTCCGATAGCCTTTGACCAAAGTCTGCTAGCAGCAGAAAGTAAAGTCGAGGCTGTTTCTGTAACTATTAAATCCCAAGTGAGGACAGTGATCATTTCTGCCCGTATGACCGGAAAATGTCCCGGGGGCCGGCCGGGGTGGGGACGTGCCCGGGGGCTGCCCGTAATTTCGGATTACAACCAAAGCATGCCAAAAGCGGATAAGAGAAAGAGATAACGAGGTGAGAAAGCAAAGAAGGGCTTTGTTGTAAAGTAAGGACAACTAAGCTCTGGTGGGGAAAAAAAAGTAATCGCGTAGCCCGACAGCCCCGGCCAGCCCGACGCCGCCTGCGAGGATGGGCGCAGAGCCGCTCGGTGCTGGTGCTGGTGCTCCGGCATCAGCTCCGGCCATCGCACGCCCCTGGGAGCCGAGCTCGGCGCTACCGAGTGGCCCGGCTCGGGTGGGGGGGCTTCGCGGGGCGGCCCACCGCCCTTCCCCTAGGGCTGCCTGAGAAGGTCCTGACGGCGGGCTCCTGAGAGGAGACCCGCCGCGCGGGTTTGCAAAAGCTCCTCTACTTTTGTTTTTCACGGCACGACGCGCGTGGGGCTGGGAAAGGCGCGGCGGGGAGCGGGGACAGGCCCGCGCCCGGGGCCGGTGGGCAGCGGCGCGGGGGGGTGCGCAGCCCCGGCAGCCGTCCCCCGGCCCCGCGGCTTCGTCGACGGCGATGAGCTTCGCGCCCGAGAGGGAGCCGGGGGCAGCAAGCCCACCTCGGCCTCTCGCCCCGCCGCCCCGGCATCACCGGAGGTGCCGGAGCCTGCGCCCGGTGCCGCGGGAGGCCGGCGAGGCGTCCCCCGGCGGGGCGGGGGGAAGGCGGAGTGCGGGCGGGTGTGCGGGGCCGGCAGAGCCGGCAGCACGGCCCGACGGGTCGGGAAGCCCCAGGCGGGCACCTGAGCCGCACCTTTTGACGCCTCAGCCAAAGCAGCCTCACTTCCAGGGGCGCTGCCCTCCCGCCGAGGGCAGGGGCTGCGGGGGTCAAGGGGGCCGAGGAGCGGGGTCGGAGCCCCCGGTTTAACCGTGAGAGACAGCCCGGCGCTGCTTTCCTTGCAGGGTAGCGGCGGAAGCCCTCACACAGGCTGATCTAAACCGTGAATGCTGAGGCACAGGGACGTTGCGGGGACAGGGGAACACTGCCGTGGGCAAGACAAGGACTACAACGCCCTTACAAATAGCTTCCCGCAGGTTTCGCTCGGTCCTGCGGGCGCGACTTGGTCCCCCAGCTGCGGAGCGCGGCGTCCCCGGCTTGGCTTCCCTTCGGGCGGTGCACCCCTCTGCAAAACTTAGGGGCTGAACAGCCCGGGCGCCTCGTCCCGCTGCTCTCAAGGACAAGGAAGCGCTCAGAGGCACAACGGGAGGTGCTTAAAGACTCGCCGTTTCTGGGCGGCTTCACACAGCTCCTGCGGGCGTTGCGGGATGCTTTCCACGCTCGGCCTCACCTGTCGGGCTCCGGGGGAGCGGGCTCCAGCACCCCGCACCCTTTGAGAAGCAGCTGCCGGGCCCGGGGTGTCTGTGGGTGTGGGTGTGTGAGGCCCCTGCCCAGCCCCACAGCTGCCGGACCCGCCTCGCCGCAGGTGCGGGTCGCGCTGCTCCGGCCGGGCTCTGGCTCCGGCTCCGGCTCCGGCACCGCCCGCGACGAGGCGACCTCGGCGGGACGGCTCTCCCGGGCAGGACGGCTTTCCCCCGCCTGTTTTTTTGGCCGGGATTCACTTGCCTGCGCGGCGCCGGCCAGCCCTGCACCTTCGCCCTCTCTGGGCTCAGCCCCGGGGGCGGCTGGCCGGGGTCAGAGAGGGAGCGCGCCGTCCTCCGGGCCGCTCTCTGGGACCACAGGGAGCCCAGGAGGTTCGGATTGCCCCTGGGGACCCCCAGTAACCCCCCCCTTCTCCTTCGGGCCGCAGCCAAGCGAAAGCCCGTGGCCGGCTCTCCGGGGGTCGCCACCCCCCAGCCCCCAGCAGCGCATCCTCTCCCGCCTGCCTTCCCCGCCTTGGCTGCCGGCAGGGTGTCCGAGGGCGGCAAAAGGGACAGAGAACGGTCTGAAGATAGAGAGAGGCACTCAAGGTTAGACTTGTATTTCCTCAACCTTTATTATTTAAAAAATTCATTAAAAAAAAAAAGGTGAACGAACGTCTTACAAAACCCCCCCACATAAATAGGACATTCCGTTCAGCTCTGGCTATTGGCAGTTCTAGTACTTGACAACATCAGACGCGATTTCCTGGCATTAGAGAAACCCATTTCAAAATCGGTCATCACAAAGAAATACTAGAAATCCCAGTTAGCACTTGCTAGGCAGCACGGAGCACTTGTACACAACTTTTCAGACACACACCCGCGCACACACGCAGCTGGGAACAGATCCCGTAGGAAGAGAGCCTCCTTAAAAAATAGTAAACGCTTCTCCAAAAGAAAGAAAAAAAGAGAGAGAGAGTTATTTACAAAACGCACATGGAAATACAGTATTGACAGAGCGTGGCTGGCAAATCAACATGATTTGAATAGAGAAAGGACTATGGCACATCTTGCTCGAAAGCTCGCACAGCAGCCTCCTTCGAGTGTCCCCGGGGGAAGGCAGCCCCTGCCCTCCGCCTCGCCTCGCCCTCGCCCTCCCCACCTCTCCTCCCGCCCTCCCCTCGCCCCTCCGCCCCCACACTTCTTGCCAGGTCCTTTTTACACTTGGATGACCACCGTGCTGGGGCTCTGGAGCCGGGTTTTGTACTGGTCTAGCCAGGTCCTCAGCTCCGAGATCTTGTAGCCCTCTGGTCCTCTGCCTCCCTGGTACATCACCTTCTCCTCCTGGATGATGTAGAGCCTCTCGAAGTAGGCGCCGTAGGCGGCGCTGGAAGCATTGTCCATGGTGTCCACGGCCAGGGGGCAATCGGGCGCCCCTTCCCTCATCAGCTGAGCTGCCCGCAGCCTGTCCTGGAGGCACTGGTGCTTGGGGATGTTGTAGGCTGCGTCCGAGCTGACCCAGCCGTCGGAGGGGTGTGCTTCTTCGATGTACACCAGCAGGAAGTCAGCAATGTCCACGAAGTGCGCGGCCAGGCGCTGGAAGGACCTCAGGCGGGCCATGAACGGGGGTCAGGTGCAGCTGCCGAAGTTGAGGATGAGGGGTCTCTTGCCGCGGGCGAAGTCTAGGATGCGGAGCCTCTTCTGCCCGTCCAGCTGGATCACCTCGGGGTTGGGGGCTAGGGAGCCCACGTGCGCCGACTTGAAGAAGTCCAGCTTCTGCCCGTGCCACACGGCTTTCAGCGACTCCAGCGTGAACATGCGGTTGGAGTCAGACACGCAGACCGGGGGGTCGTCGGGGGGCGGCCCCTCACTGGCGCTGGCCGCCTCCTCCGCCGTGGGCATCATCAGCATCTTCTTCCTAATGCACAGAAAATCCAGGAGCCAGAGCATCACGGCGGTGAGCAGGAAGCGGGGGAAGAGGAGGATGCAGGCGGCCGCCTGGGTGAGCAGCTGCAAGGTGTGAACGCCAAGGGAGTGGAGCATCGCAGCGGCTTGTGCTGCAGGGCGCTGGCTGCCTGGGGGCCCCCACGCACCCTGCTTGTCGGGGTCTGTGCAGCACAGCTGAGATCCCGCTTCTCTTTAAGCCCATTTTATAGTCAGGGATTTAAATGAAAAGTGACTCCACCTCCGGCCAGAACCCGCCCCTCTGGAACTTGAGCCTGGGGATTACCTACCCCTCCACTCTAATGACCTAAAAATACACAGACAAAAGGGGAGAGAGCCCCGGCGGGAGCTGCGAGGGACGTGCAACGAGGCAGGGAGCAGCCGCTATCAGGCACCAGCAGACAGTGCGAGACAGGGCACCGCCGGGGTCCCCGGCCGCAGATAGCGGCGGGCGCTCGCAGAGAGCCCCGCCACGGACAATGCAACAGGCGCAGCCCGGCCCCCGGCCCGGCTCGGCCCGGCCCCGCAGGGGCCCGCAGCAGCAGCGGGGGCCGGGGCCGTCCTGGCAGCGCCTGCAGGTGACAGGGACGGGCCACGCCACCTCCCTCCCCGCGCCTCCTCCCCTCTCCTCCCCGCCCCGCCCGCCCGGTCGCCCCTCGGCACGGCCTCCGCCCCGCCACACGCCCGGTCGCCGCGGGGGCACCCGGGACTCGAACCCGCGGACCCGCCGCTCCCGCATCCTCCCGCCGCGGCGGCGGGACAGGAGGAGGCGGGCGGCTCCCCGGCCCGCGGGCAGCCCCTCGCCCGGCGGCGGGCGTCCCAGGCCCCGCCGGCGGAGCGCCCGGCGCGGGGGGTGCCAGGTGGGCGCGGGCCGGCGGGCGCTGCCCCGCGGCCCAGGCTCCGACCGCTAGGGGTAGCTGTTGCCCGAGAAGCTGCCGCGGCGGCGGCTGCGGCGGCGGGGAGCGGCGGGGCCCTGCCGCCCCCGCCCCGGCGGTCTCCGCGCACCCCCGCCGCCTTGCCCCGGCCCCCGAGTCGAAGGGGCGGCTCCCCGGCCACGGGTGTCCCCTCGGGGTGTGTGTGTGGGGTCACCGGCCTACCCCGAAGGCCCTCGGGAACGAGAGTCACGGCAGGAGGCAGCGGGGGGCGGCCTGCCCCCGGGGCCGCGGCTGTGCGTCGGGGTGTGAAGGCGGTGCCTCGGAGCGCGCTCGACGCCGGCCTGGCCGGGGCGGCCCCTGCGTCCTCGGGGAGCATCATCCCGCCTCGTTCCGGGGGCGCACCCGGGGCCTGCGGGGTCGGCGTCACCCCGGCGTGCCCCGCCAGCTCCGCCGTGACCGCGCTCTCCTGCCCCGCGGAGCCGGGGCCCGGCCGGTGCTGGGGGGGTGGGGGGAACGGCGGGTGGGCCGCGGGGACGGTGGGGGCGGCAGGAGGGCACGGCCCCGCCATGTCCCCCTCCGCACGGGGGTCCGGGGGCGTCCGGGAAAGCGTAAGTCGTGGCAGACGGTCCCGTACGGCGACCCGGGAGAGGCAGCAGTATTTATTTCTGCTGTCAAGTGAAGTACAAAGATAAGCTTCTCGTGTGAGGAGGTCTAGCAAAGTCCTTACGGAGGCGGCTGAAGTGCCACCTCATGGACGTGGTCGGGTAGGCCTGTGTGCTGTCCACAGAGTGGACATGCAAGGGCTGGTCTGAGGTCGGGCGGGCCGTGTATCAGCAGCAAAGTGGTCGCGGTATGTGCCGCTGAGCACAGGCTGGCCTCCTTCAGTCTTCACCTGATCAGGAGGAATTTATGACCTGTAAATTCCTTCTTGCTGGACTAGATGGAGACCTGTCCCAGAGGTAGAGAGCTTAAATCTATTTTGGCGTATAGGCACGGACCTAGACAAAGTACGCCAGCTCTGCTCGCTACCTTGCCACTCCATTGATGCAGGCTTCCCAGCTTGCAGTGTGCACATCATTTCCTCACCAGCTTCTTCAGAAAGATGAGTTGTCCAAAATGCTGAACACTGCCCTCTGCTATGCAAATGCGACTCATGCATCCCTGAGCTGCTGCTACAGCTGCCACTCACCCCGGAGCCAGCCGCACTGAGTTTGGGGACGCAAAGTATTCTCTCTTCCTTGAGTGAGAGAATGAGAGACATCGAGTCCTGACTCAGGACCAAGTATAAATGTGCATACGGGTCCTGAGTGCCCCAGTTCTGCCTGTGGCCGACGCCAGGTCTCTGGCTGCAGATTCCCAGAGACCCTGAGGACCTGCAACTCCTCCTGGGTGCAGCCCGCACTTCTCCAAATGTGGCTGTGCATGTCTCTGTGCCTCCCGTCTAACATCTGCAAAATGAAAAAATTAATGCTGGGCCTCCTCATGGGAGTCTAGGCAGCTTACTTCATTTTTATGTAACTTATTACAAGAACTCTGAATAAAAGGCAAAATTAAAATCTCGTTTTACTTTTTCTTTATTTGGTTCCGAATAGGCTGTTTCAGAGCAATCTAATCAGGCGCCTGGTTTGCAGCCCCCCAGTGCATCGTCTGTATTTGGGCGTCAACAACAAGTGAAGGGAATTCAGTGTTTTAGCATCTAGAATTAACATTTAGCTTCCAGAACGGAAACGTATGCTCCAGACCTCCTACAGCCATGTTCATATACTAGCCTGATTAATAACTTTTTTTGGCATTCCGTGGTGCTCAGTCCAGGGAAAATTACTGAGTAGATATTTACTATATTGTCAAACTTATTTTGAACTCTTCATGTGGGCCTCTCACCACCTCTCTGTGCAGTTATGCAATCTCGAAAACCACAAATTAAAGCCTCTAAACAGATGCAATAACAAATTGTGGTAGCTCTGAAGAAACCCCCAGAAAAAAAAATTGATCTCTCAAAGTGACCTCTTCAAACTATGCTGACAGACAAAAGCCTGAGTAAACAGATGGGTTTGCAACCCTGAATATCAACAAACTTTGCTCTACTAGATCAGTGAGAGATATTCCGAGGTAAAAAAAGTATTTGTTCTTATATAGCATATTTGTAGCTGGATAGGGACTTTGGAAATGGCTTTTTCTCCATTCCCTGGAAACAACTTTGCTTTATTTTATAGCCTGAAGGAAACTTTTGCATTGGGGTTTCCTATTCAGCTGTGGATAGAGCAGAGAACTGGAGCATTTTGCTGCAGCGGCCCACCGCCACACTTTCCTGCCATGGGAAAATTCAAGTATAACCTGAGGCCACTGTTTCATAGCGAAACGGTGGCTCTGCGTGGCTCTACAAGCCACGGACCGATGTGTTCAGTCGAAGTATGGTGCTTATGTGTATTTATACAAAACTCCGTGGGAAAGGGTGGAATTCCTTCTGCAGCCCTTTGGGTCTCGGGAGGTTTGAAGTGACGTGTCGCTGCTGTTCTCACTTCTGTGTTATGCTGGACTGTATTCAAAATCATGTGTTTTCACTCCGGTAAACCCTCTCTCTACTTCACAAGGGCTGTACCTCCCAGTCGGATCCTGGATTATTTTTAGGTACGTGAAGGTAGTAGGTCTTCCTGCACACCAGGGGTTTCATAGAATATGTCCTAAAATACGGGATTTACAGTGGCACATCTGGTTATGGGTGGTTTTTCCTCTTCTGTATGTGGTCTGTGGTTCAGCAGTGACTAACTTAAATGTATATGTTTGTGTGTGTGTGTCCACATGAGTGCACATACAGAGTTCACATTAGTTCCTTTCTGGAGAACTTTATAGT
Organism: Phalacrocorax aristotelis; assembly: GCF_949628215.1. Classification (NCBI taxonomy): domain Eukaryota; kingdom Metazoa; phylum Chordata; class Aves; order Suliformes; family Phalacrocoracidae; genus Phalacrocorax; species Phalacrocorax aristotelis. The sequence goes on along the minus strand of NC_134284.1, from coordinate 25,686,367 downwards.
TGTAGTTTTTCTTCATTTGATAAATGTAATTTATAAGTCCTTTAAAGTTTGGTGTGGTTTTTTTTTTTTCATAAACAGGAGCTACAAAATAAATTCAGCAACTTATAAAAACAAAACTTCAAAAAGCTGAAATTAAAAACATCAGGTCTGCTTTGATGTAGAGGATGTGTTGAAATGGTATATTTACACGATTATTTTCTATTTTATAATTTCCTGTGCAAAGGCACGCAATACTTTCTGACAGGAAACTAAATGTATTTTGGAAGAGTTCCACCTCTCATGTCATCTAAGCTACATGTTGTTAATGTGTTAGAACAGAACTTTATGTGAAGGAAATGAGAAAGACCTTGGTGAAGTTTGGATCTGGCCCTGAAATAAGAGCTGGGCAATTTCTTCTCGTATAAGAGACTACAGAGAGGTGCAGTAGTGCGGTGGTAAATTACTCACCTGTCTGGTATCTGTATGAAGTGGGTATATGTTATATTGCTGAAATTGGAGGTGGATAAACTCCATTTGCAGTTGTTCGCTCCCAGTGACACCTCTGGAAAAAAGTTACTGTAAGCCAGAGACTGTGCATGGGTCTGGCTGTCTCTGGACCTACTCCCCTCTTAATCTTTTGCCACTTTTAGACGACACCTGTTTTCTTTTCCTCCCTACTGTTTGCCTTTTTTTTTTTTTTAATATATATATGTGACTCAGAAAAAAACATGCAAAGTCAAGCAGCTAGGTGATGCTTTGCGTAGCTTTGAGAATTGAAAGGGAAAAAAAGTGCCATTCTGTGGATTGCTCTATAAAATCATGAGTGGCACCATGGACTTTGACTCTTCTATCCCACTGTGGCATTCTTGAGTATGTCAGATATGACAAAGAGGTTCCCCGTACTGAAGTTTTTTAATTTTTTCCCCCCACTTCTTGCTGACTCTGGGCTGAACTGGGAAGGAATTGTTTAATTTGGCGGGAGGACTGATTCCACAGCTACAGGTCTGTTAGTGCAACACTCAGCTCTCTCCCCGAGTAAGCAGAAACCAACATTTTCTTGGGTCTGTGAGCCACCTACCAAAGCTTCGCAGCACGACCAAGTGTACAGTTCCCCTGACGTGTTAATAGGTTTCTGCACCTGCCTCCACGCAGCTGCTCGCTAGTGCCCCTGTTGTGCTAGCAGCCTGTCAGGCTGTGGTAGAAACCAGATAACCAAAGGGTTCTGTATTAAAGATTTCTGGGTTTAAACCCAGATGATTTTGGTGACTGGGTTTACTTTAGGACCCCTAAACCAGCATGCAATAGCACAACTTACACTGCAACCTGGTGAATGCCAAAAGGTGCAGCTTCCCACCCCATGATTCCTCCCTCGCTTCTGCTTGTGCTGTCTTCTGTGATCCTGCGGTGACCTGCGGTCACCTGGTTCGCGGACTAAGGGGGCAGAAGGGCTTGGTTTTAGAAAAAGGAGCTATTTCCCAACAGGCTAGTTCCCTGAACAGGCTCATGACAAAAGGATATGATCACACGTGCAATGCAGAGAAGGCACAAGAGAAATGGCCCCAATGTGCAGCCAAGGCAGGGGTAACAGGACCATCCCATCAGACTGACTTAGCAATATTATCAAACTGCCCCTGGGTGGGACTGCGTAGTGAGAATGTGTTAAGAGCAGAAATTTCCTGAAGAAACTTCACCGCAAGGAAAAAGTACGTAGCCTTACCCTTCTGTGTGGTGGAGGAGTACAGGAGATGTACAGGAGATGACAGTGGCTGTCACAAGGTCCTGCTGGGCAATGGAGCCGAATGGGGCATACAGCCGGCTTTCTGGGGTGAACCAGCAATGTCAACTTCAGCAGCAGCTGCTAACACACTTTCTCCAGCAGTAGGAAATCAGATTATCCAGAAACCCCCGTGCCAAGCACATCTCTGCTACCCATCAAGCAAACTGCTCAAAAGCTGCTGTGGCTCAAGAGCTCAGGCTGGACCCCCTGGTAGTACAGTATAATTACAGTCATCTGAATGGTTCACTCTGCAGCAAAGACAACAGTCTAGTCCAGAAGTGGAACCCCATAGAGTTATACTTAAGCGGCATCTTTATACACATTGAATACAGATGAAGTCCTTGGCAGAAAGAGAAAGTACTACTTCCATTGTCTTTGTTCATATCTGTTTCAGGTGTGATGCAGAGGCGGATGAGGATGTGCAATCTGCTTGAATCTAAATCTCCTCAAAGAAGATTGTAACAAAATTTGCCACGTGCAGTGTTTTATAAGAGTATGTTTTAGCATATGACAGCAAATTTTAATACACTAACACTGTTTAGAAAGATGAGAACAGCAGGCTGATAACTAAGGTTAGTTTTTAATCTTTTAAATGGCAGCACAGCAAGAGTATTTTCTCAAGACGTTAAAAGGATACTTTTGAGTTGACAGACTCAAGGCTATGTTGGGGTAAAGGAAACACCGCTCCTTTGAGCTCCCTTGCCATGGGGAGGACTCACTGCTGCCTGGCAGCCTCTGTCACAGGCTGATTCTCAGCGCCCTGAGGTTTGTGTGGTGAAAGCCATGAGCGATCAGTGGCAAAACTCCCTGTGTCTTTGTTGTGATCAGGATTTTGCCTGAGCCATGTAGCATGATAACAACAGACAAAAGGAGGGCTGAAGACTCAGGGTGCGATTTCCATCATGTCACTTTCCTTACAAGTAAAATATAAAGAATTTTAAAATAATATAATTTATTAATTCTCAGGTTTTCAGGTGATTGCATGTTCCCTGCCTAAACTGACATACACATTTGAATTTTCAGTCTGTAACAGATTCAGAGAGGAAGGCAGGAAAAATAGCATTTTAAAAAACATTTATTCAAGCAGAATCTATAGGGATCATGTCTAGGATAGTCTTTTTCAGGGTGACCCTCATTTTCTACAATATAATGGTTTTACCCAGCTGTGGTTTAATGATTTTGAATAAGCTGTAGAGTGGAGGAACAAATACCTTAACAAGAATGGAGGGTTTTACTCAGAAAGGTGGGAGTATCGGCCCACTTTTGAATATAGAACGGAGATGATTCATCTACTGGCCTTTTATCCCCAACACCACTAGTGTGTGAATTACATACATAATGTGGTCTGGTTTTGTGTAAATGATCACTTTAAGCATGACAGACCTGTTCGAAGCAAGTGGCATGCCAATCAGGAGGCTGGAAGGCACCATGGCTGCGCACTTAGGCTCTCATCAAATAACTTGCTTGCTTCAAGCCTCTTCTTTGAACATAAATGTTTGTGAAGTTTTCCAGTGATTTTCTTTTCCCCGGCATTTGTACCACGACTCTTATTATTTTTAGCCATGTAAAATGGCATTATGCAATTGCTGAAATTTGTTTCTTTCAGCCCATGATGATTTATAAGTCTCAATTTCCAGGATACTCTCTTGAAGTTACCTTCTCTTTGTGACCTCAGGATTTCTCTTCCCAGGCCTTTGGTATTTATTTTTACTGTTTCTGTGGTCGGGGTTTGGCAATGTTGTTTTGGATTAACGACTAAACATACATAAGAACTGGAAGGAATACGCATCTTAATCTCCTAATTTAATGCATGGCTTGTTTATCAATAGTAGAAAGAAGTTCCTGGGCAGGTTTGACACATCCTAATAACAGGCCTCTGCAGCCAGATAGAAAGATTTTGATGAATCTGAATTGCATGTAATTCTTCACTCATTCCAAAATAGATGCAATTTGCTTATTTTATATTGCAGTACAGTATTTCTTTCTAAAACTTTGCCCAGACAGAATTGGAAGTGGAAGTCAGTTAGTCTGGACAAGTATGCATTGTTTATATGGAATATTTTAATTGACATAAAATTGTGTAAACCTGCTAGCTTCTCTGCTCTTGGATGAAGAAAAGATCTTTGGCATAGCAAGGGCCTGTATTTCTGTTCTATTTTTTCCTTTTATGCAGGAAACTGCAAATAATTTAATGCTCAGATGAAATTACTCAGCATTTTACTCAGTCGTTGAATTTTCCTCATAAGCAGTATATTTTACTTTCATCATATATCCAGTAATTTTTTAACTGGCATCTTCTGATGATCTTTTCACTTTCTCTCTGTAGTCTTATTTACCTTCATTGTTTATTTACTTAGGCTTAATTCCTTCCCTACACAGCCTACTGTGAATAAAATGTTCCTCTGAAAATGATTAATTTTGCACTTTGTTTACAGAATAGTCTTGCAATGTTGTATCTGATACTCATTAGCAGGAAAACAGAAATAAAGGAGAAACATCAGTTCTTACCACAAATCATTTTGAATTCACTGGGATCAGGATCTGACCCAAAATGTTTAAGTTACCTCAACAGCTCGAGTTGATTCGAAGGGTCTCAATGTTTATGCCTAACAGCGCGTCCTCCTATGACTTTTTATTTTTAGCTGCTCAACAGTTCTTACTTTCTGTGAATTTTGAAGTTATTCTTAGACTAAGCAATACAGTATCTTCACAGGGAAAAACTGTGACAAGCATCGCTATGTGATACAGCTCATCATTTCATAGGGCCCATCATTTCCACCTGAAACTCTGGCAGAAAAACATCAACCAAAGATTAAATGGTAACTTTAGTTAGATATTAAATTTTGGGTTCCAATTCACTCTTCTCAGTGCATGAATTATTGTGGATACCTGGAGCGGTCCACCATCCTCTATGAAACTTAATTTAAGGGCCACAAATTGCCTCTGAATATTAACATATGTGCAAACCCACTTCCCGGAATCCAACTGTACTTTTATTTCTGACATTTTAATAAAACTGATTTTGTGAGAGTCCTTGCTACTAGTTCTTACCTGAAACCAAGTTTGAATTTTTTAAAACGAGAGTATGGTGCTTTTTTAGAAAAGTTATTCACAACCCCTTTTTTTTAATGAGAATCATGTACTTACACAAAGCGGGGAATACATATGTGAATAAAATGGATCAAGGTGATCTAAGCCCACTCATAGAAAGAGGAAACAGTTCTGAAATGCATATTTATTGCAAACAAAGCCTGGATTTACTAGGTTCTGAGGGAATATTTTTTTAAGAACAATTATGTTGTATTTGGAAAAACTGACATTTTTTTTCTTAACTAATTTTAATCAGCATTTTGCTCCCACTGAGCCAAAAAAAATGTGGAAGACAGTAGCAAAATATAAATTAAAGTAGGAGTAAAGTACCTTAGCTGATGAAAGCATAGATAAAAGGCTCTGAAACCTTTCTTACAAATACCTTCTTCAAAGTGGGCTGGTCCTGGGGCAGTGGTGGCCCGTGCCTGTTCCTTGGCCTCTTTTACAGTCATTGACATTGTGCTGCCAGTGAAGCAGCTGTCACTTTTTACTAGTGTAACACCTGCCAGCAGCCAGCTCAGAAGAGCTGCTTTTAATTAAATTTCTGATTTCAGTTGGATTTTGGCTTGCAGTTCACAGCTAATGGAGATTTTCAGGGTGGGGTCTTATAGGGCATCTAGGAGTATTTCAGACACCTCTGTATTACAGAGTTCTGTCCAGAAGCGTCAAGCATCACCTTAAAATTATATCTATTTTTGCCCCCATTACTTGTGAGAGCTCTTCCAGGATCTCACTGACATAATGGCTAGAATTATTCATATTTCCAGCTTAAATGTATCTATGATGGATTTACACCCATTCTTATGCTGACATTGTCTCTTTGCTGAGGCAGTTTTCCTGCCTCCCCTTTCTCGGCGTGTTCAAGAGGGCAGTCCCATCCCCTTGGGCACCGCTCCACCGGGGTTAACGAGCCAAACTTGTGGGGTGTGTCGGCACCGATGAGGGCAGGCAGGTTCATGCGCTCTCTGCTAATAACCTGAGTGAGCTGGGACGCAAATTTGCCCTCTCCCAGTGCCTATAGGGCTATGCCAGCGTAATGCTAAGACTAAGCTGGTGAGTTCTGCGGGAGACTTCATTAGCACCATGCTAATTCAGTCTATGTGGATTCTGGGCCAATATGAGGCCAACTGAGACTCACATTGGTCTGCACCTGTTTATTCAGATGTGCTCACAGTCTCTTTTCGTGAGATGGATTGTCCATTTCTCTGGTCCTCCTAGAAGCAATCTTCTGCACCTGTTTCATGTCAAGTCCATTTTCCTGCATGATATATGAAGATATTAATTGGAGAACAAGAGATGGCTCTACCCTCTCCTCTTTTCCTTGCCTTAGCACTGCTTGGCACAACATACGGTCACTGGTTTAGCACAATCATTCTCATCAGTCTGGTTGATGTCTGGAAGTCACGGACAAACACAGATGCATCTTGACAGCTGAACACCTGGACAATGAGCATGGCATGTCAGGGACACGCTGGGTGTACCCTACATGTGCTGTGTTATTTGGTTGGTGCTGTGTAATACAGCTTGGACCCACCTGAAACCCAAAGCACAAATGAAAAGTTTAGGTACGATAGCTCTGGAGCCTCTCCGCTGTATCAGCCAAAGCACCATGGACCCAAAGCTCACCCACCTTGGCGAGCCCAGTGCAACCCGAGAGCATCGGGCTAATTGTGCACTCGCTGGCCATCTGTGTCGTTCACATTTCCCACAGGCTGGATTTCCTGCTCATGCGGTGCATGACATGGGATTTCCCAGACGCAAACATGGGAGCCCAGGCACATGCTTGGGGCCGTGTGACAAGGCTGTGGCTGTGGATCTCCCCCATATGGAGCACAGCTGTGTCTGTCCTTGAAAGGGGTGACCTAAATTTTACACAGTATTCCAGTGACGTATGACCAGCACATCCCTCGCTGCTGGAAATACCCCATGTGTTTTTGAATTGTACTTGTTTACATTAGTTACCTCTCTTTAGGGGCTAACCCTGAATTTGAACCATCTAGAGTTTTCTCCTCCACATGCACCTGACAAGTGCCCAGGTTATAGTGATATTTTTTGCTGCCAGCTTCATGAAATTGAGCTAGGCAATTCTGGATTTCATCCTGTTTGTATTGCTTCAGTCCTTGAAGTCATTCAGTTCTTCCAGTGAAATAGCCTGGTCCTGTTCTATACACCCACAGATTTCGTAAGCTTATTCCCAATTTTTGCACCCCAGTTTCTTATGTCATTTCTGCTGACCATATTCTTGTAACGATGTTTGATCGTGATGATCAGCAGATGGCAGATAACCTTAGCTGATGTAAACTCTCACAGCTTTTGCTATCAAAATAGTGCTGGTAGAGTTTCCAGCTAAGGTTCTGCCAGAATGTAATCAGAAATGTACCTTTAAAATGTGATATTTCTTTAACTACTGTAAACATCTTTTAAAAGAATTCAAAAGGTTTTGCTTAAAAATACCGCAGTGCTTATGGAATAGTTACTTTTAGGCCAAATTAACACTAAGAGTGTATCATAATATTAAAAGTGTTACAATAATAAAGGTTTAGATTTCCATTATTGGGTATATTGCCCCTTGCTTAACTCTGCTGTAACTGTGTTTCCAATATGCAGATGACCCCAGCTATTGCAATAAATCATGCTTCTCTTCCTCCAGTGATGCCGGAGAGATACTGCAACAAGCACTTGCTTCTTGGCATGACGGCCATCCCATTCAACAGTGGGTCTGTAGCTGGCCTTTAAAACAGTTTTGTTCTGTTACCCAAAGAACTGGGCATCATATTGCTGTCTTCCCCCAGCAATATTTTCATCCCTTCTCTCCAGCTTTTTGGCTGAGAAGAAAACCTAAGAAATATAAACCAAATGCAATAGTGTATCTGAAAGCAGTCTAGGTAGCAACTCTAAGGGATACAAACTGGGCCACATCTCGCATATGTTCAGTCGTGGTGATTTAAGTGTTGACATTGTCATGGTGACAATTAAGAAGCAAGAAGGGGAGGATCCTAGATCTGTGTGGTTTAATGGGAATATTTCGGTGCTAATGGTCATCCCTCGTCAAGAACCACCCAAGCTTAGGCCAAGCAGACTCCATGGGTATGACCCCATTTTAGGGGGGAACCAAGCTGGCAGAGTGTGTGTACTGAGGAAACAGGAACAGGTCCTGTACTGAGCAGTCCGGTTTTGGTGAGCTGTATCTCATCTGGGGAATCGGGATATGTCGATTAAATGGTGGGTGCCACCATCACTTTGGCCATTTGGTCTTTGATAGGAGATGATAAAATTTGAGCATGAGGCAATAAGAGGCAGTGATGCAGCCACCAGCATTTAATGAATCACTTCTGGTGGTGTTTGGAGCTTTTTCTCATTTCTAAGCAATAATCAGTCAGAGAAAGCCTTTATAAAATATTTGTTCTCTTTTCTGTGTGTAAAAATTATTTACTTTATTTGGTGTTGATGCATTATTTTTTCCATTAGGAAAGCAAGCTGTCATCAATTAAACACTTGCACTGAAGTATCCCAAAATGACCTGATATGATGAATACATTATAGACTGCAGTTGAATAGGTACTTCTTTTCCCAGCTGTGGGAACTGTAAAAATGGAAAATGTTCTTTCTAAAAAGTTCTGGAATCAATTTTTTTCTCTTATAGAGATCTTTCTAGTATAGAATTAAAGTTGCTTAAGTGTATTTCCTTGCAATGAACAGTCTAAAAATAATAAGGGATGATAAATAAGGTGACGTTTATATTCAGTGCAGTGCTCACTGCCATCAAGTTCCATAACCACAGCCCTCTTGTATAGACATTCAATTTAACAATACATCACCTTTGATTCACAGCTCTGAATAGATGAAAAATCCTCTTGTAATGCTTGCCCTTGGCCCCCAATAACATGCCGTTTGCCTGAATTACTTACGATGAGTAAGCACTTGAAGCAGTGTACATCTGTACATGTCAGTAATGTTTGTGTAAGGTTTAATTTAGCACCTTATATTATATTGCAGCCTTCATTTTCTGGGAAAGGTGATGTGAGGAAATTGTTTTGCTAAGTAAGGACTGCAAAATTCATTACTTACTGTATGTTATTTCGATGTACCGTTTTTTAATTCTAGATGGATTTTTGCCATTTGAGGGCTCAACAATGTAATGTTGGAGTTCAGCCTGGGCATTTGTGTTCCAAAGTACATGAAGATGACAGTACTAAAGGGTTACTAGCAGCTTGCTGCCAGTTCAGATATGTTGTGTGTAGGGGGTGAAGTCACTCCCTTCCGTATAAGACAGAGAGGTTGTTCAAATGCAGCATTTCTCTCCCTGTGTGCATTTGAAGACCGGGGTGCAAATTTTTGCTTCCCATTCTGCTCTAATTGAGCTGTGTAAAACTGCCCTAGAATTTGCCATATTTGTAACTGGATAGTGCTCTAAATGTGCATGCAGGTGCCCAAAATGTAACTCTTCCTTTAAAATATGTTTTTCTTTCTTTCTTTTTCTTGTTAGTGAGGAAAATGAAGTGCATTAAATTTGTGCGGCTGGCCTGTTCAATCTCATCCAACCTAGTATCGTCCATACCTTGAACATCAAAATGTCGTGGGAAACTATGAGTAATCTGTAGCACTTAGGGTTTGACTAAGGCAAATTTTCAAGGCCGTACTGAGAGATAAAATACTTTTAAAAAGACTGTTGGAAGTCCTGGTCCAGGCTGGCATCCCTTTTTGTGGTGCTGTTATGCACAGTGCATCAGAAACTGGAGAAACTAATGTAAAGCATTTGCTTCCCTTTTTGTCTGTGCTGCTGCACTTCATTAAAAGGTTATCAACATGATCTCTAACTTTAGTAGCATCTCAGTCTCCATCTTTGAGTCCTGCACTTCTTCCTTTTACACATTTTCCCATGATTTAATATAATTTCTCCAAAGTGGCATTCCTCCAAACTGTACCATAGTAAGCATGGTAGATGTATATCTACTTGTGGACCACTGGAGACCAGTCTTCACCCAGATGTAACTGCAGACCTACTAGAAGACAATTGCGTTAATAGCCACAGATCCATAGCTGCTGAGAGTCTTATGTGCTTGTCCAAAAGGAATTTACTGAGGCTATCAATGAACTTCACTCAATAACCACAAGTTCATAACAAATTTCGACTATTACTAATACAGTACAATACAAACGAATGTGTTAACAGTGCAGTTGTTTGAAAACAGCAGTATTGCTTATGAGAGAACAGTTTCTATTTTCCTAGTACAATTTTCACACATTACTATTCGTTTAAAGTGAAACAGAAATGAATAGCCACCCAGGCTTTGTAATCCGGATGTTTAATAAGTCTGTTATACATCTTTTTTTTTTTAACTTCTTCACTGTGTGTGTTTCTTCTCTCACTGGTCCCCATTAATACCCTTCAGAAATGATTGGTTTTTTTGAAATATAACTTCAAAAGAGAAATTAGATTTTCCCAGCATGCTAAAATCTGAGTGGTATACAGTGTTGTCACTAGTCATATAATTTAAAATTAACACCATTGACAAATGCTGCTTTAAAGCTTCTATTGAAAAATCATAATGTGTGAGTGCAGCAGGGCTTTTTTGCTGATCTGGATTTACATTTGTATAATATACAGTTAATAACTGGCATGATCTTGTTACAGATTGATTACTCTTCTTCAGTATGTCCCTTGTTTTGTGTCCCATTATTCACTCGAAGGGCTTAATTAAATGAATCAGAGTATAAGCACACATTTGCTGCAACAATCGCAATTCCCCATAGATAATTTTCTTTGGCTTGTCTTGCTGGGATTTCCAGGAAAGTTCCCAGAAACTGTTTCACAGAATAGAGGGATTTCTCTTTTTAAAACCCTTTTTCAGTGTTACACAAATTTGAGCCCAGAAGAGTTTAATTTTTGAGAAATAACCATGAATACAACATGCATGTGTGCCTCTATAATAACAAAATCTTCAGAATAAATTGACTTTAAGTTGAATCTTATTTGATTTCTGTGGTTGGCTTTGGAAACATTTGGTAGCTATTTTCCATTGAAATTGGCGCCCGCTTGGGGCAGCAATATGTTTAAGTGCTTCTCCTGTTATTTCTGCTCTGTAATCTTAATTTTAAAACCAGTTTTCGGTTTTTTTTCTGTTTGCTCTGTTGTGCATACTTATCTTTCACATGGCAATAAATAATTCTGCATTTGCTATTGGTGGTCTTGGTCATAGTGTGCATGTATGTGTGTTGAAGGGGTACAATATATAGCCTTGTAAAGAGCATTGTTCTTTGATTTTGAGAAAGGGAGAAGGAGGAATTCTAGTTTACAGCCATATTGCTGAAATAAAAATGTGGCCTCTCCATTCAAGAATGTGACTGAGATTTTTCAAATTGACTTGAAAGGCTTAGATGACTCCATTTATGGGTGCCTAAACTGGGACATTTTTAAGAAACAAGTTTTTAGAGAAGAATGTTCAACATTACAGAAATTTCAACAGGACAACCTGGCCTCAAAGAATCAGCAAAACTCTCAGCTGCTGATGGTGAGTGCAGTGTAGTTCTCTTGTCTCTGTTGCATTTGTTGGGTCAAGGTTCTTGATTCTGGATTAGACATTAAAGGTGATTCATGCCTCAGTGTACTGACAGTCTGATGACAGGCATTAAAGAGATGAGGGACATGGAATGAGTCAAAAGAGAGAAGCTGTTTTGTTATTTTTGGATTTTTTTCTTATTAACATAGAGATTAATTAAAGGCATTTCTACGAAAGCAGGTGCAAATTTCCTCTGAGCACATAGCAGACTGACAAGGTACAAGTCACCTTGAATCCAGAAGCTGTATCACTGTGTCAGCATGACACTAGCAAGAAATATTAGCTCAGGCAAAGTAACCTGTTAACAGAACTACATAATTTTTGTGCCAATGCGGGGTTGCTTCTTGCCATCTTGGGTAACTAAGAGGGAAAAGTGGCTCTGACTTCTCACACATTTGCAGATATGCATCCATTTTTGTGAAGATGAAAGGCTTGTTCTGAGGGTCCCAAATCAGTGGAGACATACTGGTCATCTCTAAGGAGGTTTGAGTCAGACCTCGAGAGCTCTAACTGGCATTTGTTGCAGCTAAGTGTTACACCTAGGAGCTCCAGCTGATATATGGTTTTGTATGGCAAATGCAAAGTAAGATAGAGATCCTGCTTCCAAAACTTCACCCTGAATTGAGAGGAAGCTTAAGTGGAAATGATCATCCAGCCCAACTCCTTGCCAGAGCAAGATTATATCCTGCAGGCTGTTTTCTAGCATTTGCCAATATGGCTATAAAAGCACCAAGCAAATAGGATCCATTACTGGGAAGATCCTGTTCCACTGTTTAAAAGGCATCATGCAAGTACACTGTCTTCTGAAATTAAGTATTTATTTTTTTCTTATCTTAATTACATCTTATCTTTGGTTATGTTCTGAGATACCAAAATAAAATGTCATTCTTAAAATCTATATAGCTGTTGGCTATTACAATTCACCTTTGTGTCCTCAAGCTGACCTACCTGTGGTGTTGGTCGCCCCAGGGGAAAGGGCTGCACGAGTATGTTCTATGTCAAAGGGACCAGGGCAAATGATGGCTATAAAACTCCTTTTGCCTTCTGCTCTTTTGCCTGATCTGGTCTTTTGCCTGATCTACTGTTTCCTAATAAATCAGTTCTTCCATCCCATCACAGCATTTGCTGTTCTTCAATGAATATTTGCCAGCAGCTATGTCTATGTTAGCAAGTAGTGTGGCATAGTAAGAGTGTGGAATGAATGCAAAACAGGGCCTGTAGAGTAAAATGGTTGGTGCTGAGGGCTTAACTTCCACAGTTATGCATGCTTTAAGATTTTGGGATAGTTCTGGGCGGTCCCCTCAGGCTGGATGTATGTATTGGTTGCAGATCATTAGATGCTTCTTGGAACACACTTTTTGATTTTACTTCTTCTGAAAGTATTTGAGTCAGGCTGCTTTGTTGTGTGAACCAGAGCATAATGAATAGGGATGATCTGGAGACTTCTCCACTTTTGAAGGAAAAGTGCACTTCTGGTCTGAACTAAAATGCTGATGCAGATGCATTCCAGATCATAGAATGGTTTACATTGGAAGGGACCTTTAGACGTCATCTAGTCCAACCCCCCTGCAGCGACCAGGCACATCTTCAACTAGACCAGGTTGCTCAGAGCCCCGTCCAACCTGACCTTGAATGTTTCCAGGGATGGGGCATCTACCACCTCTCTAGGCAAACTGTTCCAGTGTTTCACCAACCTTACAGTAAAAATTTTTTTCCTTATATCCAGTCTAAATCTGCTCTCCTTTAGTTTAAAACCATTGCCCCTTGTCCTGTCACAACAGGCCTTGCTAAAGAGATTGCCCCCGTATTTACTGTAGCCCCCCTTCAAGTACTGTATGGCCACAATAAGGTTTACCTGGAGCCTTCTCTTCTCCAGGCTCAATAACCCCAACTCTCTCAGCCTGTTTTCATGGGAGAGGTGCTCCAGCCCTTGGATCATTTTTGTGGCTCTCCTCTGGACCTGCTCCAACAGGTCCGTGTCTGTCCTGTGCTGAGGGCTCCAGAGCTGGATGCAGCACTCCAGGTGGGGTCTCACCAGAGCAGAGTAGAGGGGCAGAATCACCTCCCTTGACCTATTGGCCACACTTCTTTTGATGCAGCCCAGGATACGGTTGGCCTTCTGGTCTGCGAGCGCACATTGTTGGCTCATGCCCAGCTTTTCATTCACCGGTACCCCCAAACCCTTCTCTGCAGGGCTGCTCTCAATCTCTTCATCCCCCAGCCTGTACTGATACTGGGGGTTGCCCCAGTCCAGGTGCAGGACCTCACACTTGGCCTTACTGAACCTCATGAAGTTCTCACAGGCCCTCCTCTCCAGCTTGTCTAGGTCTCCCTGGATGACATCCCGTCCTTCTGGCGTGTCAACTGCATGGCTCTGCTTGATGTCATCTGCAAACTTCTTGAGGGTGCACTTGATCCCACTGTCTATATCATTGATGAAGATATTAAATCTTTTAGTATTAGATTATTATTGGAAGATATTAGATTTTTTTGGGAGTGTGTTGTCCAGAGTGGAAAGCAATATTACATAGCAGCAAGAGAAATTTGAGTCAGACCCCAGGAAAATATTTGTAGTGATAAGGGCAGCAAAGCACTATGGAAGTTAAATAAAATCTGTGATGAGAGGTTTCTAAGAAAAGGCTAAACAAAATAGAATTGGGAATAAGATATAGTTGTTCCTGCACAGAGAAACAGGAATGGATCTGGTCAGTTTATGACATCCCTTCAAGCCAAATTTCCCCTATGATTCCAAAGTGCATCACCATATCTGTTCAGGAGTGATGAACTTTGTATAAACAGCTCCAAAGCATTTTGTTTTCTTGCTGTGTGACAGCGCAGCCTCTCATGCTAAACTTGTTGATTCTTTCAGTACTACACCTCCTTGCATTTCTTCCACCTGATGAACGTTTGTCCCTTTTTCTTAGGCATATCAGTTTCAATTTTTCCAGTTTTAATTTTCTGTCCTTCCTCCTGCTATTCACTATAATATTTTTCTTTTCCTTGGCTGCTATTTATAACTTCTCCAAGTTTAGCTACATCATGGAGTCTCACTGATGGCAATTTCCATTCCCAGATACTGAAAGGTTTCAGTGAAGTTGAATCAAAAATGGTGTCTACTTAGGAATCTACATCTACTGTTAGACAGATTTCAAAACACATGACTGGTTCACTTCAGGCCAGTTTAAATTCAGATTCAGATGAGACATAATAGCAAATGCTCTACTGAACTGATGGCATATGATTGTTTCCTGCCATTCGTTTGTAATTTGGTCAAGCAGAAAACTTCAAATTAATAGAATTGCAGCCATTCTCTTCCTCTATGTTGTACATTATTGTGAATTATTAAGTGTCTTGAAACAGAACTGCTCCCTACAAAATACGCATTTCAGAGCCAAAACCCAAACAAGTCCCACTCCCAAGCCCCAGATCACTCAAAAAAGAGCCTCAATAAGTTTGGGTTTCTTTGCCATTGAATTTAAATGGATGTTAAGGACTTTAACTCACTAAGTTTCCTTTTAAACCCCTCCCTTTTATATAACAATTTGTTACTTCATGCATTTTCTGCTGTAGCTTATGAAGATCCCAGTGTCCAAAGAGGACTGACCTTCCCAGTGGATGGCACAGGTGTCCAGTTTCAACATAGAGAACCAGTCCAAACTCGCCTCTTGGCTGCTACTTAATGTAGTCTCTGGGAAAGGAAAGAAGCAGACTGAAACCTACCCTACTACAGTGTTTTAAAATCCAGGTCACTCATTTCCCAATAATTTATCTTAACATTGACTCCTACTCAAAAGATAACAGAGATTTAGAGCACTGAGGCCATTTCAAGTGTGTCCTTTTGTGCTTTCTGATGACATTTTAATTAGAAAGATAAATATTTTTCTTTCTCAGATATTTCCATTTTGCTAGGATAAATAGAATTCAGAAAGATTTTTTGTGTCCAAAAGCATCTGTATACCCCTATCCATTTCTGATACAGAATTTAGTAATGTAAAAAAAGAACAATAAAGGGGAAATATTTGGGTACAAACATCAGTTTTGGAATGAAAACATTTTCAGCTATGAGGCTCCATTAGTTCTGCAGTTAGCAAATACTTCAATTGACACTGTTGTCAAACCAAGGACATAAAACTGAGAGTGTGATATGTTATCTGCTGCCAATTACGTAAGTTCATGATGCATAAGTTATTGCAAAAAATAAGGTCATGACTCCTAAACCAACTCCTTTTGAAGTTGTAGTTTTTCATAAAACCTCCCACATATTTGTATATTTTAGTTGGTTAACTCTTGACTGAATTTATGTGAGTGCTTATGAAAATGAGGTATTATATGACACTAAAGCAGAACCTTGCATAGTCTACAGGAATACCAGCTTATTGATGTCAAATGCTTATAGAGAGGTGAATCTGTCTAAAACATGGATTTTAGTTCCTAATCAAAAAGCTTAATCAAGCTTCCTAATCAAAGAGCTGTTTAAAAATATTTTTGACCTCCAAACATAAAGTTATCACAAAATATTATCTAGTGGGTAGGTAGGAGGATTAGGACTCAATCTCCCCAGTTCTTCTCTTACCTTTTATATGGTCTTTTAATGATAATCTTACACTAATCACTAAACTTTTCTAATTGCCTTTGTTTATCTTTCTGGATGACTAAATATAACTGTCATATTTGTCATATGAAGATAGTATGCAAGTAATAGACTTAAGTGTTCATTTGAAATATGCCAGCAAAGCTAGGAAGAGTGTAAGAGGAACAAATCACTCCACTCAGAACTGGAACAGTAAGGTTCTTCTTCATGTCTGGGACAGAGGTTTCAGAAACTTTAAGAATCAAGCTATCATGATACTAAAGATGCTTAACACCTTCAACCTATTGCAAAGGATTTGTTAGAGAATCATGTAGCTACACAAATTTGGTTTTTTTCACTTCAGAAAATAAAGTATGACTTTCAAATACGATCTCTTTTCTAAATTTGATGAAAGCAGGACCTTTGGAGATGATTTGACAAAGCCTGCCCTAGAACAGCTAATAGTCCTTGTTCTGCCCCTTCAGGTCAAGGACTGACAAATGGGTGTTTTGTAGCTTACTAAATGACTTTATCACAAGTCTTTGGGTTTTTTTTTCTTGAGTTTTTGGGACCCTCTCAGCTACCTCTGTTGCTCTACAACTTACCAAGTTTGCACAAATAGTTACCTATTCACTGGCCTGGAGAAAGACCAATGCAATAGTCCAATGGGCAGCCTAAGTTCAAGTCCTTGTTCCAATTAATGTTTAATTATTTATACAAAGTGAAACAGGTCCAACAGGAGAGACAGAGGAAGCTATTCTTCAGAATAACTGGTAGTTTGGTGGCCAGAAAGCTTGCCTGGGATGCAGGATTCTGACATTCAGACATCTTGCAGAACAGAAACTTGAAATCTGGATTCCTGTGCCACCAGTCAGTGCCTTGATCATAGGATGATTATCTGGGAGGGGTGACAGTTTTCTTGCTCTTTGATGTATTTCAAGTCTCATCCTAGGCATGAGAACCTTTCACAGGTAAGAGCTTCGTAAGACCTGGTAAGTACCTGCAAAATGTTCTGGTCTCAGCAGAATATAATTTGTTAGTGAAAAATGCATCACTGTAAACTCTGATGGGGGCATGACTAGATTGTTCACAACCATGTAGGTCCAGAGTGGTTTGGCCATTGTGAAGATCCCTCCAAGTCCTGTGTTTGAAGGAGAGGTCAACAAGCAGCGCTGGAGGGCATGAGTCTCGGGAAGCCTGTAGAATGCCAAAGCATATGTCTGCATAAGTGTCAGACTTGTAAATCAGCTGTTGTTACAAAAGCTTAACAATGGGGAAATGGTCACATAAAAACATTGGTTTGGGCATTAGGCTTATGAGTCTTGCTGTTTTTAAACACTTCAGCTGACATTGATATGAAACTGGGGCATAAAACCAGGAGCCTGACATGTGATCTGTTGCCAGTTGCCTTCAAACTACCACGTCTGATGAGGAAAAAAAGAGAGGAAGTGGATGGAGAAATGGGACAGGTCATTTGGACTCTGATAATTAATGTTCCTTAGAAAATAAAAGTTTTGAAACTTTCCTGGAAATGAGGTTTTATGATCTGCTACAATGGCCCACAGGGGGGATGCTGCAACCTACACATATTGACAATTGTGGTATTACCAGGCAATTCATTTTTATGAGTAATTTCCAGAGCAACCCTCAACCATGCAGTCACGCATACAGTGCAACAGTGTGCCATAGAAGAAAGACTCAGCTAGAGGCCAAAGATTATACAGATTTATTAATATTTGGGAAAAAGATCCTAACAGCAGAAAGCAAATTGAGCAACAGAGCGGGGAAGAAGGAATGGACTTGACAACAAAGTATGCTCTGTAAGGATGTGATCCAGAGCGCAGTGAACTCAATGGAAAGATTTCCATTGATTTCTTAAGATTGTGGGTAGATCTCAAGGGAACAGAGACATTCCATCTTACACCTTTTCCCCTCCTTTCTCCTTGTGAATGGAAAAGACATTCTTGTTCACAACTAGCATCATTTGGTGACCAGCATCAGAATCAAAATGTTGATCATAATTGGGATGTTAGAACCAAGAACCCTTAACTAAGCAGCCCTTGAGTGGCTTGACTTTTCCCAGGGCTGAGCAACTTGCAAGTTCTCTCTAACAGTACCTTCATCTTTTTATTAGACTCAGAATGGTCTTATCCTGTACTTAACTTTGCAAACTCGATCTGCTTTCTCCTTCAAAACACAGGGAATAATGCAGCAGTTGGATCTATAGTCTGGTTTCTTTTAAATCCTTCTCCATAAACACTTTTCTTGTAAAGGTAATGACCCGTTTAGTCGTCTTCTATTTATGTCTAGTCTAAGTAGTTATAGCTGTTTCTTTTGCTACAGCTATTAAATACTTCAGTAGTTCTTAAACCATGCCAAGGAATACTTGGAATAAAAGAACAATGAACAGAGATGACTGAAAATGAATTTGTAGAAAAGAATTTGATAGTATATAATTCAGAAGAAAAAAATAGTTCTGTTAAAGCCCCTGTTAAGGGCTGTTAGAGAAAGTGATATACTTTGCACTAAGTGAGGCTACATAGGTCATGAATCCTGGCCCCAAGTGATATATCCCCAAGATCAGCTTGGTTTTCTACTTCCAAAATCCTTCCTTCTATGGGAACAAAAGTTTGCTGCCTAATGTAAGTAGTGTTTGACAAATTCATCAGGCTGTGATAGCAACTCTTATTTCATCCTACACACCGAAGAACATAATTTATCTTAACACTAGGCAATGAGAAAGGCTAGCTGTGGGGAAGTAGAAATACTAGGGTTTCCTTTTACTGCTGAACTCAGTTGAAATCTGCAGTCAAGCCAAGCCTGGTTTAAGGACTCTGTTCATTATTTTCTTTAACATGGTGTGAAAGACCAAGGCTGCTTTATTGCAATGGGTGGGTAAGTTACCAGCAAAACATGCTGAGATGAGAAGCTGGTGACAACACACAGAAAGAGAAACCCGCATTACTCCCCATCACTTTAGAGATACAAGAATAAATGTCTTTATAGAGAAAACCAGAAGATTTTCAGTGGAGAACACTAAACAGAGAGTCTTACTGTTAGGTGGATTGCAACCTTCTCTGTGACCAGGAGGTCAGAAGTGAATGTGTCCAGGTCCCTAAGCACAATCCCCTCACCTTCCCCAGGCTGTACATGATTGGAGTGCCTGCTCCTCATCTTCCTGCCCACAGGGTTGCCAACTGTGTCAGAAAGCCCAAATTACATGGCCAAAGGATTTACCCATTCCCTTCACTATCATTGAAGGTGCTGGCTTTGGCAGTTCACTCCGTGTTGTTTCTTCCAGGACCCTGTTAAGGTAGCATCAGTGGAGACAGTTGTCCTTCACCTGGCCTAAACATGTGCACACACACACTATCAACAGGCTTTGGCATGCCCTTCTGTAAGGTGATTCTGACCTAAGGGACACAACACCAGCACTGTCTCAAGCTTTGTAACAGCAGAAAAAAAGCAGTAGAATTGGTTTAAAAGAACAGAAATTAATAAAAAAGGCAGTTCTCTGCTAATACAGCACAATGGATGCTGATCATCGATTCCAGCCTAAAGCCTGTCAAATGATGAAGCACAGACCATGCATTTGGAGATTTCAGTTTAACTTCTGACCCAGACCTCCCTGAGGACAGTGGGAATCCCTCTGAGTTTGATAAGTGCAGAAGAGGCTCCTTCCTCAAGGACAGGTAAACACCTAGTCATTAACAGGTTGTAAAGGAGAACTGGGCTTATGCAAGGACTTGTTTTCTCAGATTCATCCTGCACTATCAGCTTGAACACATCTGTGAAGATCCCCTGGGGGACCTGCAATTTTCCCTCTTTGGCTTGCTTTAAGGATCTGTTTTAGCAAGTTCCCTGTCCACAGAGAGGTGTGACAGAGTGATGCTTGAAAACCTGGTTCTGTTCACTCTGTCTGCGTCACAGTAGATCTAGTTTGTTTACCAGGAAGCCCCAGTGTTATGACCTGAGGAATGAAGGGGACACAGATTTATTTGTAGAAGGTATTTTAAAAACTTGGCATTGTCACCACAAATAATGTCAAGAAGGAAAATCCTGATTCACAACACAGGATACAAAGGTATGTTGGGCAGAGGCAATTACTTAATCCGTGCTATGTTACACCAAGCCCACTAGCATCCTAAGCTTGCTTATATGCAGAAGTGATGATGATGGTAAACACGATGTAGTTCTATGTCTATGACAAAATGCATAGGTTTCTCTATGGACCTGGTCCAAATGCTATTGGGGTCCCCAGAAAAAAAACAACCAAAACAACAAAACAACAAAACAAAAGGTGCTTTTCTGTGCTTGCATACTGAAGGAGATGAATATCGGTTTTGCTTTCAAACACAAGAGTCTCAGGGTGTATCTGGACACATCCAGCACATAACTACACAGCTGATGCATACATTTCTCCTTTCTTCCACTCTCACCAAAAGGTTTAGCAAAGCTGTGGAGATGTTTGATATTCCTGGTGAGACAAGGTCAGTGCTCCTCTCTTGGAGCTGAATCATGTGAAGCGGAAGCTGAAAGGGGACAGAGGGTGTGGGACAAAATAGGTACAATTTTTAGTACAGGGACATTCTTCAGTAGCCCTGGCATCACTGGAGGTCTGCAAGGAGAAGTGTCTGTTGGGGTCCTGATTCAGAAGAGATACGGAGGTCTGCAAATAGCAGGCTCCCCTACAGTCATGCCATTGACACCTGTTCCCATTTGGACTTCTGTGTACTTGTTTGCCAATATTTCACACTTATTATTTTTCCCCTTGGTCACTTAGGAGGGTAACACAGATGGTGACTTATCTTGTGTGTCTTGCCATTTACACTTTTTTCTAATGACCATCTGACTGCTTTCATTGTGGTTCTGTGCTTTTCAGAGTGCTGTTGATTATATACTGCACTTTGTGGGAATCCAGCATATAGGGACAGATTTATATGCCATCATGGGTTCCAGGTACCTATTTTTATCAACCTGAGCAATTGTTGCTTAGAAAACGAGACCCCTACTTCCCAGGTTTTGTGTGGCTGACCTCGGTTAGTCTGAACATCTTTGACCTCAGCGCAGCTTAAGCGACGTGACAGCCGAGTCAGCCCCTTTAATTCCAGTCTTTGTGAGGCTCATGTGATAATCATGCACTTGCTCTGTCAGAGAAGCCAGCAAATAGCGATTCTGTCTGTACTTGCTCCCTGCAGCAGACCTCTTTCTTGCCTTCTCTCTTCCACCAGATTCCTTTCATTTTGTTGATTCTGTTCAGGAACAAAGAGGACTTTGTTGAATTGCCTTTGTGGTTTATTTTCCTGAGCCTTGGAAGATAGCAGACTTTTGCCACTGTTTTATCCAACCCTTTATCACATGCACAATACACTGAATGCTTGAAGGAGGCTAGTGTGTGTTAGCCTAACACTGCTTTTTTTTTTTCAGGTTGGAAGCCAAGGCTGACTTCTGGATGCCAAGTTGGAAATAATTGCCCGAGTAAAAACTCAGGGAGGAGTCCATCCACACAGCTGCCATAAAGGCTCCAGTCAGAGGAGCTACAATCATCGGTAGATTTCATCTTGTTTTTCATGTTCTCTGGTCTTACCAGGTCCCAGGGTCTATGCAGACATGTTTGTTTACAGATGTAGAACACGTCATCAAAAGATCGTTGGGCACATGTTCAAAAAGGGGTAAAAATGCATTGACTGGCCACTACAGCTGCTAATACTTAGCAGCTTTTATCTGACCCTGTAAAAGTGTTTTCACATGATAAACTGCTACAGCCTTCACAGATGTGGAAAGACAGTTGCAGAAGAGTTAGATGACAGACTCTGGTTTATAGACTTTACCATAAAAGACTTCTCCAAATCTCAGGGTAAGTCAGTAGCGTGGAGAAGACTAAAAAGAGCAGCTGACTCTAATGCTTTGCTCTAACCACTGTCCCAGCTGCCCTTCATATGACCTGCCACTCTACCTATTCCCAACACAAAGCTCCCAAAATGTTCTCTTTATTTAATGCATCAAAACATCTTTTTAAATGATGGAAAATGTAGCCATTGTTCAAGGCTGCCCTTGAGTGATAGCTATATCTATTTTGTCTATTGCTAGAAGGACACACTGTGGTCCTGGAGAGTCTCTGGGCAAGGTAATAACAGAGAAGTCGTTCATCAAAGCTCTTCCCATGAGGGACGAGATCTATAATCTTTGTTTTTAGTGGAACAGGCTAACATCTCCGAAGGCGTAGTAGGCGTCAAAATACCGTGCTTCTGAGCTCTGTATGCAAAAGGTCAGGCAGCGTTTAATCCTGGGGGTGACCTCATGGACCTCAAGGGAATTTCATCAAGGATGTAGTTAGTCTGTATTTTGCAATAATCTGTAGGAAATAAGCTTGGCATTTCAGAGATAAAATTTGCAAGCAGTACCGTTCCAGTCACCCAACGTGCTTTGTAGATGGGATTTCTGTGACTGTTTATTCCTAAAAAGTCTCATGATCAAAACTGAAACTTTCAGCCCTTACTCGAGCAAAAATTGCACAGAAACCGGTAGGAATACTGCCTAGAGCAGAGTGAAATAAAAGCTGGAGGATCTGGTGCTGTGTTATTTGGCTCATGCTGCAAAACTTCAACAAATTTGTCTCTAGCAAGCAAAGTGAACAGTTTTGACAGCTTTTATTATATTGAATTACAATGACAAATAGGGGCATTGATTTGTAGAGTGTTTGAAAGTGTGATAAACACAGTCCTAATGAGAAAGATGTTTCTTTTTCTTTGACAGAACACCACTGTATTTTCGCATGCATACACTAGGTGCACCAGCAAAAATGAAAGACCTGGTCATTTGAGGCAAAATTCCTCAAATATTATTCTCTAAACCTCTAAGCTTTCACTTATTACTTTTTATTCCCAGAAGTATTTGATGATTTTATTGTGCACAAAAACTGTAATAGTAATAAAAGAAAATAAAATTGTTAGTGCAAACATAGAGCACCTCAGTGTTTTTGTATGAATTCAAGTATGAAGTTAAAGTCAAACATGCCTTTCAAAGTCTTAATTTTTAAAAATCCAATTGTGCAGAGGATAAATGGTGCTCACAGTAAGGGGTTTGCTCTTATATCCCTTATGTAGTTTTAGCCCTTGGGTTGTTTAACTCCAGTTTCACCCACCATGGAGCTTTTTGAACTCTGACGCCTACAGTGAGTAACTTGTACTATAGAAGAAAATAATTTACATCCACATTCACATAACAGTTGTAGCAGGCTCTTTGGAGAATGATCTGTTTGGAAAGCAGCTAGTATGTTATGGGTGCTGCCATAAATAGCAACAATAGCAGATAATTTTGCTTATCCACCAGTAACACTTACAAGTGAAGACATTTTGCCACAGCTGTTAGGGATTCAATCACTTCTAACAAGGTGTTTAGTCCAGGATGTTGGGATTTTTCATGAGTGTTGATTTCACTGAAAACTGCTTCCATCTGTTGTATTTCTAACCTTGCATCTATCTGTATGTAGTCTAATACCGTCTTTAAATATGAAGAATTGCACTGAGCCTGTGCAGATTCATTCTGTTATGCCAGTTCCCACACACAGACCCATATATTTCATTGCCTGTTTTACTTTCGAAATGGCATTAAAATTGAACTGGGAGGTTATTGCTATTTGCACAAGTGTACTCACGAGTCCAAGCCCTCCCCACAGGTAACACACGCATATGCATGCCCTTCACACACACATGCATGTCCCTGCGAGAACATGGGCTCCTTTGGCATTGTGAAACTAGCTTATTTCTAATTTTCTGAGAAATTTTCAGAAGGCTTAGCTCAGCTGTGTCTCTGCTGGCTGAGCCTTTTCACTTACTTCTGACTTACTTTTCACTTGCCCATTTCTCTCTGTCCTCCCGGCATGCCTGCCTCAAACACTGTTGCAGCCTACTGAGATAAAGCCCATGAGCTGCCTGGGGCAGGGAAGCTTCTCCTAGTGCATCCTGACAGAGTTGCCTGCTCTCTGCAAGTGCATCAGCCTGGGAACTCGCTTGGTGAGTGCGGATGCAGTGGGGTGCAGGACCAGATGAGAGGGAGCTGCCAAGAAAGCCACAGGAGCAGAATGCGTATGGAAATGAAGCAAGAGATGACAAATATATATTCCTGGTTTAGGTGGGTGCACAAGAAACAGCTGCCGCTGGGGCAGCCTCAGCTCATCCAAACCGTGCTGAGAAAAGGCACAGCTAAAGGAATTTTTTATGTGTTGTCACATCCTCAAGGCTTGTTTTTCAAAGCACAGAAATGCTTTTTATTGTGTTGGAAGCCACCTCCTGCACATTTACAACTTTTAAACTAACCTTACTTGGATTCAGTTGAATTAGGGATAGGGAAATCCTATTAGGTCCTGTTATCATTTGAGCTACCAGGGCAGTATTGTTCTGTATGTTAATTTGCCAAGCACTCTGTTCATGTTTAAATAACTCAGTGTAATAACCATGTAATTATTGTCTATGCCTCTTAATACATATTCATGTGTTTGAAAAAAGATTTAAAATATTTTTCTTAGATTTTAAACACCTTCCTGCCTCTTTTTAACCCTTTCAACCACTCCTCCTCTTCAAGAAGATTATGTATATTTTGTAGATGAGGCAGTGGAGGGAGGGTGAATCCACACTGACTGCTTATGCCCTATTTCCTTTTACCAGATTTCTTTTAGACTCCCTTTTGAATCAACCGATTATCTTAAAACTGAAATCCAAGGGAAGGGTTTGCTTCTGGAACCTCTCCAGAAGCACAATGAGGAAGGAAATGCCAAGTTTGACTCCTTCCGCCCAACATAGACTATCTTCAGCAGCTGCTCAAAGTGGTGTTTGAGAGAGTACATGTCCTCCCATGAGCTCCAGGCCTTGGAGCTGCAGGAGAGGTGGGAATCAGCTAGCATGACAGGCAGAGGTGCAGCTTATTTTGATGAGATGGTGTTACCCCAATGCAGCAGTGGAGCACTGCTCCCATGCCCTCTCCCCATCCAGCAGCCTGCTCTCTTGGCTCACACGCCCACCTTGCCTGGGGACCCCTTCCTCCTGCTCTCCTCCTGCCAGCCATCTCCATCCAGGCACACCCTGTCAGCCTCCTCACTCCATGGCCAGGATTTCTGCAGAGCCTTGTGCTCTGGCACTGCGTGGTCAGCTCTGGCCTGTTGAGGCTGGGGGCAGCACTGCTGGCTTCCCAGAACAACGAGGCTGTGCATTCCCTCTCTTTCTGCCCTGGCCATGCTCAGGCCTGTCCCCATGACAGATGTGAAGTACAGGGGTGTATGCCCAAAAGTAAGGAGCCTTCTCATCAGGGCGTTTGCCTGGTGTAGGAAAGATGCCTGAGGCCAGTGAAGATCTGGCCTGATTCCAGGAGATGACTGAGTGGAGACCTTTTACTCCCAGGTGAGAAAGAAGATGCTGCTCTGAAAACAGAAAGTGCTAGGGGAAGAACTGACAGGTGTCTGACACTGTGGTGACGCCCCTGCCTCCCCCCATGTTGTCACCAGTGTCCTGAGTGCTCCAGACAGTGAAGCCCTTCTCCAGCTCCTTCCTTAGCTGCAGGAGAACAGCAGCTG
This sequence comes from Phalacrocorax aristotelis, assembly GCF_949628215.1. Classification (NCBI taxonomy): domain Eukaryota; kingdom Metazoa; phylum Chordata; class Aves; order Suliformes; family Phalacrocoracidae; genus Phalacrocorax; species Phalacrocorax aristotelis. Next base: position 25,660,823 of record NC_134284.1, on the reverse strand, counting down.
AGGCACCAGCCATGCAGACTGACCCGGCAGACCTCATCAGGACACAGCTATGGAGGAACTGGTGAGCAAGTCTGCTTTTACTTTTTTTGTGCTTACTCCCACTTAGGCTTTTCTATGCAAAATACTGTATTTTGGTAGTATAGGTGGTGTGTAATAGTGCTGTGCTGTTGGGATATCCTGGGCCTGTTGTATACAAGTCAGACCTCTCTGCAGGGTGGTGGGTGGGCAGGTCTCTTTATAGCGATGGTTAAAAAAAGAGGGGGAAGATGTGGGGAAACACTTCAAAGAGGCATATGAGTAGGTAGGAAAGAAGGAAGTGGGAGAGCAATAGCCATGGCAGTAGCCACGACTTAGACATCTGGAGACATATGAGTATACTTGGTAGCCTTGGGGCTACCTCCCTGATCTGCCACTTGTTCAGTAGTGGTGAAACAAGTGGGAGCAGTGGTGATCATGCTGCTGCCTGCATGTTGGACAACGGCTACCAGAAAGCTTAGAGCATGGCCCGCTTTTAACATGCTTGCTCGTGCTGCGGGGCAAACGGGTTGAGCATGATGTGTAGGTCAAACTGGAGCTGTGCATGGGTAGGTTCAGAGGCCCTTGGATAGGTATGGGGCTGGAGCTCGCTCCATTTGCTGTTTGGTGCAAGTAAACCTGGCCAGTGAGACGTGGGCTCTCTGCGTTACTTGTACCAGATATTAGTGATGATGCAGAGTGAGACACTGAGAGAAGAATAACTCCTCTGTTACGTTAACAGGGTATGGATTTGGACTTCCTAAGTCCCAGTGTCTCTGTTAGACCCTACTGCAACTCCAGCACTTGGATCTGTTTCTCATATTATATATTACTTTCCTTTGGGGAATCCCTCTTTCTCCGTATAAGAAACAAAAAGCACAAGCTTTAACAAGCTCTATTAAATTATCCAAGAGATGTTGTGCTGGAGAGCATCCCTGGAAGTCATCCCCTCACTGTGAGGCAAGATCACACTTAACTAGATGGTCCCTGGGAGAAATTCCTGTAACTCTTCCTTGATACCTCCAGTGATGTGGCATCAGCTACAGACAGAGGCTGCAATGCTTCACTTTCCTTGCACTTAATTTATTTTTTTCCTCCTGACCTCAATGTATCTTTGCTGCAAGTCAACTTTGCACTTTCTTGTCCAACTCTTTATGCATACGGCAAAGCTTTCTTTTGGTAACAGCCTTTCCTTCACATTGGAGAACTCTTTGGAGACCTCCTTCTCTCTATCAAGGCTTCTCTTTCCCAAAACATGTAATCTTCCTGCTGTGCTCCACTAGCCTCTCTCTGGCTTCCCTGCACTGCTCTTCTGGTGTGAGCTTTCTGTCCCTGTTGACCTTGTTGGCAACTTAGGTCTAACGTTCTATGTGTAACACAAACCTAGCAGTGAGGCAACTTACTCCAGAGACCAGGACCCTGGCTGAATTCTAGCATGTGGTTCTCCTAAAGGATAATAACTCTATGAGGGTTTGGTGACCCCTCTATAAGTCCTGGGGAGGAGAGTCCTGGCCAAGGCCTGGGGAGTTCTTCTGTGGCATGTTAGCCCTCCCTGCTCCATCTGCTTTCTATTGCGCTTGAAAAGGAAATGAACTGAGCTAAATGATTTCAAAGTGACATTCCCCACACTGCACTCTAATTCCATAATTGCCAGCTCCATGCAGTTCCCAGTACTAAAATGTTTAAAATAATAGCCTTAAAAAAGAGCGAAATCTTCGAAAGGGCCATACACCACCTCTGCTGGAGCAGTAAAACGGTGGCAGAATAATTTCCATATGCAGTGGATGGGTGTTTGGTTATTTGGGGGTCGAGTATAGTTTCTTCCTCTGCCAGGAATTTCTCTAAGCCAGGAGTCAAAATTACTTTTTTCCTTTGTGAACTCTTTTTAAATGTTGTGTTGACTGATATATCAGCCGTGGTTTGGTCTCCAGTTGACTGCTCAAGCTTGCTGATGCAAATTTTTGAACAGAAAAAAGAAACTTTTTTTTTTAAAATATGGACTATTCTGTATCTCCATATAGATAGAGGGGTGAAATAAATTTTTACTCTCAGCCCTTTCATCCAATTAATTTCCCATAGGCAGTTCTGTAAATACCTCTGTGGCAATGATAGCAGCAGCTTGGTTTAGTCTGACATCCATTAACTACATCTTCAGTGTGATGTAATATCTGGGACAAGAAAGACAATGCTCAGCCAGCTGCCAGCAGGCAGCCACCAAGGTCTGTTGGCCAGGGGTGGTTTGTAGACCACGGCTCAGGAACTGCTGGCTTAGAGACTTCAGCTTGCAAACCTGTGAGACTAATTGTGATTTTACTAAAGCATTAGTGGTTTGTACTGCATTCATTCTCTAATGCTATCTCCATTTGCTCCATGTACACCTCATGTTTTCCCTCCTATTTTTGGTCAGATGTTTTTATTTCTCGAAATCTACCTCTGAAACAGTTCTGCACTTTTGGCATAACGTATCTACCAGCATGGTTGACTTTGATGTGTAGTATCAAGTCCACTTCTGGAACTCATCAAGTTATTGTAAAAACTATTATATGTATTCCATTAAATGAATATTTTATATGTCTATCTTGCCATGCCTTTAAACAACATTTCTGTTGGTTTTGATGGAGTTAATTCAGCTTTTTTCTTAAAGTAGAAAATAACCAGAATAAAAATAGCAAGCGATCTCTCCAGCAACGAGCAGTCAGAATTTATGTTCTCAGTGTGCACGGCTCTGAAGATGTGATGATTCCATTCAGCTGAGCATCAAAAAGATCAAAAGGCTTTACTGAAGTGTAACTGTCACTTTGATCAGAAAGCTGTATTGGAAACTTAATGAAAATTAGTGGCTGCTTTTGACAGTCGCGGTTCTTCCTATTTCTAGTTGTGGTGTTAATACTATGGGAAAATAACCTGACCCTGTTGAGTCCAGACACTGTGGTTGGGTTTTGGGTGAGAAATTAGATCAGGCTTTTCCTTTTTTTTTTCAGTAAATATAGTTGCCTTTAATTTTTGGCTCCATTCAGCTGATTTCTGAAGTAGGATTTTTTTTTTTTTTTTTCCCTGATTGCAAATTATTTCATTCATTCCAGATTTTCCAGCTTTCTCAATAACTCCTGAAGTGGATGCTATTTCCAGCTCTGGGCAGGAGAAGTGGTCTGATAGCTGAGGCCTTAGGCTGAGACTTGGAAAGTTTTGGTAGAAGTGTGTGGAAAAGCTGTCCATATTTTGTGGGAGAGTTCAATTACTTAAAGCTTGGTTTTGTTGCAATTCCATTGTGCTTGACTTTACAGAAATCGCTGTGGAGGCTAAAGAAGACTGTAGAATGGACATAGTTCAGGAGGTTGTCCGCTGGGGTGGTGGCAGGGAATGAGTCAGGAATGAACAATGCAGGTGACTCCACTGGAAGCTTTTTGACTGACCCTTCCTTTGCATTCTCTCACTCAGGTGGTGACTGAATATAGTTTTGAAGTGATTTGGCCCCAGCTAAATAGAAACAGCTGGGGGCAAATCCACTTGCTTCGTTCTGAATTTTTCTAGAAAACTCTTGGTTCAGTCTATTCTGCATTCTTTCTTGGACTGGGATCTTAGTTTCTCTGCAAAAAACAATCTTTGTTGTTTTGCTGTTGTGTTTTTATTTCTTAAATCCCTCTTTAAAAAAACCTAAAATTTAAAGCTGGGGCATTAATTTCCTTAAGTCTTTTCTTATACTTTGTGGTCTAATCCTCAGAGCATTAGCATATTGCACACAATCAGATGGTGATCTCAACTTTTTAAAAAATAAGATCTATGAGTTAGTCCCAATGTGGGATGCTAAATAAGTGCCTGCAGATGAGGCACTCCAAAGGCCCTTGTCTCTCTCCCTACCCAGCTTCTACAAACACCAGCTATATTCATGTCCAGAGGTTAAACTGACTAGATTTGGGACAAATTAACATATTGAATTTGGAAGCCCAGCTCTGAACTTTCTAGGGTTCAAAGTGTTTATTGCATGCCAGATCTGAAGCCTGATGGTGGCCAGACCACCATCATTGTAATTCTGCTGTTCCAGACATGTGGACCATCTTCAGAGCAGATGGTGGAAACCAGGCAGTAATGTTCTTACACACCTGCCCCACTCTTGGAAGTGATGGTGTGAAAGGAACAACCCCTCTTGGAAAGAAGAGGTGTTGCCTATATTTAATTAGCGTGAATCTAAACTCCTTTTTGGTTAAGTATTACTTATGTAACGTTTGATGTTTTAATATTTAACCTAAGCTTAAAGACAGGATATCTTGGCCATTGGTGTTATCAATTTAATCAAGGGCAAACATTCCTTCTGGAAGAAAATAAAGGAGAGTCGGCAAGAGAAAATAGACTTGAGTTGTCCTTAGGTGACACAGGACCACATATGGATAAAAAGGGTTAGGGTACTTCATCTGTGAAGACCACCAGCGACTACCAAGGACCCGTGAAGAATGGAAGACATGCACAGAAGGATTTGAAGTGGAGCCAAGAGGAGTGACTTAATACCATTACGCAACCTGTGTAGATTAGAATGAATATGTATTAGATAGGTGGGATATGTATGAATTTATTGTATAAATATAATGAAGACGCTGGCTTCGGTGTGCTTGATTTGTGGGAAACCACTGAGCACCCAGGCTTGCACAACCCGAAATAAATAAGCAACGTCTCTCCTGAGTGTGTGATTATTGACTCATTGCACAGCGGGCAACGAATCTGCTTTTCGGACAACAATGGCAGCAGCACTCATCTTCAATTTCTGTTTTTTCCACAGAAGTCAGTTGGCAATTTTGCCTCTGTTGGCTCTCTTGTGATGCAGAGAGCCGTCTGCCTTGCCCACAGTTTGAGCCATCCTCAGGTCCTCTGCAGAACCAGCTTCATAGGGGAATGTCCATGTTTTTTTTCTGGAAAGTGACTGCTTCCAACAATGGTTGGTGCCAGCTTGCTCAGAAAAATTAAGTGGGTGGTTAAAGATTAGCTCGTGGCCTGAAGGCTATGGCCTTTTGGAAGAATCTTGTTTAAAGAAAACAAACAGAAAAAAACCCAAACTGGAGAAGTTGTTTTGAGTTCTCTTCAGTAAAAGCAGCAGTTGACAGTGGAATGGCACTTTTCTTTGGTGACACCTTGTGTCCCTCGCAATGAATATATCTAAATTCTTGTTTCCTGAACCCTGGAAAGGAATCAAGCATCCAAAGAGAGTTTCTTTGCTCACGGGTCCAAGGCTTCTGCGTTCAGAGCGCTCGGCAGACAGTTTGTCTCCGCTTTCCTTGGGAGTGCATTGCCAGAGCTTGCCTGGCTGCTTCTGACAGCCAGTATTTCCCACTGCAGAGCAGGCTGCTGCCTCCTCCTGGGGTCTATCAGCTGCCTGGGAAGCCCAGCAGACAGCTTGGACCCTGCCATTCCCAAACCGCATGCACTAGCCTGTGTGCAATGTGGGCCGTAATCCCAGATTTTGCTAAACAAAAGAGAATATAGATGTTCCTGCATTTAGCCTGGGCAGCTGTCAGCCATGCTCCCCACAGCCCCGGTGAGGCTGTGCGACCGCCTGGCCTCCACCATTGCAGCAGTGGGTATGAGCCATGAAGTTTTCCTCCTAATTCCTACATTGCTTTATGCCCTGAAGCTTGAAAGTGTAAAGCTTTCCAAAGCACTCGATTTTATAAAATACTTGTAATTCTGACTATTTTTATTACCCATGTGAAGGCTTCTGCCGGTGTAACTTCAAGGATTTCTAGCAGAATTATTCTTGATTTCTATCCATGTAAGAAGAGGATCATATTCCAGGACTTTTCAGCCTGGGACCATTATATTTTCAATTGGAAGCATCAGCTTTTTGTCTATAGACATTTCCAAGTCTAAATTATTCTGATATTTGAGTTCCACCAACCTATTTCATTGATGTTTTGATTTCTTGGCCTGTTTTAGGATGGAAATGAAAGTTGAAATAACAGGATTCCCTCCAGATTGGAAATTAATGCTTTCTGAGCAGGTCTTATGCAGCATGGGATTCTTTCATTGCCTAATTTAACACACATATATATATATATATATATACATGTCTCTGTAATGAGCACCTTGAGACCCTGAATAAAGTTCGTTACAGTGGAGTGTTCCTTGTAACAGCATTTGGCAATTTACCAGAAAATGGAGAAATGTCCAGTTTTAATCCAGTAGGATTTGTATGGTAACTTAATGGATAAGCTTCATAATGATCAACTTCAAAAAATACCTTGTATGGAATACAATAAATACTTGAGAATAGAAAACTTGCGTATTTACAAGCTAAATGCAGCCTGCAGTGAAGAAAGCAAGAGAAGTAAACCCGTGATATCCAGGTCAGTCTCATGTCCTTGAGATTTTTCTGTGTGGGAATTAGGCACAAGCAGATCTACTATGGCAAAATTAAGAGTGTTTCGAGCACGCTGAGCATCCCTTTTAAGCTCCCCCAGGCAGCTGTTTCACATTCCCCTCTTCTCCCTGCATGCCTCCTCTTCTATCTCTGACGTTTGGAGCTGTTGCTCTGCTGACCATCTTTCCCAAACCGTCTTCTCTGCCTTGCAGACCTTTCTTTAAACAAAGACCTACCTGTCTATCTTTAAACATTTAGTTCAAAACCTTTGTCTCACATTTTAATTTCCCCTCTTCCCTCTCTTTCCCTCCTATCACCAGGCTTTTTAGGACTGTGGCACCTGCTTTTGGGAGGAACCCTTGGAGGCAGACAGGGAGAGCAAGAGGGCATCTTCGTGGCTAGGAATACACAGGAGAAAGTAATTTAACTTTGCCTCTTTCCCTCCGTCTAATACCAGAAGCTTTCTGTTTCTGAATGGAGACAACACTAAATTTTCTCTTCTGGTGTATTCTGGTTGCATGATAGCTTAAACGTTCCTGTCCCTGGGGGTCAGTGGGGACAACGGGTGTTGAGTGCCCCTGAAAATCCTTCTTAGGAAGCCCTGCCTGGAAGGGCTGGACTAGATCAGGCTTGGCCCCACAGGGCTACAGATCGACTCTGAATTGGGCCTGGATGCACCTGACATATGCTGACCCAATGGCTCAGCTAGTCTTTTGCTATTTTTGTCTTTTCTTTAGGGAGACAGCTTGACTGCTTAACACAGTGCTTAATTCTCAGGTCACGATCTGCATGTCTTCAGGTCATAGGGGAATTTTGGCTTGCCAAGTGTTAAACCTTCTGTGTTTATAAGCATTAAACCTTAATGTGGTTACTGCTCACTGCTCTATGTGTTTTGTTTCAGTCTTGTGAAGACTATGACATATAGCTTAAGGGCACTGCAGACAGTAACTAAAGCTTTGTTTAAGACATCACAGCTAAAAATGTTTCATGCTACTAACACATTATGGTAATGTGGGACACTTTATGCTGTGTAAATATAAAACTTGCATGTTACGAGAATGAGATATTTTCTATTTTCTTGCCAAGGGAAATATTTAATTAATTTTTTTTTAAATAATTTTGATTTGTACATCATTAAGAAACCACCATATTTTGTTAGCTTTTGTGTGAATTAGGGGATGGAATCTTAAATTTATTTTAAAAATAGAAACCACATCATGCAACCATTTCTACACGATGTGGGAGTGCTGACCTCTTTAGTCACTTACAAAGCACAGCATGGCTGAGTAGGGATGTCTGGTTAGCTTTTCCACTCGCTGCATTGCTGACAGCCTGCAGGTGAATGACACGTGGGGGACACACACTCTTTTCAGTCTTCCCACCTTCTTACTTATTTCTCTGATAGCTTTGGATCAGCACAAAGTTCTTGTTCCACCTGAGCATCTGCTGATCTCAGTGATCTGCTGAAGTCAATCAACCTTTGCTGACCTCAGTGATTTCCTTAAGAACTATCATGTATATGGAGACTTTGCTGTCCTTAAGACTTATATTTTAAGGGCCTGTCCCAAAACTCACTGAGTCGATGGCAAGACTTTAACTGAACTAAATAGCTTTAAATTGAGTCTTATTGCAGAATTTGCTAGTGTAATACAATGGGGATTTTGCATCCTGGCATGTTTTAGGCAGAAGTGTCTTTCTGCTTCCGGACAAAGAAGGTAAAGCTGCATTTGTGTGGTACAGCGGATCGGTTCCTGATGTAGCTCCAGGGAAGCACTCATATGTGAGAGGCCATGAACAACTCTTCTACAAGCATTGAGAATTGTTTAAAAAGCCACTTGGCTTTTTAAAGCTTTTTAATCTAGTTACAAAAATGTGTGCAAATCAAGGTAAATGGAAACAAACCAAATACTGAGCTATTGATTTAATTTCTATCCAGAGCATTGTAATAAATAAAGAAGGAAGAAAATGCCTACCTACCAAAGAACCATGCAAACATACTAGGTCTTGTAAGTTCATGTTTGCCTGGACTCCAACCAATGCCAGGTTGCACGCTATAAATTTGCAGGTGGTATTTCTGTTTGGTTTCATCCAGACCTCCAGAGCTACCCCTTCTCTAGGTGGAGGATCTATGAAGGTATTACTTTATTTAGCTATATGAGAAGGTCTTACACACACACTTGGATGAGGTCTTGCTGCAAAAAGCAGTGGTTATTTTGCCTTGTATGTATTTTTAAGGGACAAGACCTATATAACAAGGTACTTTGCTCTTTCGTTGTTATGGAGCAATTGCTGGCACGTTACAATGTGTTATTATAGGAAGCCAAATTCTGATCTCATTTGCAAGTATGCAACCTTTATAGAATATAAGAGGCTCAGATGAATGTAAATGAGAGAATAAGTTTACTTCATTCTTTAGAAATTTAAAGCAAAGTACAATCATAGAAAAGCAGGGGTGAAAGAATCCTCGATAGATCCTCAAACATTGGGTATGGATCAAGGTAGGACCAATTATGTTTGTATCATTCCTGTCAGCTGTTCATTTAAATTGTACTAGAAGATAATCCAGTATGGGAAACTCCACTCCTTCCCCAGATGATATACTGCAGTCCTTCACAGCTAGGTTTTCCTTAGGTCAAACCTGAATCTTCCCTATTGCAATCTTAATCCCATTCGTTTTGTCCTATCTATCATGCAATACTACTGATCTGATTTTTATTTTGCTAGGAATAGTTTCCTGTGTTTTCTACCTGGAGGTGTTCACAGATGTGTTTTCAAACAGGACAACTGTAATTTAATTAAGGTGCTATGGGGCAACTAGAATAGAAACTATTACATCTACTAACAACAGCCATATCTCTGCTTATCTGTGTAATAGAAAAACAATTTAATTAAATGTGTCTGCTTAGTCAAGTGGGTTTGCAGTCTGAGTTTGCCCTTCCTGTTAATGGAGCCAAATTTGTTTATTTTTGGGGATTCCAGAAGTTCACGTAACCATTTTCCAAGAATGGCTGCTGTCAGCAGAACGATAGTAATATTGAACCATTTGTGCTAGGTCGTGACAAGGATTTCCATTCCTGAAGAGATAGCAAATGAAAGGCAGGAGTATGTGCAGTTACAAACCGAGGTGGGCATGTACAGTGTTGATGAACGTGAAGAGGACAGAGGAGCTTTTTAGAGACCAGCCAGCCAACAGAGACAAGGGGATTGTTCAAGGTAGGGCACCACAGACTTGCAAGGAGATGAAAACTTTGTCCCTGTAAAGGAAACTTTCTGAAAATGCCTCACTGTTGGCTCTACTCCACTGACATTAGTGAGACTGGAAGACATAGGAATAGCCTAAAGGATTAAAAGCACAAGTGGGAGTTCTCTGCTGTGCCATACTGGTGGAGTTGGAGAAGCGCTCACACCAGTGGGAAATCCTTAGCAAATATCCCTAGTGTAGACAGGGCCCCATGGAGCCATTAGGAGTTAAATCTGCAGGAAATAAAAAGAGGGGGGAGGGAGTGTGAGAGATGCAGTACAGACCGTTCTTAATAGGAGTAAAACTGCACATAGCCCAGAATACAATATACGGAATATAATTGAAAAAGATGTTTTGAATGAACAATAACCTTTAAATTCTTTAGTGTGTGTTCTCTGAGCTGTAGAATGTTCTGATTGTTAAGGCAATTAGCTTTTAAAAATAGTTATTTTTTTTAGATTTTAATTACATGCTGCATTTTGCCTTTGTTATTAGATGGGGTCAGTAAGGTTACTGAAGTAATTATTGCGCTCTGCTTGGCACTGGTTAAAGCATAACTAGAGTAACTGCATTCAATTCCGTATGAAAAAACGTGGACAAATTGAAGAACTTAGAGGAGTGGAAGAAAGATGGTAAGAAGTTTGGCATTCAGATCTAAGAGGAAAGGTTAAGATAACTTGGCACCTTTAGCCTAAAGGCAAGAGAAGAGTGTGGGGAACATAATAACGGGAGACATAAAGGAATGTTATAAAGAGGACAAGGATCAATTATTCTCATTAGTCAACAAGGATGGGACAAATAATTGGCTGAAGCAGAAGGGAAGTTTTAGGTTAAATATTAGGCAAAACTGTAGAAGAACTGTTAGGCAGTTGGACAAGCTGCCAAAAGCCATTGGACAATCACTGTCATTGGAGTTATTCAAGGCCAGACACCCATCTACAGGAACAGTTATAGAATAATTAAATCAATCCTGCCACAGGCAGAGGGGTGGGCAAGGGGTCCTTCCAGCCTCTGTGACCAAGATTTTGTTATGGATCTACTTTTTCAGGATTCCTGCCCACCCCCTGTTTTGTAAACTATTGAGTCTCCTTTAGCCTCCACTAAAATCAAGGGGTAGAGCAACAGTTTAAAGCTGCTCTTTGTAGGGTCAGCGAACATGTGAGACATAAAATTATCCCCTGATCTGTGGCCATGCATTTCTTTTTACAGCTTCTTAGAAGCAGACTTCCTCTCTTCTGTGTGTCTCTGCTTTGTCCCTTTGAAAATATGAGCTCTGGGAGAATAAAGTAGTAACTAAAAGAGAGTAGAATGGCTTTGGACTTATTCAGTGCTATTCACTACTTTATGGCAGCTTTTAGAAGTTGAATTGTAAATAACCTCTGTGTTTTATTGACAATATGCTCCTCATCTTCCCTACTACTTATATGGAAGAAACTGATCACGCTGAGTGCAAACTCTGGCTTCCTGGTGTCAGCAGACCTCTTCCCATGGATTCTCTGAGATTCTAAAACCAGAGCAAACCAGGAGTAACTCTACAAAAAGTTGCTCTGGTACACAACCGTTACCAGCCACATTTGGCCGAAAGATTGGCCTGGGCAGGTTCTCCTTCCAGCTGCATGGTGAATGTCAAAGATGGCTCCAAATATTGTTCACTGCATTTGCAAGTGGAGCAGACAGGTTTTGGAGGTACATCATGCTGTTTTCTGTGCATCCAAGATTAGAATCTCGTTCCCTGATGGACAAAAATGAGGCGACTTACGTGCACTCTGAAAGGCACTGCAGAGATGATATAAAGGGCAGTGAGCTAGTTTGTATTGCTAATTGTGGCCTTAAATTGGTAATTACATATGCAATTATAAACCATGAACCCAGCCTGTTTATTTTTTCCCTCTAGTGCTAATGAAAAACAAAGTAGTCTTAGTGCCTTGTGAGATCCCAAATGCAATGCAAGCAATCATTCGGCTCACTAACTGGAAGGCAGAGACACAGTACAACATTGCTTGGGCTGGAAAAAAAATAAAAAAGAAAAAAAGAGGGCTAGTGGAAAGGTTTTAAATCCCCAGAATAATGGCAAAATGCTTATATTTGCTAAGCCTGAAAATGCTGAGCAGCCCCTTGTGTCTGGAATGCCCTGTGTGGCCGTGCTCTGTCCAATTCTAGCCAGTAACATTATTTCAGAGATACAGGGACATGTCTGCCATGGAGATTACCTTTCTTCGCTGAATCAAGAGACTAGAAAACAGTCACAGAGCAGGAGATGCCATTGCAATGTGATGTGCGACTCCATGGGCAAAATAAACAACCCCATGACCATAACCGTGAGATGCCTTCACCAAGCTCCATCGCTCTTTTTTTCTCCCCACTCCTGTTTCTCTTGACATAAAGCAAAGGGTGCTGGGGTGCTTTGAGCGGTGGTGGTATGTGAGGGCTCCCTGTGACTTGGGAGCCCTGGAAAGGCAGAGCTGGGAAAAGTCCTCCCTGGGGGACCTGCAGTGGTTCTGTGTGCTGGCTGGTTACTTCCAGCCAGAGGGCACGAAGGGCTGATGGGCACCCAGCTTGCTCCCCATCATGGCCCTTGTACGCCCAGGGGCTCCATGAGGAACCACTGCCATCTCATCTCTAGGCTTCACTCTTCCTCACTCCGAGGCTGCTCAGATCATCTTCTACAAAGCGTGGAAAGAGAAAGGGGAGATGTTTTACGCAGGCCTGTTTTTCTGCTCTTGTGGAGTCAAAAGAGACCATTTCATAGAATTGACTCTATTTCTTTTCTAAAAGCGGATTGTACTTTTGATGAATAAGTAATATTTAACATCTATTAAAAACAAGCAAACAATGATCTTAAAATTTAGTTATCCTTGGCAAGATTATTGATACATATATGTCTAATAGGTCATGCATCTAAGCTGAGGGGGGGAATGAACCTTTTCTTCTGTAATGTCTATTAATGAGTCTACGTGCAAAACTTCATCCAATGGTTTTTGGAACTATAAACCCTTCCTTTCTTGGCTTAGTTCTTCAGGCTCTGCTAACTCTTTTTTTTTTTTTTTTTGCTGCTGTCTCATCCTGGACTAAATCACATGTGAATGTGAGGGGGAAGAGTACCTTCACCACCCCTTCAGTGCTGAATCGAAGCAGTCTGGAAGGCCAAGAGGCCAGGCATTTCTACCTAAAAAGTGGTTGATGTATTAGTGTGGACAGCAACACAGTCCTAACACCACTGGTACTTAATAACTCAAAGCTGCTTCGTGTGGCCGTGCTTTTTCTGCTTGTGGGTCTCCTCGCCTGCTAGCACCACTTTGTAACCTCAGGCACCCTCAAGACCCAACCCCCTCACTTTTAATTCATTGGGGAACTTGTGACATAACAGCATTAAGACTCTGCCCGCTCTGTTTTTTTCTGCAATGGGGGTGTTTTAAACAATATTCTTGCTACAAAGTTGAAAGAGTAGAGGAAGAAAATCAGGCATGACTTTGGGGTACTGCAAACCAGTCATAGGAAACTCACTCTAGAGATATCTCCAGAGACTAGTCAAGACAAAAGTTACAGCACAAGCATTTGGAAGGGGGCCACTGCAAACAATTTGTCCTCATTCCAGTTGAGCAACTGTAAGCAGGGACATTTTCAACACAGGCCATTTAGGGACAGAAGGAAAGATTGGATGGCACTAAAAGAAACTACACAAATACATGGTGATAGGATGACTCGGCCACCCGCCACACATACTCTGCTGCTTCATTGTTCTTTCTCCTATCATCCCGACATCTGAAAAGGTCCCACCCCGGCACAGCAGCACGGCACAGTGGAGACCAGCATAAATTAACTTCAGGTGACAAAATCACCTTCCTTGGCTGGCCTTTGTTTAGTGGGGAGGGCAGGGGTTGTATATGTGGCAGGAGCTGAGGACAAAGGGGTAAAAAAAGATTTTGCTTGTCAAAGTAAGCAATATAGCAAACACAGGGAGAAAGATGCTTTTCTCTGCTGTGGCATATTTTGCACTGTGAGTCTGGGGTTTAAAGGGCTACAGTCATCCTGCTTTTTGAGGAAATGCTTGGATAGAATTATTCCAATTTCTTTAATCCTTCTCTTCCCCCTAATTTACAAGCCGTTCTTGCTCCGCTATTTTCCCCAGCATGCCAAAGACACCATACCTTTCCATGGAAAGTGTGGCCTGCCCTCTCTGATTTTGTATTCATGCTGCATAAATAAGAACAAGACCTCACTCCAGCACCGCGGCATGGGGTGGGGAGTTGGATGGGAGGATGGTGCATGATAGAAATATTATGTAAGCAAGGTCTGAATGTCTGCAGCCCCAGCTCTAGACAGCCATTGTCCACAGATATTTTAAAACTGCCTTTTTTATTTTTTCTTCCCCTTCTAAGCACCACATCACAATACAGTTTCATTCAGTGAAGAGCTGGCATTCGGGGGTTGGATGGCTTAACTGGCCCTTTTTGGGATGGGGTGCCTTTCATGTGTAGGTCACTGCTTTGAATTCTGCCCACATTGTTGGCAACAGGGAGCCCTTCTCTTCTGATGGCAGCACAGCAGCATATGCAAAATTGCTAGGAAGTCTCCGATCCTAGACACCATGTCTAGATCGTAAAAGCTACCGTAACAATTGAGTCTAAATGGCACCCTTCTTGGCAGCTGAAGCAGAGGCTAAGCAATAAAAGGGCTATGGAGAATGGACTACTGTCTAGCATCTATAAGCTAATAGTGAGGAACACTGGTGAGGGAGTGTGAGAAAGTATGCATGGCCCATGAAGGCTCTTTTGGGTGAAGAAACAGGATTTCAGTCTCCTAGGCAGAAAGGCCAACACCTTTCAATAGCAGAAGAATCATTTACAAATGTGAGAACAAAGCCATTGTTAGTCCTCGTGCCTTTAACAATGCTGCTTCCTGTTGGCATCTTCTGCTTACTAATAGCACAGTCCCACGGTTTGTATCTTCACAGTGCTGCACGAGCACTAACTAATTAATCCTTTCTCATCCCTCTGAGGCAAGTAGCTTTTTATTTTTAATCGTCTGTAGTGGAGATGTCTTCCTTAAAACTGTTGCAGGTATGTTTATAAAGGCTACATAATACTGACTACCTAGCCTATGCTAACCTTAGGTTTTCTGCATTTGATACAGCTATTCCATTTCAGGTAGGATACACGCAGTTATATATTTTGCTGAACTGAGGTCTTAATTAAAATAAATGAGAACTAATTCTTGGAAAAAAACTCTGAGCAGGGCAGGGTTTCAGTATAATGATACAAAACAAACAAACAGCCCCTCCTTTCTGCCCCCCAAACAAATCAACTCCCCTCCATTGGAATAATATCTGGCTGTTTGACCTTATTTATTCAGATGCTGACTGAATCACCATCTGAGCAAGTATTCCCTCCTACACCTGCAGTACTTGGGGTTATAGTTCTCCTTGGTTTTCTGCGGCAATAAGAGCTCAGTGTTACTTGGAGCCGTCTCCATCTGGCAGGCCATGAAGTCCACAAAAGCACAGAGGTCTTTCTGTAAAAATGGAGGCAGCCCAGATTGCTTTCTCTTTACACAACATCTCAAGAGGACTCCGGACTTCTCTCTTCTGCAGTTATAGTCAAGTGTGCAGTCTCTTTCCCTCCTATCTACTTTTTGTGTGATGACCTCTTCTTGGGGTAAAGAACTGCGTGGGTGAGTTTGGGGGAGGGGTTGTTCTTCTCGAGAAAGCCAAATTGCAGGATGCAGCACATCTTGAGCTTGGCAGCCTTTCTCACTTCCCCAAGAGGCAGCTGAAGGGCCCAAGCAGGGGTAAGACGTTATCAGCTCACTTCTAGCGTGCCAGAGCATATCCTTACACACAGATAGTAACACACTGTGTGCACCACAGTTGACCTTCACAGACCAAAGGAGATCTTTCTGTGGTGGCTAAGGGAATATCTCATGTCATCTGTACGCTTTTACAAGGCTGAGTACTTAACAAATGAGTAGCTCTGCAGTGTTAGCCATAAAGCGTGTACAAAAGTGAAGGCAGAAGTTAAACATTATGTTATCTGCCAGTCATTCATTGTTTGGAGGGAATATCCCAAGAGCATGGCTGAGCGTTGGTGTCGTAAAGATCTATACATTGCTGTTGGAATGGGGTCATTTGTCACCATCTGGGATTATACCACTAGCAGTATATGAGCGTATTCAGACTATTATGCAGCTCCAGGTTTCAGCCATATGGAAAAAGTGTAATGTAGTGAGAAATTCAATCTTTTAATAGAATCCAGAGCACCCTCCAGAATGTTTTCCTTAGTTTTATTTCTTTGCAATGCAGGCTTAATAACCACTGATGTAGCATTTAAATTGGAAGAGATGCGACATCTAGATAAGCTGGGAGATCTGCTGATACCAACTGCCTTCTGATAGGAAAATCCCTTGCTGTTTCAGTGGAAAAACCCGCCAGGCTTACTAGAGCCAGAGGAAGGGTATGGCATAGCTGTGGCGTGCATTAACCTCTTTTGACTTTTGTCTCTGTAGACACCCAGAGGGCTCCCTTATTCCAAAAGAAATATTTTCAAGTAATTTTCACTCTGGAAATTGTCTTTGCACTCACCTCTTTCATGCATTGTTCATGCAAAATGCTAAAAGCATAAAAGAATTGTGACTTGTGACAGGATGCTGATGGTGCACAAGTAAACAGGAGTCCATGTCTCCTTCCCTATCATCTACCCCTCTTTATAGACTACATTTGTGATAAAGTGGCCATGTCAATATGACTTCACTGCTTGTAGGAGACTAGGCTGGCCTGTTTAAATCCAGCAACGACTGTAAGACACCAAAATGCTTATACTGATGAGCTCAGAAGCCAAACCTGCTTTTCTGTAGTCTTGCCTGGTGGTGCCAGGCCAGCTTTCCCAGTGCTGGATTGAGTGTATGAAACTGGATGCTATATTGTTAAGGATTTGGAGTGATGGTGAAACTGGGAGGAGTTTCTCTAAAAAATTAGCTCCAATGATTGAGAAGCAATGATGTCTGGACCAGACTCTGCTGCTGGCTGAGCATCCACAGGAGCGTCTGAAGGAATTTGATGTAATTCTGAGCTTGATGTCTCCAAAAAAAGATGTTCCTGAGATGTACCTGACATGGCATTGTAGCCTAATGCCAGAGAAATGCAAATGTTCTCTGAAAGAAATGGTAGTGTTTTCTGAGGTCAGGAGCAAATAATAAGTGTTGCTGTCTGGGAAAGGTACAGATAGCTACAGCACACTGCAAAAAACTACATTATGGCTATATCTGGTTTAAGTGCTACATAGTTCTGTGGGCTGTTAACAGATGTTGCCAGAGCAACTTGTTATGACAAGTTGTGTTGCATTTCTGAACCCTGTAATGTTACTGGCACCACCTCCTCCATTTCCGAGTGAATGGGAGTTAACTTCGGTTGAGATAGGTTCGCAGCCCATCCCAAACAAATATTCTTGAAGCTTCATATGAGAAACTAATGAGATTCTGAGTTAAGTTCAATGTGTGCGACAAATAGTCCTTTGATAGCCAGATCTTCCTCATCACTGTACAGGTCCATAGAGCTGGTCAGGATTTTTTTAATAGCTACATTTTTAGGGCTAGACCAGGGGAGGAAATGACAGTGGGGAGAGAGTACAGATTGGCAGAAAATGGGGGAAGAGGGCTGAAGAGAGGCAGAGAAGCTCTGCAAAACAGCCAGCAACTAAACTAGTAGTGCGGCAGCCCCATGCCTACATCTATGTTCTAAATCAGACAAAGGAGGGATTTGTGTCCAGGTGGGTAGGCTAGTTGCAGTGTAATTGGATTTGGTTAGGTAGATGCCTCTGTGTCTCATTTTTTTGTAGAAAAGTTAACACTCATCTCCATTGGGTCCCAGGAAAATATTTTAGAAAACTGATTTTTTTTTTTTAAATCAACCCAGTTACAGTTGTATTAGCCAGGTTATTTTCTCACCTTATGAAAACTCTGCAAGTAAACTCTTTGGGAGAGTATATGAATGATATGGTACATGATATTTCAGCCTATCAGGCTAGTAGAGGATGACCTTTTCACATAGTGAAACAGATAAATCAAAGGCAGTGATGTAGGGCAGCAGGAAAGACTGTGGAAAAAAATCCTAGCGTTTTGTAGGTCAGCGGAAAAAACCCTGTATTGTGTTGCTTAGTTACTTTTCTTTCCTACTGATGCAAAAGAGAAAACAATGCACAAGATCACCTCGAAGAAGATTCTGACTTCATTGGCCATTCCTGGTGAGTAGCCAGAAATGAGGAAGAATGTACAAAGGCTACTTCCAAAGGACAGCAGTGGGAATGGGTGCAGCGCATGACAGCCACCATTGGCCAATCTTTCTTGGTTTGTGTGAATAAAAGCAAAGTGTAATTGTGATGTAGCCCTTCTTCATCTCTTGATTACTTGACAGAACAATAACACTGAAAAGATAAATGAAGTGATAAAATAAACAAATCCTCTAAAGCTTTTATAATCTAGTTGATTCTTTACGCCCAAGCACAGCCTGCCCAGTGGCAAGATGGGGAGTCATAGTTTGTCAAAAACAACAGTCTACTGAGCCTGGAGAGAAAAATGCTTTGAGCGAAAGGAAATGGACATTTCAATCACTTTGGAAAAACTGGGCCCTTGGTCTCTCTGTGTATTTGATATGATAAAAATAACTGTGTGACATGGTTTGTGATCAGGAGCCGTGCTGATCATGGCTGGTCAAAGCCAGCAAGAAATGGCTTGGGCCATTACTGCCAAGAGGATGGGCTGATGTAGGCTACAACTGAATTACTCCAAAAATCAAATAACCCTGTGGGTCTGATCTGCAAAAGTGCTGAAGTAAATGGGAGTTGTGGTTGCTCAACACTTCCATGGATCAGGCTGCTCTGTCCTCATTAGCCACGCTACTGCTAACTCCTATAAATCCTGCAATTTCTCTTCATGCAGACAACTTATCGTGCAGGAGTATCCCAACACCTGTCCTCTGCTGATATCCTGCCACCTCCCAGCTGAGCTTCAGCCCTCATCCTGGCTCAGAAACTGCCCCAGCTGCTCTGAGAAAAGAGAAGGGTCTTAAAAGGCAGCTTCTGCACTGGAGTGGGGCAGAGGCCCTCCAGAGGTCTTGGCAAATCCTGCAGTCCCTTGCAGAATGAAAGCCCCTGAAATACTTTCACAGCATTGGTATTCATTTTTGGTAGCCTAACATCTGTGGATGCCTAATTTTACTAATCCTGCCTGTGACTAGCTCAGGCAGGCTGGCTGATGCATTCGCAGAAAGATGGAGCTAACATGTGCAAGGTCAGGAAAAAAGCCAAACCCTCAACAGACCAATGAAGTTAAATGAGTAGGTTTCTGGGATTTGGATATGTCACGTCTGCCATCTAGTTACTAGTCAGGGCTTGTTCCATGTAGACAATGAAGAGTAAATAATCCAGTACCACATCAAAGGGGAATAAATTTACTGGGACTTTTGACAAGCGAGAGAAAGACTTTCAATGGTATTTAAATTGAGGTGCTTGGAAAATAGTATGATTAATAATGAAAATAAAAATATGTGAATTTCTGAACTTACTTTATTTGGCTGTAAAAATAATTGTATATGCTAAACTAATAGATAGGAATACAAGAGATGAAGTATTACTGTAATAATGGAGTTGAAAGCTCTGGGTCCCACTCTCAAATACAATGTGGTCATTAGCATGAAGTCCTCTTGGATTGAGATGTGATCTGGTAAAAGTTTGACCAGTGAAGTAGAAGCCAGGACATCATAAATTCTGTGCTATTTTGTTCTTTGATTGGTTGGGTAAGGCACAAATTGGCACAAAGAACCACTTTCAATCTCAGTTTACCCATCTGTAAATGGAGATATATCACAGTGATGTTATCAGACTTAATTATTGTAATTTATTTAAAGCTTCTCAGGTGTAAGGTATTATAGAAAAATACAAACTTTATTGTTCCTAATGTAAAGGACTATATGAGATTTTCAGTATTCGTAATCTTGTATTTCACCTGCAACTTTAGCTGTGAATAATCTTTGCCTTTACACACACACACACATGTGTTCTAGCTGAAAAATAACATTCTCTTTGCTTTCTAACAAAGCTTTCTGTAGTGTGGTTTGGCATTCAGAACTAAGGCTGCAGTTCTGTTGAGCGCTGATTTAGTTTAAATCTTCAATTTAATTAGTTGTTTGAGCCATGTAAGATGCTGATTTGCTGGTTGTTATAAAATAGTTAAAAAAGCTGCTTAAAGATATAATACTGGTGAACAGTTTATTCACGATGTAAAAGACCCCTTAATTTACAAATTAGAGTTGTTAATTATAATGAACACTAAATTTTTGCTCAGGAACATTTCATCTTTGATTTTAGCTTTCTTTACATAAAAGAGGATGCCCATAGCTATAGAAGTACCCATGTTTGTTGTGTATAAAAGGGAGAATGAGTGAAGGGTCTTCTGCTGAACATGCTACTGGTTTTGAAATACTGTGGCTTCTCAGTAGAGCAAGATATTGGGTTTGTGTAAAAAGAACTAAAAAGGCTGGATGATTTTAGTTTCTCTGAGCTCTGGAGGTAGACGCACTCACTGAATAGGTAGGACATGGCTCTGTTGGCCTCAGAGTCTGGCTCAAAGATCAGTTTTCAGTTCCTGGTGTTAGACCAGGTCTCCCCCACTTACTGTCAGACGGTGTCGTGGAGGGGACCTTGTAGCAGGAGCTCAGTGGGCAATAAGGGGGATATGGCAGGGCACCGCACATGCTGCATGTTTCATCAAGCACCATAGAGGGGAATGCAACACACCTATGAAAGAGTGGAGCTGATTCTGCATGGATAAATTTGCATTTTCACCAAAGGTTAAATAATGTATGAGTAACCTGTGGTAACACACTGAAGAAAAACTTGCCTCAATACCCTGCACCGAATACAGGGAATTAGGAGCCAATGCCAGAAGCAGCCAATGTCCCTCTGCTGAGGGCAGCTGTGTTTATCAGGGAGATAGGACAAGTGTCAAAAAGAGACAATACCTCTAGGATATTCACTGCAACCCATGTGCCAGCTCCCTGGCCAGGCAAACTGGCTCAGAGCAGCCCTGTACCTTGGCCTGGGACTGACCGAGGTGAGTTGGCGTCACAGTAAAATTCAAAGACCTGATCTTCCCTGTGGCTTCCTTTGGGATGGCCCTATCTGCTCAGTTTGTCTCTGATCCCAACCCCGCAGCTTTTTTCACCCGAAGCAAAGCTGCCATGGGGTGTACGGCAGGAGGGCTGCTGCAGTCCCTGCCAGGGCTGGGCTCTCCACAAGCACAGGTGGTTGGGGCTGCCCTCACCTCAGATGGGACTGGAGACAGGTGACACCTTCTTCCCTTTCACTGCTTGGAGAGGTCCGTTTTAGGCCTCACTAATTTTAGTCTTATGTAATTCAGTTACTTTAGTGAGGTTGCCTTCTGATTTATATCAGTGCGAGTGAACAGAGTAACAACCCTTGAGCTTTTTACTGAAGTATGATGTTACACTATTTCTGGACATCATCATGTGCTGGTTGTGCAATAGATAAGATTAATGCTTGGTAAGTCATTAGTATTTCAGTTCAATTTGTGCTAAAATCATCAGCTACATCCCATTTAGTTTCTAAAGCCTCCTCATTATTGCTGCAAACATCAGACCCATGACCTGCTTTCCACTCCGTGAGAGAGGGATAAGTGAATTTAATGCAATCTCTGCATTACAGAAAGTCTACTGCTGCTCCCCTGAAATCAGGTGGCACTTTATCATTGACTTCAGTGCAGGTAGGATCAGGTCCAAATTTCAAACACTTAATTTTCCAGCAGAGAAGAGTAAGGCTTAAACTGCTGCACTTCTTTGGCAAATAATGAATGGAACCTCATTATCTCCGTTAGGACGTGACTTTACAGATGATTACATGCTGAAAGTATGCCACTGATAGACTGGCTCTATCCTGAACTGTGAAACTTGCTCAGAGAATCAGACACTGCTAACTTCCAAGACATTTCATTCTCATATCATGAATGGTTTTCCAATGAATGGGACTACTGACCTTGATGATCTGGTATCAGCATTTCCATTGCTAGGTACCAGCACAAAGTGATGCTGTGACTACTGAGCATTATTCCTGCATTCTTTTCAGATGAAAAGTCATCCACAGTAGCATTTACCAGAATTTCTCTCCTTGTAAGATATTATTGTGACCCTGTTCATTTACAAAGAATTTGATGTTTCTTAAGAAAACAATGTCCAGAACAAGAACAAATGCGTTGCTCTACAAATTTTATGTAGAAGATCTTGGTCTGACTTTCTTCTGAATATATATTTGCTAAACTGTTATAAAGCAAGAAATTAAAAAGAGCACTTGATTAACTTTATCCTTATTGCATATTAGAGGTGAAATACAAATAGCACAGGAATATAAATGGTTTGACCATGATGGATCTTTTTGCTCCGGCCACATATTCCCTGAACTCTACTTTTAAGAGGTATTATGGGGCTAAAAGCAGTAGTCCATGTGGTCTCAAGAGTATCTCCGATGGGTGCTGATAGAAAGCTTGTTTAGAGTACATAAGAGACTTAAAGATTTATGGATTTATTCTTACAAAAGTTTTCTGAGTCAGATAAATACCGTTATTGCTGTTCTGCAGATGGGTAGATTGAGGGACTGGAAGCTTAAGTGGCACGCACAAGATCACCCAGCAAGTCTAGAGAAAATAGGCTGGAACCAGAACGTTTCATTTCTATTTTCATGTTCTGTAAGTGTTAGATCATCTTTCTCCCATGATTAGCTGCTATTCTGGCATGAATTCAGGACCATTATGATAGAGCTATTTTTCATACAATGGGATGAGGCTGCCATGGCTTTAATTACAAGCATGTGTTCACTCTTTTATGGCATTGTGATTGTTATGTAAGGTGATGTGTAAAATTAATGAATTTTAAATTAAGAGTTTACATTACAAACCCTTCAGGCTAGGGAAAATTTTCTTCCTCTCTGACCATACAGCACTTATTAACTTGAAGCCCCAGTTAATAACTCGACCTTGGAACTGGTACACCAGTGCAAGACTAAAAGTAATTATCAGATTATTTTTATTCAAAATAGAAATTGTTTTAAATAAATGAGGAGGAAATCGCACCTTCTGGAATTTGCAGAAAAGATTCAAGTGCTTACTGCTTGCTGATGGGACACATACTCTTAAACTTGAGCTTCGGACTAGGGGCATTCTAAATACATACCCCACAACATATGCTCCTAAATTTTGTAAATCTAACCCAACTCTTTTGGAGAACAATGTGATGATTTCAGAAATGAATAAATGATGGTACATTCATAGCTTCTTTTCAAAGAAAAGAAAGGTAGCCAATCCTTATGACTAATAACTATTATTTAAAGTACAATCTGAGACACTCCTTGTAAAATTTCAGCCAGGGTTTTGGCATGACTTAGTGCCCAAGAAAAGGATATCTATATTGGGAATCAGCTGCTCTTACACAATCTTTGTGATGATTTGGAACAACTTAAAAACAAGGAGTTGATGATATAATACATTCTTTGGATCGGAGATGTTCCCCTTATTCCTGCTTTGAATTAAGAGAATATATTGGTGGTTTAGTTAAATGTCCCTTAGTCAAAATTATATGTCTTTCTTTATCATTCAATTGAAGCCAGATCTGTCTCTTACTGTAAAAAAAATACAGGTGTGAAGAACTTTCAGCTGCTCTAAGCTTTAGGTCATTTTTATATTGCAGTGTATTTCAACCTGTGGTCTGCAGACCACCAAAGACCTGGGGAGTGTCTGCTGGAGGTCTGCAGAGGAGCTGGCTGGTCAGATAAGAACATCTTTTTTTTTTTTCCCCACCTCCAACAGCTTAATGATGTTACAAGTAACTAAAAATCCATTAAATATTTCCCAGCTAGAACTTTTAAATGTTAACAGTTGTACTTGCCTCAGGGCTGTTACTCAGCCACCAAAACCAGGAGGTGGCCTGTGTGATCAGGAGGCAGGGGTAAGTCCCAATGACAAAATTGATGAAGATGCTGTCTGTAGTCTGAAATGCTTTAAGAATCTCTAGCCTATGTCATGCTTTAAAACCAATTGGTAAGTGCAAACATCTGACTTCATCAAGTGACTGAGGTGTATTTATATCATTGTGAGAGTGCAGGTGGGGCTTTGATGACTTGTAATGGCTTTTTCTGATGTGATACTGTCAGTATGCAAGTTGTTCAGGGGACTTGCTGCCAGTAACATGCCCTACAATAGCTAATAATCACCGTACTGAAAAGGACAAGTAAAACTATCTATTTCTTTAACCTTGAATAGCCAAATAATAAAATAAAGGTATGATATGTTATTTCATCACTTAATAGAACACCTAATCTATTTTTTAAATCTGAAAAACTTATAAATTATACAAGATAACAACTGCTAGTTATAGTAGTATAATGCATACTCTGCATTTAATTAATAATTGTAAACACATGATGAGTCAAAAAGTTAGTCTACATTTTGCTCCTTTGAAACTCCATTCAGTGTGTGCCACTCCTCCAGTGTGGAAGAGAAATAACCCAAAGTAAAATTTAGCCACCTATATGTGTGGCATTTCTAGATCTGGTGTTCCAGAAAGCTTTGCTGTTGAAGGTGCTATTTTCCCACTAAATCTAGAAGGCAGAAAACTCTTTCACTCACGTTTTCTTTATGAGGCAGAGAGCTGGCAACAGGGAGAAGAATGGGTTATCAAAATATATTTTGCTATGGAATATGCTTATAAATCAGAGATTTCACAATGCTGCTTATACAGAGTTATGATTGCCATCAATTGTCTGTTACAACTGGGACTCCTAAAAGGATTTGTCACTGAAATTCTTGAGGCGAGAATAATCTTTAGCCATTTTTAAACTGATGCAATACAAAATTACAAAGGAAAATAAAACACAGTTAAATCCTGGACAAAGAAATAGAACTCAGGGAGTCCACTCTAGGTGACTTGTCTAAAAGAAAAAACTGATTTCAATCATGAATTGCTGAAACAATTAGTTAAAGCCATTACTTGGGAATCAATAGAAAGAAACTGTATCCATTTGCTCGATCCAGCAATTTAAATTTCTCGGGGTCGGAAGCACTTGATGCCATGAATAAACTGTGAAATGTATCTTTAAAATGAAGTTTTTAATTAGAACTGGCAGTTCTGAACCTGTTGTTGGCAGGAGCCAACCTACTGAAAAAGAGCCCGATGCAATAGACTGTAAAGTGTGTCTGCTTGCTGCTTTAGCATTTAACAATTAAAAACCAAAACAATCAACCTTTAAAACCGAAAGTTGTGCTTCAACATCAGCATTCAAAGATTTTTGTTCTCTGTGGTTAAAGAAGTTTGGAATTTTCAACTGTAATTTCTTACAGTAGGTGCCAAATACAGCTGGTTTCCTGAAGGATGAAACTGGTTTTACAGGAACACAAAAAAAAAGAAAAAAAAAAAAAGGAAAGAAGCACCTGCTGTAGTAGACTCAGAGATCTAAGTACCATCCTACAATCCACTGCTGGACTGCTGGTGTGGCTAATCCTTCATTGGTGGTGACCTGATTCAAGGACTCAACCAAGCACGTGCTGACTCACAGTTAGCTTAAATTGCATTGTCTTTATTGGGACATAAGTATGTGCTTAAAGTTGAATATCTGCATTTTAAATAGGGAATAACATGACACCTACTTGGCAGGAATTGCCCATTTATTTTCAAATATGCCTCACTGCATGTTCCTGAGAAAAAGAAGTGGTGCTGACACTTTTAAAAATCCCATTTTAGGATGAGTAAAATAGGTGAATTTGTTGGTTTTTCCCTTCATGAGGGAAAAATATAAAAGTTTATGTTAAGAGCCAAAAGATTAGATGAATGAAAGAGCAAAGTGCCCCATGCCACCTGTCTCTGCACATTCTTCCAAGAAGCATGAGTCCATCTCCCCTTCCATCTGTGGCTTAGGGGCCTTGGTGGCTTCTGCATTCCTCTTCTTTCATGTTGCTCTAACTGTGCTTTAAAAAGCAGAATCCATTTTTTTCCACAGTCCAAGCCTGGTAACCCTGTTGCTGACCTCACCAGTCATGTGCTCAGTGTGAGGATGAGTCATGGTAGTGATGAGAAATCCTTATTCTCTCTAATTTGGCCTTCCCAAGTAAGGGGAGTGGGGGTGGGGTGGGTGGAGAGGGGATGGGGGAGATTCTGATATTTCCAAACTTCTTTGTTGGAAGTATTGTGTCAGTTACGATAACTTGGTGTAGCACATAAATTGTTAGGCTGACTTGCGATTCCCAGCACACCCCTTGTAGTCTAATTGAGGAACTGCATTTTTGTCAGTCACATACCCAGGTGGAAATGCAAGAATGTGAGAAACAATAGGAGTAGGCTAGTACTGAGTCAAAACAGATAAAGCCGAATTGCTTGTTGGGCTGAAAGATGGAGCAAGCAGATGAGAAGCAAGTTGGTCAGGAACCCATTCCTGCCACTGATGGCCATGTGAAGGGTAGGCTTGCTCCTCTTGTTAGTGTGTAAGCAATGGGAGCAGACAGGCAAACCTGCAAGTATGCCATTAATCTTTATGAAAGAAAAAAGATAAGGTCATCAAAATAATACAGTAGTCTACAGCCTGCCGCTGGATTTCAGAGTGAGGAGAGCACCCTACGGATGGATCTGGAGGAAAAATAGCTGGGGTAAAATAAGCCCATGAATAGGTTGGGTGTGAAGTGAGTGGTGCCTGGACTGTGCAGGAGGGAGGACAGCCAGGGCTGCTCGCAGGCTGCCGGCTGCAGGCAATGCTGTGAATCAGTTCAAGATGGCTACCCAAGGGGAGCACTACCCAAAGGGAGTGGTAGGCCTCTTTCTCCTCTGGAGACTTTTATTTGTTCTCCCTTTCTTGGTGATTTCCTCTAATCTGAAGAACAAGATGTCCTTAATGAAAACAGATGTTTTGCTCCCTTGCATATGGAAAAAAAAATAATTCCCCCAAAATAGAATAAACCCAAAGAATGCTGAGATGAGAGATGGGTTTCCACAAAGTCAAGAGAACAAAGCTCTTTGTTAATGCCCTGACCTGGCTGCTCATCTCCCACAGACACACCATGGAAGCTATTGATGCAGAGGTCCACGGTAAGACCTGGGTCTAAGAGCGGGCAAGCTGTGTGCCTCTGTAAAGCATAAACACCACACTGAGCTGGCTCGCAGCTTTCCCCATCCACGCTCTCCCACTGCGAGATCCTGGTCAATGGCAGTTTTTGTCATTGGCTTCGGTGTAACTAGGAATTGGTCCCAGTATTTAATTTAAAGCACAGCACACAAAAAAACAAAATCATAACATCCCTGCTACATTTATAGAGATGCATAAGCCACTGATTAACAAATGGATGATATACTGAACTTTGCTTTACCATCTGTCTTTAATTACATAAAATAACTTGAAGCAATTAACAAGAAAGAAACACTGTGACACAAATAAATAAATCCTATTGATAGAAACAGATGAGGGAATACTTAGGATATTTGAATATATGGATGAAAGTCACTAAAGCTGCATAATCCACACCCAAAGATATTACAAGTGTTATCTAACAGATTTACACTGCCATTGCCAATTATTTTTGAAAAATAATAGTTACCTGTGGAGATGCAGAGAGACAAAAGGAAAGCTCTGTGTGTGTGTGACTAGAAAAGAAAATGTGTGGTCCATCCAACTGCTGTGATGTCTAAGTTTTGTCTTTCACAGATAAGATGAATTAATATCAACAGAAAAATACACAAAGCATGAGGTTTCATTGCTGGGGACCTAAAACCAGCCACATAAGTCTGCATGCTTATAAGTGTTCAGGCACCAGTGGGGATTAGGTTCTTTAACACTTTGCAGGATTTAGGTTCTAAGTCTACTCTTTTAGCATTCAAATATACTTGTTTGCCTTCTCTGGTAAGGCACTTGGAAAAAAATGAGTGCTGTACAATAGCTATTGGGTGATTGCTGAGTGGATTAAGAAATCACTAACTGATAGATGTTAAAAAGTAGCTGTCAGCTCTGAATGAAAGCTCCAGAGTCAGTCTGCAGAAATGGGTGTTATGCCTGGCAGGCTACAGAATTGTCCATAATGATTGAGAGATAAGTACATCCCTAATAAAACAACGCTGGCAAATTAGGGAGGAAATTAAAGTTGGTGGAATGATAAATAAATTATGAAGGTGGAGCAGCCCAAATTTGGTGAGCGGGACCTCATGCACTAATGGTGGCTGTACTGATACACTAGAAATTGTATCTCAAGGGTGGTGCTTGAAAAGGCTTTGATATCATTGTGGGGAAGCAACTGGACACAGGACTTGGTCTGATGTTGCAAAAGAGCATTAATGTAATCTTTGAGTGAGTTAGCAGGGACGTACGTGTTGAGTGTAATGCTGACTATGTGGCAGTGGTGTGTTACAGTGCTGTGGGTGCTAGAAATCTGAAAAAGGGTGGGAGAAAATGCGTAAGAACCACTTGTAGATTGGAGAGTGTGCTTGTCCTCCCTTATCAAAATGAGATGACTGGATTACAGTGTATAATTACAAGAAAAAAGTGTTTTGCATCAGATGTATGTATTACAAGAATCAGTGGGTGGAAATGTAAGCCAAGCAGATTTAAGCAAGCAATGAGGCTTGGATTTGTAGCAGTAAGTGTGATGAACTGCTGAAGCAAACTGCCCAAGAAAGTGATAGTGTAAATATCAAAACTGGACCACTTTCTGGAAAATATATGTCAGCCAAACAGAAATTATTGGGCTTGGTATATGGGGAATAGTGCAATGCTATAGTCTGTGACACTGAAGAGGTTAGACATGATGAGTTAATGGTGCTTTCTGGCCTCAAAAGTCATGAATTAAGGAAAATGTCTTAGACATGTTAGGCCAAATTCTTCTTATTTCATGCAGCTAAGTCACCCACTAATCCCAAGGAAAGATTGAGGCAAATAGTACCAGGAGCAGCAAGCAGTATGGTCTTGGAAAGGATAAAGCATATTAAATGTACCTTTCATGTTAATATGCAACATAATACATTCTGTATATTATAGATTTAGGGACGAAGGCTGCAGGCTATGGTCAGCACGCTCCCAGTCGGCACTTGGCAAGCAAGGTAATATGCATAGTAAGTGAACTGAGAGATAAACAGGCAGGGTGGGAATGTAGGAGGGTGGCTATAGGGAGCACTGAATATGTAATTTGCTACAGTCTCAGGTATTCATGTTGAGAGTAAGAAATTAATTGTTTTGGCGGGGAGCATTGCTGTGTAGACTGAACGGGAGAAAGAATGTAAACAAAGGGCAATGATCAA
Source organism: Phalacrocorax aristotelis (assembly GCF_949628215.1). Classification (NCBI taxonomy): domain Eukaryota; kingdom Metazoa; phylum Chordata; class Aves; order Suliformes; family Phalacrocoracidae; genus Phalacrocorax; species Phalacrocorax aristotelis. The sequence goes on along the minus strand of NC_134284.1, from coordinate 25,631,900 downwards.
TTGCTCAGTTATCGTAGCTTGTAGAAATGTCTCGTGGGTCATGGCAGGGACTTTTGACAAACATCGTTCTATTTAATATCTCTATGCTAATCTCAAAGCAGAGGTAAACAGCACAATACTGAAATGTGCTGATGATACTAAACCAGGAAGGAATGCAAACAGGAGACAGCAGATAAAGGATATCAAAGGACCGGCAGATATTAGAAAGCTGGGTACAAAATCCCTCAAACAGCTCACAAAAAAACCCAAAGCAAAGCAAACAAACAAACAAACAAAAAACCAAAAAGAAAAGAAGATATATTTGAATGTATGTGTCCTGGCCATCAGTACTGCTGATAGAGTTTCAAGGTATAGTGGACAGCAGATCAGAGGGGAGTGAGGTATGAATTTGCATAGTGATAAAGGCTATGCACATACAGGCATGTGTCACGAAGCAGGGAGGTAATAGTTCACGTGTAAAGCTCTGTGTTATTACACTCAACCCTGTGTTCAGTATTGCCAGCCACTGACTGCCTGGAAGAAGTTGGAAGAAATCCCAAAACAATTCAAAGGCTGGAAAAATCACTTTGGGGGAAAGACTGAGGCTTAAACCCAGTGTCTCATTAAGCACAGACTTAACGTGCATGAGCTGTGCTGCTGATTTACAACTCCCTTTACAGCCTGCTAGGTGGCTCTAACAAAGGAACTACTATCAGCTTAAATGGTGCACATGTTTAAGCACTTTGTTAGACTGGAGCAGAAGGGGCTTGGATAGACCTGTGAGGAAATATGACAAAAGTCTACAAGGCCTTGGCCACTGAAAGGTGCATATTGGCTGCATTGAAATCAGCAGGCAGTCATGTATTTCCATAAGGCTGGGCTGCTGCATTCTTATGCATGGAACAAAGGTCTGCAAAGGCTTAAACCAGCCGGTATTATTTAACTAAAAGGGAGGAAGGCAGCAAACTCAGGCCTTTTGGGTGTATTTTTTTAAGGTGAAAATTGGAAGGCTGTCAGATGGTCTTTCAAGGGGAGTTCATATTGCTGGGGGGTTCAGCGTATGTTTGACTAAAGCACCGGAGAATGCCTATAAAGCAACAGTTTTATGTCTTTACATTGGAAGGCTGGGAGTTCTTCCCTATCCCAAGAATTCCCAATCTTATGGAGTCACCACAATAGCTCCAAAATTCAAGGTGGGAGGAATGGTTCCCTTCTGAGCTCTGAAATAATTTCTGCGACTGTTCATAAAAGAGTTCTTGTGAGGCTGAATTCCTGATGATGATTTTCAAACCAAGGAAAATTAATCTTTAAAGAATAGGGCTGTGAAATGCTGAATTGGGATCACAGATATGGTGGGAATATCTCTTCTGTGTAACTATTTATTGAGCTTATAACTGAGAATTGTCTGAAGTAAAGAGCAGTTTGTTCTATAAGAATGGCTTTTTGGAGGAGTTAGTACTCAATTCTTTTTGAAAGTCAAGAGAAGGTGAATACCCAGCTCCTTAGACTTTTAAACATTGCCACACACCTAGATTATTTTTTTAAAATTTTGCTCAGAAATAGCAGAAAAAAACTCTCTTCTGGAAAAAATTAACATTTCAGTGTTTCACTTAAATAATGATTCTAGACTTTTAATGCAATTAGTATCACACAATTTTATAATTATTACTAGCAAATCACTGTGTAAAAGAACATCTAGTATTTAATTTTATCTTTCAGAAATATAGCAGTGAAAATAAGAACGTTGACTTTGGCAGGGGTTTAGTCTTGGAAAGTTAGCAGGCACTCTTCTGGGCTTCACTAGTCAATACCCATAAGAATTTAACAAAACCCCTGCATAGATTATGAAAAAAGCAACAGGGAAAGACCAAGGGAATGGTGTTTAGAGTAGAGCTTCCCTTTACAAATCTTGATCAAACAAATACTTGAAAGTCATATTTGTCATCACAGGATGGTAGTCAGGATACAGGGTTAAATTATTCACGAGTATCTACAGATCCTTCTCCTTTTTCTTCTTTCTCATTGCCCTTTATAGTCTAGTTTTATACTGCACTGCTTCATTCACTCCTTTGTGCTTTTTCTCTCCAGAGAGGATGTCTCTATAAGCTAGTTCAAGTGACTAACTTGCAACCTATTTCTCTCCTCATAGTTACTTGGTTCTAACATTCAGCACGCAGTCCCCTTTGGATTGCTACAGCAGTTGTTAACATTTTTATGTGTAGTATAGTACAAAAGCTACCAAAAGAGGGCAACATATGAGCCAACAATGAGAAATGTATCCTGACAAGTTTACAGTTGTGTATTTGTGGCACCCTCCCCCCTTTCTTTTTGATAGAGCAGGAAATTCTAGCAAAGCTGGTCAGGAAACAGAATTTCCATTCTATGGGAAATTCCAACACTTGGGAAAAAAAGTGAAGGTGCTGAAGTTTTTACGGATTTAAAATTCAGAGAAAATGTATTTGGCATGATGGAAGTACGCCATAAATGTCAAATCATTCTCACACCAGAAAACCCAAAAGTTATAAGGACATTAAAATATTCAATTTAATAGGAAAAATGTTAAATATATGAATGCTATAAAGTTCAAAACAAAATTAAATGAAACAAGGAACACTTAAATATTTTCACTTTAGGGAAACTAATACTTTAAATATTATTGAATGTAAATATTATTTTAATTTGTCTCCATTAAAAATGTTGTCAAAGTAAGTATGCTCTCAAAAAAGCATGCTGATTGAGACCAAGTTGTATTTTCTGAAAGAGTATGTTTCCTCTGAACATTGTTTGATTTTGTTTCTCTCGGTGAAATGCCTGAGAGAATTTCAGAATACTCTTAATAATCCTGCAAAGGACTGAGGTAAATTGGCCACGTACCAGGACTGTCCGTGATGCTGTGTTTGAGAAGCTAGACTAAGTGCTATCCTGAACGCCAGGCATGTGAGCTCAAGAGCTGGTATACCCTGGACAACACTGAATGTGCACTCATTGGCAAACAGTTTATTATAAACAAAGTTTTTTTTTTTTCAAAGTATTCAATAGTACTCCAAGGAGTTAGACAGTCTTGAACACATGCCAGCATGGCAATGGATACAGTAGGCAAATATAATCTACCTCACTTAGGGCAAATATTTGGCTACAAATGTATTGAAAGCTCTTTAATTCTTTGTACACTTCTATGATGAGAACCAGAGGAAAGGCAGTGGAGATGTAAAGACTGGAGGGTGATTTTTTTTCTTCTCTTATCAGCAGCACAGATAGGCTAGCTGCCAGTCAAATTAAAAGCCTCACTGGAGGAAATGAATGAAGGCCTGTAGGTGTAGAAATCTGATGTTTATACAGCTGCAGCAAGTCCTGCTAATGATCAACCAGAATCAGCCAAGTCTTCATGGAGATATGCAAAATTCTGTGGCAGTGTCTAGGAGGTTGACTACAGAATTTAGGGCAACCTCAGGGTTTTTTTTCCTTTATTTGTCTCATCTCTTCTTTCAAGACTAACTTCTGCTTACTACTTGCCTCTATTATGGCTTAAAATTCTGGAAAGTATCCGGGAAGGAGAGGAGGGCAGATCTATTATCCATCTGGAGGACAACGCAACATTTGGAAAGTTTGGAAGTACTCACCCATCTCGAAGACAGCATGTTCTGCTTGCAGGAGCTATACCTTATCTTCTCTCATTTATCCATGTCCTGCTTTTGCATCTGTATTTCTGTGGATTCCAAAAGAAGGAAAGATTTATTCTTCCTAGCCAGAAACAAGTAGAGGTTCCTGTCTGGAGGGTTTCTCCATTGTCTGATCTATCACATGAACAATGACTTCACATCGTTCACCTGATGAAGGGCTGCAGAACAACAGGGTATAAAATAAGATGTTCAGAATAGGAATGACAGCTGTGCACACTGTCTGTGTGTTTGGATCGAGTGTATCCACTTTAATCACAATGTTTCCAGACAGCTCCTGTATTCTGGATATGCAGGAAGCTATTTATACTCATCTGCTTGGCCTTCATTTCTTGTAGTGCTCATCTATTTTTGATTAATGTCTTGATATTCCCTCCCAGGCAATGATGCTACTTTTCGGAGACAGACAAGGAACAGTTATGGAATATAATACATGTATTCTAGTGGCACTGGGAGGTGTGGTTCATTATCTGATTGTGATTATTTGTAGGAAAAAAGGTAAACTGCATCCTTAAATAGCCTTGCCTCATGGGTATGGGCCTACACATGCTATATTGCCACTTTCCCAGCAGCCCAGTGACTGGTGTTTATTCAGGAAAGAATCGTCCCATGCACACAGACACACTGATTCTCACAAGTGGTTCTGCATATGCCTTTGCTTCTTGACTTCTGCCAATTTCAAGCCTAAATTCTAGGAAGCAACAATAACACTGACAGGAGTCACAGCAGACTTGAAGATGATTGCTTTAGCTCTGTGCACACAAACTGGACTTCTTTTTCTTCCTTAGAAATTATTTTTAAACATGCCTTGGCTCCTCTGAGCTAGCATAGTTTTACCCTGCAAGTCAGGTTATGAAGAAGGATCTGTTAACCGCTTCGCAGATGTGGTACGTGAGCCTAGTTACATCACATTTTGAGACAGATGGATCTCTGAAGGGAACTGCAGTATCCAATCATGTGCTTTCTTCCCCTTGCTATTGATTCTTGTGGTTAGTCTGTTTCTGATTTTATTTCTCCGTGTAGTTTAAGGGCAAGTCTGTGGTTTGCCCCATGTGCCCAAGCAAGGGAGCAAGGGTGCAGAAGACTGCCTGAAAATAACTAAATCAGAAACAGATAGACCAATTACAAGCACAAATGCCAAGGGACGGAGAACACACAGCATCCTCATGATCAGATATGCCTGTCCCATTGGAGGAGAGATGGATGTTTCACCATGTGACGTAACTCTGTACCACATTGGAGAAGAGAGCCAGAGCGTCCTCTTTCTTGCCTGGCTGAGCAAAACCCTCTCGTGTGGTTTGCCCACACGGCATGTCCCAGCATGGGGAGGAACAGCTTCCCTGAGGTAGGGGTAGGGAAGAGCAAGGCTGGGAAATGAGAGGCTGCCCTTGCCTCTCCAGTGCCTGCCCTGACAGCCAGCAGGGCTAAGCTGACACAAGGAAGGATGTAATCTGCTCCTGGTTGTTTTATGCTCAAAGCACATTACTTCCTTCCGTGGAATCAGAGGATAGTCATGGATGTCATCGTGACTCAAGGTCTCCTGGGGCAGCATGGGTCTGTGCTATGCCTATAATCAAATGACCCTGGGGGTGAATTGGGAGGGCTTTTGATGTCATTCTCTAAGCGCTGCACCACAGGAGACAAAGGCTTCTTAATGTAACGTCAGGCTATCTCTTAAGCATAACCATGAAACTAACTTTGACTTGCCAGCAGCTGGTACAGGCAGTGGCCTCCCTACACCGCTCTGGCACTTAGCATAAGAAATGTCATTATGTGGGTGGATTAGGCAGAACCTGTCAAAGCTGTGTGCGTGTTCTTTGGCTGCGTTTCCTTCCCTGGGCTAATAATGCTGAGGAGATGGGGAGTGGGTTGACACATTTTCTGGCATGTGTCACGTAACCCAGTGAAGTGGAGGACATGTCAGCCACAAGACTTTTCTGCTTTAGTAAGTCGCAGGCAGAAGTGACACGCTGCAGCGGCTAGCAGTCTTAATCCTCTATGTATTCATACTGCTAGTGCCTTCATCATGGTTTCAGCTTCCCCAGGGCTCTCTCTGACAGAGCCAGGGGTATGACTGGAGGAAAGGGTAAGGAAATGTATCCAGACAGATATTGTTTAAACTCAGGGAAGCAGCAGTAGACAGAGGCATTTGCATAACATTACCTACAGACTCTGAAGAGCTTTACAACTTGACTGACATGATCTCCATAAGAACCACTGAATTTGGCACTGATGTAGGGGGAAATATTCACTGGCTGTTTTGCCGTGTGCAAAAATGCTCCATACCAGTTCAGCAGAGGATACAAAAAATACCTGTCCCTGATAAGAAGAGTTTTTTAGGACAGAAGATGCTAAAGCAAGCAACGAGAGATTGATGAAATTTAGGACAGTCGCTGTCACTGGCTCCCTAAACTGGTGTGAGGGCAGATGTGAGTATTGGGGTGAGGGGATTTCCCAAAGTCCAGCACAATCTCAAGGTAAAATATCCTCCAAGGAACAGGGAAAAGAGTGTATTCATTCTCACAGAAAAGCCTGTTTTTGCACAGCTCCCTACTAAAAGTCCGTACTGAGGAGATGCAGTTTAGCCCCTGGGCTAAGGCAATATGCCAGGTGGGTTCCTCACGAACTACCATCAGAATAGCAGAAGATGGTACGAGCATGTCTACCCAGTATGACTGAAATGCCATCTCCTGTCACTGCCAGTATGTTGCAGGCTGTGTTCTGTTGTTGGGAAAAGATATATCAGGATATATCAGCTGGGTGTCATCTGTATGCCACAAAACACACAGGTCGTAGGTCTGATGTGACATAGCAGGGACAGCGCCCAATTGACTGGGAAGAGTTACTGTACTGTGTTTCCCCATAGCTCATAATTAAAAAAAAAATAGGGCCAGCAGCTTCTGCAGGTAACTACAGGTGAAGGACAACTGCTATGCTGTTGCAGCATCTGTAGCATCTCAGGTCGAGAACTGCCATCCCCAGGTGCCATGTTTTGGTTCCCTGTAAAACTGAAGAGCAGTAGTTGCATAAGCACGTAAGTGGTGAAAATACAGCTTGGTGGGCACGGAGGAAGCCTGTGTGGGCAGGGGAACTGCACAATAGCCCCACAAGGATGGGGGTGCCTCCTCCCTTCACTTGCTGGTGTTGAGGCACAGCATGGGATTGTACTAAGGGGGTAACAGAAACTGGCCAGTAGCTATACCTCCTGCAAACACACATCATGTCTCTTGATGTGGGTGCTGTCTCTGTGTCAGACGCAGCTGGTTAGCCAGTCAGTCCGCTGGTGCCTAGTATGCGGGGCTGGGGAGCTGGACTGGAGCTTATGGGACTGCACTGGGGTGCTCTGAGGTGCCAATTCTGCCACAGGGGAAGAAGAGACAGACGATAATGCTGAGGTGGGAGATGACTCTGCCAGTTAATTTGTGCTTGCTTCCACTGCTTGACATTTGTGTGAAGTTGAGACAACCTGCATCAACACGATGCCTGACACAGAATTTGTATCGTCCCATGATCAGTGTGACCCTGCTCAGACTGCCAGATAACGTCACATCTCCAGTTGTGTAACACCACCATGTTCTCTAGATCCCGGGCCTGCAATCATTATTGAGCTGACTATTTGTGCACTGGGGAGGGAATTCAAATATTGTTAATCAGTGAAAATATTAGCTATGTGTCCTTTGTTGGGAGTAAAGCAACCCCACGCCTCATAGGTCCACATATTAAAAGTAGGAACTCATTGCAGAGAAAAAAATGTGCCAGGAGGGGTAAGGGAAGAGCTTTCATCTGTGTATGGGTACATGACATGCAGGGTACACAACAGTGTTTAGGTAGATACCAGCATTTTGTAATTCAGGGATCACATAACTTAAAAAAAAAAATATCCACTGCTGCTGCGATATTTTTCATTTACAGCCAAATAAAAATTAGACTAAACCCTGCATATTCATTTACTGCCTATATTTCCCCCCACCTTGTTTACTTGCCTACTTTCTTGCATGGTAATGTGTATGTTGTTTGGTTGCTTGTTTGTTTTTATTTGAAATAATTTTGTGTGTGATTTTCTGAGCTCTTGCAGAGCACAGAGACTAGTAAATGTTTATGCACCTTTGTCCATGTACAAAGACTGATGGATAGCTAATAAAATGCACATCTCTGCAATCCTTTCGTGCTTAAGATCCCCAAGCAGAAGTTGTGAGTATTCAAATAAAATAGAACTGATCCAAAATGTACATATTTAGCTTAGATAATAGCAGCCCCCAGATATGTGCCTCTTTCTGAAGTCAGAAATCTGTCAGTTGAACAAAGAGCAGGATATAGTGTGAATCAGGCTGCCCTAAAAGCTTTATGTGATAGACATACTTTATGGAGTTAGTTCCATTTCTCTCACATTTCAAAAGCAGACTCAGACCCTAATTATCATAAGGGCAAATTCCACAAAATAATTTTCTGTAGTCAAGGATTGCAATGTATTTTAAAAGTTAGACTATATGTTAAAAGAACGCAGTTTGTCCCAAGTCTTATGGTTCAGCTGTACAAAGCTTCTCCTTGTTCCTTCCATCTGAAAAAGTATTCCTGAAAAGTCATTCTGCATATGGGTTTTTTTGCTATTTTTCAGGGAGAAAAAAATATAAATGAGCTGTAAAGCTCATGTTGTTCTGAACTCCTACTCTCCCCGTTCACCGAGGAGTTCATCAAACAAAATTCCACAAGAAACAAATGTTATTATGAGATTAGCAGAGCGAACGCCAGAGTTCAGATACTAAACATTTTTTTAAAAAAACAGTGGGCTTAATGACGTGAAGGAAGTTGTAGTTTAAACATCAAGGTCAATTATTTCGTTAAATATTATTTAAAAGTTACTTGCCTTGAAACAAAACCAGAGCTATCCATTTCCCAAAAATGCAAACAGATTATTCTGCCCCTGTTTGTCAGCTTCACTAGATAACTTCCATTTGATCTTCAAATGAAAACAGTTTCTGTTTCAGATTTATACAACAGGCTGCCTCTGAAAAGAAGAAAGATCTTAAGGTTGGACTGCTGTTTACTTTCCCTTCTAATCCTGTGAGAAGATTTGCATAAGAAAAGCAAGTAGATTTGAGTCTAGGTTTTTCTGTCTACATCGAAAGCATGAGGATCAGCCAGTCCTCTCCATTTATTCAGAAAGAAAACAATTGCTTTTGTAAGTCAGGTGAGCAGGAAATCTTTCAGTAAGTTCAGCAAGATTCCTCTAAAAGTAACAGGGGTTGCTTATCAAGACTAAATGGAGCGTAGTTAAATAATTCTAATAGTCAGACACGGAGGGTCTAAAACCTAAACCCTCCAGTTCCAGGTATGTTTCCTGATACTGTATACTTAGCTTTAAAACAACATCCAGAATTGGTATTTCCTGGACCTTGCAAAGCAGCCTCTTCTATTTGCAGGTAGCCTTCTCAAGTTCCTAACAGCATCGGTCTCATTTGGGACCTCAGTGAGCAGAGGAGTGCTGGGTGGTGATGTGAGCTCTGGGTGTCACCAGCTCCGAGTGTGACCCCTGGAGCAAACCAGTTAACTCTGCTGTAGAATGGGAATATGGACTTGTACCTACAAGAGGGCTCTGAGCAGAATAGTTTAATGTGTACAACGTACTTGGAGATTCTTTCAGTGTATAGAAAAACAAATTATTATTTTATAGGAAGAGGATTAGAAGGGGTGTTTTGGATCACGGGGTCAAGTCCCTTGCTGTGGGTGGTAACCACATCTCAGAAGCTGGTTCACAAACCAGTCAAATTCCGTCTTCCAGCTGCTTTGATTCCTTCCTGCTTGCAGAAGGCCTTTCTGGGTCCTCAACACTCTGGTGGGGTGAAGGTGCTTTTCTGTTTCCAGCCTGAATCCCCCCCGGCCAGTTTGTACCAATTCTTTCTCTTAAATTTATTTTATTTGAGAGGAGGGGAGGGGAAACTGTATCATAATTTTAAGATTAATTTGAATTTTCCTCTGAGCCCCAGGCACCTGGTGGAAAGACGCCAGCAATGCTGTAGGCTGGTTCGATGTACCAATAAAAATAAAATAAAATTTAAAAAAAAGAGTAAGAAAAGCGCCATTCTTAGAAAGCCTTCAGCCTTCCAGCCAGAGCACAAACAGCTTCTTACATGGGACGCTCCTCGGGTAAATCAACAGCCCCGGGGCGAAGGGGCCGCAGCTCTTGTGGCCTCGCACAGACCTAGGACGCCCCCTCGGGGGGAGGGACACGGCACAGGGGAGGGAAGGAGGAAAGGGGAGGGGAGAGGGACCCATCCTCAAACCACGGTTGAGACCTCGCCCGAGGGGGGTCGACGCTCCGCTGGGGCGAACCAGCGCGGAGAAACGCTCCCCCTCCGCGGGACTCAGGTCCCTGCCCGACGCGGGGGGCTCAGCTCCGCGCCCCTGCCCGCCCCGCCGGGGCTCTGCCCGCGCCCCCGGGCTCCCGCCGCCGGGCTGCAGCAGGGCTCGGCGGGGAGGCCGATCTCCGTTTTGCCCCTTGGCTCGGATTTCTCTCTGCCCAGGGAACAGGCGCCTTTGCTGGACCTGCGCTCCCCAAGGGCTGGGGGTGATTCTTCGTTTGTTTGGGTTTGACCTCCTTCCTCGGCCGCCTGCCGCAGGCGGTCCTGTCCCCGCACCGGCGGCCCCGAGGGCGGGCGGGCAGCGCGCTGCCGCCTGCCCCCGGGCCAGCCCCGGGCACGAAGGGGAGCAGCCCTGCAGGGTTGAAACGGTGGCGAGCGGGAGGGATTCGGGGACACTTCCCCCTCCCCGGAGTGGGGGACAGAGGCAGCCGGTCCGTGTCCCCCGCGGCCTGTGCTCCCCATTCCCACGGGTGAAGGCAGTGCGTGGAGCACGTGGGCGCGCGGTGCGGCAGCAGGTCTCTGGCCCCGGGCGGGGCGCGGGCGGCAGCGGAGGGGCGCGGGCTGGACCCGGGGCCCGGTGGGTCATCGGGAAATGTCACCTCCAGCCCCGGACCGAAGAGCTTCCAGTCCGTGGTTACACTCAGCTCGACGGGGGAGCAAACACCCCCCCCCCCATCTCGCCAAACAACTATTACCCCCCCAACCCCCGACCCCAGTAAGGCTGAAGCAACCACCACCAAACGCCCTCGAAAAGCCCCGGCCGAAGCTCGGCACTCCCAAAGAAAACTAAAAAACTAAAAAAATTAAAAAATAAAAATTGGGCGAGCCAACAGCACCCCCAACGAGCACCCCCGAACCGGCGGGGCGAGCCGAGCCCCAGGGCCAGCCCGGGCGCGGCGCCTCCAGCCCGCGGCCGGCTCCCGGGGAACCCCCTCGCCCTCCACCACCGCCTGCTGGTTCCTAATTCCTACGACATCAACCAGGTTCCCCAAGTGATAACGGGGGCGGGACGGGCTTTAACCCCCGGAAAGGGCTGCGGGCTGCGGTGAGGGAGCGCGCCCGCTGCGGGGAGCGCTGCCGCGAGACCCGCGGGGGGCCGCCCCGGGCGGCAACGGGAAAGCCCCTCCCGAGGGCTCCCGGGGCGCGGCGGGGAGCCGGGGAGGGGGGCGGCGGTGGCGGGACCCCGCGCCGCTCCGCGGCGCTGCCCACCGCGCACCTTCCCCCGCCGCGCACCTTCCGCCCCCGCGCAGCTCCGCGGGGCCCCGCGCGGCTTTTCCACGGGGCGATCGCGCCCGCCGGCTCGCACCGAGCGAGAGTCTTTCCGGGAAGAGGCTACTAAGAGCTCAGCAGCGGGAGCGGCGGGGGGTGGGGGGTGGGGAATGGGGGGCGAGGGGAGGGAGGGGGCGGAATGAAAAAAAAGGCTGAAGAAACAGCGCGATTTTGGGACCAGGACCAAATCCTAACGTGTTACATAAAAGCCACGGGCGGTTCTTATCAGCAAGCCCGGCCTGAAGAGGAACAATCCCCAGGAGCGGCTCCAAAACAACCCTGTTAAAGGAACAATTGTGAAATGCCAACTTCCCACCAGAGTACGAACAGCAGGAGCCGGGCATGTCCTGTCTGTAACCGGGCTCTGACAACCAACAGCGAGAGAGGGGAGGGGGCGGGGGGGATCCTCTCTTGACAAGATTTATCAAGAAACATTTAACTGGGCTTTAATCATATTAGCAAGAGCCCAATTAGGGCTGAGAGCGAAGCGAGGCGGCCGCCGGGCTGGGGAGAGGAGGAGGAGCAACCGATGGAGTCACTCGAGGATAAAGTCCTTTTCATCAGGCTGCGCTCTCGGCAAGAAGAGGAGTGCGAATAATCAGTGCCCTTCACTAGGGGGACGGGGGAGGGAGCGGGCGGGGAATGTGTGTAAAGGATCATTAAGGCCAGGCAGAAGGGGGTTTTTGTTGTTGTTGTTGTTAATTATTACGGCTATTAAGGTGTTGTCTCGGGGCTCTCTCGGGTGCCGTTCTCGGGGGCGGAGCGGGGAAGCAGCGAAGGGGCCCGGAGGCACCTGCTGCACCGCGACGACCCGCGTCTCTGCGTGTGCGGATAGGGCTCTCCCTCCCGGGGCAGAGAGGGGCTCCGTCTCTCCCACCCGCCCCCCGCACCTCCCCGAGGCAGAATTTCATTAAAAGCCCTCTCCCGGGTCGCCTCTTCCCGCTGCATCCCGCCTCCCGGCGCGGCACCTCGGGGGGAGCGCGGCGCCCTCGACCACCGCCCCCGCTCCGCAGGGCGCGGGGGCCGCGCAGCCCCCGGCGGGCGCTGGCCCAGGACGGGGGCTTAGAGGGCAGCGGGTGCCTTCCCGGGGTTCAGACTTCCCGTGGGCAGCCCGCCCCGACCTTAGGGACTCGCCCGCTCCAGCTGTTGGGGGTGGGAGGGCGGACAGCAAAGTAATAGGAAAAAACTAAAGATGACAGGTGGGGGCACGGGAAGACGCTGGCGGTGAGCTCCCCCGCCCCCTCAGGCTGACCCACCTCGGGGACACGCCGGAGGCAGCGCGGCAGCGGCGCTGGGTACCGCGGGGAGGCAGGCGGCCGTGACCCTGCCCGCGGCTTTCGAGACATCGCCGGGAGCTGCCAGCAGCTGCCCCGGCTTCCTGACGCTCCCCGCGGCCCGGGGCGGGAGATAAGGCTGCTGGGCAACTACGCACCTTTCGCCCAAGGAGAGCCGGATCTTTGCACCGCGGGGCAGAGGATGGTCTTGTTTTATTTTTTTAACAGGGCAGGGCTGGGGGGTGTTTGCCATTCGCACCGATGCGCATCCCCTCTGTCGGGAGCGATGCCCCCCCTCCCCTTCCCCGGCCTCCCGGCGCGGAGGGGCTCTCGGCCCCACTCCCGCCTCCTCGGGGTCGGGCGGCCCGGAGGGGAAGCGCTTCCATTCCCCACGCCACCCCCCCCCCCCCCCCCCCCCCATTCCGCCCCGTGCCCTTTTTGTGACCGTGCTCCCGCCGCACCTTCCCTGTCCCACGCTTACCTTTCCGGCCCGGCCGCCGAGGGGCTCGCCCCCCCCCGCTCCCGCCCCCCGCCCCGTCTCCGCCATCCCCGCCGAAGGGGTGTCACACGCCGCCGCGCCGGCAGAGCCCCGGCTCTCGCCTTGCGCGCACTCGGCTGGCGCTGGCAGCCCCGCCGGGTTCATCCGAGGACAGCGGCGGCTCCGCGCCGCGGCTCGTCTGGCTGCCAACGCCGCGGCGAGGCTGACGCTGCCGCGGCCGGGGGGTGACTCACGGCGGCCCGCGGCAGCCGCCGGTTAGCGGGTCCGACGGTCAAGCGGGGAGCGGGCACGTCGCGGCCGCTCCTCGACCCCCTTCCCGGGCACCGCCGCCCCTCTCACTCCCCTCCCTCCCCGCCCCCCCGCCTCCCCGGCCCCCGCTGCTCCTGCAAAGTGGAATAAACGCCCGGTTTCCCGGCAAATATTCACCCTGCCGGCACCGAAAGGGAGGCCGCCCCCCCTCCTTGCCCCCCGTGAGAGGCGGGCCGGGGTCCGGCCCCGCGGCCGGCGGCGCGCCCGGCGGCGCCCGCCCCCAACGTAAGTGACCGTCGGGGCCGGGAGGGGGTGGCCGTCCCTCGTGTCCCTGCCCCGGGGCATGCGGCCGGCGGGGCTGCCCCCACGCGCCGAGGGCGAAACGCGCGGGGCGGTTTGGGCGGGCGGGGATGGCCCGACCTCCGGCTGCTGCCCCCGGCTCGGCTCCGCCGGGCGCCCGGTGGGTCCCGGCGGCGTGCCCCGGCCGAAGGGCGCCTGCATTCATCCGGGCAGAGGCCAACACCACCGAGGAACGGCGGGGCGGGACGGGGCGGCAAAGACCTGGAAGGGAACCCGGACTCAGAGCGCCGGGGAGCACCGGCGTGGTGCGCCGTGGATGGCCTGGCTTGTTCAGGAAACACGCTGCAGGGTTTCAGCTGCATGTGGTTTCCATGGAGCCCTCGCGGCACGTCCCAGCTAGAACGTGCGGCAGATGTCTTCGTGGCGAGCGAGCAGCGGGCTTCCCGCTCCTGCTCCGAGGTGCCAGGTGGAGCCTTTTCAGATCATTTACACTGCGTAGCTCAGCACCGACAGGGCCTTTGAGAAGCGTGCTTCGTGCATGACACCCTTGTTCTGAAACAGATTTTTGAAGTAAGCTGTGGCGACATACATATTGCAGTCCACCCTGTTGATTGGATGCACAGTTTTAAAAGCAGTTGTTCCCTAAAATTAAGATATTATTGAAAGCTCCTTTATTAAGAAACTGAAGCCATGAAATTAATGGGAATGAGCGCTACGATGTCTGGATAGATGCTCAAATTTTGGGTGTAGGAAGAAGGCATGACTGGGCCTGTACTTAAAAATACTCCAAAACTATTTGTCAGAAATGTGCTAAAATGATAAGCCGTGGACTTGTGGACTGGGATTATGTTGTCAGTGCTTCAACCTTAAGTTCATTTTTAAGTCCAAATTTCAATCCTTTGAGAAAAGAGAGTAGGAGGAGGAAGAGACTATTATAATAGAAATGCTGACATTGCTAACTGTGGCGGTGTGAATTCACTACTATAATAAGACCTCAGCTAGCAGCCTAATTCCAAAGAGGTGATGTTATCCAGTAATAATATAATCAGTTTGTTGGCTGTAACATAGGAAACTGGGAATTGGTGTATTTTATTGCTATTTCTGGACAAAATTAAAAAAATAAAAATCTGTAAGATGCCAGGATCGAAGCAGGAGAGCTACCTTTGCTATTTAAAATAATAGATCAGAGTTCTTCGTGAACATTTTTCACTTCAATGAAGTTTTACAAAAGCATATTTAAAAAGGGACGGGTAGTGAGAATGCAAGCTTTCAAGCTAGGGATTGGAGGATGGAAAGGCCCAAGGGTGGAACATTGTTAAAAGTTTTCAGAGAGGTCCCGAAAGCACAATGTTCACTTTACAAAAGAGAAGTTTTCTCCTGGGTAATCACTGAATGAGTTTGCATTGATTTGCAGCTGCAAATTTAAAGGAAAACGGAAAGCAAAGAAATGAAAAAGATGAATGCCCTGTTGGTAACTTAGAATTATGCTGCAACCGTTAAGAAAATTGCATCAGATATATGAAAAATTGGAACTGACCGCTAAAGCTTTTGAGTTTATATATTCAGTGTTCTCCAGCTGTCACATCTTCCTTTTGGTAATTATTTTTAAGGAATAAACATTCTGAGAATTTTCTAGGCAGCTCTCTCTCAAATTAGAAATAACAGCATAAGTGAATTAACTTCTAAGGCGTACGCATCAGTGAAACCTTATCAGTGAAATCCTTTGTAGAAGGCTAGTCAGTGATGTTAGTAAGGTCAGAATTTCACCCCCTGTGAAGGTGGTATTGTTCCAGAAAATTACAAGGATAGAGACAGGCCATATTATTCCTCTAGTTCAGGTTTAGATTTTGCTGTTGCTCTTGGTAGTGTTCTGTATGTTTAACCTGATCCCAAATTCACTGAGATCAATGGGACTCTTTGGGTTGGGGTCATGAATTCTTTGAAGGATCAAGTCTTAAGTTTCTTCCTGTTGCTAGGAGGCCCAGCAGTATCAAGACCAAGACACGTGAAAATATCTGAAGACAATTAAAACAAAGTAATGAGTGTAGCCAAATCATAACTGTCCGTTCTAACAGAGCGCCTTGTAAATAACAGAATACTACAAGAATACTTGGGTGTGTCAGAGTGAACCCGTTCTGCAAATCCTATGGTATTCAGCTGCAGAAACTACACAGATTCTTGAAAAATTGTCAACAAAACCTGAAAGGACCCTATGGGGTTTTATTCAGATTTGTTGAAATTTCTTGAAAATCACGTTTTCTGAGTTATATACGAGCTCTGTTCTGCTTATAAATATATCACATGTTGTCCAATAACTCTTGAAAAGTAGGCTAAAACTACTGCAGTGACTACCTTGCTCATCTGATCTTCTTAAGGCAACATTAACCCTCTTTTTAGACTTGCCATTTAACAAAGCATTGTTATAAGTGTTACAACCATTTGTGAATGTGTGCAGTCTGGGCTGTGGAAAATCAGGGGCTGGCATTTGCTGTCAGGCTTACATCCAAAAACATACAAGCTAATTGCACTATACAACCACCAGCACTACAGAGTGACGAACTGGAAAAGGTATTTTGAGAAATGTGGATGGTTCCAGAGTTGCCCTTAAAAGCTTGAAGCTAGGAAATAGATGTGATATAATGCTGGTTGGTTATTTTAATATTGTGGAAGATAATACCAGCTTGTGATTACTGACTGGATGTGAAACAAAACTTTATGGCTATATGGACTGGGTGTAGCACGACAGCAATCATATAGGATGCTAGCGGAAGCACCACATATTAGTTGTGTAAAAAGTTTCAAACAATAATTCGTCACTGTTTCTCACAAGCACAAAAATGAGAGGGCACTGAAAAATTCATTGAGGAAGTTAATGTATGGGTACGAAATATGGTGATCTGGATGCCAGCTGCCACACAGGAAGTCCCCAAACCACTAATTGATGGAAATTTTAAGACCTTCTCAGCTAGGAATTGCTCCAAACAATGTGTTTTCACAATTTTTTGGTAAGTGTTCACTTCTGTCCACCACAGAGCGATTACATTAGCCCAGTATAGATATTTTTGCTTCCTTGGTGCATTGTTCTTGAAGTTTTACCACCTCTTTTATCATTAGTCATGGTTATTTAGCTTTTTAATTTTGATACAAAATGTCAGTTTTATTATTGAGAGATGGAGTATGGTAGCGCAGAGGTGTGTCCTTGTGCATAAAGGAGCAAAAGAAGGAAGTGAAAGAGAAAAAGGGAGAGGAGAGGGTGTCTGGAGAGCAGAGAAAGAAGACAGGAAATGTGAGCCTCGCAACAGAGTGACTGGTGATGGAACAGGACAGAAAGAGACTGGACAATTGGCCATACAGAAAGCAGTGTTTGGAGATTGTGGTTTGATTGAACTACCCTTTATTTAGCGTGCCCTGCATTTCTCAGTGGGAATGCAACTTGCAATCTATGTGCAACAGTGAAAGGTTGAAAAAGTAAGGGGAGAATGAAAAAGCAAAAGGCAATTTCCTCATTTGCTTCCCTTCTATTTCTAAAGTCTGCCTTGCCCACATATTGGGCAGGGTACACTTAGAGAGAATCTTGGAAAACACTAAGCTGGTGCTAGAACAAAGTGGGAAAGAAATTCCAGTAAGTTTAAAGATGATAAAAAATACCAGATCCCCCTCCTCCCCTCCAGAAGGTACTTAACGTCCAGCAAAGTCATCTACCCCTAAGCAAATGCCTGACAAGAGCATGGTATGTGTATCGACTCTGAAATCAGAGATCAGGGTGTATGTATGTAACTGCAACTCATACTTCTTCTTTCTGATAATATACTGACCTAGAACGTCCACATTGCCATATTTTTCTACTTGCTTTTTCACTCATTTTTTCTCCTTTGCTTTTGGGACAGAAAATCTCTCATGCAGTGTGGTCCAGGTTATATTAGATGTGTCATGCAGGGCAGTATCTTATTCCGTGCATGACTTACTCATGTTGCAAAAGCAGGGTGAGTAATGGGTGCTGGAATTTAGCTCTATATTGCCTTTTGCATCTGGGGTTTCTGTTATGGGTTCATGAAGTTCGCAGACTACCGCTAATAATTTTTCTATTTTCTACCTCCCATTCCTGCTTTTTTCCCATTTCTCCAGAGATTTTCTGTGGTCCTGGTGGACTTTGCAACTTTTCAAAATGATACAGAATTATATCAAAATGTTCCAAACAGTGTATAAACACACAGAATGTATTTGTGATGCAAAGAGAAAAAGACCAGGGTTTGACTGGGCATGCCCCATCATGGTTCCAGGACTGTGGGTCAGCATTGCACCTTTGCCAGCAGCAAGGTTTGCAGTGGCTGCAGGTCTTAGGGATGTACCGTGTTTGTGTAGACGAGAAGTAGTGCCGCACTATTCATGTTGCAAGTGCGATGCTTTAGATGGTACCCTGCAACATCACACTTGGGTCCCATAGAAGGAAAACTGCTTTCCATGTACCAGTGATGCTCTCAAGTACATGCCGTAGGACTCCAAGTACAAGGGCAAATTTGAGTTAAAAAGAAGCTCTCCAGTGCACTAAATTGCTGATGTAGCGCTCACAGTGAGAAATAGTCCTGGTCCAGATATAACTTTTGGGAGTACATGTAGGACACACAAAGAGGGTCTCAAAAAGATGCAAAACAAACAAACAAAAGTGTCCAAAATCACAAACAACTCATTATCTGATCTGGAAACAGAACTGAGGGGTTGTCTGTAGCTGCACTTTGTTCAAACTTTAATTGGGCTTGTGCTGTAACTTACTGCCAGTCCACACAGTTCATGTCAAGACTCTGGGCTGTGGGTTTTCTTACTGATGATTCTGCAGCCTCCCAGGGTTCCTGGGGCCTGGGGAGAGCTAGTGTACAAGGGTGTGTTTGTTCATGGATGTCTGTTCAGTGCAAAGAGATGGTGACAGAAGTTGCTGTTAGTTGTCGCTGTATGGGTAAAGGTTGGGGGTTGCTGTGCTCCGCTCCTTTCCAGTTCAAAGTCAAGCCATCTAGAAGAAACTAGGGAAAGAAGACACTAGCTGTGTTAATACAGCTAGTGTGTGGTCACAGAGAAGAGAGGGAGAGACAAGGAGGGAGGTAAGCATCTGAATCTGTACACAGGAATGGTAAGTCGTTGGGCCAAGCCCTGAGTTCAGACCTGGAGGGCACATGCAGTATAGATGTGCTGAGTCCAGCCTTGTGTCCTATTGACCAGATCACAGTCAGTTGTGAAAAAAGATCTGATGCTTTCCAGGATAAATTGGCCATTTGGTTTGTCTTTCTAACTAGTTGAAAAAGCTCAAACAATGCTCTTCTAGAATTTTTCTTTGTATTAAAATTGCCGTAGTCCTCTGTGTCTAAGTCTGCATTTGGATGTGAATCGTAGGACCTTGGGGATATATGTAGAGTTCAGTTAAATTTTGACACAGGAGCAACTGCATTATTTTCCTATTCATTTTCCTAATCTGTAAACAGGCTTTTGTGCAATACTCTTGGCACTGAAAGTCCGTTTGAAATTGAGTTGTGGAAGTGCAAGAGTTCATAACCCTTCTCTTGCAGCAGCTGTCAGTGCTGTCTGAATACCGAGTGCCTGCCTTAGGGAGGAGTGGTGAGGTCTTCCTTAACTACTCGGGCAGAGCCCTAGGAGAGAGCAGCATTGCTGCCAGCTACATGACAAAGGACAGTGCATACAACATCCTTCTCTTACCTCTGCCAGGATGAATTAATGAGACACTTTATTATCCACACACTTTCCTAAGGCTGAGCTTCAAACTCTTTAACCTGAGAATTGATTCAGGAGCATATATTTATTAGTGCTTTGCAGCTCACTAGGTTCCACTTTTGACAGCAAGAGAAGAGTTTTCCACTGCAAGCCTTTACTTTCTTGTTTATTTAATATGCATGAATCACTGACTTAATACGTTCATAGTTATTTAAAGAATGGTCTGGTAAATACTTTAGTTCATGTATGGATTGTAAAATATAATATAATATATTGTCTGGTCACTCACTTTCTATTAAGATTTCATTAATATGCTTTTCCTAAATAACAAACAGCTCCTGCAGAGCTTGAGCTTGTTAGACATGTGAGGACCATGTGGTGTAAGCAGTTATAAAAACACCAGTAGAAAACATTCCAGAGAATTATAAATCACTATAATGTTCAGCTCCAGTGGGTTGATGAATAGTATCTTTATTAACTTATTAACCACTTATCAAAATGATTTGTCTTGTACTTACACTTAATTTTATGTTCAATATAAATTTTATGTAAAGCCTGACTTTTTTTTTTTTGCCAGACATATTTATTTCTGAGTCAAAACTCAGTCTCTTTTGCAAAAAGGAGGAAAATCAAAGAGGCATAATAATCAGCCTAAACTCATCTAAAGCACTTTAAAAATAACCAGCCCACCTACTGCACTGGGAGATTATATAGTGCAGTGTACAGAAGCACAGTGTGGAGTAGCTAAGGAACTGTGCAATATGTAAGCTTTTCAAAATCTACTTGAGGCAGTGGCTCTCTTACCAGTACCAGATCTGCTCCTGCTAGGGCATCTGCCTCTCAGACCCCCACTTCCTTACAGCTTCGTGCCCAGGATGTTTAATTTTGCTTTCCATGAGAAGTGGCCCTGCACGGATTTTTGTTTCCGAATCAGTGGCTTAGAGTGGAGAGAGCTGTGGCAGAAGGTGGTCAAAAAGAGCGAGACAGCGTTGTTCAGTCTCTGGTGTGGTGGGCGGTGGTACACTGGCGTCGTCACTTGGCTGTTACGCAGATGGCCTGTGTAAACTTGAGTAAAATTCTAGCAGATAGGTCTGCAAAGGAATGTAGGCACACAGCTGCCCTGTGTGGGCCTTGCTAGGCTCCACAAAACCATGCCCAGCTGTCATCTCACTTTGTAAGTGTCTTGGCTATGGCAGGGAGCACATTACAAACTGCCTGCAGGTTTTGGTAGGGGTCTCGCGTAAGACCTTTCCTGGCCAGTCTTCTCAGCAGAGCCCTGTACAAAGCTGTTGGACTGTTTGGGCCTCTGCTCATACAGGTATACTGTTTCTTGATGCACCCTGTGATTATCATGGTGACATGTAAATACATGATGTATACATACACTAATTAAATTGAATTGGACTAATTTACAGAGACCATTTTTATCTTTTTCCCCGCTCTTCCCTCCATCAAACTTGCTCTCTTGTTATAAACCCCTGCTTGTCTGTTCTTCTAGCTGGCTTTTATCAGTGTTTTACCTTTAATTGGTACACATAGTTGGCCAGTTTACCTAATTTCCCAATAAACAGTCTATCAGTGAAAGAGCTTTTGGCATGCAAACAGCATACATTGCAACAGATGCTGTAGGAGGAAGAGTAGTGTGTATGTGTGTTACCACATTACGGCTTAGGTCAGGTGGT
The DNA here is from genome assembly GCF_949628215.1 of Phalacrocorax aristotelis. Lineage (NCBI taxonomy): Eukaryota > Metazoa > Chordata > Aves > Suliformes > Phalacrocoracidae > Phalacrocorax > Phalacrocorax aristotelis. The sequence continues at coordinate 25,610,894 of NC_134284.1, read as the reverse complement.
CACATCACTGTATCTGAGGGGAATTTTGCACCAAAATAAACTTTGAAGTTGACTAAAATGAAGGGGATTTTCCCATGATAGACCAAACACAATGTACTGTGCAGGGAGATGAGGAAATCCAGTCTCATGGTTTTCAGCATCACTGATTTTGAAATGGTTAATTTCCTGCCAGTAACTGCATCTTATTAATGTAATGCATATTGGCATTTCCTTTGCATATCTCTATTATGGAATGTGATGAAACAGCTTTTGTTTGTTCACACTTGTCTCTCTTTTAAAATTTGTATATCATCAGTAAATGTTATTTTTTCTGCAACAGCTTGCACTTTCTTCTCTATGCAGACAGAAGTCAAGTCATCCTATTGCTTCAGATTATCATTTTCAGCTTGATTAAAAAAGTAAATATGTAGACTTTTACTGCTCCCGACAACAAGAGTGTAACCAGTTTACATGCCAAGATTTGTTAATTTATCTGTCTATAGAAGTTGGTCGCTACAGGAATGGAGGAGTTTTCATAGACCTACAATATGATATTAGGCCCTTAATATAATTTCAAATGTGTTTTGTGGAGGTAGGAAAAAGCAGTTGATAGTGTGAGTCCAAGTTAACACATGGAACGGCCTTCATTTTTTCCAAAGGGAAGAAAGTTCTTCACAGTGTTTTGAAGAATTTTGGTGCCCTTTGGCAGCAAATATGTTCACAGGATGAGGGGTGACTAGACTGTCCACTTGCGATTATTTTAAGCATTTTATTTAGCTGAGAGCTGGAGTTCTCTAAATGGTTGGTAGGATTTGAAAAGGCCTCAGTGTGCATGGGGAGAGAGGAACCTGCTGAAGCCCTTTCAGGTTCTGAGCTGCAAACATGTAAGTACAGATAAGCATGCCCCACTGCCTGAAGGGGAATTTCAAAATAAGCTCTTTCAGAAGTTTTTCCACAGTTGGGATTTTAAACAATTTTTGTGTTAGGCTACAGCATAGAAAAGGATATGTGCTCGTACGGTGAGCTTCCTCAAGCAACAATGCAGAAAATCAGAGATATTTGGTTAATATTATAACTTGAAGTATAGTCAAGATTTCTGTAGTAACAGAAAAACTCTAGATTTAGAGAAGAGGTAATAAATAATCCTGTTGTGGCACAGGGAAATTAGCTACTGCATTTTTTTTTCTACCAGCATTTCTTTCCTACTAACGAAATAATGTTTAGGAGTGACCTGTTGTATTTTTTCCAGCATGCATTTTAAGGATGGCAGAGAGAAGGCCTTGCAGGGAGGTTGTTATGCAATTATTGCTGCCTATCTTCTTGCTTGCAAGCCTTAATTCCCTTTTGATTTTTTTGCGTTTTTGTTTAAATCCTTGAAAAGATGTCATTCTCTCACTGAATGTGTTTTTCCTCCTAAACACAAGCTGTACCTACATACACAGATGATATTATGTGATTATTTGAGTCAGCTGCTTGCAGTTCTCATGTGTTCTATCCCAGGCAACTTTAGAAAATTATTATCAAACCTCATAAGCTCAGACATAAAAGCTCCATGACTGGTCTTTGCCATGGAAATTGGAAGTTTTAACATGTAAGTGTATATGTAAAAGAAAAATCCCAGAGGTTATAGACACGTAGAATTTTGCAGGGTTGTTATAGACACAGTGACATCTGTTTTTTATTGCAGTTAATGATTCCTAATATTATGTGCCATTTTGTGTTATGTAACCATTTATTATTAATCTGCATCTCCTATTACAAATCAGTTTTCGATGCTTTTTCCCCCCAATTGTATCTTGAGGTAGTATGTGGGTATATATTTATGCCTACTAAAATCAGACTAAAGATGTTCTTCTATAATAAGAATTTTTGAAGCACTTGGAGATGGGTTCTGTGTTCTTCATGAAGTAACTATTGTCCTAATCATTACCAGGAATTGAACCTGGAACTACCAGCTAGAGGATACTTTGACAATTTGAGCTCAAAAAGTCTAAATCTTCTGGCTAACGGTTGTAGGAGAGTCATGCCTTTTGTGGCTCTGGCAGAAGTTACTAGCTGGAGAGGGAATTATGCTTGTGCAACTCAAAATTGTCAGTGAAATCCAAGGGAACTGGGGGTTTGCAGGGAATGCAAAATTGGGCTCTTCCAGGAGCTTCCCAGTAATCATGAAAGAGGGTTTTTGTGTGTGTGTGTGTGTGTGTGTGTGTGAGATGGGTAGTGAGAAATCCTAACATCTGACATCGTTCTGGCTAAGTGCATTCTTCAGTTTTCCATTAGTGGTGGTGGAGTCCATCAGTGAATCCTTTCAGGAGTAACCAGCTGGCATTTCCTAAACCCTTGTCTGTGTATCATGTAAAGATCAGTGTTACCACTCTAAAGAAAGACCTTGAAAAGTTAAATGCCATTGGAATTCAGTAATGTAGGCCACAGTGTAAACTGTGGTTAAGTTGAGCTGAGGCCTTCTTTAAAGAACCTGTAATTGATTAAACCCTGCCTCTAGCTAGATAAAAATGAGTTTGAAGTAGATTAATATAAAAACAGTTAAAAGCTTCCTCGTTGTTGTCAGTTTTCAAAATGAAACTTGTCAAGAGTTTGGCACAAAGAGCTCAAAGGCAGTTCTGATTCTAAACTGAGGAAAACAAACCCAAAGGAGCAAACAGCAGTATGGACCTTCTCATGTTTGGCTGATTTAAATGAGTTTTCTCAGTGAAGGCTGTGACTTTATGGCCTTCATTTTTACTTGCCAAGCCATTTTTCTCCAGACTACAATCCTTCATGAGTTGTGTCTCATAGCTTTGTCTAGCACAGAAATTTCTTCTGTACTGCTTGGCCTATCTTCTCATGGCCTTCATGAATCTTGTCTGACATTTACTGTGTGTAATTATTATGAGAACATAAACCAAGGGCAAAACTCAAAAGATAGTCTTGGATTCAGTAAGAAACTGTCTGAGAGAGAATTGAAATGGAGACAGCGCAGCCTAACAGCTAGAATGATGTCAGACTTTTTGCTGGAATTTGCTTCCATCTGTAACTTTGGATGGCACGTGACGTCTTTGTGCCACCCAAACAGTTTGACCTACTGCAGGCACGGCCACAGTTTGGTGGCAAGGTGGTGCAACTTTCTGTTATTGATTTGGACATAAATTCTGTGGTCCCAATGATGAGTGAAAAGTGAGACTTGGACAATCTCTAACAAATGCTACCAAAGTGTTTATCAAAAAACAATGTTGATTTTGCTTATTGCCATATTGGAAAGTCATTTTAGAACATGTTTGGGCTTTGACACCCTTTCTTAATATTTTTTCCCATATTCCTTTGTATATACAACTAGGTCACGTTAGTGACCACAGGCATGAGTCTCCATTCCATTGCACTGGTTTTATGCCAGAGTAACCCCACTGGTTTTCACAGTATAAAAGACTGATGAAATGTGGTGAAAAATTGATCCCATACATATTGCAATCTCTCAGTGACTTAGTATTTAGTGCTAAAACATTTTCAACCTTTAAAAACAACACTTCTATCAGTCATGTTACACGTTTAACGACTTGCCAGAACTGCAGCAAATGATGGGAAGTGAGCATGTTCTTAATATGGCAAAGCATGGAATATTTGATCCTTAATTTTGACAGTCCTGTAGAAGGGTTGGCTAGTGCTGTTGTAGATTGATCTCAGTGTTGAAACATGTACCTTTCCCCTCAGTCTTTATTTTAGGGTAAAATAGATGCAGGCTATTTGTTCCTTTAAATGGTAGCAGTTTGAAATCTGTGTTAGACTTGTAATGTTATGGACTACGAGATAAGTTAACAGAGACCTTGAGAAAGTAAACAAAGCACAGGTTAGATGCAGGATGTTTCATGGGTCTCTAGATTGTTCCAAGGCTACAAAAGTAAAATTTAAGTGTGGTGTTGTTTCAACAACATACATATTGTAAATATATGTTTCTGTTATTACATACATATATACATAGTCCCTCTAACTACTAACTAACCTACTGCTCTATTTACAATATGAGGGGACCATTGTGGTATCTTTGCATTTCTGAAGCTAATGAGCCTGCTCCTGTTAAAATTAGTTGCAAAGCTCCAGTTGATAGCAATAGGCACAGTCTCATCATTCTCGATGATCATAATCTAATACTCCTCACAACTAATTTAGGAAACCGAGACAGACTGTAGTCTCAAAGAACAAATCATTGAGAAGATACAGGTGTGTGAAAAGGTTGTAGGGGTCTGTTGTATCTGAGACTGTTACACCACAGATTTCCTGCATGACTTTTAGAGTAAATATGGTTCCCTTCTGAATCTGTAAACTGGAGATAGCAGCACATCCTTTCGCTAGTAGGAGTGATATACTCAGATAGTGATCTGTGGCACATTTTGTGGTTGGGAGAGATTTCTCATAAGACTCAGGCATAAACTTAGTCTGAAACAGTTGGGTAAATAGTGATAGTAGTTATTTAATTATTAGTTAATTAGTTCAGTTAATTAGTAACTGGTAGAGTAACAGCTGTTGCTCCTGCCTGCTGTGTAAGAGAGTTGTGACCCTTGGTCTCATGTGGTGCTCCTAATGGCACCACAGTAGAGCAGCAAAGTAATGGTGCAGCAAGTCAATTATTGCTGCTTTTCTTACACATCTATTCAAATTGCTGCAGATTATGGAGGTACTATGTATCAGGTCCCTTCCAACTTGAGATATTGTATGATTCTATAGGTGAAATGTGACAAGTGTGTATACGTTTAGGCTGTGGTGTATTAAGGCAATGAAATTTGGTTCAGCCTGTAACAAAAATGATTAAGTTAAATCACATTGTCTTGCGCTAATTAAGGGCTGAGGATGTACAAAGACTACATGGTTCAGCTGCCATGTGGTAACTTGTTAAGCCTTGGTAATTTGATCTGAGCTCATAGAAAGGTTTAGATAAGAAGTTGTGGTTGTTTCTTCTGGTATCAACATCTCTGATTACATGAAAACGAGTCTGTAAATATAAACATATCAAGATTTATACTAGTTAACAATATTCCTCCCTCCTTTTCTCCCTTCCACCTTTTACCAATTGAAACTGGCTGAAGAACAGATTTTCTGGTTCATGGGAAATCTTGTTTTCTTTAATTTTTTTTGTGTGGGGTTTTTTGTCCAAATTGATCTGGGAAATAAAAAGAAATTTTTCTGCCAACCAGAAATTTTGAGATAATTTCATTCTGGAAGCAATCAACATTTTATTTCTGAAATAAATGTGCTCCCTGGTTCCTGTGGCTTCTCAGTGAAAATAGCATTTGACAGGTGACTGACTATCAGCTCTGTAGAGCAGTTGTGGGGCTGAACGGGATCAGGGGTCCTTTGGCAGCCCTGCTCTGTGGGCTGCCTGGAAGCCTGTTGCAGGGCTTCCAAGCTCTCAGTTGGCACTTTCTGTTAGGTGACTGGGAAGCCTGGAAATTACTGGGATTTCCATGTTTTGTGTACCCTTAGTGGGAAGTCACTCCTTTTAGGGTCAGTGTTTCCAGGACTTCCAGGTAAGTAGTTGAAGCCATGGAAGTTTGGTATTTTCCCGCTTTGGGACACTCTGTTGAGCAGATCTACCTATTGGTTTCTCACTAAGCTCACTTTTATTTCAAGGGAGACATTTCACACCTTGTTCTCTAGCATCAGGGTGGCATTCTGTGCTATAGGATGCAGAAAGAAGGGCTTCCTGTCTGAATTTTTCATCTGTCTCCTCTCGCTGGAGATGTATCTACCTCGCTTTCAGCTAGCTAGCTGGGATATGGGTAGCAATCCAGCTGTGGAAGCGTGGAATTTAGTGTGGGCTAATTCCTGTATGCAGTTTACCCAGCTTCTTTGGGTGCGTCCTGCATGGCTGCTAGACCACAATGGAAACTACCCACGCAGCTTCAAACAGCTAATGAAGCGGCCTCGCACCCACCACACCCAGCGTCTGGAAGATTCTGGCCCATCTTGCAGAGTAACACTATGCGGAGTTACACCATCTGGCTTTGGCAAGTCTGCAGGCACAGGCACAGACAGTCTTTGAAACAAAAACAAAACCATGCATCCTCACCACTGTTTCTTCCCTTATTTACATGACTAAATGCTGCAATGCACACATGTGGGTAAGAGCAGGAAGAATGTACCCCGCCAGGGATCGCAAAGGAACTGTAGTGGCTGAGCACCCTGCAGGATCTGCTGCTTGAGCTGATCCGCAGCTTTTTCTAGCCACACCAAGGGTTTCACACATTTTAAGCAGAGTTGGCGCTTGCAGTGTGAAAGCTACCTAAGAGGTGTCAGATCTGGCCTTCAAAATTGAAGGAGTTTTATCAGGCATTTTTACAGGCAGATTGCAAATGCACCTATCCCTAAACCCTGAATATCCATACTTTTCACCAGAGGTGCAACTCTTTTCCTTGTCGCCTTCATACAGGAGTGATATGGATCTCCTGTGACTGACATGCAGGCACAGGAAAAATGGATTTCTTGCAATCTTGCTTGTGTTGCTACAACTATATTTCTCATGCAGAGGAACGGAGCACCTTCAACTCCTTTTATTTTCCCCCATGACTTGTGCTTCACAGATCTTGGTTTATGCATGTTTAGAGATGGCAGGAGATAGCAAATATTTTAGATGAAAGACGATAGAAGAAAGCAAGAACTGTTTTCAGTCTTCGTTGGCATACCAGGTCGTTTCTCCATTTCAAACACTTTTGCAGAAAGGCTTACTCTGGCAGTGTTAACAGAACATTAACATAACAGTTAACATAACCACAATATATCTGATCTTTCACGGTTTAAGTCATTTCTGCATGAATGCATTGTGTTCTCTTCTGCAAGTACCTGTGCCTGCGAACAGATTTGAGCCCATAAAGCTCTTTTGGCTCTTCAGTTCATCTTTGAAGATGTCTGCCAACCTTAGACTTCCACAGCAGGAATCTTGCATAAGACCACATGTGCAAGAAAATCATCCATGTAACATTTAAAATGTTTTTTACATATTTTTGTTTCTTCTGTTAGTTAAAAGGAAACACAGTTAGACTAGTTTCTTACCGAATGTGTTTTTTATGGTCTTCTCACAGCTTTGATGATCTTGTGGGAGCATGTAAACATAAATTATTGAAAGGAAATCCAAGCTACTCAAAGCTAAACACCTCAGTTATCTTGTCAAGGGGAAAAATGTATGTGAATGGATCAGTAGGATTAAATCACTGCAAGACGTCATAACCTTCTGTTGTAATTGCATATGGGGGACCTGATAATCTTAGTTCTTTCTGTCATAAGGGAGCAGAAAGATATTTTTACACATACATTTTATTACAAAATGAAACATGGCCCTCTAGGCACAAAGTGGAGCAAGAGAGTGTATGTAAACACATACGTACATATTCATGTATGCACACATATGTTCTTTTGGTACATGCATATTTCCTTCCAGATGCAGTTAGAGTCCTGGCTGCTGTGAGGGTTTGGCAGCTTTGTTGTGCAGTGTGGGTGTTTATCATTCTATTGTGATTGTTCATGTTGTGATGAGTTTCCTCTTGGGTGCAATTTTCAGGCACATGTTCCTGTCAACCAAGGTCAATGCTGAGCCAGAGAAGCAGTGCACAGGTGGTATGTCAGAGTTAGCCTCTTTTGGCTGCAGACAGTGGCATTTCTTAATTTAACTTATGATTAAACCATTGCCCTGATACAATACCAAAAATATTAGAGTATTTCTGTCTGGATTTCAGAGAAATGGTTCTTTAAATAAACAAGGGAAAAAATGAGTGAATGCGTAAAAATAGACTTTCAGGACCTGACCAAAAGCCTACCGAAGCTGATGGAAAGACTCCTTGATTTTCACTAGGCTCTGCTTCAAGCCCTTAATGCATGCTCTGGTGTCTGTATTCCCAGGTGGGAGTAGTTCTTCGTTTGGCAGGAGGTGGCTTCTTTATTCTCACGAGGTATAGTGCTGGTGGTGGTGGAGAAAGCTCAGGGTGATGGGTGAGTTCATGGCAAAGAATGGTTTTTTTTCCTGCTTGGGCAGCAACTGGATTCAAAACAAAAAAGCCATAAGGGGAGAAATGCATCAGGGTCATTACAACTGTCATTTGGCAGTTACTAACATGTATTCTTGAAAGAAATGGTTAACACAGTTTTGCTGTTTCTTGCCAAACAGCAAGGGCAAGCTGGCTATGTTTTGGAGCCAGAATTGGACTGCAGACTTTGGAAATCCTCTCTAGGATCAGCTGATCAAAAAATATGGGAAACTGAACATGATTAGCCCTCCTACATGAAGAAATCCATGCTTGTCTACTCACAAACACATACTGTGTTTCTGTCAAACTTCAGATGTGTAGTAGAGATTATGGAAAGTTACACCAGATTTTTGCCTGTCCTTGAATGACAGTAATAATCACCTATGATGAGGTAATAGTTTAAGATCAAGGATGTTGACATTAATTGACTTGGAAGAAATTTATTCAGCCATTTAGACTGTATAATGGTTTTGATTCCACTAGGAGTGGATAAAAGCCAGATTTCAGCCTTGTTGGTCAGATTTTTCCTGTTAGAGCAGCACCTCCTGTCCAGAGTAAAGGAGGAGTTGCTTATTCCTCCCAAGTCCTTGATGTTTCTCTGTTTTTCTTGTTTAGCCTGGAACAAACAAGCCAGAACTTGCCTCTCACTGTGTCAAAATTGCGAACATCCATGACCTGGGAGAAATTCAAGGCCTGAGAAGGGACACTGGTCCCAAGGGTCTATCACAACTTGGGATTCACTGTGACTCCAGTACTGCTGCTGTGCCATGGCTTCATCAGCCCTTTTAGAAGGGCTGGTAGTAAAGTAATTGTAGGTTCGAGTACAAAATCAGCAATAAAATCTGAAAAAGGGACAAACTCTGTCTGTGGTGGCACGAGTAATTCTGATGTTCCACTGAAGCCGGACAGAGAAGGATATATGAAAAGCAGGCTAGAATCTAACTCACTGTGTTTTCCCATGACTGCCTTGGTTCACTTGGGCAGTTTAACTGTGATTCTGAATCACTAGGTTAAGTAAACTAAATATTGCTTGAATGCTTGACTTCAGCAAGTTTAGTACAATCTAGTCCAGCCAATACTGTAAGTAACCTCCCTGGAAGCTTATAGAACAGTTTTCTTATTGCTCTGAGACTCTTGTTTTGTTGAGACTAAGTTGGTACTTTTTAACGTGCTTTTGAATTTGTTTGGAGCATTTGACTGTGCCAAGCCCTGCAGAAGTGGAGGAAATGTAATTCAGTAACTGTATTGTACAGAATTTCTTGTATGTGCTGTGAATGTTGGCACAGATGGAAACTGGATTAGGTGAACCATGCTGGTCTCTCAGAGTATTTTGTATGTTTCTTTCTTGCACACATAAAGAAAAATATCCTGAACTCATTTACTTGATTCTGGAATAAATCATTCTGGAACAAATCCACTTTAGTCAATGATGTTAAACTACTAAGCCATGCTACCGTTATGGCTTCATTTTATTACCTGCTTCTTGCAAACCATGAATAATACAGATAGCAGTAGGTACGTGATTTTAGTTTCAGATGCAGGATGTGTGATGAAATCCACTATAGGGTTTATGCACATATGCACTGAGCATATTTTTTAGCTACTGTACTTTGAAATCTGTGCCAGACATCTATGCAGCCAGACAGTAAACAAAGAAAACGATACCTTAGGCCAGGAACCTTCAACAGCACAAGGGGCTTACCTCAGAGACTGCAAACGGGAAGTGCAGCATGTGTTGAGTCACAAAGGTTAGTAGGCCAACCAAGAGCAGTGCTGTGCCTGTGCGCTACATGTATGGGAACTGAAGTCAGTAGGAGTTTTGCCACTGATTTCAAAAGGGGTAGGACTACCCAAAGTGTTCCTACAGCAGTTTAATTCCATTGGCATCAACGGAATTGCTTCAGACTTGGTCAAGGATGCAAAAGATTAATTCAACCTGCTGTAAAAGGAGGTTGTGACATTTTATATTTATTGCTTCATTCAAAAAACAGTTTCCTCCAACTATCAAATACTTCATGAACATTTTGCCTTAATCTATGTAAAAGTGCTCTTAAATTAAACCCACATTCTGATGCCGTTGAACACAGATTCCACTGCATGATAAAGTATTGTAATGGCAATGAATATTAACTGCAGACTCTTCCAGATCCCAAAATGGGACTTTAAATTACAAAGTTTTGATATGTGGCTTACGTGTTCCTGGAAATTCTGTGAAATTAATCAAAAGATTGAAGAAAACACTGTTTGGTGTTTTTTTCTTTTTTTTCCCAAAGCCAAATGTAAAGTTAAAAGCTAAGCTTGAAACAATCTGGTCTGGCTGCACAATTTATTGTAAACTTCAAGGAGGCTTGAAGAACTATTTCACATTCCTCAGTTGCAAGTGAATATAGCAATAAGAATAACAATTATTCTGGAAATGGGAAATCAAGCACAAAATGTATTCATAGAAAACAAGGCTGCTGAAGTATGATAATACTTCTGATTTTTTTTTTGTGTGTGGAGATTTTATATTTAGTTAATTTTCAGCTGATTAATTTATTTTTGATCCACCTGTAATAATGATTATTATGACATTAGTAGAGTAACGTAGCTAATGTAGCTAATGATGCTGTCTTCAGAACTGTCAAAATCACGTTGTGATACCTGATGGGAGATGTAGTTTCGGATCTTTTCACCCCATCATAATGAAAAACACTCATAGTGTCAAAAGTTGTTTTCCATATGTGCCAAACAATACAATGGAGAAATCTGGAGAGTGTTTAAAGCTCTTGGCTTCTTTCTTTGGAATAGCTGTACACTGGCTCTACTGAAGCAGGAAAACTGATGTTCATAAGGAGGTAGAGGAGAGTATGAGTAGCAGAAGGTGCTGAACTGTGGAGCAGTCAGATAGGAGGAGAACTACAAAATGGGGTTTCTCCCAGTGGATGATGTCCATAGTCCAGGGGGTTCAATCTCTGAACATCAACCAATATCTAAGGAGACTGACAGGAGGACTGATGAAGGGTTTGTGCCAGTGATATGCTGTCTGAGAAAACAAAAATTATTACAAAGAATTGGTCCTTGGATTTCAGTGGCAGTTTTGCAGAAAGAAAGTTCAGACCTGTAGCTGATTAATTTAAATATATTAGTCATACTGATATTGTCCTATCTTCTTCTCTTTTCTCCCTGTATAATATCATTGCCTGAAAAATAAAAAAATTAATAATCATGGTTCTATCTGCCTGCTTTACTGGATGAGAGTGTGCTGCAGTTGAAATACTGGTGCAGTACTCTGTCCAGAGAAACCAACTCTACAATCTAATCTTGAACTGCCAACTGTAATATAGAAAAGGAAAAGGATTTTTCTTTACAGTGTTCCCCCCGCATGAAAGGGATTTTCTGAAGAGAGTTTTGTGTTTGAGATTCTGTATTTTCCTCAGGGTTCATCCAAGGGGTCACACATCCACAACCTTCAGCAGTAAATGGCTGGATGAGACCTATTACATCCAAGAATTGGGTTTTGTCAGAAATGTAGAAGATCATAACTTGTTCAGGACCAGAGAGGTGGCTAACCCTCCCAAGTTTTTGTCAGCTGCATGGGGGCAACTGACCCTGATTATGTGAAGAAGAGACTTTTGCCTCAAGGGCTGGATTTGTTCCCTCCCCTACAAGCAAACGGTCAAAATTCTTTTGCCAGATTGAGAGCAAAGTTAGTCCTGAATCTGAAGCTTTCCTGCACTTTATGTACACCTGGTTACATGGTGGTCATATGTGTGGGTTGTAAAAGGATGAAAAAGGTTCTTTAACCAAAGTACAAATACCAGAAAATGAAGGGCTCATTGACTCTTTACAGGAGGCCTATTTAGCTAATACTAACAAAGCTTTTTTCCTATTTTAACTAAAATGGGTTCAAGTTTGTTTTAGCCGCTTTTGTTATAATTCACTCTGGCTCTTTTTCAACCCTTGCCCTTTGCCTTTGTGATCTCTGTTTTCCTTCCATCTGTAGTTTCCTTTCCTACGTTTCTCTCAAGCAGATTCCTTCCATCCACTACAAGAATGGGTACTCAAATCAATTGTTGATTGAAACCCTGGCTCCCTGGGTGTTTCCCTCCACTGCCTTTAGTAGTGTCAGGATTCAGGATACATTTGTTTTTCTTTCTTGCCATTACACAAATACTGCTCCCCAGTAGGACTTTGAAGTTCGTATTGTATTCATTAATAAGATTTTAAATCTTTTCAAGACAGTCCCTCCTAGCCCTTCTCCACCAGCAGGATGTGTAGCCCATTGCATATGAATTGGTTCCGGGAGTGAGGCCAGGAAGCATGGGAGTGGGGCTGGGCCAGGAAGCAGGAATAGCTGCTTCCCTAAGCATAGGAGAAGGGATTTCTGGGTCCTAGCTTGTGAGGGTTGAGGAGGGGAGAAGCGTGGCCATCTGCACTGAGGATGGGTGGATCAGCTTCTCAAAGAGTTGCCAGCAGTAATGGGGAGTGGGGTCTGCTAGGACCCTAGGAGGTTCACAATTTGTGAACCAGCTGTGATTTCAGAAGCCAGTTTGACCGAACCGGGACGAACTGTCTCCAGGACAGTTTTGGCTACCCACAACCTCTGTTGGCTTAGTCCTGTGTTTCTGATGCCAATGCATTGCCTAATGATGTCAGCGGGTGTTTTGGGTTTGCAAGGAATGCAGGAATGGGATCTCTGAAAAACAGAATCTGTATGTGGAAATGTCCTAAAACAGAAAGATGTTTTGCAGAAACTTGCATTAAACATTTTAGCAAGAAAACTGAGCTTCTGCCAGTCCCTTGGCTATTGTTTTTATGAATTCTCCTTGCAGGTATACTACATTCTTCCAGCCTGTCTTCAGCTGCTTTTGTGAAATGCTTCTGAGGGGAAATAACTCAGGAGAATCTTTCTGACCAAGACAGCATTCGCCAATTGCCTGGATACCATTGAAGTTTGTGAGACTTCTGAAGCTGAAGACTTTTCTGAATTATGCCATGTCAGATCAGCATAGCTATTCCAGTGGATCTTTTGTGGAGATGATGATATCTCTCAAGTGTTAAAGATTTCAGCTTTACTTGATTTTTTGTTCTGGAATTTAACAGCATGCTATTTTGTCTATGCAGGCCTTTGCTAGGCTTGATGCTTTCATCAGTTGAGTGGAGTGGAGTCACCAAACTTATTTCTTCCAAGGGTATTTCCTGGCATAGCCAATAGTACTGCTGCCTTTAACATATATTCTCATTCTTGTAAATTCTTTTGGAGTCGTTTTCCTTTCTTTTTTTCCTGTTTTTACTCAGTGGTGTGCAAGGTCTGAGACAGAAGTTGGGTTCTTTGTAGTAGATGTGTCACACATTGTATGAAGCAATGCCTTTGCCAGTGGGTCTGTAATGGGATTTTTGGTGAGGCTTACAATCCACAAGTGCTTTCTACGCCCTCGTGCAAAGAACTGATTATAGTTTGATCCAGACGATAAGTATTTACATTTCTAATGCAATGCTCTAAGTATTCAGAGATTCCTTACTTATTTAATGCCTGATGTGCTTGATAAAGTCACCAGGTTCATCAGTTATAAGCATCTCTAGGTAGCTTCAGGATGAAACCTTCTGAAACGTATCAGCTTGTTAGATGTTAGTTTTTATACACAAGATGTGCTGGATGCCAGAGAGTTCCTGCTGTAACGGTGTGTTGAATCAATTTCTATGTAGCCTTCAGCCACTGATGTGTCTTGGCTTTTGTCAGACTGTGACAACCCCAACTGTGTTTGGGTTTTCTTACCTTCTGACAGAGAAATGTCATTGGCCTTTTCTGACCTTGTCCTGTGGTCATACATGAGATTTTTGAAAGGTCTTTTGAAATTACTTGGCTTCTCCCTTGGTACGATAATATTGCAGAGTACTACTTCCTGGATTTTCCTGCTAGAACATAACAGTTTTTACAGTGGTAAAGTTTTAAATAGAGTTTGAAATACTTGGCATCAGGATAGAGGTTTTTGCATGCAATATATTAGTCAGTGTGACTTGTTAAACCCCTAAAAGAGAGTGGCTTGTGCAAGAAACTGCATATTCCCTAGTAAATCATAGAAGTGTAGGAATGGGAGGGAGCTCAGGCGACCAGTCCATCTCTCTGTTTTGTGGCCGAGCCAAGGACTATTTTTGACAGTGATTTGTCTAGCCTTTCCATAATGGACTCCAGTGATGAGGATTCCATGACCGGTCTCAGTGAGCTGTTCCAGTGTATGGCTGTTTTTGTTAGTTATTTTGTCCTCATAGCTAACAAATCTTTTGCCGCACGGTAAGCGGAACTATTCTTCTAACCTTGCTGGACATGAAGAACAGTTGATCACTGTCATATTTATAACAGCATCTCGCATATTTGAAGACTTATGTCTTCCCTCAGTCTCTTTTCTAGACTAAACAAACCCAAATCTTTCAGCTTTTCTTCCTAGATCGTATATTCCAACCTGGTTGTTTTTTTTTTTTTTCTCTTCTCTGAACTCTTCAGATTGTCTGCACAAATCTTGAAACATACAGTTCAAAACTGGAGTGTATTTTGAGATTTGAGATATCACTAGTGCCAAGAGGTGTGGACTAATTACCTCTCATAAAATGCCATATTTGCAAGAGAATCATGGTGCTAACTCAGTTTGCGCATGGTTGTATCTAAGATCTTTCTGTAGCTAACTTGCTTTTCTCTTCTTTGTAATTTTGCATTTGATATTTCTGCTGCAGTGCAGAACTTGTCTTTTTATTTCTTCTGACCAATTTCACAGCCAATGATTAACTGAGAACTCTTTGAACCTGTCCTGTGAAGGTTTTTCTACTCTTCAGAGCCGGATACCCTGCAAATTTGAAATGTGTCTTAATATTCTATCATTCTACTTCTAACTGGGCTTTAGTCAACCTTTTCAAAACAAAGCAATAACAATGCAGTTTTCATCCAAGAATCGTATAGTAATGTGTTTTGCAGAACTTTCTTCTACTGATTTACTGATGAAAGCGTTGGGGGCACATTGTGCAGCATTTGTCACAATCTCACTAAACTTGAGATCCTGTCTTCTGTTTCTCCCTTAATGTGTGGGCCATAAACATGGAACAAAATAGAATGGTCTGACATAATTTATTTTTTACCTCTGTTAGGAAGGTGGCCAGAATACTACCTGTGTCCCTGGCTCCCCCAGCCCTTCCCTAGAGCCAGTAGTCACTTCTGGTCAGTCTGTCTGGTCTGAGTCACACCTGACAGTTTTATTAGTGCTTATGAACAACATTGGGCAATGGCTGGATCACTAGCTGAAGCTTGGCAGTGTCTCTGTAATATCATGGATTTGGGCTTCTGGCAGGCAGGCAGCTAACACCCTAGGATGCTGGGTTGACAATGGATATCTCTGTTTATCTCAGAAAGAATTGTAATGGAAAAAAAATAATAATCTTGCCCTGATAGTCATAAACAAAGCAGACAAATAAAACAAGCAAACAAACAAAAAAACCCACAGCAATTTACCTAGTGTCTGGTCTCTTCGGTAACAGGTTTCCCAACACTGAAATGGTCCTCTTTGCTTCCCAGATTATTTAAGAGCAATAAACATACTCATCAGCTGACTTGTCCTCCAACCGCTTTGAGAAAGTTTTTAAAGGGCTGCTTTATTCTCCCCCTGCCCCCCCCCCCCCCCCCCCCCCCCCCCCCCCCCCATTCCTGGCAAATGCACAAATATCTAACTGAAGTCATATTACTTAAATAGAAACTAATAGAAGAGCTGATTGTACAAGTAGTTCAGGATCTGGTCACAAATATGCACTGTGCTGGTCCTCCTGGGGTGAAATTCACCTTGGACAGAGACAAGAATTGCACCTTGTTTGCTCAAAAAAGGTAACTATCCTCCTTAGTCAATCCTGCTATAGAGTGAAATGGGAAGGCAGAAGAGGGATCTCGAGAGTGTTGGCCTGATAGCTTGGTGGCTATTTATAGCAAAAGAGCATAATCGTAAAATAAATAAAATGAAAATATTTTTGTTTTATATTAAGTTATCCTAAAGTGAATCATAGTCTTTGAACCAATAAATAATGGAGAAAAGTGTTTAAAATGGAAATAATATTAATGAAAACATGATTTTTTTTTTGCCTCTTCTGGAAGTGTGCTGTGCCAGTTCCAGTAATAAACATACTCCGTTTGAATCAGTGGAGATAAAAACCAGCCATATACTTGAGCTTAGGTGGTTCCTATGGGTTTATAGCTGTTTTATATCTTTTAAGCATTCAGGAAAATCCAGCCCACAGATTTTTAAACTATGATTCTGGCTACAGAGGCACAACACATTCTTTTCTGTTTTTAATAAGTCTCTTTGTGCAAAAAATCCTTCTAAAAAATTATACCAGCGGTGCTAACCATTGGGTAGCAGCTAGAGGCTGGGGGAAGAGGAGTTGCTTTGGCTGGACAGAGGCTAAGGGATTTGTACACCCACATTTCTATTGTTTTTAATAGGAATTTGGATTAAAAAAGCTTAGCCCTCATATGTATTCAGTCTCTATCAACTGGCAGTCTCTAACCATGCATTCCTATCTTGCTGGATCAAATCCTCCGCCGGCTGGTGCACCAGTCAGGGGAAAGCAGGTATGTCATTGTGCACATCCTCTGGTAAGACTCCTCCTTTGTGCACTTTGCTGCTTTTCACATCAAGGGCACCGACCATCTGCTGGCTGGAGCTTACAGCTAAAAGGAGTAACCTGTATCCCACCAGGAGTGCAGGGGTTACTTAATAATCATAGAATCGTTTAGGTTGGAAAAGACCTTTAAGATCATCAAGTCCAACTGTTAACCCAGCACTGCCAAGTCCACCAATAAACCATGTCCCTAAGCACCACATCTACACGTCTTTTAAATAATCTTAAGAAGTTTTATTATGTTATAATGTGGATTAGTTTTTCTCATTCTTCCAATGGCTTTTCAAAAGATTAGGAGAGACTTCATGAAAATACTGGACACTTGTGTATTCTACCTTTATTCCATATGCTCTGGCATACTGTCATTCTGATACTGCCATGCAAATAACTGAAAGAAATGGAAAACAAAATGAAAAAAAATCCTTAAGTAACAACAGAACTTGGTTATCTCATTTCAGTTCAGATGGGAAACCTGAATGAAAATCCAGAAGCACAAGTATATAACAAGAGGATGCTAATTTAATTTCTGAAGATCTCTATGATTACTGAGAACTCTGTATTTTAGAATTATTTACAAGAGGGCTAAGAATTACTGTTACATTGTTGTAGTCTATTCATCAGTGGCTCATAAGTAAAGAATGTAACTTGTAAGGTGGTTGCAGGTGAAAGGGAAATTTTTGCAGTAATGTTTGTATATTCACTACCTTTTCAAGTGACAAAGTTATACAGAAGAGGACTAGCTACTCTAGTAGCTAGAGAGCATTTGCTACTACAAATGCTGATGAAAAAATTGCAAAGAAATAGATTCTTGAGCAGAACTCTAGTGGTGGTGCAGCTAGATTAATATATATTCAGTATAAGTTTGTTAATGTAGAGGATGTCAGAAATGAAAAACTCTGAAGCTTTGATCAAGGCATCAAGACAACGGGAGACATCATTTTGACACAGGAATTTTTATGCATTGCATGGGACTGGATGTACTCCAGAATTAGTTCCAGGCGAAATGTAATTCCGTTTTATATCTTCCTTTGCGTTAGAAACCCGAGTAGTGAGTGGTTCTTACACTGAACTATATTACGTGCACTATTTAAGCACACTGAGTACAGTACATGATTACAACTCTATTTTTAAGTACACTTCTCTTTAATGTGTTTTTACTTAGAATGGCTGTGTAGGTTAATGCTGGACTCAACCCGTACACAGTGCATGTGGTTCCAGGGGGAAGTCGTATTATCTGCCAGTGCTGAGCATAAGGAAGAAGGGCAGTGCTCTCCAAACTGTATGAAAAGAATGTATGAACAGGCACAATATTTTTGCTTTCCTGCCCATTGCAGCTCCTCCCAAGGAGCATTTCATCCCAAGAAAATAAGTGCTTAGTGCAGAGAAGGTGATGGCTGAAATTCTCCACCTGTTCACATAGATATGCAGCTTTCCGGCAGCATAGCACAATTCTTTGTGCAGACAACTGAGTGACCAGGGCTAGTGGGCTATATTAATGTGAGAAATTATGTTTAAATGCCTCTTCAGCACTTATGGATGTCTCTAGGTGTCACTGGCATTCCTCTACCTTCCCACCTACCTTCTCTCCCCCTATGCCAACCCTTTCTGGGCTAGTTTCTGCTAGTGAAATTCCCACAGGACCCATCAATCTGTTTCTGAGTTTGTGCCACCTGCCTGAGTCCTGACCGCATCAATCCCTGGGTCTGTACCCCACAGCTTAAAACTGAGAGTGTTCTCATCCTCTTTCTTTCCTGTCTCACTTGTGGTTACAGCAAAAAGTGTGTGTAGAGAATATGTACAATTTAATGAGAAAAAAAGCCTGGTTTTTGGTGTTGAATTAACCATTCATTAAGGTTCTTACCTTTCAGTCAGGAGATTTCAATTCAGATCTTTTGCCTGTTTTGGTGGATGAAAATATGTTTTACCTAGGAGAATGCTGTAACACTAGCCAGGGTTGGGGTTTTTGTACTTGGTGCCCTCCTACTGATGTTCCTGCTGTATTTTTCTTACGCAGTATGTAGTTTTCTTATGCAGAGGGTAAGAAAATAGTGTTTTCTAGAAAATCTATTTTAGGCCATTTACTAAAGAGGAAGGAGAGGTAGGTTGCTATCCGTTGAGACTAATAGGCATCTGGAAAGTGGAATAGTTTTTTTAAAAAGGAAGAAAATAAAAAGGTATGTGTGTATGGGGGGGCTGGCAGGACAGTGGGAATGCAGTGTGGCAGCTTGGTGGCTGACATTCTGCTGGAAGAACAAACTCTCTCAGCAGAGGAAGATCAGGAAACTGAGGCTGAGATTGGTGAGTATCCTGACACCTGGGTTACAGACTACAGCCTCCAAGTCAGTTTGTAAGTGTGTGTGTGTGATCTTATACTGCACTTGTCTTTGTGTTTCCTACTGGCTAGCTTAAGCAGCTTCCTGCCTAGTTTGCTGCTGTCTGTGTATCCCATTTCAGTGTGCCTGAGGCCTCTGATTGATTTATGTGTTGCTGCCAGCTTGAGACAGCTAATGTGGTTATCACCTCTAGCTGTTTACCCCACCCTTAAAGTGCTAAATAACTCCAGTGGTTCAGCAGCTGGTTTATGAACAGCTCAAATATCAGTGCAGGGCGGGTGAGGGGGACACTTGGCCACAGTAACCTCATCAGCTGTCGGAGTCTGAGCCACCTCTTCTTGTCCATTCGAACTAGTCTCCCCTCGCATGACACAGGCCAGGTACAAGGCAGAGCTTCTGTGGCCGGGTGCCCTTTTGAATCTAGTGTAGATGCACAAAAATTATATTTTGTAGAGCTGAATGTAGCCTTTCTCATACAGTCTTCTGAATTAAATGCCTGAACTCTGTGCATGGTGAGGAGCCTCATTTGACGGATGCAAAATTGGGAAGTACTGTTAAGATTGGGGAAGCCTGTTCTGAGTATACCTGGAAGTGGGCACTTCAGGAATGTCACTTGGAAATGAAGCCATCAGAAGCTGAGATTCAGTTAGCTAAATATGGCTCTGCTTCTGAACCAGTTTTTTAGACTCTGTTTATCAAACTCTAACTGGAGAAATGGACACTCTTTTATGGTACAGAACATCTCTGGAAAGAGATGTCTCAAATTGGCCAGATGAAGTGTGCCCTGAAATGGCCCATTTCTCGCCATTGTCTGTCAGGAGCCAAGGGGACTACCTCAGCTGCAGACATTATACATTAGACCCACAAGTCTGGTGAGATGAGACGAATCTCTCCTGTAGGAACTGGAACTTAGCTGAGCAGAAGCTTCTCTGGATATTCAGTGGGTCGAAATATGGGTTTAGGCCCTTATATCCAGGCACAGTTCTTTTGCATATCCAGGCCTTCACAGCTTGCACCTTTGAGAAAGGCATAATGTTTCAGAGTGCCGGCACCACTTGCAGCAGCGTGGGTTTTTCTTCCCAGTGTGTCTCAGTGGAGGTGGAGGGCAGCCTCTCTGCTGTGTGACAGGAGAGGTCTGTAGGATCTGTCTTGGATGTTTGCATCTGCTGAACCTCTGCTGCCTCCCTTTGCTTGGACCCATATGATGAGGCATTAGGACATGCCCGCGCCCTGTCTCCCAGCTTCCCCTTCCCCCTCTGCATTTGAAGTACTGGACAATGTGAAGTGCACTCCTAACTGGGCATCCTAGTGTGTCCCTTCCTGTCCTGCCTTTGCAGCTGCCTCTGGCTCATGTAGAAAAGGAGACAGTTCCTCTTAAGCACCCAAATAAAAGTTAGATTTCTCCAAGTCCTCACCTTCCCCTAGTGTTTTTTTTGTGGTGTATATCTAGTCACTTGGCTTAGGGTTCTCAGCTCAGCATTATGACTTAGAGAGAGAAGAGAAACTTCTGGGTAGAGATGTCAACAATATCAATTGCTCTATGTTTCTGGGAAACATCTAGCTGATATAAACCGTGAAAAAAAATCTGCTGTGAAAAGCTATTTTAAATTAGAATGTTTACATAGCTGAGGGGAAACTCAAGTTTCCTTTTTCTGTCCAGGTTTGAATTACAAAGGTAGATGCATATACATAGTTTTTTTCCTTGAAATTTTTATCTAGTTATTTTCAATTTCTTTCTCTTGTTTACAGTCTCCATGGTTATATAACAGTTCTCAAGAGGAAGCTGCTAGCAAGCCCATCTAATATTTTGTGCCAGCTGTTTCAGTGGCGGTGTGCTGGATTAGACTGAGCTCCACCTTCTTTGTTGAGGTATATTATATGAATAACACCATAAAATATGGTTCAGTCAGAATGATAGCCTACTTAACCTCTTGGCACTCTTTTCGTTAATTTCTTCTTGGATCAGTTTTTATGTTTTGTCTGTGACAGAACTGGACTGAAAACTCCTCTGGGCATGGAATGTGTCATTCATTTAAACAACATCAAGACACACTGTTCATGTTTAATTATTACTTTAATGCAAGTGCTAAACTGTTTTCAGTCACATCTAACAAACATGTTTTCTGGGACTGGTTGCTGCTTGACCTCAAGTAAGGGCAAGTTAGGCTAAGCCTTGAAATGCTGCATCAAGCTGTCATCTCAAATAGCAGTGAGCTCATTCATCCTCACGTGAACTATTATATAGATGAACTGATGGAAGCAGGATATATTAACTGCCCATCAGAAAGGACGTTGCAGTATGCTGATTTATGATGAGTAAATTCTAGAGTAATGCTATTGATGATGCTAAAAAACATCTGTTCACAACTTTGCAGTAGCTAAGCTTGCAATATTGTGTAGTAGATGAAAGCCACCTGTTGATGAAGTCTTTTAAAAAATATATATAAATATTTCCGTCGGCGCTGTTGCATCAGTACTTTTTCAGGATATCCATTATGGCATGACACATTCATTTGGAAATGGCCAGGATATTTATAGGCCCAGTTCCAGCAGAATGTGAACATGTGATCAGTGCGCTTGCTTTCAGTTGCTCAAAAAGCCAGTTTGATGCAATGTTTAGAAGTGAATGCCATGCTTAGGTCACTTTCATGATAGAGATTTAAAAAAAATTCTAAGTAGATTTTTTTTTTCAGGATAACATGCATGTAGAAAGCAAGGTCTAAGCTGTATGCGTTTGAGAGATCATTCTGAAAGATTAAGGACCGAAAACACCATGGTACCTAATGCCTTGGTAGGGGTAGGATTTACTGGGTTTTGATGTATTCCAAATAAATTACCTTCTGAACAATGAATTTTGGGACATCCACAATCGCTTCATAAGGCTGACGCATTCCAATTTTAAGCTAAGTCAGAGGGCACGTCCACTTCATTTGATCTACCACTCACCCTGATCTCATAATTACTCAATATTAACAGTTGACTAATATAATGACAGCACTTATATAAAAATGCAGACCTGACTTAAAACTTCCTACAAGCATGATCCTAAGGCTTGAGAGTCTCATTTGTTTCTAAGTAACATCTGTTGGGAAAACTCATTATATCTGGCAGTAGATTTGTTTTGACATCTGAGACCAGACATTCCTGGTTTTCCTTTTTCTCTTATTCCTTCCGGCCTGTCTTTCCTGTTTCTCCACTGAGGCACCTTGCAGTCATTGCTGATGCTCATCACTATCCTTTCTTCCTGCTGGTGACAGTGGGAGCAGCCAGCAGGGCTTGGCTTGACAAGTACCAAATGAAACACACATGTGCCAGAAATGCCTACCTGTGTTAGTGACAGCCAATAGCTTACCAGATATTATAGCATGATCTTTTGAAAAAGGACTTGTGAGTTGAATGACTGTGAAACTGGTTGTCTTTCGCTGCCCTTAATGTAGAACCATTAAGAGTTTTAAAATTTCAGCATAACTTTTGAGTCTGAAGAAAGCTTTCTTTGTGAATTTCCTGGCCCAGAGTGCTCTTGCTTCATGCTCTTGCCGTGGTACTCTGTTGGTTTGTCCTGGTTCGAAGGAATAAATCCTGTTTTAAATTTCCTTGGTTTCTTATAACAAAGGGCTCTGGAGGAAAGAAAATCTTTTAATCCTCCCAGCAATAACCTGACATGACCTTCTAAACACACTGTTAACTCAAAAATATTAGCAATATTTTGTAGCTGTCTTAAGGACAGCTTACAATAGAGATGGACCAAATATTTAGATGAATAATTATACTTGGATCTGAGGAAATTAGTATCCACAGCACAATTACATGTTTAAAATGGGCTAAATGTTAAAAACTATTTAAAAAGCTGTGCAGTGGGGTATTGTTCAGTAGCACTGGCAGAGCACAGCCAGTTTTCTGCATGCTCTTTCTAGGCTTGTGATTTCCTGACTGCCTTAGAACAAATTACTTGTCTTCTCTGTGTTTTTTAGTTACTCCAAACTGTTTTGCCTTTCCTTCCTAAGTGCTAAGCTTTTAGAAGATATTCAGACCTTTTTTTTTTCAATATACTGAATATAAGATATTTCTTAGAAAATTTGCAGGAGGAGACAGGTTTCTGCACATCTGGTCTCTTTGCTATGTAAGTAGGCTGCCAACAATTGCACATAGCTTAAATGTCAAATAGGTGTTTTGTAAAAATTGAGTACTGTTGTACTAATATAAGTACATTGACCTAACTCATTTGGAAGTAAACTTATGGCACTAAAGCATCACAAAGGTAACAACATAAAATTAGGTATCCAGCTGTCTACTCTGACTGGGGGGATGGAGAGATACCATAACATGGGAGGCATAGTAAAGAAATTCAGAGAAAAGTTAGTAAGAAAAGCTAAAGAAAAGAAATTCAAGCTTGCTTTCTGTCACTTGGGTTAAGGTACCTACATTCAGAGGTAAAATAGGAGTTTGGAGCTAGAAGTTGGCTTGTTACTTTTAAGCACCTCCTGTGTGCATTTTGGTATGCAGCAGGCAGCAATTGTGCATTCCCTCATAAAATTACTTGATAAATCCTGCAGCCTTTAGTCAATCATTCTCCATTATGAATTTCCATTAGATATCTGATCTAAACCTAGTGAAGTCAATGAGAGTCTTTCAGTTGCATCAAGCGCAAACTGCAAAATAACAGCTAGACCCTCAGAGAGACATGGGGGATATGATGCCCCAAAAAGGGATGTACATAGGTACCCCATGTACCAGCAGGTTGCCTCAGAGCTGGTAATAACCACGTTATCTCTCTGGAGAGTACTTCAAGGGTGAGTTTCCACTTCCTCAAATTCAGGTTCGAACCCAGATGAGCAGTCCCAATCAGAGCATATGCTTGGTGTCAAGTCCTCCTCCCAGTTGCAAAAACATTTTTGGTTCTAGAAGTATGGTATGGAGAGGTAACATGGGAGGAAAGGGTGGCAGGAGAAGTCAGGCATTAAGTCCCTGTGCCTTTGGGGGCCCATTTTTCACTCCCAGGCTCTCTTGCATGGCAGAAGAGAGCTGCTGGAGGCTGGAGCCGTGGCTCCAGTGGCTATACCTCTGGCTCGGACATCGTGTGGCACTGTCATGTCTGGCAGGGTAGCTGTAGCATCCCTGTTTGCAGCAGGGATGGGCAGTAGTCTGGTTGCCAGATCAGATCAGAGTGCCCCCTGCTTCCTCAGCCTTGACATGGGTTTGTTCTCGTGGGCAAATCCTGAGTGCAGGTTCATGTCTGAATCTCACGTCTTTTTATGCTTGTACAGTTGTGTCATCTACTCATCAATAAAATGGCTGAGGTCCTCCTCAGTGCTTGACTAGTGGTGAGTGTGCTCTCCCCTCACCTGCATGGGTCTGAAATATCCTCTCCATTCTGTGTTTTCAGCTACAGCAGGTACAGTCATGTAACTCTACTCCTTGGAGAGCGCCTTACCTAATATGCTGAGAGGTCATTTAGAGGAAAGTGTGGCAGAGATGCAGTCCTGCCACACTGACACTATCAACATTGCAAGAAAGGCCTCTCGGGTCTAACCCTCCTGGTTATTCCCCCTTAGCCCTAGTAGCTACCTGGTGCATGGGCCTCACAAGTTGCTGCTGCAGGGAGGAGATTGAGATAACTCAGATATGCCCTTGATACAGTCCTATTTAATTAAAATAATATTCCATTAGTCTTAATTTCTCTGAACACTCTCAAGTGTTTCTTTGTTCAGTTCCAAGTCCTCCCAGCAGCCAGCACTTTGCCCAAAGAGCTTTCTGCTTTTCTTTGAGGGCCGTGCTACTGCCTTCACTAGCCTCTGTGGACCCATCTCTGCACTGTCTTCTTGTGCTCCTGCATGTTTTTTGCTTCTGACAAGAAGTAGTTGTTATAACAAGCAAAGTCTTACTCCCACATCTGCATTTGACTCTGGGGAAGATCCCTCAGGCTGCAGGGCCCAGCTCCTCCTCCAGCCTTGTCATGCTGATTCGTGATTTAGCCTGTAGCTTCTATTGTTATATTTATTGCTAAACAAAAGGAGTATTTTCTTGCTCCCTCACTTAGACTGAGTAGGAGATAGTTACATCCACCGGCTTCCACGAACTTTGTGGCTGCCTGCTGATCAGAAGGCTTGCTTACTGAGCACCACCTCATCTCCAGCAAGGCAGTATGCAAGGAGCTTGATGGCCTGGCAACTTAAGTAATTTTCCCCAAGGCCGTATGGATCTTATATTAGCCATGGCTTCTAATGGGCTGCATATTCCTCACTGATTTAGTGGTTGAATTGTGATGTTTTTGCATGAGTCAAATCTCTGTAATAGTGACACTACATCTATGCATGTGGTAAATGTGAAAGAAAACAGATGTCTATAAAAATCACTGAGTCTGATTTGGAACGATGAACAGTATTATGATTAATCATAGCTGTACAGCTAATCTGTAGCATCTCTACAATGTGGGGTGGAAATTGCTTGTTTCACACCTACACAACTTTCACCTTAATATTTGGATTTCTTTTTAAACTCAGCCCAGCATACTCTAGAGTTAAGTATAGGATTATTTATTTGGGGAGTAATGGTAAAATCACTGTGGCGTTTTAAAAATTCTAGTACAGTTTTGCAACCTTAAATTTATTTCAACATTGAATTTTTCTGGCAGTATTTGCAATGTGCTCATATGTGAAAGGAAACAAACAGTAGCCACTGAGTAAGTGTCATCTAGAAATGTAGAGAGTGTAACAGTTGTTCCCCAATATATTTCTTCCAATACAATGTAAATTTATTTGGTGCTGTTCTTATAAGGTGTCTCAGACCAAAGCTGAAACATTTGCTGAATGCTAGGTTAAGAGGCGAATCCTAATCCAGACTTAATCAGACACTCTGAAGCTCAGAGTTTCAAAATTCCTGAGATCAGAAGGCAAAGAATTTCGCAAATAAGTATCAGCCAAGTCCTATTCCTGTAAGACTGGAGGTTGAATAATGAAAAAGCAGCAGCAGAAAGCAATAGCTGAACAAAGAAAAATGAAGGGTCTGACCCTATGAACTAGCTTTAAGGTCATGAACAGGATCTTACAAAATCAACACAAATTTATTACTGGAAGAAGCCAGAATAAAGTCTCCAACACAGGGCATGTGTGATGAGTCAAATCTGGTCAAGTGGTGTATACGTGCAAAATTCCGAATAAACTGGAGTCTGCTAATCAAATTAACGGGCAGTGAAGGGAGAATTTCCATAATGAAGCCTGTGATTTCCTGGAGAGACTTCTCTACATTGCTAACCATGGTTTGAACAAATCACGAGACAAAACAATCACTTTTTTTTGCAGGGCTCTGTGTGCCCTAAAACAGGATTTTGGGAGATAGGCAGACATATTCTTTTGTTGATTTACCTCCTTTGGTGTCAGGATTGAGGAACTCTCATGCGCTATAGAACCCTCTTAAGACCTTGTCCTCTGGCTTAAATAAAGACATTAGAATGCTTTAAATTCAGTAACAAAGATCTGTTTTTTTCAGAAGTCCATATGACATAAGTTGGTAAATGGACAGTGAGCGTAGGTGTTAGATACGATTCCTTTTTTTTTGTACTAGCTTTTGAAAGATGGTATTTCTCAGAATAATGTGAGAAGGCTTGGAACACTGATTTATTCCTGTTGGAAGATCATTCTGCAAATGACTCCAAATTGCAGTAATTTAGAAATCTTGAGGTTCTTTCTATATTTGGATTTGTACATTCAGCAAGCTTTTAGTAAAAATATATGAATCTTTGGTAATTACTTTAATTCATGAATAGAACTTTAACTGAACTGAATACATGAATGTACCTTACAGTGTTCAGGCTTTGTGAGACATTTCTGCTAAATCGGCTTATGAATTTCCTTTTGATGAGCTTAATTGTTGACAGATTTTTCAAAAGCCAACAACAGCTTGCTTTGCTAGCTAGATTCACATGAACTGGATAGTCTTGTGAAGTCCTTTATTCAATTTGCATAATATTTTGCTTCTACTGTCAGTTAAAGTGAAATCCTTTGTAGTGAACCTAACAATGTTAGACATTGTAAAGACATCAATCTGAATAAAATTTAAAAAAACAGAAAAATCATCCTACTAGTTTGCCCTTCAAGATCTGAGTATGCAAAGCTAGAAAAAATAGATAATTTTTCTTTTTTTTTTCCAAGGATTGTTTAGAAAAAGATCCTAAATAATGACGTGTTATCTCTTACTCAGTGAAGATATTTTGCTGGTTTCTTCAGCAGAGCTGTAACTAGGCTTTTCATTTGAGAACCCCCAAGTCAGAATGCATTGCAAATGCTAGTATATTCATTAAATCAACAAAACAAGCCATTTTGTCCTTTCACGTGAAACAGACAAATTCTGAATTTATTCAGAAATTGTTGTTGTTGTTAATATTTCAGAATTTCTGTATTTGAATACTGTTTCATGGGAGGAGTATAGGTTGGAAGAGAATGAAATTTAAGCTAAGCAGTGGGATCTCTAGCCATAACAATGGTTGTGGATATCTGAGTGAAGTGAAGCATGTAGAAGCCTTGAAAATAACTCACCCTGTTTTCCTCCAAACATTTCTGAAGAATTCTGGTCCATTAATAATGCCTTAAAAGTAATAAAGACTGGGATCTGTGGATTCCAGCCAAATGAGGCCACATCCTGCAGTCCTTGCTTTGTATTACTGGAGTGAATTTCCCATTTGCTCATGATAGGATGGGGACTAAGGACTGAGTAAGGATGGCAGGATGGGAATTGGTTTGTCACCTCTGAGAGTGTGTTTGCAAACTGCTGGAACCACAAATGAGCTCAGTGTTTTGCAAGATGGTGGATGCCAGCGTGAAGCTTGGAAGTGCCAATTTTAATTAAAAAATGCATTTTCAAATCAAGTTCCCAGTTAACAATGGGTGGGAAATTCTTCCCACCATGTAAGCTTTCTGAATGCTGTATTGACTGGCAAGATGGGTGCAGCTTCTTCTTCCACAAAAGTGCTGCTACCACCATCTTCCCTTTCACCTACCCCCACCAGAAGAAAAAGACTACATTGTTTGTGGAATCTCTCCGTGTTCATGTTCTGCATTTAGGCCAGAATAGACATATTTTATTTTGTCCTCCCCATCCCCCTTCCTTCATTGTTAACAATGGAGTGAACACATGAGGTTAACATGGCTCTTGACATGGCTCAGTTGTTTGCCATTTGGAAATTACCGATTCTTTAATTGTACAGTTGTAAAAAAGAACCAAAGAAAGTATCAAAAGTTTCTGTTATTTTCTGTTTATTCCAAAGACGGGAGAACAGAGTAGTAGGGGAGAGATGGGGGAAGCCAACAACAAAAACCAAATTAGTTTAAGAACCAGCATGTTCCCCTCACTTTAAGGAACACAGTAAACATTTCAAAAGTGCATGCCAGCTCATTATCTAACTCAGTCTTCATTGACTTCATGAAAAACAGCAGCAGTTAAGCAATGTTTGCCAAAAGCAAATTTGGGTACATGCATTGCTAAAAAAATGTGACATCCGCTCTGTACAGGTTCCTTAATCTGCCACACAGGGGCAAATCAACGTTTCATCATTATCGTTTCTGTCCATTGTTTAGTCCTTGCATGATTGCTCTTCTAGTCTATTTTGATCTTTGTTTATCCAAAACTGTGGTATGACGTATGATTTGAATTGTTGGACAGAACTGAACCTCTCCAAGTGTTTAAAGATGTAGAGACAACTTCAGTAATATAACCTTGAATGTAATATCTGTTTGCAAGTATATTTTTGCAAGGTTTATTGTTTATAAAAATCTTAAATGGGTGTGGGCTATTTCTGAGTTCCTTCTTTATGTAAGTTTTAAGATGTAAATTGTCATTAATTTAACATATCTTTAACGTACATTCTTTATGAATAATATACATAGCTTTCTTTTTCAGTCAACTTGGGGTGCCACTTGCTGTTTACAGTTGTGTTATTGAAATTACTATGGCAAAGCATTGTACATTCAAATATTGTTATTCAGTGAGATAACAGATGATACAACAGATTTAATGAGTTGTTCCTTACAGACGTTATCCATTCTTTGGGAAACTCATACCTCTGTAGATCCAAAACATATAAATCCACAAATATTTTGAATCCTATTGAACTTGGTTTCCTTTGGGAGTAACTCTTTACTCAAGAGAAACACCAGCATCTGTTGAACAATTGTTTTATTAAATAGCTTAAAGAACAGTTCCCTTTGGAAACCGTGCAGGCTTTTCCTATAGCCGTCACGTTGTCTGGTGTGTACATTTGTGTTCTAAGGGCATTGATTTCTTTCATCTTAAGTTTCTCTCTTCAAAATTAACAGGCCATTTTAGTAAGCTTTATTTCACTTTGGAATCTACATTCTCTTCTGCCATATGTTTAAAATTCAGAGTTGCTGTGCAGTTCTGATCATCAGTTATTCTATTCCACACAGAGTACATCATACTCTTACTTTTTATGAGTAAACAGTGTTGAAAAGGTGCTTGTTTGCTTGTTTTTTAAATATACAATTTCTGAAATTTTTTCTTTTTTTTAAAAAAACCCTTTGATTCAGAATTTCTTAATGAAACGGGGAGTTCTGTTGGCAGAAAACAATGCCACTTTCTTATGGTTTTTGAAACATTTATCTCATTTTCCTTTGGGGAAACTTAAAACAGCTAGAGAAATTAGGATTTCAAAATGGAAAAAAAATTTGCTTAAATAAACATCCATTTAACATTTTATCAAAAACTGGAGAATTCTGGTGGAATTAAAATCTCCTCATTTTCCCTAATTCTCTCCTTCTTCAAACATTCCCTTTGTTATTGTTGAAATTGTAAATCCTCGTGAGGACCAGGTGACAGAATACAGGTTTTCTTTTTTTTTTTTTTTGAGGTAGTTGTGTCCAAACCAGAGTGTATCAATATGTTCCAATATTTATTTCAGGCTTTTCTTTGTTGTTAAGCAAAGATTGCTTCACTCCCATGGCGTGGTTACTTCAGTCAATGCAGTACAATCTGGAAAGTACATTGACATGGAAAATCAAAGTGTTACACTTTGAGAACAGTTTTTAAACAACAGTAGGAAGGACTTTGGCATTGGCAGTCAAAATAATTGAACCTTAACTATTAGTGTTGATCAGGGAAGTGTCAGAGGAAGAGCATAAAGAGTGCAATACACAGTCGTACCAAACGTCCCAACACCTTGTATCTGATAGCAGCCAGGAGAAGATGCTTATGGAGAAGTGTAAGAAGCAGGGCAAGTACAGACGGATTCCTCCTGCTTGTATACTTTCCCAGCTTCTGACAGTCAGCAGTTTTGGGACTCCCTGTGCTGAAGTTGCATCTTAACCATTGTTTTTATGAACCACTGAGTGCGGAAGCAACAATAGGAACAATGGATCACTGTTCAGCATCAGTGGCAACTGCACTTAGAAATAAGTAACAGTGCCACTTCAAAACGCTTGACATAGACAACAGAAACAGAAGAGCCAGGAAATTATGGCAGTACTAAACCACACCCATGGCTAGAGGCAACAGCTCACAGCTCCTCCAAGTTGTGAACTCCTCGGGAGCTGAGAATCCCTACCATGCAGAGAGGTAGGAGCCAAACTCACCATTATATAATGCAACAACTTCTGCCCCTCTGGGATCTTAATGGGACATGGTGTCTTGTTCGTCAATGTAGGGGTTCCTGCCTGTGTGTTCCTGCTGAGATTTTTGTTTGGTGAGAGTTGGGTGACCTTGCCTCATACTAATACATGATGCCACCAGTCAGCTGATCTCTGGTGGTTAAGACAGACTTCCACATTCTCTCAGAGTTACTGTCTCTTTTTCTAGTTCCTGTTCAAACATCTGTCCCATGTAGCATATAAGCAATCCCATGTCACTTCTTCTTTGGGGGCTATCAGCAGGGGTCCCCAATAAGTAGCTTTACAATAGTCTTCCAGCACAATGCTTGACCTAATAATGTGATCAGCTGTGTGCTTTTTTTCCACAGCAAAGCATCTGGAAAATGACACAGCCTGAAGAAAACGGGAATTCAAAATCTGGCTCCAAGTTTCCTCATGAACCCGTCCGCTCCTCCACATCTGTAGAAAGGGACAGGTAGGCTGCTGCAAGAGCGCTCTGCAAGACCCTACTCAGCAAGCCCCACTGTTAGCCAGTCTCTTGATTCTGCATGAGGCAGTGACTCCTGCTGAGTTCCTGCGAGTTTGTGTGCAGCACTTTTCCCTGCAAAGTGGCAACATGTTGGGACACAAAACAGAAGGTTCTGTCCTGGTGTGAGCACTGAACAGAAAGGGAGGGCAGTTGTGACAGATAGGAACCGAGCTGTGATGGTGTTGCAGGAGGTTCCTGCTGGGCTTTGGAGATAGCATGTGTGTTTGAAGTTTACTTGGAGGTGCAGCGTAATATGCCAACACAGGTTTCTGGACATTTCCTTGCTGCATAAATAGCCCCATTCATTTCAGCAGACAGCTCTGAGTGTAACCCAGCTGCCAGAGTATAGTCATCTACCTATGCAGCTCTTCCTTGTTTTACTTAATTTTGCTCTCACAAAAATGTCACTGAACCCCACAAGTTTTGCTTGGGTGAGGACTGTGTTAAATCGTCAAAAAATTTCAGGAGCTGACACCAGATGAGAATGAAAATTGTAACAGTGTCCTCAGTAATCACAATTGAGACCAATTTTTGCAGTATGTCACCTGTCTTCATTTTCCTGATGTCGTGATGTTGTGAATGGCAGACCTTGTTTCCTTTTGCAGTCCCATTATTTTTAGTGCATCCTTTATCTTTGTCTTTTGGAAAGAGCAAATAAAAACAGAGCTTTGCTTTACATTTTTGCTTGAAGATAAACTGGAACATTTTAACAGACTAACTTTAAACAACTGTTTACTTTTGCAGTGGTCAGGGCCAGTACTCAGGGCTATAGCTACATGGCTAAACTCCTATGCTCCTTTTTAAAAATTTAGGGGTCAACATTTCTGAAAGTGCGGGAAGGATGGCATTGGTGCAAAGAAGTGGGTATGCTGCCCACTTTGCCCGAGAGAACTGCAAGTCTGAAAGAACAAAAGTGATGTAGGTCAGCCTTGGGGAAGTGACAGAGCACAATCTGTGAATTACACTGATGGACAAAAATATGTGAAGAAGGTTTATTTTTTCTTTTTTTTTTTTTCTTTTGATGGATAAACTTTCACTACCTGCTAAATTTAGACTCTTAAACTCATTTCTGTGAAGCCAGAGCTGAACCACACCCTTCAAATGTGAAGGGCTGTTGCATTAAACCATTGTGCTACTC
This sequence comes from Phalacrocorax aristotelis, assembly GCF_949628215.1. Lineage (NCBI taxonomy): Eukaryota > Metazoa > Chordata > Aves > Suliformes > Phalacrocoracidae > Phalacrocorax > Phalacrocorax aristotelis. The sequence continues at coordinate 25,578,681 of NC_134284.1, read as the reverse complement.
AGAGGGCTCAGTCAAATGAGGACAAGTTTGCAGGCAGGTGCAGTTTCCTTTCAGAAGATTGATAGATGGTGCTTCTGAATTCTGTAATGTGTTGGTTTTAGTCTCTACAAAATACAGCTTGCATTATGTTATAACTAGTAACAAATCACGCATCTGGAACAAGGAGGAATGTAGCTGAGCAATATATTTCATTTAACTGCAATCTGTTTCAGATCCCCTGGTTCCTTTCAGTTTAAACTGTGCAAGAAATGTACTCCCAGCCTTCATTTTTATCACTTGTTGTAGCATTTCACAAAGGTCATAGTGACCCAGAGGAAGCTTAAGAGGAAAGTGTTGTGGTGGATCTTGGAAATGGAGTTTGACTCTGATGATGGTGGGCATGAAGCCAAGCCCAGCTCTCCTGTGTGTCTTTTGTTTGCACTCTTTAGTTTTCCTTATGCTGGGCTGGATTCAATCATGCAGCCACATCTATGGATGAGGCAGAAATCTGCAGTAATTAGTTCATCTCTCTTCTCTGATGGCTTTTTTCAAAAGAATACTTCAAATTGTTTACTTTTTCTGTGGTTGGATTGTTGAATTAATAACAAAAATGTAGCCACTGTTGAAAAGAACAGTCTTCCAGCGAATGCCTGAACATTTAATTGTGTGCTTAGTAACCACCACCTTGTCAAGTCTGATGAGAAACTTTTTCTTAATGGGTATTCACCTGCCCAGGTCACTAGATTCAACACTGTATTGCCTACATTTTTCATTTATTATTTTATCTGTTTAGATTTTGCATACTTAAAGGCTGGCTGGTTAGACTGGTGCAAAGCTTTTTGGGAAGTGACATAAATGCTGGTACCAACTAGCATTCACTTATTGATTTTGTAGTGTTTCTGTTTAATGTAGTGAGTAATTTTTAACAACTAAAGTATTTCAAAAGCTGTAAAAACTATTAAGATATGAATCAGTAGAACTCAGAAGTGCTTATTGTAACTTCTTTCATGGTTCAGAAATGCCCAAACTATCCTAGTTTCCAAGATTTTCAGATATAATTTATTAAAATTTGTCATAGACTTTTGTGCTATGCTTTGTACCATCTTTTGCAATAATACAGAACCTATTGAGGTAGGCAGATTTATAGCTGCTAATGGTTCTGGATACAAAACACTCAGAAGGTCAATTTCTAAGAAATTCTTGGAGCTTCAGTGTATCACACAGTTCAAAAAAGGTTTCTCCAAGTTTTTTTTTAAAATGGCAGTGTCCTTGTCTTGCATGTTGTTTCAAATACAGAGGTTCTCCTGGCTCTGTAACACACCTTGGTTCTGTGTTTATCAAGTTGTTTGTGCTCAGAACTTACTGCATTATGGATTACTATTCTCTTGCATTGATTACGAATCCCCTTTCCTCTGGGCAAAAAATAACCTGCAGTGCCTGAGAAGTAGGTGTTCAAGAACATGGCATACATTATTTGTGTTGTGTCCAGTGAAAAATGTTCATATTTTTGAAGCACAACCAATTTTTTACCTTTTCTCCAGCTGCAGTCAGAGCACTTTCTCTATTCTTCTATTACTATTCCTGTAGTGGAGGAACGTCTGGGAGAGGGGTTGGCACTCTGATGTACTTATTACATTCAGTTTCTTCCCCTGTGTCCATCTGGTATAAATATTCTGCATTTCTATGTTCTTTCATACTTGCAAATATGTATATGGATTACTGATTTTCCCCCATGAGTTCTCCAGTGCTGTAAATAATACCTAAGGCTTTACATCTATGCAATCTCAAAAGACAAAATCTAAAAAGTAAAACCTACAAGCTGAAGTGATTTCAGCTGCTAATGTGCAGAAATAAGCTGGTCTTAACATGTGTTTTCTTTTTTTTTTTTAGTGACTGTGTAGCTCAATGTACCTACTTTTTGTTCTAAATGTAAATATTCTTATTTTGGTGTTTTATATAATCACAAATATAAATATTTATTTTTGGTTTGTTTCTAACTGCATCATTTACATCTTCTTATTGCACAGGAAATACACTTACTGCTATTACTGCCATTATCTTATAGTGGTTTCAGATTTAAACTGTAGAAATACAGGTGTTTGTGTGATGATATTCTTCCTATTCATGCACTTAGTTCTCATCATTATTGTATATTCAGTGCAACAGAGGGCCAAAAGCCATTTAAAAACACATTAATCACATAAAAACTTATCAGTGCTGTTCATAACTGCTACAGGACATATATATCAAATCATACTAATATACTTTTCCAGTATGCTTCCCTTTCCTACCTCCCTCCTACCATTGTGATTTCTATTTGGTTACAAAAGCGACTGTCTTCTGTAATCAAAGTATGAAAATGTAGTATTCATAGCTTCAGTATGCTGTGAATAATGAACAGTATATTTCCTGTGGTTCTGTGATTAGTTTTAAATAAACTATTTTACAAATGTAGCTCTGGCGTTGTCTCCAGTTAAAAAACCAATTGTATCAGGCCCTTTATTTACCAGAATCACACTGAGTAAAAGTTTAACTACCATGTCAAGGCTATCTTCTCAACAACACAACAGGCAAACTTAAGTGAATTAGAGAACAAAGTACAAGTGTCTTTGCAACCATCATTTCCATAAGACGATTCACATTTCACTATGTACTTATGGAATGCCACTGTGACACTTGGTTGATGTATCCATGCTGAGTAGATAAGGGAGGGGGAATTGTGTTGTAACGTACTTCCCTTGTTGACTCATGGGCCCTTCAGCACATATTACTGAGTCTTCTATCCAAACCCAACTAATTTCTGTCTGTTTTAAGTCTAATTACCCCCGTTTCAAATAGTGCATACAATTAAAAATGTTAGAATTCCACTTATCTATGAGTGAACTGCCTAGTGTGTCGGCCATTATGATTATGGTGGTCAAGTTGGCCATCTTTTAGAAGTCACCTTTGGTGAGCTGGGAAAGTTGCTATGTAATGAAGAATCTTTAAAGAGACAAAATCTGGCCCTGTTAAAGTCAATGATGGTTTTGCTGTTGACTCCAATGGCTTCAGAATTTATAAGAATTGTGTTGATATGTCCTAAGATCTGCTTTCTCAGAGCGTTTTGTGCAAATGGGTATCCTCTCCAGTAGCACTGTGGCCCTCTGGACTTTGGGATGAGGGGCTTCACAAAGAGGCCAAGAGCAGCTCATTGAAATCTCCCTTTCTGGACCATAGAAATGGACAGGCATTTCTGAGAATAGAAATAAGAAGATGCATCATGTTATCTGGTGTATCTTATAATTTTTGATTAAGAATCTAAGAATTTATCACTAAATATGCCAATTCTTTTGACTGAGTGACATGTCACCACATTGGTTTAGAAGTAATACAGTCACATTTTATTGTCTTGTATGATTCTGTGGAACAAAACCCCTTAAAATCTTGTAGGATGGTCTAAATACTTCTTTTTTAGTTGCTGGTATTATTTTAAATGCCAGAACAATCACAAAAGAATTTTAATTTTATTAAGGAAATATATTTTTAAAAAGGTTAAAGCTTTGCTTCTGATTGTTAGAGTGGTATTAAAACAAGGTGGAAATATGTTCACAGTTAACTCCCAGAGGACGTGGTGTCAGAAGAAATGTCACTCTGTATTCTCCTTTTTAGGAAGGTGGCCTCTACCAGATGTAAGCTCAGAAATGGCAATTGTCATTCATGTAAATGACTAGCAGGTTTATCATGCCAGTCTCTGGGGCCGTCTTGAATTTTGGCAAGCGGCAAAGAGCAGGCCAATAAGAAAAAAGTAGTCCTCATGGGAACAGTAAAAATATGTTGGTATTGTTTAATTCTTTCATAACATACTAAATTAATTTATTTGTTTTTAAGCCTTTTAAAGTATAATGCCATCAGGGAATGTGTTTTTCATATAGTTCTCTTACAAATATATTAAAGTTTTAGGGAGAGCAATCTAAGAGTAAACACCACTGGTCATCCACATTGGGTGTCTGGGAGACAGAAAGCTTGGTTTTTTGCTGCTTTACATTCTGTATAGTAATTGTCATAATTGCAAAGTGATCTTATCTGTACATCTTGCATCCTTTTTGCACAGATGTAGACAACTATAGAACATGCAGGATTGTGGAGTATCAGATTCACATTATTCATAAATTTTTGCAAAGCACCCTGTCATAATACTTATTTGGTAGATGCTTTTGACAATGTTTCATGTTTGGCTAGTAATGTATAGTTCAACTGTGTTTCTTCCAAACCTCTCAAACCACTGCATGATATGCTCTGGACAAGGCCCTTAATTCTGAGAGGTGAATGAAATTTACTCTTCAGTTAACTCATTGTTCAGCTGGATTATCTGAGTGGGGGAACCCCATTATTTAAGTAAAGTTGAAGTAAATTGAAGGGAAACATATTCTCTGTTCAATGTACAATGGGTAAAAAAGAATATATCATTTTTTGTTCCCCATTGTTCCATTGATCATTCACAAGGTAATAGCTTCGAAATGCCAACACTGTAAGGAAAACTAGCTTTACAGCTTTTTGGAGAGATACCAACACCAGAACCAAGGATACTGTAACTGCTTCTCTTCTGTTTTATGGAGCATTTTTTGATCTCTGAAGCTGTATGTGTTAGAAAGGAAAAAAGCCCCAGATTTTTCCCAGATGATTCACCATCTTTGCCCATTACTGTAAGTAGCTTCTGTTCTCTACCATACCACCTGGCAGGTATTCTGAAGAGAGAAAAAGAATAGGAGCCATTGAAAGCTTCTGGAACTGTCAGGTTTCTCCAGATACTATCTGGCTATCCACTTATCATCTGTAATACATTTCTATGACTTGTCATATATATCTAGACATAGAGAAAGCCAGGGTATCAATCACTTTTATGAATACTGCAAAGATCAGAGTTAACCTATAGGTCAGAAACACTTCATTTATTTGGAAACATGGAAAGAAGTTGTTACTTGGACACAACTTGGCAGATTGCCCTTAATATCAGTGGTGCTCTGCCAATTTATGCCATGCTTCTCATTTGCAAAATCCCCCTTACCGAGCCCACTGACTATTCTTTTCAGCAAACTTCATATTTTTTATTTCATTTTTATATTGTCATGAAATGAAAGTAGCAATGATGAGAATAATAGTAGCTATATACTTTACAATGAAAGCAGAAGAGTGTTATAAATTAATAGACTGAAATTAGAAGGATCTATTCCCTATGCACTGTTGAATTTAACTTCTGATTTTTTTTTCTGGACAGGGAGCCCATTTTCCTCTACCAGAGCTGATAACAAACATGTTAATCTGCATCTAACTCTTCATGAGTGGTATTAGCCACCAGCACAAGTCCACTATGGTCAAACTTGAGCTTTATAACTTCTCACCCAAATCTTTCCCAATATTTTCCTTGCTTGATCACCAACTTGCCTACTCTTCAGGCTTTTGACCTGGAAAATCATATGCAACAGAAACTCTCTTCTCAGTCATCACTTTCAGATCTTGATGCCTTTTTTATAGAACTTCTCTAAGAGAAGCCATTCTCATCTATCCACGTTCATCCAGATCTGTCCTACTAAATGCAAACTACTTTTTGGTTTTGTAGCCTTGCATATCTTCAGCCTGTCTCACTGTTCATATGCTGCCTCCAAGCTGGCCTTCCACTTGGCTACTGATGCCAATATTTCTTGGTTTTGATTTCAAACAGTTACTTTTGTGCTTTCCTTTCTGCTGCTCCTAATGCTTGAAAAGAATTTCCTGTAACCAGCCACTAAACAAGTCCATAATCTTACTCTAGACCCTAAAAAGTATTTTTTTTGGTGATAGCTAAAAGAAACCTTGGCAAAACCTAGGTCATTAGTGGTAGATCACTACAGGTAGGACTACCTGGTGTTGTGTTGTTACCTTTGGTATTTGTTTCTCACTCTTTCTATGCCCATAATGTAATTTCATTGGGGCAGAGTGATATGTGCTTTGCTTATGTTGCCACAGCGCATAGCACAAAGGAATCTTCATCCTTAATTAGTGTTCCTAAGTCTGAAGCGAGGTTAGATAAGCCACAGCAGGTTAGGAAATGTCAGAGTGCCAATCCTCACCGATTCTGAGCATGAGTCCTGCCAAAGCTATCAGCCTAGAGAGAACTCCAGTAATTATAGAATGCTTTGGGTTGGAAGGGACCTTAGAGGTGATCTAGACCAACCCCCCTGCAATGACCAGGGACATCAACTAGACCAGGTTGCTCAGAACCCCGTCCAACCTGGCCTTGAATGTTTCTAGGGATGGGGTCTCCACTACCATTCTGGGCAACCCGTTCCTGTGCTTTACCACCCTAATTTAAAAAAATTTCTTCCTTATATCCAATATAAATCTAGTCTCCTTTAGTTTAAAACCTTGCCCTGTCACAACAGGCCTTGTTAAAGAGATTGCCCCCATATTTCCTATAGTCCCCCTTCAAGTACTGGAAGGCTTCAATAAGGTCTCCCCACAGCCTTCTTTTCAACAGCCCCAATTCTCTCAGCCTGTCTTCATAGGAGAGGTGCTCCAGCCCTCGGATCACTATTGTGGCCATCATCTGAAGCCTCAGCTTCTGTTGGAGGGGTGAAAGATGTCACTGAACACCTGTATTATGTGGGCTATCTTCAGCACTGAGGTTTTAGGTCATACATAAAAAATAGTATAAAAGGACTGTGGAAACACAATGACAAAATCTCTGACAATCAAGTTGAGGGGTCTGTGAGACACATCTATTTGAAATTATAGAACAGTTGGGAAAGAGATGTAATGGGACTACTCACAGCTGCAGCAGGTACTGCTGGAGAAATCCTGCAAAAAATGTAGCTAAATATTGGAAATATAAGAAAAACAGGGTAAATTAGGATTAGATGAACATTAGCATGACTGGGGAGCTGTAGTATTCAGCTGATGAACAATGTGTGCCAGAAAAAGGACAAAGGTAAGCTGCAAGATCAGGCTACACTTCAGTTAACCTAGAAAAATGTCCCAGTCTTAAAGATATGAGATGACAATTTCACTCCATGTTTTCTCATTCCTTGCTGCAGAACAAAACTCCAGGAAATAGGGATGTTACCTGCAGATGAACTTTGTGTTTTTATAAATAATAGATGGTCCCGTGCCCAGGTTTAGTGGTTTTGCACCACCCAGACAAATGCTGACCTGGGCATAAAACTTCTCTAGTGTGAAGAGAAAACTGACTCAGAAGCCTGAAATGCAAAGGCAGTTCCACAAGAAATGTGGAGGTGAGATACTGAGAACAGAAGGGATTACCAAAGGACGGTGAGATGAGGAAACAAAAGACAAAAAATGTATGCTAGAAAGGCTGATTAGTTGAGAGCTTGTTTTTCTGAAAAAAGAGAGAAAACAGGAACTTGAATACAGATGGCTAGATGTTACAGAGGACAGGAATGGGTGATGATGGGGGAGAGAAATGGGGAGAGTATGGATCTTTTTTTTTCTTCTGAAATGTCTATTTATAGCTTTTCAATGCTCTGATAACAAACTTATGTTTTGGATAAACTGCTGCAAGTCAACCCCTCTGACTTTTAGTAGTTCTTCATTTTTAGAGAAAAATTAATGTCACTGTTTCTGCATGCAGTCATAAAATGCATAGTCAAGCTTTCAAGCAGTAGCATACTTGAGGTCATAACAACTTTTATACCTCTTCAGGAACATGAATCTTAAATTCACTGTCTGTATTTTCCTGTGATCAGGGAACACAATGGCTAAAAGGGGAAGTTGTTTTTCCAAACTATGGAACAGAGAGTATAATGTTGGAGAGTAAACCAGATTGCTTATATTCAAGAAACTTGAAAAGTACTTTAAAATACAAAAGAAAAACACCCTTTCCTTAGGACTTGCAAAGACTTTGCATCTTTTCTGGTTTATAACAGACTTGTAAAACTTAAGCTTCTTTAATTTAAAGCTCCTTTTATTTATTTTCACTCAGTTTTTTTAAAGCAATAATTTTTTCATGGGCTTAAGAAGTAAACAACAAGTCTTAAAACAACTAGTTCTCTGTAAACTGCTCTTCTGAGATTCCCACCTTGAGTTAGCTATGAAAAGAATGAGCAGTCCTTAGAGTACAGAGGGAAACTAACACCCCTGCCCATTGTCAGTTTGTGATGTAGTGAATACCAGTTGAATTAGTCTGAATGCTTTCTGTGGTGAAAAGTGTTAGAATTTACTTCAGACTGTAAAGAGTCAAATACTTAGAAAAGAAACTCCAACAAACTGTAAAATGCTTTATTAGTGTTGTCAAAAATTAGTCACTATAGATGAGCAAGAACTCAGATTTTCCCTTGTGGTGTGTTGCTTGCGAGAACAGTGCAGACTCTGTCACACAAGTCTGAATCACAGGCAATCCACACAATGTAGTATGGAATCACATTGTCCCTATACTGGCCTTTGGGAAAGATGGATGTCTTGGAGGTCCTTAGTCCAAAGAGACTGCAAGCAATGGGTCCAGGTAGATCTCATGACCAAAGTAGACATATCTCTAAAGCCTTTTATTCTAGGTCTGTCTCCCCTCTTACCTATGTTGGGTCCACTGTGATGATCAAGAAATAGAAGGGAGTACTCCCTACAACCTTGGGGATGTTGGGCGTGTAAAACTAGATTTTCTAGCAGTGTGCAATAAGAAAAATGGCCGAGGGAAACATCTTGCTCTCACCTCCCTCCCCTTGCCAAAACCCACCACAAAACCCAAGAAATACTGTACACAGGCCAGGGACAAACTCACTGTTTATTTCAAGCTACTGTTAAGAAGCTGTTATTTATTTAAAACTTCAAAGTTACAAAATCATAAGCATAAAAATCAACAAATGATGTACTTTTTACCCCCCCACAATACAAACCACAGTATGACAAATTAGCAGGGGCCTGCAGCAATCAGAAAAACCCAAACCTTTGCTCTTTCTTCACAGAGGTTTTAAGAATAAAACTCATAAATATTGAAACTACCCAGGACAGTAGATGAAGGAGCTCAGTGTCACTCTCAGAACCTGGCTTTCCCTTGACTGCTCTCATAGTAAAGCTTTTCAGGTTGGATCCAAAGACTTGTGCATGTAGAAATATCTTTGGTTTTATTCAGTACCAGCCAATAGTTGACAAAATACTTCTAATATGACAATGATAATTTACACATTCTCCTTCATAGTAGGCATCATGTACCTGTAGTACTAGCCTGACTGCAAGTGAAATGAAAGGAGGAAGGAACCAATGCTCTATTTTTTGCCCTCAGCCTGTTTGTCTTGTGTATTTATATGCATTTTGGGTAGAATTCCTCCTTGGCAACAATGCAGCAGCAGTAATATGGGGAGAACAAGACTGGATATGGCAGAAAACATGGCTGTACAGGCTGTGGTCATTCCATGTACGTATTTTAGAATCTCTGCAGGCAAGACCACAGTCAATACTTAAGTCTGGGTTGTGTGTTGGTATGGGTGCCCAAGAAGAGCCTATCACTTGGCATATCCAAGAGGCCTGCCTTGCAGTGTCTCTGGCTTCAATGTGGCAGCCCACAAAATATCCTCAGGGTCATAGACATCTCCCTTATTTCACAGTCCATATCACAACAAGGTGTTGGAGTCCTCCTGAGAAGGTCCTTGGGTTTGTCTTCTCTGCTCTTTGTGGCCTTCATGATATAAACAGGGCTAAACACTTGAGGCCTGCTTGTCCCAGGCATAACTGCACGTGAAACATATGAATGCTCAATCCTTTGCTACCGGGCAGAGCGTGCCCTGCCCAAAGGCTGAGCTTGACTAGTGGCTCTAAATCCTTCATACTCGGCACAGCCACTGTCTCAGCCTACAGGCTAGAAAAGAAAGTGGTGGAGGAGGTAAGGACTTGGGTATCAGGTTGGGAAGAGGGATGAAATCTCCCTCTCACTTTAGCAGTCCTGCCAGGCAGAGCCTTTAGACTTTGGTAATAAAGAAGGTAAAATGTCATTTGGTTTGAATGGGCAGTTTTTCTGCATGCCTTTTGGTGTTAGTTTCCCTTGTTTAGTGTGTGGGTATCATACATGAAAACGGGAAAGAGAGAAATACTTTAGAAAAACAAACAAACAACTCCTCCCTCTCAAAAAAAAAAAAAAAGAAAAAGAAAAAGAAAAAGCAATAAGAGACTGTGGTTGTAAAACCACAAAAATTGGCAATGAGGCTCCAAGGCAAGTGTAAGCCTTGAAATTTCTTTTAGCTCTTAAAAAAAATAGTCCAAACCAGAAAAACCCCAAAGCACAACAACTCTCTTTCCATGGATTCCAGCTTAATGATGCTCCCCCACACTTTTTTTTTTTTAGGAAGATTTAAAAGATTTTTTTTAAGCTGTGGCTTAAGTATTTTTTGCTGCTTTATTTTCCATGAAGAATTTTGAATTATTTTTTCCTGTTTGATTTTTGCTTAGAAATTTAAGAAATGCCAAGTCTGCTCTGTTATGGTTTTCCCGGTGATTTCCTGGATATCTCAGAGGATAGGTATCAATTTCTTTCTCAACAGAGCAGCAGGAGTGAAAATGTTGATTCTTTAACAAAGAAAATCTTAATCAAAGCCGGTGTTAGATGCTGAAAATAAAAATTAATTTAAAGCAAAAAAAGAAACAAAGGCTTTAGAATAGTCTTACTTTGCAGTTTATTTTCCCCAGTTGTTTAGTTTTCCCTCACTTCACTTTCGTAATATCATGTGGTCAATCATGACAGTCTTTGACAGCAGACTTTCTAATACAAAGGGAGAAAAGTAAGGGGAAAGAAAAACATACAATGAGGGCTGATATTTAGAGAGGAGCTGTTCCTTGTGCTTCCAGCTCTGCATGTAACATGCCCTATGACCCTTTTGTGCTTCAGTTCCTCATTAGGTAAAGTATGGATGAGAACACTTACACTGTTTTTTGTCAAAGTGCACTGAGGTACAAGGATGTAAAATTCTTCACAAATTATTCTTGTGTGTTGGAGAAATGGTATTTGATTCTGTTTGTATTTGAGGGTAACACAGCCCTATTAGCCTTTGTTGGCACCTGAAGTACACAAAGTAAACAAAGTATATTAATGGGGAAAAGCAAATCTGATAATTTAAAATGGTGTCCCATTTAACCTGGTAGCCTTATTTGATTTTAGTGTTACAAATAAAAAAATTCTAGATACCAGTATCTTGTCCCTGTAAAGCATCTCCTTTTTGCAGGTTACCAAAGGGGTGGAAAATAAAAAAAGGCATTTTCAGTTGCATCTCTGAGGAAGAGGATATCATTGATCAGTTTTGGAAATCTTGGCCGATAATCAGTTGTGGGTGAGAGTGGTCATGGTAGGAGGGGAAATGCAGGGCAAAGTGCATTTTTGACTATTGATGATGCTATTTTTTCAGCATGAGCCGATGAGAATCTGTAAATGCTGAATGAGGCAGTAGTCACCTCTGGAGGCCAAACCACAGAAAGATCCCTCATAAAATGTGGTGATTCAACCGTATGGACACTCTCTAATGGCATAGGTCTTTAGTACACGTGTCTCAAAGAGGCTAATTTCAAACTAATTCCAGCATAATTACCATGAATTAATGCCTCAGGATTCCAAAACTCATTGTATTATGTCTGAGACCAAAGGTTAATTATAAGCACTGCAGACATTAAGGTAAATAGTGCTATATGGTTTCATGACCTTTATTAACATTAAAAAAAATAAAATCCATTGTAATTAAAATGACCTGTATATTACAAGAAAAGGGCTGAGGTTCCTAAAGTAAGGTTTGGGTAAGAATTGTCCAAGTCAAAAGAGATCTTGAACTCTTTCCTTCCCTCTGCCCCCAGCTGAAAATGGATGGTTCCTACATTTCATGGGCATTGATTTATGAACACAGATAAATTAAACTGAGATGTTGAAATGATAGACACTGACAGCTCACCCCTGTGCTCTACTTTTTTCAGGGAAGTTGCTGTCCATCTGGCAGGAACGGCTAGACGCCATAGGCAGATTCTGCTGAGAAGCCAAAGGTCATTGGTAAAGCAAGTGGTAGTTTGAAGCAGTAGTTGACTATTCACTTTATCAGAAGAGCATGCATCTGAGGAAAAAGGACTCCTTGGACACTCAGATTACACAAAGAGACCTGTGTATCTTCTCTCTGCTCCCAGGACGTCTTGTGCATTTTGTATGAAATTGCTGCTTCATGCAGTACAGAAAAAGTCAGGGAAAAAGGGATGCCTCCTTACTTCCAAGTAAGCTACCTACTGATCTTGCTGTGCTTCAGTTTTTGATGTCTGTTTTGGGTCCAGAGCTTCCTGACTGTGCTCGAGGCATTGAGCATACTTGTAAGTAGGAAACTTTCTTTGGAGATGTGACTTTGGCTCCCTTGAGCTAAGGGAAAAAATGAGATCCTTTACTGCCTGGGCAACCACTGGGAGATTGTATGAAGACATGAAACCATCTGCTTTCCCAACCTGTTTTTAATAGAAAAGTGTGAACCATGCTTATTTTTTTTTTTCAGAGACACATCTGTAACATGAGTATAGGCTTCCGGGCTGCAGATACCCTGTAAACCAAACTGCCTCCCTGAATGAGCATGATTTAAGGCCTAGACTTCTTAATATTTCTCCGTGGCCAGTTCTAGGTGGTTGCCTCCTGAATATGTTGCCATCAAGTGCTTGCATGGTGTGTTCACTGCTTTGGATTAAATTCTGAGGCACTAACTTATCCTGTGAATTGAACAGAGAGCCTGGCACTCCATTCCCTTTCTGATTTTTCCTGTGGGATCTGAGGTACTGAAAGCTAGGTGTTGTACTGCGCAGCACTGAAGTAACTAAATCTCTTGCTGGATCTTGTCCAATTTAGCTACAATGCAAATTAACAAACTTTACTTGTGAAGCATGGCTGATAGTTTTTATGCACATTTTAAAAAATAAAAAGGTCTTAGTAATTGATATGTTAGCAAGAAGCTCATTCTATATAGGATTCTGGAAGGATTACACTGCAGAAGAAGCAAGAGAACCCCATTAAACTGCCAAAATGTTCATATCATGAAATATCAGCACACAAAAATATAAAAGCAAAACTCAAAGGAGAATCAACAACACACAACTGTTACTGGCATTCTTCCTGGGATATATTTTTTTCTTGCCTTCCTCATAAAAACAATTAAGAAAGGACAAGTAGCTTACCAGATTTGCTGGTATGCTCTGCGAAGTCTTTATGGTTAGCATGTGAGTCTCAAGAGCATGCAAGTGAGTCCTTTTCATATGCACATGCATGCTATATGAGTTGCTGTCTGGAGGTCTGTTTTCTCTTGCCTTGCACCTCGTATTTCCCTTCCTACCACTAGAATAAGCATGTAAATATCAGAATATTAGCAATTTATGTACCAATGTAAATGACTGCACAGAAGGAACTGGGTAATTTTGCAGTTGTGATACCCCTAGTGGAAATAATTATCTCCAAACACTATAAATCACATTTTACTATAAATTACAGTTTAAAGAAGTGCATGTTAAAGTAGACGTGCCTGTTTAGTGGCAGGTCTGCTTTCTCTCAGGAGTCAGTGTCTGAATGATAGGTTATCCTGCTACCACTTTTTTGCATTGGTCCTGTATTACTTCTTCCCAGCTTGCCTCCTGCTGAAATAATTGTGGTGCTAATAACAATGTGTGGGGAAATGACCAGATGTGCTAGCTTTCTTAGACAATTATACCAGTTTTTCCAATTTTCCAGACATTTTTTCATTTCTTTATTAACTCACCGGTGCCAGGATTTGGATTTTTCCAGTACATAAATTCTAATTAGTAAGCCAGAGGATTGAGTGCTCCTTTTTACTCCTGATGTGTCATTTCCCCTCTGTTCTTCCTTAATTGGCATTTTGAAAAGCCATGCCTTGTGTTTTTAAGGGTAAAAAAAGAAATACAGGAGTATTCTGGGACAGAAATGGAAATCTGGTAAAGGGACGAATAATGAGAAGAAGGTGTACTTGGGATCAGGGCCATCTGTTTGCTGTAGGATTGCAGGAGATGGAGGCCTGCAGAGTGGCTGAGCTACCTCTTCGTGGCACCAGGTGTGACTGAATCACATCTTGCCATGCCCATGTTGCCATCTGCTTGCCATGGGCACAAAGTGAGTTTATTAAATGATGCCAGCCCTGAGGAGCATCTATACTGATTGATTCCTTGAGCAAAGTCAGTGTTCAGTGCACTGCTGATATGAGTTGCTCTTACAGGCTTTCCTTACAGCCTCTGTTTCTGATAATCAAGGGCCAGAAACAGAAGGGAGGAGGAGGAGGCAGAGGCTTGTCAGGAGTGAGGGTATCTTCAGATTTTGAGTTTAAGGACTCTTTCAGCCTTAGTATATACTTAGGGATGCCCTTGGGTTTGCAGAGGGTTGGCAGGGCAGGAGAAGTGGTTGTGAGTCCCGGGGAGGATGAAACACTGTATCGTGTCTGAGAGATGTGACTGAGTGGGTTAACTGTGGCAGGGGAAGGGAACTGGACAAAAAGGTGTTTCTCTGGAGAGATAGAATTAGAGGGGACTGAAGAGGTGCCACCTGGGTGGCAGAAGGAAGGTAATCAATTTATGAGTGAGGTCAAAAAAGTTGTGTGCTCCTGTTGGCATTGGTAAGTTGAGGTTTGAGGCCAAAAAGGTCCATCAAAACATGAGATGACAAAGTGGGGGTTCTTGCCCCTTTGTACTGGACAGTTTGCATCCTGGGAGGGACAAGGGGAGAGTGTGAGTAGAAAGTGGTGCCCTTTTTCAGCTTCTACCAGGGTGCTATAGAGGATAGAGGTAAGGGAAGCAAGACTGATACTTGCAGACCCACAACTTATTGTGGATGCCAGCTGGTAAGAAGGGAAATAAATAGCAAGAGTTTCTGTCAGCTAGGAAAGGGTAACACCGTTCAGATATTACCCCATTTCCATAAAGCCCTGTCCAAAACTTGAATCTTTTGAGGTTCAGAAAAGGATGATTAATTTCTGTTTCATTTTTTTTGTGCTAATGCATTAATTGTTTCCAGGCAGACTGGGAACAGCAGAGCCAAGATATTGCAAGGAAGGCTGCAGTCCAGGTAATTTGAGGGCTGTCAGGAGGCTGAGAAGCACCAGAGTTCATGATAAAAACTGGAGTCTTTCATTCTCCAAAGTGTTTCATAGGTCCAGGAGGTCTGAACAGAGCCATGTTTTGGGGTGCTCAAAGAGAAAGACAGACAAGAAGGGAAGTGTCAGTGTACTCAGGAGTTATTCCAGCACTGCTGGGCTGCCTTTAAAGGGAACCTCAGGAATTTGTCTCCTGACCCTGAGGACCATTATTCTGGCTCCTAAGATCATCCTCCCAAGGCAAGATCAGTCCTTAGCACTGCATACTAGCATTCCTTGTCCCAAGACACAAGCATTACCTTTTCTTATGACCCAGTTGCATGCTAACATCCTTGGCTGCATGCATGTGGGTGGCCCTCTTCATTAACCAAAGCTTGAGCCTGTTACCTATTTACTACAAACTTGCTTGTTGCTGGTTTAAAACCTGTCATTGCAGACTTCATGCTTACGAAGTACTCTCCTGTTTTAGCTGCTTGATTTGGTGTGTTCTCCCAGTATGAATACTGGAAGAAAAACAGCATAACAGTCTTCAGGGGGTTGCATCGCCAAATCCTGCCCTGCCAGTCAGCAACAGCACAGTATCACCAAACCACAAGAGCTTTTATATGAGGCTTTTATTTAAAGGAAATAAAAAAATGCTGGCTTTAGTCGTATTGATTTCTCCTTTTTATTAGCTTTTAGGGAATGAGCAACAGCTCACTGAGCTGTGTTTTTAACAAATACAGGTTATGAAATAAGTGTATTTCATTATTTGCTCATTTTGCAATGAAAGGCTCTCCAAATCTGCCTCCTAAATGGTTTAACTCAACATTAGAATTGATGCTGCCAAATACTGACTGATTCAATAGACGATGAGTTTCAAATTCCTCTTTTACATGAGGAATGTGATATAGAACAATGACCTCAATTTTCAGCTGTGTCCTCAGATTCACCTCTTTTTTGGCTGTCTCTTTTTCTTTTTCAGTATCTTATCGTAATTTTTCAAGTCCTGAGGGTCTTATAAGGGCACTACTGTTTAATAATTAGACACTATAGTACTGGTGGGTCTTCTGGTGACATCTTTTACAACTAATGAGTAGTTAATAGAATGTAATTAGAAACTCTGATCCTTAGACCCTGACCTGTCTAGACCTTGTATACAACTAAGTGACCAGACAGCCGTTAACACTCATTAGGAGTTATCTGCACCCCACTTCACAAAGCTATGCGAGGAAACTGTTTAGATTTAGCCTCAAGCCACCTGCTTCGTAATCTGTTGCTGTGCACTTGGTTGATCCCGCTGTCCTTATAGTAACTGGAAAGCCACCAATGATTTCATTTTAAAGCAAATATTCTAATTCAGGAAGCATGGAAGGGAAAGCTGGATGCTATATTTGTCAGCGTGTGACCTCCAGAAAGCCTGTAATTAGGAAAGATTACTTTAATGCTATGGAGAAACTGGTCACATCATTGTAAAACTGAAGAAAAACATTTAAAGAAAGTTAGGAAAATCAGCTAAAATGTATTTTGATACAGTATATTCAGCTCGGATATATCTCATAATGCTCTTTTTACAGATAATATGTTTGTCTTGGTCTTATTTCTGGAAGTCCCTCGTATCTTTAAAGCAAATTAACACTTTTTACTATTAAAAAAAATCTATATATGCATTTCTGAAGAATGGCCTATTGGGCATACCACTAAGAAACACAGGGAGCAGTTTTCTTTCTTCTTAATTAATTTTTGAATGTATATGTTTCTGTATTGTCAAATATTGTTAAATATCCTTTTACCTAGTCCACATACTTATTGCCTCTTTCTTACTTTTTCCCACTTTAGTTTCATCCTAATGAATTAACTAGTTGTTCTCTGAGTTTTTAACTCAGACTTAGGAATCCATTACAATCCCACACGTCTGGGGGTTTCTTAAAGATAAATGTGGCAAATCATGCAACAAAGGAAAGGAAAAATTAAATTATTAAGATTTTTTTGATAAATTTGCAGTGGCTTAGGAAAAGGATCCAAATACATTCTTAATATATTTGATCTTAATCCTTTCTGGAGACTATTATATGGCATATATAGAAGACAAATTTTGTTTAAGAAAGTGTCCAAACGATCTTGTTAATGATAATACAACATTTCAATTATTTGTCTTTTGAAAAGTGGTCTGTTTTGAGACGTTAGTTGCAAATAGAGGAAATGAGGTGTTGATGTAGTAAGGAATAATTTACTGTGTCTGGAGAGTTCTAAAGCGAAACATCTGGATCAATTTGTTTACAGAGTCTCTGTAGATAAAAAGCACTATCTCTCCAAGGAATCAGTTTGTGCCCTTTCTGAAGAATCATTAAGAAAAAAGGAAAGTTGGCTATCATCATACACAGAAAGCTCCTGGGAATTTATTTATTAAGGAATCCAAAGAAGGTTTAAAATCCTGTTTCATGGGAGATCAGCTAGTTGCTGAAAATGTGGCGTGGTATTGTGATCTTAATTTAGCCTAGCCTGCCCTGTTTATCTGCTTCCCCACACTCCTCATCTTAAAAAATAATACATTTTAGCAGCTGAGAGTAAACACAGCATGTTAGAGATATGCCAGAGCTGGATGTGGAATGGACATAAAACCTTTGGTTTCACGTGGACATGAACATTCTGTGATAATTTAAGCATTCTGTAATATAAGAAATAAATGTTTCTTTTCATTTTGAAGGTCCAGCTCTTGGTACTGTTGAATTCTGTGGGAGATGGCCCCCAACGATGTATAGGTTGAACCTGTGCTTGAAATGTTCTTTAGCAAAAGAGCAAAATGAGCTTTTTTGTATTTAGGTGCTGTAATTTGGAAGAGCATAGAACTCTATTTTCTGATATTGCATCTGCTCTTGAAAGGTATTTTGGGTTCCTCCTTTGACAAGTGTAGCCACAGCCATTAATATCATCAGAGTGAAGTTTGCCATGGCTTTATTACTAGGTTAAGATACAATGGTAATTTTATTTAGAATGCTGATAGAGTCTCCTGATGGGAATGTAGGTGTTCTGAGTGTAAAGAAGTCTTTGAAAGTCTTCTGTTATAGTTAGTACAAGCAACAGTTTAGTTATGTTAGACATTAGTTATGGTCATAGTTCCTGAGGTCTGTACCTGAATGTTGTATATTTTCAAGAGCTGCTTCATGTGCTTCCCTGATTTGTGGTATGTTTTTCAAATGTTTTCTGCCTTTACAGGATTTTATCTTGAAAAGTGAGTCTGAGCCATGACAGATGAAGAATTACTGGTATTTTCCTCTAATAGGACACTTCTTACAGATCTTGTATATGACCTTCATTTTTTCTGTTCCAAGTTTACCTTTTAGGCATCCTTTTAGTTAGCATACTGATGCAGAATACTGACATTGAAACTTAATTTTGTGGTTAGAGATTTGACATGCTCAGATACCTCTGTTGTTTTCTTGAAAAGGTCAGAAACATGGGCTGATATTGCCTGTATAGCTATTCTTTTTCAACTCCAAGGGACATGTCTCTCCCAGTAGTAAATTTTTTCTGCTCTTGAAAGAAGTGAAATCATCGTCCCTCCTATGGAACATTATCCTTGGACCTCCAAGTGAATTAAACAACAACGTACAAGAAGAATGGCTCTGGGACAGAACTTGGGTCTAATTCCATCCTAAATTCGGTTATGAATCTGAAGGTTGTGGTTCAGGCAAACTTCAGAGCCATATAAATTCTATTGCAACTCAGCATTGGCTTCCACAAAGCCCAGCTGAGAGTCCTGTTGTTGTTGACAGTATACTGAGCTTATAAAGAATCTGGGCTCAGCACAAACAAACAGGATCATTATATAAATCAAAAGAAGATGAAAGTAGAACCCACATCTTTCAGCTCGAATACTAAACGTCTGCCAGGAGGAATAAAAGATACTTCCTGTAAGGGTGATGAGTTGCAATTTCCTTTTCAGTTCTCTTATTTTACATAGTGAAGAGAAGAGGGGAATGGCCTGATTAAACCGTATGGGTATGGATTCCTTCTCATTCCAGCATGTAGGTTTATTTAAAATTAGCATGCAGTTCTTGCTATTTTTAGTTCATTTTATGACCATTACACCAGCCCTATGAAATGATACTGGTTATCTCCATCCTGGAGTTGTGAAAGGAAGAAAGAGAATATTTGTCTTCCCAAGAAAACACAACAAAGTCATTATGCTTGCCTGGATTAGATGTCCTGCTGTTTCTAGATCATACAGTATTTATTTAATCCTGTGTTCTCTTGCAGAGGGAGTGTGTTTTCATGCAGATGCTGAGTAATCGCCCAGTTGAGTGGAGGACATTGCAAAGATTTGGAGTTTTGCGCAGTGTTTCTGTTTCTTGGTGTGGACAAGTGAGGTGTGTGCATAATAACTGGTTAGTGAGGTGTATTTATACATTTGTTGGTAACAATTAAGCAATAGATTCTATGATCTGCAGCAGTCATTAAATATATATTTTATTATAAAGTGGTTTAATCACACAACCCAATGTTTTAGGTTAGCTTTGCAGATGTGTTTTCTTTCATAGGTCATTTAAAACCAGAAAAGCAATTTAATACTTTATTTTGTTGATTAGTGAAATACTCATGTTGTTCTGGTAATTGCTGAAGAAATTAATGGAGTTTTTGGAAAAGGTTCTATGATAAGTAAGAATCTAGACTGAGATCCAAAAAAGCACTTAGATGCCTAAAGAAAAACTTAGGCAGAATCTAGGTACCTAAATCCAAAAGAGTGATTCAAATGGCCGGTGTGGAGCCACAGAGACTCTGCACGGCTGAGGCTGCTTAGGTTGCTGAAAGCCCAATGTTCTGCTAATGCATGTGCTCCGCAATGTTGTTTTTGTGGAGCTGAGCACTGAGCAGTCTTTTCCCTTTCTAAGATAATGTGGTAGTCATAAACTAATTGTCCCACTACCTATCTCTCTTTTAGGAATTTAAATCTGGTTGCTACACTAGTCACCTATGTACTGGTAGTATGGAATTCACAAAACACGATCTTCATTTTCATTCAAAATGGAGGCCTCTTGTTTGTTGATGTAATATAATAGGATTTGCAGCTTCATTTATTATTGATTACAGATACCTACTGTATCTTTGTAACAATAATAACAACCACCACATTGTCTATCCATACCACAGTTGAATAATTTAACCAATTAAAAGGAGTTTTAAGAGATTTTTAGCATGCTGCCTGTCCCTGAGTTTGTCTTGATCCTGTTGATTATATTCAGGTCCTTTTATTAGAAGTGGTTGAATTACTCTTTATTGATGCTAACTTAAATAAATCAGACTGGAACTGGTCTACTCATTGGAGGATCCCACCAGATTTGCTGATTTCAACATTGGCAAAAAACTTAAAAATCAGTTACCTCTTACTCCCATTTCCATCGTCTGTTATTCTGATTTAACTTCCAAGTCTCTGCAAAGAGGCGTCTTTTTTTTATGGCTTCTTTCTGCTGTAGACATGAGATGGTTGAAGAGAAACGTATAGTTCTCTACTATATTGGGTCTTGCTAGAGTAAACTGGGAGATACAGACTGCCATCAGACTTTAACTAATTTTTAGGACCAGAACTTTACTAATGTGTCTCGTGTGATGAAGTGCCTGCTAGACCTGCTTATTGTATTTTCACTTTTGTGAATGCTGGTATTTTACAGAAACTGAGCCTATTTTCAGTTGTTTAGGAGAGAAGCCGGCACAACTATGCCTGGGAAATAAATCTTTCATAAAAATATCTGATTTGGTGCCTGCCTTTCTCTCACAGATGGTAGACAGGAAAGTGGACAGATACCACAAACCTTAAAAGGTAACACCTTGGAGTTTCAAGCCTATGTACATTTCTTATGTATGTTGGAAATAATTTTTTTTTTGCAAGCATTATTTATGCAATCGATGACCTTACTGAGGTTTTAGTTTGTACAAAACCAAAAAAAAAGGCAGTCAGGAAGGAGGCAGGATAGTACTGAGACAGTGCTGGTAGAGCGAAGATTTAATGAGTAGTATTAGGAAGACACAGCAGTACTTGTATGTAGTAAAGTAATGGAACCTTTCTTCAACATATTCTGAGAGTATAATATCATCAGGCAGGCTGCTGCTGCTCCTAATATACAGTATCCACCAGACACAGAGATCTAAAAATGGCTATGACAGTGAACAGCATCAGCCTAATCCACCACAGCCCCTGAAAGATCCACTGCAGCCCAGCCACATACTTGATAATCAGATTGGTTACAACTGTCTGTAGCCATGAAGAAGTGAGAAGAGCTGCTGTACGGCAAAGAAATGTATTGTGGCTGGTCCATCAGCTCAGAGGGCAGAGTATGGAAGTGAATGCCCAGAGCTCCTCTCTTCACACTGCAGGCTGCTGCTTGCTAGAAAGAGAAAGTTGCAATACTGTTTGAATTTCTATAGTATTCAGCTGCACAGAAGGGTTTTCCATTGACAGGGTGAATAAATAACGTAGAGGATTTAACTGACCATTGCTATGATGTACTGCGGCCTCTGCGAGGCCCTTGACCAAGTTCCACATGGCATTCTGATTTAAAAATGATTAGTACTATGCAAAATCAGTGTAGTTCATACAGTATGAATTAAAAACTGGTTAGCTGATAGGTCATAAAAAGTAATTATGGAATTCTTCCCTGAGGAGAGTGCTTCTAGTGCAGCCTGGCTTTCAATTTCTTTATCAAGGCTTTGGAATAAAATATGACATTACAGCTAATAGAATCTGCAGATGGAATAAAAAAGAGCAGAGAAAGAAATATTATTTATAATTGCAATTGTCTTAGATTTTCCTCCAGATTCTGCCTTTAAAATTCTGGCTGAACCATTGTGCAGGTCTGTGGAGTGTGGATCTGGTCACATTTAGCTGCCATTAGTATGAGTTTACCTACCTATATCCACAACCCAAAGCCTTGATAAATGCACCTTTCTGAACAATATAGATCATTATAGGTAAACTAAGGGTCATATATCTAAATACAACAAATGTTGGTATGCTTAGAAGATAAAACTCTGTATTAAATATTCTTGAATAATATTCAGAATAAAAAGTATATAGCTAATTGAACATGAGCATTCCCTGTAGTGGTGTTACTGAAAGGGCTAAAAACAATGCTTGGATAAAATTAAAGGGGTCTATAAAATAGAATAAGAAGGATATATTACCTTTGGATGTGGCATCAGGGATACCGCTGACGAAACACTGTGACCAATCCTATAATCATTATTTTCATAGTGAAGTTGGATGGGGTAGAACTAACATGCACAAAGCAATATTAGAATTTATAAAACATAGGTTTCTGATAAATAATCTTTGTGAATTTAGCTGTGTCTGTTAAAAGTTTTATTTCCTCTGTACGCTAGACAAACAGCCTTGAGTACTAATGTCAATGGTAATTAATAGTGAAGGAGCAATTTACCTAGATTTGTGGTGCATTTTCCACTTTTAAATCAAGAGTGAATTGCTTTCTAAAACAGATCTGCAGCATAGATGGTAGCAGTGTCCAGGTATAGGAGTAACAGAGGTATTGTGAAATGAACTGCTATAGCTAATAAAGTGTAGAAGATCTGATACAACTAGCTCATCATAATTTTGCTCGTACAGACCTGTGATGCTAGATAACATGTGTAATCCAAAGAGGACAAGAATTTGGTACTGGTACAACTGAGTACAGTTACTACTTTATTTTAAATCATAGAATCATAGAATGTCCTGAGTTGGAAGGGACCTGTAAGGATCATTGAGTCCAACTGTCCCTGCATAGGACAACCCCAAAATTCACACCATGCGTCTGAGGGCTTTGCCCAAATGCTTCCTGAATATTGTCAGTCTTGGCACCATGACTACCTCCCTGGGGAGCCTGTTCCACTACCATCTGGGTGAAGAACCTTTTCCTAATATCCAACCTAAACCTCCCCAGGCACGTCTTCCTGCCATTCCTTTGCGTCCTGTCATTGGTCACCAGAGAGAAGAGATCAGCGCCTGCCCCTCTCTACTCATAACCAGAGTTGAGGTCTTGCTGACAGTTTTCCTCCTGTTACCATAGATTTTAAACTTGACTGCTTCATGGTCGCTGTGGCGACCAATTGCCACGTCACCCACGAGACCCTCTCTGTTAATAAGCAGCAAATCAAGGAAGGCATCTTTCCTGGTCGGTTCTCTTAGTACCCGTACCAAGAAGTTATCATCTAGGTGGTTTAGGAATCTTCTGGAGCTGTTTGTACCAGGTATGTGGTATTCCCAGTTGATATCTGGCAAGTTGAAGCCCCCCATAAGGACAAGAGCGGATGACTTAGAGGCATCCCTTAGTTTCTTAAAGAATAACTCATCGGTGTCATCCTCCTGGCTGGGTGGTCTATAGTAGACTCCCATGACAACATCCACTTTATTCGTCTGTCCCTTAATCCTTACCCAGAGGCTCTTAACTGTGCCATTGCCAACCACAAGCTCCCTGCATTCCAGCTCCTCTGCTACATACATGCCACCCTCCCGCCTTGCCTGCCCTGCCTATCTCTCCTGAAGAGCCTGTAACCATCCATCATGGCACACCAGTCACCTGACTCATCCCACCAGGTTTCACTTATGCCAATGATGTCATATCTCTGGACTGGGCCAAGGCTTATAGCTCCTCTTGCTTGTTCCTAATGCTGTGCACATTTTTGTAGAAACACTTCAAGTGCAGTTCATTGTGCCCATTGCCACATGGAGCAGTCGAAGAATCTCACTAGCATGCAGTTCCTCAAACTTTGGTGTGCATCACAGAGGCTTGTACTTTTGTTGTTGCAAGCTCTATTTCCACCTTAAGAAAAAAGGGAGAATTCTGAGGCAATAAACCAGTGAATTCTTAATGTTATTACCTTTCCACCAGCAAGACTCACTTCATGATGTACAAATAAACTAAAACTCGCTAATCGGATTACTTATAATATTCAGAGAAGTGCCGTTCTTATGCTCTACTGATGGAAAGATACTTAAATATGGTGCATGGAATTAGGAAAGAGTAGCAAAAGTGTTTCAGAAACTACACTGAGATTTAAGTCTTTTTTTGACTTCTGAATGCTGTTATTTTAAATTTTACCTGTCCACTTGGGAAACAAAAGTGCCTTCCTAAGGCTTCATTCATACATGCAGTTTTATTCTACCCTGTAGTAGTTTCCAAAAAATTCTAAGTGTTCTGGAACATTTATGTTTGCATCTTTAGTGCCCCAGACAAGGAGCTACATATTTTTGTTTATTGTATCTGGATTTGTAGTAAAAAAAAAAAATCAAAATTAATCTATATGATGGCTAGTAGCAAAAATGTAATGAGAAAATTTGATGACAAATTGTTATTGTTCTTTAGCTGATGAGCTATTTCCTTGTTCTGCTGTGAAGTGGATGGTTTGGAGCATACCTGAACAAGCTGGAAAACCCTACAAGATTTCTGACTGGAAATGGCATCATATTAATTGAAGGTTGATTAATGTAAAATAAGTTTTGAGACCCATAGGATGGGCAAGTGGCAGGACTAGAGGATTTATAAGGAAGCTGACAGAAATCAGACCTATCTGATTTCATTTGTTCTAAGTATATTTAACAGACTATCAGTCACTATCGTCACTTTTAGTATGAGACATGATACAAGTGGTTTATTGCGTTTTCTGAACAGCTTTATACATTTCAGAAGAGCAAGGGATTACATTTTCCTCACCCAAATGTCTGAAGACCAGATTAAATCTTCTATTTCTTCCAGAGAGGCCAAGATTTTCCAGGGTTTTCACTGCTTGCACTGATTTATAGCATGGGCTGAAGTCCACTTGCTGGACAGGAGCAATCCCTACTCAGTATGTTAGGTATTACACAACTTGTCTCACTGATGTGTTGGTTGCATCTCATTGACATGAGAGAAACTGGTTAATTCTTTTAGTTTAGTGTCTTCTAGGAATTGTGTTAACCCATGTGCATGAAGTTCAGCTATAAACTGTAAAGACAGCACTGCTGGATTAAAAAGTTAGTGTGACCCCCTGCTCAGGGTAACCTCCATCATGGTTTTGCTCCTTCACTAGCAGACCTTGGGGAGCAGAGTCCAGTGGACACGAGCAACTGATGTTGGTGACAGCCCAGACAGGTATAGGAGAGGACTTCAGGGTGCAGCCTAACAGCATTTGAACAATCAGTCCCAGGGATTTTCTCGCAGGAAATTACTCCAGAGTGTCTCCTCCTGATAGATTGCCCTGGATTAATTTCCTGCACAGATTCTCAGGTAAGACTCTGCAAGACAAATGATACCAGAAGTTGCTACATCATCAGGGGTTAATCAGGAAGATTTACATTTGAATTCATACTCTAACTTAATCCAAATTAGCTTCTCTATACAGGTGAGCCTTCATGTCTCTCAAGACCCTTGAATTTATTTTTCTAGTTTGTCTTCCCTTAACAAAAAAAAAAAAAAGAAAAAAGAGAATAGTTATAAGTAGCTTAACAGTCTTTTTTCCCTCGCCCGCAGCCAAGGCTACTGGAAATAATCGCTAGAGAGGGCAATTTCTGTTTTTAATACAGATTACATGGTACCCAAGGTTTTGATTAAATTACACTGAATATTAAATTATTTGGCACTAGAAGTTAGTGGCAGCATTGTAATGAACTATTATTAGATCATTTACAGTCAGGCAGCAACCATATGGCATTAACGTGTGTATGCTGGTCCTGCACTGACATGGAAGTTGGTCTGACCCATGTGACCTATTAGCCGGGGAAATTCTATACTGAAGCCAACTGCCACACTTTGCAGAAGCCAAAGGCAAACCTGCTGTAATCCTATAATCCCATTTCATAATATAGACTTCCATGTAGTTTGGAGCACAAAACCAGAATGTATCTCGCTCAGTTAAAATATTTAGCTTGGTCTTCGTTCTGGTGGCTTCACTGCATTCCAGCTGCAGGAGACAGGAATTTGAAGATGGCTTACTTGAGCCAAATTTTGCAGACTTTAATTGAGCAAAGTATTCGGAGAGCAATATGGTTCGATATCTTCTCTCCTTGCCAGTGAATTTGAAGTGTGGTGATAGGCAGAGGTCTTCCTCTACATCATTTTAACCTGGGGAATATAACAAAGCTCTTGCTGTGTAATTGTATTTTCATATTATGATATGAGACCTTCCCAGATCTCCAAAACGTGTATTATTCCATAGGAATTAGATTAGGGATCCTCTATATGCAAGAGAAGGTTTAAGATTTGGCTCACTGGTCTTGATCTGGAACTCTACTGGGAGTCTGTGGATTTCAAGGAAACACTTGAGAACAGCAGCACAAACTCATAGATTTCTCCCACCTGCCCTCACTCCTTGACAAATACTTAAATCTGTCATACTCAGTAAGTTTTACTCCTCACCTGTAAATGCTTCTAGGCGGCAAGACATGGATGGCTTTTACCAAGTCCTGAAGATTGGGGCTGAGTTTTTGGGATCATTTGATGTTCCTTTTAAAAAAAATATACAGAGAAAAGAAAACATTCATTAAAACATCTGCATTAACCACTGTTGATAGTTCAGGAAAGAACTGAGACTAACAGAGGCTAAAATGTTGCATTAAAAATTCTTTATTTACAAAAGTTAGCAGAGGAAACATTGAGATGACACTTCTTACAAGCCCCTGTTTTGAGAATACAATTCCTAGGAATTTCAATGAACTTAAAAACTGGTTTACAGTAATTTTGGACATGTTTAAATCACACTCCCCACATCCCCTCCACTCCCACCCCCATTCTATTTTCTTCTGACAGCTTTAGCAGCAAGGAGACTATATTTGGAGTCATTGTTTTATTGATATAAAAGTAATATCCTCTAACATTACTCTAGCTTGTCCCTTACCACCGAGGATTTCAAAGCATTTTACAAACCATATTGTATTTATAGCAAGTGCTGTGCTTCCTACTGACAAATATCCCCTTCTGAGGCAAATGCAGCAACACATGGCAATGAATTTTAGGGGTCTGTTCTGAGGCCCAATGGGAATTTGTTTTGGTAGGAAGGGCAGAATTTCTTATGCAACTGACACAAACCTGAGGATACAGGAAAGGCAGGGGTCTTGTATCCAGTCTCTTTCTGTCACATGCAATGTAGAATCTCATCAATAATATGCCATTTGATCTGTAGGTGAAGTTAGCTATGCAGAGTATTCAATGCAAAGTATCAGGTGTTGTGTTTTTGCTCATGTAAGCCTTCTTAAGGACTAAAATGTGAAGTCTTCCTTTACTTTGGCTGTAGGCACAGGGTAGAACAGGGCTAAAGATCACAGTTCGACCAGTTTCTGCTTATCAGTAGAACCATAGGAACAGCACATGCACACTGTCTATCTCACTTGCTGGCTAAAATATTTTAGATTAAATCACCTACATCAGAACATGTAAACCAGTACAGAATAAGCTATTAAAAGTGTACAGCACATCAAAGTGATAAGGAGAGAGCATTTTTAGGGTCCAGGTAGCATCATGTTGACGCAACATTACATTGGACTTACTAGTCTGCCTGAAAGCTTTGGATGTTGAACCAATAATGTATAATGAGATGAAATGTGGTGTGACAAGATTTACAGAAAACTTGAGTTCCTCTGCATGATGGGCAGGGAGGCTCTGTGCTGGAATATAGCTTTGCTGTTGTAGAACAGAGAGCTTCATGACTAATTGCAAGGCCTTGGATTCTGTGAATGGGAGGGCTGAAAATTCCCAGGAAGCAATTTGTTTGTATTCAGAAAGAGTACACACGCTAACCATGGTTTCTGGTTAAATTTGTATTGATTATGTAACAGCAGGTTGTATCATCTGTTCGCAGTGGTATATCATCCTGCCTGCTTCTATCATATATTTCTCTTGCTAAACTTACCCTTGAGTTTCAGTTTAGATTTGGGGCAATGGGTGTTCCAAGAGAAAAATGAGCCACAATCTTCTCCTGGTCTTGCTTATATTTTCCTTAAGTGTCTTCTTTCTATGTGATGGGTGGACAGCAGCATTTTTAACAGATGTTTTTCACAGGCTATTGCATAATTATTTTTCAAGTGGCTTCTAAAGGCAGATGTTTCCATGTCTTTGTTCTTTCCCCTCCTGACACTTTAACACAAACAGCAGATTCCACTGCTGCTGTCCTTTAGATGTAGTGAAGAAAATACCATAGCAGTGATGTTGGGGTTTTTTCAGCATATTCACAATAATAAATACGTACAAGCACAATTCTCCCCTCTTTCTCCCTTGTCCCTATCATTGTTTGCAGATATTATCTCAGATTTTCTCTTTAGAAATGCTTTCTCCATCGCCTTTGCCCACAGTTTAGTATTTGATCTTTACTTTTTTCCAAGACTTTGTTTCTAATAGCATCCGGAGTAACTGTGAATCTTTTACTCCCTTGGGACTTCACCGTATGATTTTTTACCTCATGCCAGGGTAGGTCACAGCTATCACTTGTGGCATCACCATCCCTGTGAAGACCCTTTGGTATGATTCTGGGTAGTTTTTTGTCAAATAGCCCCGTTTTCTTTTCCTCTCTCATGAGTAGAGATTCAACAACTGGACTTTCCCATTGTTTACAGAAATAGCCCTGCTTTCTTGCAAACCATTTTGTAAGAAGACTTCCTAATTTGACTACTATTTCCTCAAAGACCAAGGGAATGCAACTAAGAATGAAATAAAAGGCAGGCCGAGACAAGTGTTATCCAACTATGATTTATCATTACAGAAGATGAACTTCAGCTGTTATTCTAAAATGATGATAAATGCTTGGATCAAGAAAACAAAAGCTTTCTAGTAAATCTACTCTGTGTCTTAATTTAAACCTCAGATTTTACCTCCAGCATGTGGAACGTAATCTTGGCTGCAGTGACTATGAGATGGTTGAGTTTAGGATACTGCGAGGTAGAAGCAGGTCTGTGAGTCTGTTACAACCTTGGACTTCAAGAGGGCCAAACTTGGCCTCTTCAAAGACCTGCTAGGAAGAATCCCATGGGCTAGGGCTCTGGAAGGCAGGGGGGTCAAAGAGAGCTGGACAGTATTCAAGGACTGCTTTTTCCGAGCTCAAGATCGGTGCATCCCCGGGAGGAAGAAGTCAGGCAGAGGAGCCAGGAGACCTGCAAGGATGAGCAAAGAGCTTCTAGAGAAGCTCAAATGGAAGAGGGATGTTCACAGTATGTGGAAAAAGGGACTGGCCACTTGGGAGGAATATAGGAATGTTGTCAGGGTATGCAGAGATGCGATGAGGAAGGCGAAGGCCCACTTGGAATTAAATCTGGCAAGGCATGTCAAAGATAACAACAAGGGCTTCTTTAAATACATCAGCAGTAAAAGGAAAACTGGGGACACAGTGGGTCCACTGCTGAACAAGGAAGGGGCCCTGGAGACGCAGGGTGCAGAGAAGGCCTAAGGTTTTCTAAGGCTTACTGAATGTCTTCTTTGCCTCGGTCTTTACTGCTAAGGCTGGCCCTCAGGCATCTCAGCCCCCAGAAAAGAGAGGACAAATCTGGAGAAAGGAAGACTTACCATTGGTTGAGAAGGATGGGATCAGAGATCACCTATGCAAACCGGATCCTTGCAAATCCTTGGGCCCCAGTGGGATGCACCCATGAGTGCTGAGGGAGCTGGCGGATGTTCTTGCTGAGCCACTCTCCATCATCTTTGAAAGGTTGTAGAGGACAGAAGAGATGCCCGAGGACTGGAGGAAAACAAATGTCACTGCAGTCTTCAAAAAGGGCAAGAAGGAGGACCTGGGGAACTATAGGCCAGTCATCCTCACCTCCATCCCCGGAAAGGTGATGGAGCAGTTCATCCTAGAGGTCATCTCCAGGCATGTAGAGGAAAAGAAGGTTATCAGAAACAGTCAACATGGATTCACCAAGGGAAGATCATGCTTGACCAACCTGATAGCCTTCTATGATTGCGTGACTGGCTGGGTCGATGAAGGGAGAGCAGTGGATGTTGTCCATCTCGACTTCAGTAAGGCATTTGACTCTGTCTCCCATAGAATCCTTCACAGGCAAGCTAAGGAAGTGTGGGTTGGATGAGTGGACAGTGAGGTGGATAGAGAACTGGCTCAACAACAGAACTCAGAGGGTCGTGATCAATGGAGCAGAGTCTGGATGGAGGCCTATCACTAGTGGTGTTCCCCAGGGGTCTGTGCTGGGTCCAGTCCTGTTCAACATATTCATCAGTGACCTGGATGATGCGATAGAGTGTAACCTCAGCAAGTTTGCTGATGATACCAAGCTGTGAAGAGTGGCTGATACACCAGAAGGCCGTGCTGCCATTTATCGAGGCCTGGACAGGCTGGAGAGCTGGGCCGAGGGGAACCTGATGAAATTCAACAAGAGCAAGTGCAAGGTCCTGCACCTGGGGAGGAACAACCCCATGCACCAGTACAGGTTGGGGGCTGAAATACTGGAAAGCGTCTCTGCTGAGAAGGACCTGGGAGTGCTGGTGGACAACAAGCTGTCCGTGGGCCTCTAACGTGCCCTTGTGGCCAAGAAGGCCAACGGTATCCTGGGATGCATTAAAAGGAGTGTGGCCAGCAGGTCGAGGGAGGTTATCCTCCCCCTCTACTCGGACGTAGTGAGACCGCATTTGGAGTACTGTGCCCAGTTTTGGGCTCCCCAGTTTAAGAAGGATGTGGAACTCATTGAGCAAGTCCAGCGGAGAGCTACGAAGATGATCAGGGGAAAGGAGCATCTCCCTTATGAGGAAAGGCTGAGAGACTTGGGTTTGTTCAGCCTGGAGAAGAGAAGACTGAGGGGAGAATCTTATCAACACTTATCTAAAGGGTGGGTGTCAGGATGATGGGACTAGGCTCTTTTCAATAGTGCCCAATGACAGGACAAGGGGCAATGGGCACAAGTTGGAACACAGGAAATTCCACCTCAATATGAGGAAAAACTTCTTTACTGTGAGAGTGACAGAGCAGTGGCACAGGCTGCCCAGGGAGGTTGTGGAGTCTCCTTCCCTGGAGACATTCAAAACCTGCCTGGATATATGTCTGTGCCCCCTGCTCTAGGTGTCCCTGCTCAAGCAGGGGGGTTGGACAAGATAATCTCCAAAGGTCCCTTCCAACCCCTACAATTCTGTGATTCTGTGTTATAGCACTACAGCTACATGACAGACTTTGTCCTGTTCTGATTCTGGGTTATTTACTAATTGGTGTGGGTGTAGTAACAAGGCTTCTGCTTTCTTGAACTTTGTTTTCCTTTTAACTGGATTTTGAGGAAAGCAAAACATTTTTGAAAGATGTAAGGTTTTTTTAAATTTTGTCAGAGCTTTAACTGGAGCACAGAATCACAGAATGATTGATGTTAAAAGGGACCTCTG
Organism: Phalacrocorax aristotelis; assembly: GCF_949628215.1. Taxonomy (NCBI): domain Eukaryota; kingdom Metazoa; phylum Chordata; class Aves; order Suliformes; family Phalacrocoracidae; genus Phalacrocorax; species Phalacrocorax aristotelis. Next base: position 25,547,336 of record NC_134284.1, on the reverse strand, counting down.
GACATCATGTAGTCCAAGTTCCTTGCTCAAAGGAGGGTCAAGTACAGCAGGTTGCTTAGGGCAGTGTCCAGTTTCATTTTGAATATCCACAGAGGTGGATGCTTCTAATCCTCTCTAGACTACCTGTTCCAGTGGTCTACCCCTATCACAGTAAGAAGTTTTTTTTCTTATATTTAAATGGATTGTCATGTATTGCAGTTTGTGCCTGTTGCCACTTGCGCTTTCACTGGGCACCAAGAAAAAGTCTGGCTTTTCTTTACAGCCTCCTAGCAGGTATTTATACACATGGGTAAGATTCACTGAGCCTTCTGCTATGTGGATTAAACAGTCCTAGCTCATCCCTTAATCATCTTTGTGGCACTTTGCTGCACTTGCTACAGTATGTCTGTGTGCTTCTTGTCCTAGGGAGCCCAGAACTCCAGGTGTGTCTCACCAGTGCTGAATAGAGGGGAAATATCACCTACCTTGGCTTGCTGGTGACTCTCTTTCTAATGTAGCCCAGCAGGCTATTGGTTTTTGCCACAAGGGCACATTGCTGGCTCATGTTCAACTCCTTTTTCCCCAAGACCCCCAGGCCCTTCTCAGCATAGTGGCTTTCCAGCCAGTCAGCCCTCAATCTGTACTGATGCATGGGCTTAATCCTCCCCAGGTGCAGGACTTTGCATTCCCTTTTGTTGAACTTCATGTGATTGCTGTGTACTTGATTGAGGTCCCTTCAAAGACAGCCCAACCAGCTCCTCCCAATTTTGTATGTTGAGGGTGCACTCTGTCCTATTATTCAGGTCATGAATGAAGGTGTTAAACAGTATTGGACCCTGGGGTACACTCTTGGTAACTGGCCTCAATCTGGACTTCCTACCACTCATCACAGCCCTTTAAGCCATTCAGCAAGTTGTCAGTCCACCTCCCTGTCCATTTATTTAGCCCATATTCATCAGGTTTTCTATGAGAATGTTATGGGACAGAGTGTCAAAAGTCCTTCTAAAGTCAAGATAAATAATATCCACTGCTTGTCTACTAGACTACACATCTTATCATAGAAGGTTATCAGGTTGGTCAAGCATGATTTCCTCTTCCTAAATCCATACTGACTTCTGCCTGTCACTTTCTTGTCCTCAATATATTTGGAAATGGCCCTTCTTGAAGACAGGAGTTAGAATTTTTCCCTCTCAGGAACCTCTCCTGAGCATGATAGCCTTTCAGAGATAATTGAGAGCAGTCTCACAATGACATTGGCCAGCACACATGTGTGCATCTTATTAGGCCCCATGGACTCATGGGTGTCCAGTTTGTTTAAATGTTCCCTAACATGGTTCTCCTCCGCCAACTATTCCTTGCTCCAGACTTTCCCAGTGGTGTCTGGTGCCTGGGATTCCTGAAGGATAATATTTTTCTTCGTGAAGACTCATGTCAAGAAGGCATTGAGTATAAAGTCATAGAATCACAGAATCATAGAACAGCCCATGTTGGAAGGTACCTTAAAAGAACATAATGTCCAACATTTTGTGGAAAAGGGAGTCTAGAGGAGAATATCTAGTACCCTGTTCAGTTGTGTCTTGAAAACTTTCCACCATGGCCCTTAGGAGGTTGTTCCAGTGATTGATTGTTCTCGTTGTGAAAAATTTCTTTCTTGTATCAAGATGAATATGTCAGCCTTTTCCATGTACCCTGTCCCATTCAGCAGCTGGCCTGCATTTTCCCTTGTTTTCTCCTGATGTACTTGTAGTTGTCCTTGTTGCCCTTCCCACCCTCACCAGATTCAACTGCTGGTGGGCTTTGGCTTTCCTAACCCAACCTCTGCATTCTTAGACAGTGTCTCTGTATTCTTCCTTGGTCCACCTATCCCTGTTTCCACCTCTTGTATACTTTCTTCTTGTGTTTGAGTTTTGTCAGGAGCATGTTCTTCATTCATTCAGGCCTCCTGCCACCTTTGCTTGAGTTTTTGCGCATGGGGTGGACAGTTCTCGAGCATAGACGAGGAGAACTTTGAAAACGAACCCTCTGTCCTGGGCCCCTCTTTGCTCCAGGACTGTATCCCATAGGGTTCTTCCAAGTAGGTTCCTGAACAGGACAGTCTGCTCGTCTGAAGTCTAGTGTTGTGATCCTGCTTTTTGCCCTATTCCCTCTACTCAGGATCCTGAACTCCACCATCTCATGCAACTAAGGCTTCCCCTGACCTTCAGGTCTCTGACCAGTTCTTCCTTGTTTGCAAGTGTAAGGTCCAGCGGAACCTAGCAACACTGGCAATTTATCATCAACACACTTCAGAAACCTGGATTACTTGTGCCCTGATGTGTTTTTCCTCCAGAAGATATTGGGGTGATTAAAGTTCCCAATGAGAATCAAGTCCAAGTTGCCCAAAGAAGGCCTCATCTGTTTCTTCCTAATCAGGTGGTCCATAGAAGTTACTGATGTGGCCCATGTTGATCAGCCCTGTTTCTCTACCTGTTAGCTCATAGCTAGATAATTTCTAGTTGTTTCTAAGTCACAAAAGTGTCTTTGAAGGGAGGCAGTAGAAAGTTGATCCTTTGAGAACTTTAAAAATATACTGGGCAGACTATTGTCCAGACAGGAGATGTGCCACAGGAAACAAGCATACACTGCAAAGGAAAGGGACTGGATGATATATTTTTTTTCATCCACTTCCTTTTTGTCTTTCCTGTTGCAACTGCGACATTCATCATTGCTACTACTTCTGTTTGTAGCACCAGACACCAGGATGACAGGTTGGGTGAATGAAGGGACTTTACTGATAACTAGCAATATTTGAGCCTTCTTATTTTTTCCATTTCCAATGAAATGTTTGAAGCTTAATGAAACCTCTTTTTTTGTTGTTGTTGTTTTGCTTCTTTCCTGTGTTCAGTCTTAGTCATTATCTTGGTGTTTTAGTTTTCTGGCAAACTGTAGCAATCACTTTTCCTCCACCGAAAAGAACTCTTGATCAGTTTCAATATGACACAAAAGTTTGGTGAAAAATGAATTTGCATTTCACTTTTCGTGTTGTTTTCCTTTTCCCTGAACTATTTCTCCTCTGTGTGATTGTTTTTCCTGCTGTGTAATAAGTCCTGAGGACCATAAAATGGTCGGACATGACATGACAGACAGAAACATGTAACAGATGAAGGTGCTTTTTGTTTCAACTTTTCTGTTCTCCAGGTATCTATTGAATTATCTAGTAATCTGTGTACTTGTTAAGATGCCTTGTTTTATCTTGTCTTCCTCATCTGTTTTTTCAAGCTTAAATTTCTTTTTAAAGTGCTGCTAGGCAATCTTAAGCCAAAAAAAAGAGACATGTTTACTTCAGCAAGTAGAGATATAAATGTAGTCTTGCAAAGGAAACCCAGTGGTCAGTCTTGTATAACTAGGGGGAACTTTCTTGCAGATTACAGAGGATGAAAGAAGAAAGTTTGCTAATTGTAGTATGTTTGTTAACTATGTGAAACAGTCTAACCATAATTCCAACTCCAAAAAGAAAGAAAAAAAAAGTTAGTGGCTGCTGCACTGTAGTATTTCCTTCTTTTCCAAAGCATAATCCAACTTTTTCGTCAATTAATGTACACAAGTCACTTCAACTGCTGGCTACATAACTTTTGGCAGTTTGTTTGATATTCCAACCAATCTTTGTATAAAGAACTGTCTGGATTGTTTATAGGTTTGTCCTCCTGCCCAGAGTTTATTCCATGATCTCTTATTTTGAAAACAACTGAACTTACAGGGATGCTATTAAGTAGTTTGGGCCTTGCGTTGAAAGGTGTTTGTTAGTGGGCAGAAGATTCATAGAACTTAGAGTCATTAGACAAGTGTTTATCAACAGTTAAAAAAGAATAAAGCAAATGAGGCAATTCCACCTAAATATTCCCATTCAGTATTCTTACTATGCAGTATGACCATAGTTCATATTTTCACAACAAACTCTGGTTTTGTTTCTTGCAATTCTTGGAAATGTAAAGTTGCTAAGAAATAAAAGTTGCCTGTCAAATTACCACATTGAATATAGGGTGAAAAAGGAACTGAGTACAAGATGAGGATCAGGATGATTACGATAATGATTATGATAATGACTATAATAGTCATTATGACTATTTCTACTGATTCTTTTTCCAGTTTCAATGTATGGGTTGTGCTAACAAGGTAGGTAGGAATGATTGGACTCTCATAATTGCACAGTTATGGAATTTAGTATTAGTGTTGGTGTCAAGGCTGCATACAAGTGTCTAAGCAACATTTTCATGTTTTCAAGAACATATTTAGATGAATCTTGGCTTTGCATTATCTTATCTTGGTGGGGAAAGGCAGTAGATGGAAGGAACTGCCATTTTTTAATCTGATCTGGGGCTGCCTGAAATCAATGATGCAGCACTGTGTAGAAAAAAAATCCCCTGAACTATATTTGAAGAACTTTATTACCCATCTGAAAGCATTGATGCCTATGATATTGTTTTGTATCTGGGATAACTAGCTCTGCAGAATAACAGGTTTAATTAGTTTAGGTGCAACATTTCACTGATGCATCTACACTGCTTCCAGAATTCAGCAGCTATTTCTGCATAGTGCTATACTGTTTGGAAAGAGAAGGTGTGAACTCATCCCTTTTTAGTCATCAGAGAATCCAAACAGGACAGTTATTCCTCCTATCTATAAGACCAAATCTGTATATGAATGATCCAGCTTTGTTCCTAGGCAGTAACACGTTGCTAAAAGTAACCAGTCAATTCTCCCAATTGCTTAAAAAAAGGGGAAAAGTTTTATTGAAGGGGCAAATAACATTGCAAAATAAAACACTGGAAGAACTCGGGAAATTGCAAAATGAGCCTTCATGCTTCCCTGTGTACTTCATTAAGGTACAGATTTTTTAACTGCGTGGTATTTAACTAAGTTAATTTTTTCAGATTGTCTGGAATTTATGTACCACCTTTAGAGATATTAAAAAAAGCCTGTCTCAGAATAATTAGTAATTGAAAACTCATTGAGGATGAGGAAAGGGTAGTGACTACGTTTAGAAAGGAGGAAAGGAAGAGTTAGAACAAAAAGACTAATCAATTTAAATACAATTCCCCCCAGAGTTCTGGAACAAATGACAAACAACCTAATTTTCAACACACAGAGGATAAAGAGTTGAATAACACCCAACATATGAGGAACAATCAGAAACAAATTGTGTCAGTTGTCAGACCATGTCAAGCCAATCTAAACAGAGCAGCAGGCTCTGGATAGAGAAGAATTAGCCAGTCTGTCCTGATTTTAGTAAGATCTTTGATATTGCTTTATATGACATTCTATTAAGAAATCAAAGCAAATGTTCTCTACTGTAGAAACTACTGTAGAGTGGGTGCAAAATGGATTTACTAACTGTATCTAAACGGTACTTTTCAGTAGTTTTGTGATGTATTGAATGAGTACCTGTTAAGGCCTCCCAATACGCAAGATTTTAAGTTGTGTCCTTCATGATGGTATTGAACAGGCTTATAAAATTTGTAGTTGACACTAACTCTGTATAGACTACAGAAAATAATTAGAATTTAAAATTATATTTAGAAATAAAATTCAAGGGCTGTTTGACAGACGAGTGCAAGTTACCACACTCAGACAGGAATAATCGTGTATAAATGCAGGATGAACAACCCAGGCAAGAATCCTGTAGAAAAAGTGTTAAGGTTACAGTGGATCTCAAGCTGAATGTTAGTCAACAAGATGGTTCAAAAGGATTTGAACATGTTTGGGTTGATTAGCCTAAAAAAGAGAACACTGAAGAGAGCACATGGTAAGAGAGGAACTAATAGCATAAGCTGTAACAAGAAAGGTTCTGATTAGAAATAAGGAAAACAGTTCTAATGGCAGGAGGTGGGGGAGGGGGTGAATTGCTGGGAGGATTGCTTAATGATAGCTTGGAGCATCCATCAACAGATCAGACAAACATCTGTTAGGAATGACACGGTTATAACTGAGCCTGCTGTAGTGTGGGAGGAGGGGAAATGGGTAACCTCTGGAGCTGTTCTGTGTTTCTGTTTACGACATTTTCCTGCAGAACGCTTATTAAAAACAAGAGTTGCAAGCAGAACACTAATGATTCCTGCCTTCTGCACACAAAGTAGTTTTACTGCAGTGCATGTAATCTGCATGAGGTAGAAACACTGTGACAGCTGTTCCTTATATTTAGCAGGTAGGTTTTTACTTCATTCAGTCAATTATCATTCATATCATGCAGTGCCAGGTTTGACCCAAAGTCCATCAGCAGGCAGCATGGTTTAATAGATAGGGCACTGGGTACAGTCAGGCAACCAAAGTCTTCCTTGTTTTGCCACTGACCATTTTTGTAACCCCGCTTAAATCTCTTGGGCTGCCTTTGAATTCTTTCCCGTGTTTTGTTTGCCATATTTTTTTTGCCCTACATGATTCAAGGTCTTGCTTGATGCAAGCTCTGCTAAGTAGGGATTATGACACTGTGGGTGTTTTTGTAGCACCTGGTATTACAGTGCTTGAGCTTAATTGAATCTTCAGTGTGCTACTGTAACTGCACGTAATGAGCCACAATAACAGACACTGAAGACCACAAGTCTTCCTGTTGACTCCAGTGGAAGTAATTGAATCAGGCCTTGAATGAATGAAGAAGGGATCTTAAAAGGATATTCTTGGTCAGCAGTCTCCAAATGTCATCATGTCCTTGTGCCATCTTATTCTCCTGTTCTCATTTGCTTGTGTGAGCTGTCATCTTACTCTGATTTGATGTGTCCCTGCAGTAGCATTTTGAAATACAGAATGCATGAAATATGCCTTTCATGAGAACATGCATTCTAGTTCTGCTCAGACACGTCTGTGGTCAAAATCTGATATTCTCTGTCTAGTCATAGAGTTCAGAGGTCACTCTTTTAACTTATCTAGGAAAGCATATTTTCCTAGAGAATTGGCTTGTACATGAAGTATATAGAGAATGGAACATTTAAAAAATTATGTGTAACTCATACGCAAATGCTGGGCTAAGAACAGAAGTCATAGCATGTTACATTTGAGAATCTTTTTTTTTTTTTACTTTTACTGCCATTTAAAAACAGTATTCCTTTAAATTTTACATAATATATTTTTTCATTGGGGGAAAAAAATTCAGAGTCTAGCTAATGGTGAGACAGCTTAAAAATAATTGTAACTAGGAACTGGGCCATGATTAAAATTGTTCAGCTGTTCGTTTTATTGTTTGTTCCCAAAACCTTAAATGCACTCTCTGAGAACAATAACAACAGTTAGCATGTAACTCCGTATGGGCCAATTCACGCAGTCCTCTCTCAGTCCTTTCTTACTCCAGAAAAACTCCTGTTTAGAGGGCTTTGTAAGGAATTCAGGGTTGGAACTATATGTTCTAACTATTTTGTAATAGTAACATGGAAGCTACCATGGAGAGAGAAGAAAAAGCAGAAAGAAAGGAGAAATAAAATGAAGTCTGCCCTACTAGCATATTCGGATTCGGGGAAGTGTATAGAACAGGCTGTGATGTCCACTTTGGGTAATACCTGTATCTCAGTTAACCTCAGTGAAATAGGTGGGATATTTGCTATTTGGTTTGCTATGAGAGGGGTGAAACATTGCAGTGAGGGTTATAGTGATAAGAATTACAAAGAGAAACAAAATGTACAGAAGAAGATGGTGGCCACTTGCTACAGTAAAACATAAAGTGGTTTCATAAGCAAGAAATCGTATTTGGTGTTGGTTGACCTTAGCTCATGTATGGAGCGTGTCAGCTCCTTGAGGCAGTGGCTGGTTGACCTTCGTGGTTGCTCAGAGCTCCAGATTGGTTTGACTTCCTTGGACCTACAGAAGCCTGGCACTTCTGTTGTTAAAAATGGACTTTTCTCCTACACATCTTCTGAAATCTTGGTCTGTGTTTCTACCTGCAGAACAAGCTTCTAAGACTGATGGTGAAATGTAGGGAATTGTAAATTGTTGTGGCTGAGTTCAGAAGTGATGAGCTACATTTAGGGTGGGATTTTCAAAACTCCATTTCTTTTCAACAGCTGCAGGAAGATGAAGTTTTGCAGGTGCTTGTGAAAGTCACACCCAGAGAGCCTATTCATAGATAGCTGCAGTGCATACGAAGACTATCTAGTTCACAATGCCTTTCCACCATAAAACCTCTTATCACATCCTTAATATTTTGATTTCACTGAATTTCTGTTGGGTTATCAAGTGTGCATGGAATGCACATTTGGGCCCTTTTGTTACCTAATTTAAGAAGAGCTACTGGAAGCATAATTTGAACCTTTTCTCTTGGGAGGAGTATTGAAACCTCATACATGTTCTAGGATGAGTAAGGATCTGGTGTCACTCACAGTAGAAGCCTCATTTAGAGCCCATTGATGTCAATGGAAACGCTTCCCTTTGCCTCAGTGGGCTGTGGACCAGGAGGAGCATGCAAGAGTAACTGAACTCAGGATTCTGCTGACTGTATCATATAGTATATGTTGTACAGTTTTACAAAAATAAACACGTTTGTTTAGCCAAAATACTTAACGTTTAATTTAAAAGACATAATATAAAAAGAATGGATTTTGTTTTACTGATGTTTTAAGCTTTAATTTAATGTAGCATAGTGAAAAGGACACCAAATATTCTAGTTTTGTATCATTAGAACCAGATGGTCCATGAAAGACTTTTGGCTAAACTAGAGTTGGGAAAGCATGTAAACTCTGGCTAGTCTGAAAATGTGCTCAAAATTGCTGTATCAGATGATATGCCCAGTTTTATAATGTGAAATTCTTTGGCTGTTTTCCTGACATCCTGGTAAGGTGTTATACAATTCAGGCAATTATAAGAAACTTTTTTGGATGCTACTGTCATTATTGTTCTGCTTTGGAACTGTTAAAACAACAAACTGCCCTAATGCAGTGAAGTGGAGTATACCAGAAAACATCACGGTGAAGATCTAATGAGGAAAATAATTGTAATTACTTATTATTGACATTGTGCTTATATGATGGGTCAAATTTGTTTGCCTCAAAAAATTAAAAAAAATCAAACCCAAAACCCCCAATACAAAACTTCATGACCGTCATCCTGTAACAATGATAAATCTTTTCTCTTTTTCATAACAGCAGTGCTGTTAATCAAGGATCCCTGAGCAGACAGAATATTAATTAACGCCAGAATGTGATATTAAAGTACTAATGATCATAAAGAATGATACGTGCAACATAAATGTTAAAATTTACTTCAATAGAAAGTCTGTCACCACAGTCCTGTGGCAGTCCTTCTGCATCCTGGAAGATATCTTGCCTGTGGCCAGCTGCCAGTTAAGCTATTTACTTGTGTAGTCTGAAGAGTGGAAGCAGGAAGTAGTTTTGATGAGGTAGACAGGTAGGAATCGACACAAACTGCTCAAGAGAAATAGAGGTAACCTAAAATGTATTTCCTATTGGTAATAAAGATTGTGAGAATAACAACACTTGTTTACATGCAGGTGTCTGCTAGGGACTGTGAATTTATATCAGTGATTTGCACAACAAAGTCAGGTGGGTACAGACAGCCCTGCAAATATTGACAAGGTGATATGTCCTTTGGTCTTCTGTAGATTCACAGGAGGGTGCTGGCTTAAGGTTTTCTTTGCTTTTAATCTTTCTGGACTCAGAACCTTTCTTTTCCTTTGAACATTAAGGTCCAGTGAATCAGGCTCCCAAGACTTCATCCATGACAATTCACAATTTTCCTATGTTAAGGAGTTTAAATTAAAAGTTTTATTACCTCTACATGCTCAACCAGACCTTTCCAGAATTAAAGATAATGAAAAAAAAATTAAATTATCATTGTAAAATCAGGAGTTCCACAATTCTCTGTACAAAATCATATATTGTTTTGGCTTTGCCTTATTAGGCATTAGAATTTATTTGGAAGACCCTTGTATCTCAGTGAAGCTTTTGAAAAACTTAGTCTGTGTTTCAAGTTTGTAAGGGAACTTGAAGCAAAAACAACTTAATGTGACTTTGAGTTAATGTTTCTCAACAGTGTCCATGTCATAAAAAACAAGGCATTCATTTGTATAATTTGGCCTGAGGGCACAGGGAGAACTGGGGGATAGGCAGTGGAAAATACACTGGAGGAGTAGTAGAGATTTGGATCAGAGAGACTATGGCAGAAGCTTGTGAATTTGCAAAAAGCTGTGTGTCTTTTTTAAAAAAAGTGGAAAGAATCTTGACTCGGGTGGCTATAAGCCATTTTCTTAATCTGTGGCCTACAAACTGTCCTTTAAGAAAATACCAACTCTTCAAGCCTCGTGTTGTAAAATTACTCTGGAAATCAGAACTCAGACTAAGAGTTAACGTTGGAACTAATAATGAATTTGTATTAAAAGAGACCTGATGGTCCACCGTCTGAATGATGTATCCAGAGAAGTCCTGCAAAAAATAAAATGCTTCCCTTTAGAGCTAATGTGTGTCTCTGCATTGTGCCCCAAGTACTTGGTGCCATTGGTGCCAGAATAGGGATTTAGTTGTGATCCTGAGAGTTGTACTTTCCTCTCTGGCTTCTGCACTTGCTGTAGAGAGGAATGAGGTAAATTCCAGTCAAATTATCTCTTCTTCTGGTATATCAGCTCAGTGCTGCAGGTCTTCATGGTTCCAATATAAACCCAGCCTTTGCTCAACCCACTCTAAGCTACCTCTGTGAGCCTGAAGTGTGTCCCCCCCCACCCATGTCCTGTCAAGTAGTCCATGCATGGAGAGAGGCTGTTGGAAGCATGCCAGCTGTTACCTGCTCTGTGGTAGCATCTTGTACAAAGTATCTCAGATGTTACAGAACGGCAAACACCAACACATCTTCTTGGTAACAATCTTGGGCAAACACAAATGACCTTATACACTATACTGAGCTCTGTAATTACTTCTGTTTGCTTTAATGGAGATGCCAGAATATGCAGCATGTTGCTGAATATTCAGAATACTTCTGCTGTGAATGTAAAGACATTTTTGAAAATATCTTAAAAGGCATCTTGTAAAGTAGGTAGAGATAATTTTCATTCTTCCTCATTCACTTCATAGTTCCCTTATGAAATGTGAAGAGAATTAGAATTGTTGGTCTTGCAAATTTGACAATTTTAAGAAGCAGTTCTTGCAAAAGAAGAACAAATAACATAATGATTTACTTGTGGCCCCTGTTTTGCAGATTTACATTTTGCCTTTAGGTCAGGAAACACTTAAAGCTGGCGCTACACAAACTTGTGCTTTGGTTTTAGAGCTAGCAAATAAAACACATAGTAGATAGTGAAACACCAAACAAAATAAATTGTTCTGAGGGTATAGGTTGGAGTCTAGGAAGTAAGGAAAGGGGAGAAGGAAGGAGAGAGTTTCTTTAAAATGCTTGCTTTAATGTTACCTTGCATATTAACTCACAGTGAGATTCTGTAGTTCTGCATATGAAGAAACAGTTTATCATAATTTGAAATCAAATTAGAGAAATATCCATTAGTCCCCCAAGCTTTTTGAATCCCTTTCATCAAGAGGTGAAAAAGCCAACCAAATCCATGATAGTGTTTTAGACTGGCTGACCTAATTAAAGGCTGGCTGATATGTGCCTGAGGCCCCACGTGAAGTACTAAATGCAACACCCCTGCGAATGGGCAGCTATGCGCACCCTTACAGCCAAACAACAAGTGCAATTTATTCGAAAGTTAAAACCCAGCATGGCTGTGCTAGCCAGGAACTGCGAGGATAATGTGCAGCAGAAATTCTTTCTCTGCTTTGTATTAGGTGACAAGGTGATACCATGCTGTGAGTGCCAGCTCAGGTGCCTTGACTCTTTGCCATGGAGAAGCTGTTAGAGAAAACCACAAAGAGAAGCTTTTGCACTGGTGCATTTGTTTGGTGTTGGGAGGCTCAGTTCCCGTAATGACTGAATAAATTCTAAGGGCAGAAGAGACCACAGTGAGGGCTTTCTGGCCCTGGGGTAGCACAAAATTTTGGAGAATCATAACTGCTCCCCACATCTGTAATGTGATCCTGTAATGGCTCCTATTCCAATGCATATCCACAGACAGGATGGTTTTAACATGCACCAAGTCAGCTGCCAGCCAGGTGTTTTGAGGCACATAATATAATTATTGATATGAAAATCAAAACAAGGTACCATATAAAGGCAGCCACTGTCAGATCATTATGGATGAGACCATCAGACTTGTTGCTGTAACAAACCCTGCATTCATTATTGCAGCTCAGGGCATTTTTTTCTTTGCCAGAATTGGCTGTTCTCTTAATGAATATTGCAAATCATAACCCAAATTATATGCCTTAAGCTGTCTTAATTTTTGATTTGCAATGAAGAGTTCAGGAGCTTGATTTGTGCCATGGCAAAGCATTCCCCAATGGAGGAAAGGGAGCGAGACATGCCATGAAGGGGCTGAAGAATTCTGTGTGAACAAGCAGTAATTCAGACCTCTGGTACAGAGTAATCTCCCTGCTTGGACTTCACCGAGGCCTCTCTCTCCTGTGAGATGCCTCACAGGAGGTAGTGCTGACTTTGACTGTTTTGATAAAGACCCAAAGTTTCACCAAAGAAATTTAAGCTTTACTGTTAGTGCTATATGTCAGCTCTGTTAGTGTCATAAATAGAAGGTTTGGAGGGAAGAAGTGAAAACATATTGAAACTTTGCTTCCAAGCTGATAAAAAATCAGACTTTCTCTTTACTTCCCATCTCATCTACTTCCCATCACATCTCCAGATAATAATGTCTTTTCCCTTTTGAAAGACTGTGGACTAACTTCTGATTAAAAACCAAAGCAAAACAGAAGAAAAATCATAAGACAACTGTCAAAAACAATTTTCTGTTAAAAGCTACTGAGAAACATTGGGGATTTTTCAGTTGAGAGATTCCTATTTTTCAATTAAAGTATATGTTTTATGCATATTTGACCTTTTTACAAAAAAGCCATGAAGTTTTATTGACTCCCACCAGTTGCAATAAAAGTAAAGTTCCAACACAACAATTATGAAGAGGCACTTTTAAAGACAAATTAATTAGCTCAGAGTCCAATTTTGTCTGCACGATAACGTGCAGTAAACGCATTAAAAAGTCCAGTAGCAACTGGGAGTAATACGTGGACACCTGTTAGCATCTGTTTTCCATTTATCATTTACTCTCCAAGCATGCTAATCTCATTGTCATATTGACCTTAAGCTAAAGTCACTCATGAAATAAGAGCAATGAGTCACAGTAATTGCTTGCATCAAGCAAAGGACCAAGAACTCTTTGAACTGTTCACCTTCAGGGTATGCTTTATAGCCCAGCTTCTTGAACAGATATCTAGGGAGAATTGGGAAGTGTTGGCCTCTATGAGATGGGGAGATGTTGTGCAATGGGATGTTCTTGCTGGCTGGTTCTTTCATGTGGGTGGGGTTTTGTTGTTCTTATTTTTATTGTTATGGATTGTGTGATGGGGAATTGTTTTTCCATTAAAAAAGGCAAAACAACTGCTTTCAGTGTAGAATGACCTTTTAGATTATGTGCATGAACCACAAACAAAAAGAATACAATTAAATCCTCCATGGGCAAGCATAGTGAGCTTGACTCACCACTACGTTACTGCAGTTCTGCACCAGATTGGTTCAACTAAACAAAGATGGAGCTTTACCACCCGTAGCATTTGAGGGGAAGAAGTCTTATGCTGCCCCTTACTAGAATTCCGGTTTGCAGAGAATAAGCCCTGCTGATTCACTGTGAAGAGTCCATGGGAATCCTTTTTATGGCTGAATGTCATGAAGAAACAAGACTATGAAAAAAGCTTGGCCCAGAGTACTGAGGTGGAGGATGTATACCCCATGATATGTGTGTCATGTACACAACATGATGTGTCCTGACATGACAGGATATGTTTCAAGAAGAATGTTCTGAAAAATTAGACTAAGCAAAAAGATCTGTGGAAGTTGCATTTCCTAGTTCACAATGACCTTCATAATATCAGAGAAGGTGTCAGCACTTTGTTTTACAGAAAATACTAGCATCTATGTCAGTTCTAGGAAATGGGCCTTCTAATGGGTAGTGGCTGACATAACACATATGTCACGCTTATCCTTGTTAGGATGTTTTGAGGCTTTCCTTTGAGTAGCTCCCTACCACAGAAATAAATCATCTCCTCATAGAGAGCAGATGAACAACAACATGTGAAAAGAGGATTTATGGTTGTGGCTGCTTTTCTAAATGCCGTAGGTGCCCTGGACTGTAGTTCGATAGTGCCTCCTAGAGGCACAGCCCATGGGTGCGATGGCAGGAAGCTGCAGTATAGCTGATAAGTTGAAGCGGTTTGCAGTGCCAACTGAGTGTTTACCAGTGTGTTGGATGATTTCCTCCGCAGTTGTTGTGACTTGTGAATATTTGATTAATTTAATGCAATGGAAATGCTCAGTACTTGGCCTCTGAACTAGGGTAGACTGTCAATATGAGATAGTGCTTTACGGTTTCTGGCTTGTCTTTTTTCCCCCGTTGTAGATGCTACACTAATAGCTACACCTTCCAGGTGAAAAAGGAATCCTTGCTTTCTAGGAGATGGTGAATCTAGGTGAGAATTATGCAATTCTGTGAAGGTGAATCACAGAGGAGAATACTGACTGGCAGACTTGACTACATTGTAAACACTTTTAATCTTCTGTCAAGATAACGGCTTGCAAAACCCAGGCTAATTTGTTTCTGAAGACTGATTCCAGTAGGCTGTGTTCCTGAAAGCAAAGCAAATTGTACACTAGCTACACAAGCCATGGATATTCTTGCAATCTCTAGATAGATGGTGTTCCAAACCTTTTCACCTATATTGACAATGAATTGACTTCCAGTTGGCTAGTGGGTGGTATAGAAAAGAATGTTGAATACAGGCTTAACATAGGATAGAAAAGGATGAAGTTGGACATTCACTCTGTCACTTGTTTTGGCACTTGGCACCCAGAGGGTATATTTCTGGCATTTGCATTATCCAGGCTTTTTCTGTAACTTGCCTCATTCAAAGTGGATGGGACTGATATGTGACCTGCTATAGCCCCAGGAAGTCCATTGTTTTGTACAGACCAGTATACATTTCTGTGATGGGTTAAATAATTTCTGTGTGCTGCAAGGTTTTCAAGTACTTTCTGAGAATGACTCATTTCTGAACAGAAAAGCTTCCTTTTGGATGCATCCCTTCTGTTTGCAGCTGCTTCCATCATTGCTTCCCATCTGTGGTCCTATTGTCCATTTGTAGTCACATTGTTTCCCTGTACCTGTTCAATGGTGAATGCAAGATAGGACTAGTAGGGAAGCAAATATTTAATGCGTCTTCCATCAGTCTTTACTGTGACAAGTGTTTTGTTCTTTCTGAACAGAAGCTGGTAATTCTGGATAATGCTACAATTAGTTTGGCCACCTTCTAAGTTCATCGTGCTCTTCCTGCTCATGCTTCGCTGGTCCTTGCTTCCTCTGTGTCTTGATTTCTTGCTCCTCCTGATGACTCCAGCTCCTGTGGCAGCTCCTGGCTCTTTTCCAGTTGTTAATTATGGTCCTGGTATTAAGGGGAGGTGTTGTTTTCTTGTCTGTCCAAAATCAGAAGAGGCATCTGGACCTTTATCAGGCAATGAAGCAGAATTTCCAAGCAGAAGCAAAGTCAGTGCAGCTGGATAGCTAAGTGTGTAATGCGTGGTAGTTGTAGTTATAGTAAGGAATCCTATACTTTTAGGTAGAGGATCAGAAAACATTCATTGAAGGGGTTTTGGTCGTTGTTGTCTTGCTTGCCATCCTCTTGGATTGGGGTGAGAAATGCAGTGTGTTTAACACTACAAGTTACTATTAGATGGTCTTGAGGCATTATGGCTTAGATTGGATAGGCTTCTTATTTTTTTACACATTTTAATTTAAATAGAGGTTTGACCAAGAATAGAAGGAGACAGACAAGGTAGAAAAAAGTACAGGAGGTCATGAACACATTTCTGTGCCAAGACAGTATCTGATGGCAAAGCTTTGATCCTGATGGAGATTTGTCAGGGAACCAGTTCAGTCTAGGTTCATGTGAATGTACAGGGCTGGGTTTTTTCAGTGAAATCATCAGTTATCACTGAGGCTGAAGGGAAGAATAGACTGACCTCTGCATTGGCTCAGAAAAAAACATTTTTATTGATCATGTCTGCTTAACATCCAGTTCTTTGTGCAGGCAGACAGTGCTGTCTAGGAGATGGGAAAGCAAGGCTTTGGGAAAAAATAAAACCCAAATGCAGATTCTATTTAATATATATGAGCAAAACCCAACCAATAACGGGAATGTGTAGTGCATAAAATCTGTCTGTGTGTGAAACCAGATGCGTTTGTAGCAGAAGCAGTTCTTCTTCTAAGGATGTTAAAAATCTGCCCTGGCTGGGTACAGCCTACTCCCAGGGGTGTTCCTCAAGCACCTCTAATGCTTGGGGCAATCTCAGGATTCCCCTGGAGCAGCTTGTTGTCCAATTTCATTTAGGGTAAAAAACACCAACTAAACAACAAAATGAACTTACTTTTCTGAAACTGAATGTGTTGAAATTTCCTTCTTGCAGGAAACTTTGAGATGCCATGTTTTGACTCCTGTTTAGAATGAAGACTTGTTTAGAAATGTGGGAATTCCCTCCCCAGAGAACAGAACGTCTGAGTTTTTATCAGCGCTTGCAGAACTGTCGTTCTCCCTGTCAATGGAGACTCTACACCAGTCAATACATCAAGGACAAGAGAAAGACATTGTCAAGTTACTCAAGCAGACTATCTCACAGCTTCTTCTGCAGGCTTGGTCTTCTTTGACACGATTGTATTTTTTAAATTTTGGATTTGTTTTCCTTTCCTAAGGCAAGTTAATGAGCATACAATAATTACCTTGTCGTGGTATCTCAAGTGGTAACAAGCTGGCTGAAATATCTGCAGGTAGTTAGCTGAGGTCAGAATTAAGCCGTAATATTGTGTTGACCTCCTCTAATTTACTTATAAGTGCAATAGATTAACTAATGGGAGTTACTTATTCTATAATAGAATTGTGCTTCTTATAGTCAGTTAAGACAATCTTAAGAATAATGACTTGTGTCACTTCCCTTAAGCTCAGAGAAGGCTTGAGGTAGTGATCTGAATGGTTTTGGCATTCCAAAATCTTATTTTTTTATTCTCTGAAATTGGATTAGGAATGGCATTTGAATGTGATATTTGGGCTGCTGAAGTGTGTCTGAGGTTGGGACTGGCAGGTATAAGCTAACACCTATGAGACTCCTGTACAGCAGCAAAGGACAGGTGGAATACCTTCCTTTAATGAGTCTGTGCTGAAGTACTTTTGCTGTGAGACTGCAAGTTACATACCTACCCTCACTAGCTCTTCAACCACAGAATTTGCCATTGTTTCTCCAAATTCCAGAGCACTGATTTTGAAGAACTGTCCATTAAACTATCTGCAGCCAACTGACTCATGTTGTTTTTATTAGATTGCTTTCAACAATCCTTATGAACAAATTCCACTGTCAAGTTTCCATTTAAGTGTTGTCATATACAATTTATTTACCTCAGAGATAGTGTTATCGCTGTCTTCTTTATATGTCTATTTGCAAATTTATCTGTAAAAAAAGTAATGTTACCAGCATCTAGTATCAGTATCAGGCATGTCTTGGATTCCACCACTGAGGCTGTTGGCATTTTTAAAACGCTGCAGAGTTAAGAAAGAACAAAATAGTCTCCAATAAGATCCTGCACATTTAATTTATTTATGGTTGCTGTCATGCACCTTTAGAAAGAATTATGGGGTCTATTAATCTATGTGATTAAGTGATGAAGTGTGTCTGTGATCTACTGGTACAGACTTGTGTTTTGTTTATGCAGGTAAAGCTCTGCGTTTCAAAGGTAAAGCTTTGTGTTTATGAGTAATTTTTCTGTGAACTGGTACTTTCCCATAATGAAAGAGCTGGATGAGAGAACAGTTTTCCCTGAGTTAAACAAGATCGTCAGTATCCAGGAAGATTTTCCCTGGAAGTTTTTCAGCACTGCAGGGATGGAGAGGTCCCTTGGAAGCTCTTCATGCTTGATATATAAGTGAGGCTGCAGAGAGGTTTTTGCCATGTGTTTTTGTAACTCGCATAATCTGTAAACCACACTTGTGTGGTCAAAGTATAGCTGACATGGAAAGAAGTGTTTGTGAGCTAGTGACTGGACTAGTTGCTGTTTCACAGAAGAAAACCAGCTTTATCTCTCTAATCCTTCTGCTGGCAAGAGTAAGACACTTTACCTATTTATTGCTTAATTTTTTCCCATAAATTCTAACCTTGTGGTTAAAAAACCCAATCAAATCCAGTAATTCTCAAATGTAAACAAGTAGAAAAATAATACCCCAGAGTGCAAGAGCTTATAAGTATCCAAACCCTAAATGTGTTAACACAGCTGCATGTCATGTGACCCACCACAGTTCTGACACAAAAATATGTGAGATGTTTGAAAAAGTCCAGAATATTGCAAATTTCTGATGATCCCCTAACTGAACAAGAGCAATGCAACTGTTAAAAATCCAAATGGAATGAATGAAGAGTTGTGCTGAAATTGTATAAACAGCCCTTTTCTTTAGCTGATATTGAAAAGCTCCAACTAAAGCCCTCACACAGTAACGCTGTGCAAGCTAGAGACCTTGCAGTGCTTGCTGAATGTATTACTCTGCCTGTGAGTGATCCAGCTGCATTTTAAGGCATTCTCATGATCTTTTTAGGTTTTTGGGGAGGTCGGTGTGCCACAGTCCAGTGAGAGGCAATGTCTTCAGATGGCGCTGAACAAGGTAAAACAGAACAAGAAATATTATGGCTGTGCCAGTGTGGTATTGTAATCAGTGTAATTGCTGTTGCTGGTTACCCTAATAGCTTGTCTGTCTTCATCCAGTATATTCTGAATGTAGCTCGGTGAGTGAAGCTGTTTGTGAGTCCTGGGCAATGGCTGAAGTTCTGCCCCCTCCTGGTCTTGTATTGGCTGCTGTAAACTATGTCCTCAGCCACAGCTGCGTTCCTGCAGTAGGTAAAGCAGTGGTGAGAATACCAGCTGCACGTGCACAGTTTGGAAATTAAAATTCATCCTCAGCCAAGAAAATAACCAGTAAATCGTGAATGCTTGAAGTGAAGTGAAAAGCATATTAAAAGTCACAAAAACATAGTGGAATTTACTCAGTCATAAATGTTATCTCCATGCCAGGCCTTCTTTCAAAGCCATAGGTTTTTTTCATTTAGTTACTGTTTAGTAATAAACCTAAGAAGCTTCTGCAAATAGCTACTTGCCCCAGAGCAATAGATGATGCAAGCTTCAACTACAGTGATAACTGCAAGAGATTATCAGTTAAGCCTGGATGAAAAAAAGAACAAAGGACATTAAAATGTCTTCAGTAACCTTTAAAAAATAGCTTTAATTCTGTGCAATTTGATAAGCAATGTTTCCAAGTATTAGTAATTTCAAATGAAAAATAACACTACTTCACTTTTTCTTTTTTTTTTTCACCTGATTCTTTTTCATCTCTGCTACTTGAGTAAAAATCTAATCTCTTGGTTTAATCCAGTTCCCCATTTTTTAAAAGTTATTTTGTGAAGAAAACTTTTCTAATTTGCAAAATTTCTATCTTTTGTCCTTCTAACCTGTGATGCTGAAAGTAAGCTGTCCCCTCCTAGTTATCTGTTACATTCAAAGAAAATGTTGCCAAGCTATATGGCTGTTAGAGCTGGCTTTAACCTCATTCTTCTTTTGCTAAAATTTGCAAATATTTTAGAATTGCGACCTGAATCTCAATCAACCAAATATTTTTCAATTTTATTTTCCTCAGTTAGGAAGAAGAAAGATAGGAAAAGGCAGACTCAAGTGTTTTGCTCATGATCAGTTTTCCTCTGTCTCTTCTGAGACTCAGAATACATAAGCCATACTTTGAAATTAAAATTCCAACAAGTTCAGGTATATACCTACATTGTGCATTTTTCTTCTGAAGTTACAATCCATATCTTTTGGGGCAGGGGCTTCTTTGATTCATCCATTTATTCAGCAAGTGCAGGTGACTAGTATTACTTGACAATATTCAACAGTGTTTCTATGTCACATTAGAAATCATTGCTTCTGATAAATATTTTTACAACATATTTTCCTACTTCTCTCACTGTCATTATGGATCTCTATAGATGTATAATGCCTGCCAAACAGAAAGGCCATTCCTTCACAAACCTTTATGAATTCAGAAATTTGAAATTACATTTTGGCTTGTCTTGCAGCTCTCTTATGCAAATAGTGTCAAGATGCGGAAGGGGGCATAGATTGTAGAAATGAATCGGAATGGCGTGAAGGCTGCTGTATGCCAGGATTTTATCCAGGACTTTCCTGTAAATCTTCTGAGCTGAGACGCCTTGAAGCCTCAAGTATATAAGCATTTTTGAATATGTATACTACCGTGAGTATGTGTGATAAAGTCTATTCATAGTATCTAATAATGTTTATCTAGAGAGCTTGGTATTATGTTTACCAGACTTTTTGCATTGCTAGATGGCAGGATATTCCTGTTTGTAGAACTTTTCTGCCTCAAAGGGGTGTGTACGTGCTCTAGTGCATAGGACAATGAGAGAAAAATTTGTAGCATTGAAAAAAAGGTCACGTCTGGCTTCG
This sequence comes from Phalacrocorax aristotelis, assembly GCF_949628215.1. Taxonomy (NCBI): domain Eukaryota; kingdom Metazoa; phylum Chordata; class Aves; order Suliformes; family Phalacrocoracidae; genus Phalacrocorax; species Phalacrocorax aristotelis. The sequence continues at coordinate 25,526,734 of NC_134284.1, read as the reverse complement.
AGCAAATCGTCTGGGGCAATTTGACCCTTATCTACCAGAAAATTTCGTCTGGGAAAAATACTGGTGGTGATGGGAAGGAGGAAGACCTCACCAGGGGTGTGTTTCTCTCCTACCTCCTCTCTTGGCGTTAAGCTTTTCATCTGCAATGGTGGATGCTGCAGTTTAATTCTGTCCTCTGCTCTGGAGATTTAGATCCTTCTGTCCTGTCTCTTAGGACAGAACATGAGCGATTAACAGCAGTGAGGTCTACCGCAATGTGTTCTCATTTGTTCCTCTTTACACTTTTTTGCTTCAGAAGAGCAGTCTGTGGGGCTGATGCCCTCTCTGCTATGGGAGTGCTAATCACCTGGCTTTAAAATTGTCCTCAGTCTTGATGGTGGCCACTTAACCACTGCATGCAAAGTGAATCACTTCCAGTGCAAGGGGTGAGAACCTACCTCACAATCCTCCAGTACCTTGTCACACAAGCAAAGTCAGATCAGAGTTCAAACCCATGCTTTGTCTGATCAAGATAGGAGTTTGAATTTGGGTCCCAAACTTCTCATTATGAGTATCCTAGCAATTACTCTTCGGATCATTCCAAAATGGAAACAGTATAATAAGCCACTTCATACAAATCTCTTCAATAATACTTGAGAGTAAATGAGTAATAGAGTAAGAATTACTCTCCAGACTGAGAGCAAAGGTGCTCACTCTGGAAGCTGGGGCAAACCCTGTTGTAGTCAACACAATGGGGAAAAAAACTTCCTCAGTATAGCAAAGGGGTGAATTATATGTAAAAAGTTAGAGAGAACAATCCTTTTGCAGCACTTTTGTCAATCTTGTCTTGCATTTCCTTGCCTTTTATGTTTGCATTTTCCAAAAATTTTTCCTCTTGAGATGTATGGAACCTTACATGTTAAATGAAGTACAGTGGGCTGGGTGGGGATGGTAGTGGTTTTGGTGTGGAAACCTGGAAAAGTTGTGAATTCAGTTCAGTTTGAACCAACATTCTTTTTCAACTGTTTGGCTTGGCAGCTGAACTGAAAAACCAGTTATTTGCACAGCCCTAAGCCCTCCTTTGCAGTTGGACCCCTGCATTTTACTAGGAAAATTGTAGTGTAGTCCCTGGTGCTGTTCATCCATGACACAGAGGCATTAAATGGAAATCCCACTAAAATTTAGGGTTGTCTGAAGTTTTTGGAAAAGGGGGAGCTCTAAAATGGGGTTACATTATGGCATCCACAGTATGTGTACTACTGGACTCTATAAAGATACATTGTTGTTTTCACAGACTCCCTCTATCATTTGCTTGTCAAAAAGATACCTCTGATGCACATTCTGATGGGAAATATTAGAAAGAGGAGAGCTCTTGACTTGTGTGCATTGTTAGCTGGGAACAGAGACATTCCTTTTTCTAACTTTTTCATTCCATGATGTAATGAGAACATTTTAAACCAGGACAAGAAAATTGCAAGTGCCAAGCTTTTTCCTAGATGCTGCTTATGATCAAACACACCCATCTACGCTTTTAAATACCTCATAATTAAACATGCAAAATGGAGACTTAATTTGAACATGTAAATTAATCACATGTTGTAACAATTGAAATTCATAACTGAACATCCATTAGCAGACAACACTGTTCCTCATTCTTTTGTTTGCATGTTTATAGTAATCACGCAATAGGATTTATGGTGCATGTCACCCTTTTAAAATTAATTTTGCATCAACTTAGGAGATGTGTTCCCATTTCTATTGTATATCTTTGCTCTATAAATGCAAATAATTGCAAATTAAGCCCCAGATGTCTAAAGAGCAGCAGGAGTGACCATTATTTGAGGTATTATGCACATCATGTCATTTCTGTGTCAATCCTTTAGGGGTTACATGAGTTTCATGTTTTGGACATCTTAGGAAAATAATAAACAATGTAGCTCATCCAAAAAACATCTGTTGATTTTTTTTTTTTTGTTAAATAGAAGGCAAAGATATTTAAAATGTGTTTTCAATTGCCTGCTAAGAAAATAAGTTTACATAAAATAAACCTTTTTTCATCCTGAAAAATTGTGAATTTACCTTCTGCAGCAATTTAAAAAATGCCAAAATTTATCCATGTTGTGTATTTAGCAAGTAAAGACCTCAGCTGCTGTGGTGGGCTATGTTAAACATAAATAGATGAGAATGAGGTCAGTGGAGTGAAGGTAAGCAGTACCTCTCAGAGCTAATGTGCATGCACATTACCTTAAAGATGTTTACCCAATGGATGTTTGTATTTGCCTGTGTGTTTCAGTGCATGTGCATGATAGGCCATGAAGCTTTCCCTAACAAGTATTTGTAAAAGAAACATGCCTGTCACATTTGCATTTCTGTTGAACACCAGCAGCAGTTCTGTTGATAGGAATAGAGTTTACTTGACTTTGCTGGGGTCAGAATTCACTGTAGGGCTTGGGATCTCCATCATGGAACCTGGTCAGTCAAGTCTCTTCATTAACTTGGATCAGGCCTTGGAATTCCTCTCCATCAGCTAGTACTTACTCAGTTGACAATATTGCCTTGAGCTTTCTCACCAATGCAGGAAAAATTCTTCACAACTGAACCTCTTCTCTGGTTTTATTATATAAATCCAGCTTGATCCTCAGCATCCTGCTTCTTAATGTGTTACGCAGCTGTCTCGCACTCTTGGCTTCACGCTGTCTTCACGTTACACCTCCCAGTAGGTCAGACGCTTCCACTCTGTTGTTTTCTTAATCCCTTTTAAATAACCACTTTTTTGTAGTGCTACTTACAGGAAATAACTCTCCAGTAATGCCTCTGAATCACTTACAGCCTAAAATGTTGCCATATGCATCTTAAAGAACCCTATCTTGCCCTATTCTCTATGGTAACATCAAGTCTATAGACACTGTAGTGAATTATGATGAAAATTAGGAGGAATTTTTTTAAAGAAAAGCTTCTTGCCTTCTTGCACATGAAGAACTTAACTCTGATGGGAACCACTTGAACATACATCAGAACTTTGGCTGACCAGTTATCAACCTGAGGCCTAGATAACGAGAGGGACCTATGCCTCGAAAAGGTGTACTAAGTGTGAAAATAGGAAAGTATTTATAAAAATGCAGCAAAATAGCTTTTTGATAATTAGTGGAAAGAAGGTCACAGACTGTCTTTCTGTCCTACACAAGTGACTTATTATTGCGGCATGACAGCATATGGCTCTGAAGTTTTAGTGGACAAATAACATTTCTCGGTTGTTTTTGCTTTCTCTTTTCTCACAGTAAGATGCGACTTAAATTCCTAATCTCAAAACCCCCAAAAATTCAACCCACAAGCCCCAGTGGTATTTGGAGGTTATGTATTTTTTAACCAAAGGCCTTTACATAACCAGATACTGGTACATTCTTTAGTGAAATTCTTGAAGCTTTGGGCTTAACCGCTGCTTCTTGCAGTGATGTGCTTGAAAAAATGTCAGCTATGTAGATGTATTGGAGGGCTGTGCAGTTGAGGTATGTCCTTTTTCTCAAAGTGACAGACTGGTGTCAGGGTCTAGACTGAGGCAGGGTCCTGGCTTCAGCTGAAACAGTCCCATGGTGACATCAGAATTTTGGCATTGTATTTAAACATTTTTTTGTTATTGTCTTTATTGCAGAGAAAAGCTGAAGATTTGGCATGAATGAATTCACTACAGAGATATCTGCTGGAGTAAGCAGAGAACTTTAAAGCTTTGTGAGTTGGGAATTGCCTCATTCATTTTTCATAGGTTATTAATTCTGAAACCTTTGTGCTGCCTGCAGAAGTGGTCTTGGGTGTGTATGGGAGAAGTTCTTCAAATTGTGAGCAAAGAACTTGATTTCTGAGAGAACAAAAAGGAACAATACAGCAAAATCCTTATTGGAAGGAGGGATATAAAAGTGCTTAAAGGGGTTTGAGAGAGAAAGAAACACACAAAGGGTTTACAAGGCTGGAGTTAAACAAAATTAAGTAAGGTTTAGAAATGTACTTAGAAAAAATAATCCTGAAAAGGAAGAGAACAACCTCCCTTTCCACCCAAAATAAAAAAGGAACACTATTAAAATGTTCTTAAAATATTTAGTTTCTTTTAATAACACTCATGATACATTGGGCAGTCCGACATGATTCTGTGTGTATTGGCAAAGCATAGTAGCCTTTTGGATACTTAATCTTCATCTAAGTGTGTTTCAGATCTATGTGTGATAAACCTCATTTGCTAAATATGGGAGGTTGATCTACTCTATGACAGAGCAGTTGTGTTTCAGGTAATAAACTAAAATGATATAAAGGTGTCGGGCTTCTTGGCTTTAGTTGGCAGGTTGCATTTTTCTCTGAAGTGTGTTGTTAATGGGAAATCTCATTGTCAGCACCCTTTTACTGAAATATTTCTGAGAAATTGTGATTGCTTTTCTTCTAAATCCTCTGTATAATCTGCATTGTCATTCAGTTTACTACGGAAAACTACTGGGAGCACCCAGAAACAAAATCCAAAACTGGGGATTTCTTTCCCCTATCTTTGACAATATTCTTGTTCACATATCCCGAATGGGAACATCATCAAGAAGCATAGGGTTCAACAGCTGGAATCTAGAGCAAACTAATCTGGCACTGCTATTCTGGGCAGTGGATCCTTTGTGGCCTTAGGCAGACAAAGCACATGATCTTTCAGTCTCAGTTTCCCTTTCTCTAATATAGGGTGATGAGAATAATTTCATTCCTATCCGAGGCAGTATTTTTATTTGCTATAGGAGATTAAATGGTATGGAAACAGCCTTAATGAGGATTGTTCAAAATCAGAGCATATCCATCATTCATGATTTAACAGTTTCAATTTTATTTTTTTAATGAAGGAACTCAGTTCATAATTGAAGAGACCAAAACGTTTAAAGGTTGGATTCGTATTTTGGAGAGTATTCTGAATTTCAAGAAAACTACCCCCCCCCCCACTGTTTCATTATGAGAAATATTCTAAAGGCTTTCCAAAACTTTTGTCTTTATGCAGAACCACAGTCTGTTTATTTCTTCATGCCAAAGATGAGGTTTGGCACAGGATTGTCCCATACCCTTGCCAAAAGCTCTCCTAAGAGCACACTCAGTTTATATTACTACTTTTGAAAAAGGAAACATTAAAGAAACCATCTTTTTAATACAGTATAAAGGTCCTCTGAAGGCTGAAAATGCCTCCCTCTGGCCCCACCTCACTGCAAAGGGCTAGGGGAAGTGAGGGAAAAAGGAGTCTTACAGTCAAAGGACTGCCTCTGTGTGAGGCCTGGGAGCTAGGACAGCTTCACTCTAACCCTCATTTCCCTGCAGGCTCTGTTTTCAGAAATTGTTTCTAAGTCTGGTTGCCCGAGTCGAGACAACCATGGCTTCATTTTCAGCAAGTCTGGGCACTCTTAACACCTGTTGTTTTCACTGTGACTGTTCAAGGGAGGAAGGACCTAGGATGCCTCCTGCCAGTCTCCCAAACTACTGCAAGTGCAGAGAGTACCCAGTGCCTTGGTCTGTCCCTCTCCATCTGTGGTGCTGTGAGCACTACTGCATCCCTTCTGCAGCTTCTGTGAAAGGTCACAAAGCCAGAGAAAGGCCATGATTCTTATATGTCCAGCTTGCATTCTCTTTGCTCTTAAAGTACTATTACCTCTAGCTGGTGTCTCAAACCCTGGGCCTTTCTCTGGTACCCAGAGTGACATGGCAGGCATATTCTGTACCTTTTGACTTAATACAGCATTGTCCTACCTGGTGGGGGAAGAGACTTGAGAGATCTGCCTAACTATGGTGCAGAGAGAGCTGTTGTTGACTAAACTGTTTCATTTAAATGCAGAGGTTTAATTTGTTTTACACTTCTAAGAAGTCTTCAAGTCTGAGAAGATAATATACAATTAAAACATAGAAGGCTATTGTCATAGAAATGCCTGATTATGTAGCTATATTACGCGTAGAGTGAGACAGCATTTCAGGTAATTGTACAGACTTGTGTATTAAAGAAGTGAGAAAAATGCATGTATGTGTAGCCATCCATCCATCCGCCAGAACTCAGATTATATTTTTAGAAACTGAAGCCAGATGTTAAAATCTTCATCCAGCTCAATATCTCTCTCCTCCTGGAGTTGTTAGTTCAGGCCACTCATTGTCTATGGGCTGCATGGGTCAGGGGTAGCCAACTGTCAAAGAGAAATCAGCTAAAACATGGAAGACACTTTTTTGCATATGCGTTCCCCACACTAAACGGCAGCCAAATTTTCTGCATGTAGTTTTCAAATAGGCTTTGCACCTTTTTTCTTTTTTTTTAATTTTTTTTTTGTTTAAAAAAAACCCAACAAAACCTGCCATATCCAGAATTTCTTGTTCAAACACAGTGCCTTTTCCTCCTAGAGATCGGTCCAAAGAATTTCCATTAGGTGGCTGAATACCTAAGTTTTAGGGAGGCATATGCAAATTTTATAAATTAAATGTGAGTCTCCAGTCTTGCATGGATGGGATCCTTTTTTCTGTAAGCATGTATGTCCTTGTGATCTGTCAGAGTTGCACCAATGTGGATCAAGCTCCAGGGTCAGGGCCTTTAAGACTTTTCAGTGAATATTACCACTTGAGTTACAAAGCATTTGTACTATGATATGAAAATGAAACCGTGTGAAAGATTCTTAAAGTACTTAAAGAGGAGTTATTTTATAATCTGCAATTGTCTTCAATGCTTGTGTTTCTGGAGTGAATAAATGTGGAAAGCTTCGGTGGGTAGATCCTCCTGTAATAACTTCACACTGATACTCAGATGACTGTCCCTGAAGAAATTAATCTGTTTTTTCTGCTGTAAATAGCTATTTTGTTTAGTTAACCTGCTGGAGGATATAAAAGGAAATCAACATGTTCTGTAGATTCAAAGAGTGGGGTCTGTTTATTTGTCCATTCTGACCTCCTGCATATTACAGGCCAAAAAATATTGCTCTGTCACATCTGCATTGAGCCCAATTCCTTCAATGTTTTATTAAAGTGTTGCATGTAAATGTAAACTTGTAAGCACGATTTTTGTTCTACTGTTGTTCATTTTGAAAAGCTGTGATTCCCTGAGCTCAAATGAATAAAGTCTCGTTTCCTATGGCACTGGATTCTCTGGTTTTCTAACAAGGCACAAGCTCCAGTTGGAGCTTTTCCAGTGGCTAGGAAATTCCTGACAGCTCAGTACTAGTGGATTCTCTGAAGCCTAGTAGGTTATGTTCACACTGAAGCCTTTCATTTATTTGGAGCACTATTAAGGCCATCCTATTCACCCATCCAACTACTTTCCTGCATCATGTTAAGAATTTAATTGTTTTTGAGGTATCTGCTTTTATCAGATGCTTGGAATTGGTGATTGTGTCCAAAAACTATTGAAGGGATAATATGCATGTGACCACTCATACAGGTGAAGCTTGACTGCATAAGATTTGTTTCACTAGGAAATCCGGCACCTGTACTCCCAGAGATATGTGTACCCCTGTAGATTATTATTGTTCTATTCTTACTGTTCATTAGAGAAGGAGAGATAAGAGTTTCATCAAATATAAAACAGCATTCCCAGAGGATATCAGCAATGACCAATGGACTAATACCTTTCCTGCCCATTTCTGGGGTTGCTTTTCACCATTGTAGGTCTTTAAAAAGTATGTTTAAAATACACTGCGCTGCTAGACTAGAAATGAGAATTACTAAATAGTTTAATTTTTGTCATATTTTTAAAGTACTTTGTCATGTCAACAGCCAATAAGCAGGATGCAAATGATAGCTGAGGGTCTGTGTGCCTTCACTTCTGTTTGTATTTGCTTTATTTGAAGATGCTTCTAGATTTTGTGGCAATAATACTTTTCATTTAGAAATTCAGACCTCCTCTGATATGAGCCCCAAACATTTCCATTTGTAAGTGCAAAAAGTTGATCCCTATGTAATTATAAAGTGGTGCCAGGTTCTAACCACAATACCTTACCTACCCATGTCCTTTGGAAATCTTTTACTTGCAAGAACTTTATATACCAAACATGTTTGTTTAACAAAAATGTTGTTATAACTATAAACAACATATTTTTTGTGTGACTAATGTTTTCATAAAGTTGCTTTCATTTTCACAGGTCACTGCTTCCTTTTCCAGCCTCACAAATAGTTTTCTTGAGTTGGTGCCTCAGCACTTGGATCTGTGTCCTATGATTTGATCTTCTTTTCAGAGTGTTGTCTCATTTGCCCCTGTCCATGTGCTGTTTTTCTGACACTCTTTTTTTTCTTCTAGTGCCACTTTATGACAGTTTTTCGCCATGATGTGCTGTCAGAAGAGGTGAGGTATCTGGAAAAAAATTAGACTTTGTGTGAAAAAAAGGAAGCAGCTGACCAATAAACTACCTAGAAAGTAAGTAATTTTTCTTTTTCTAACTTCTTGTGTGTGTGTGTGTGTGTGTGTTGGTAGCACAAAATCTACATTCATGACTTTATCTACAACATAGGGCATGTTTTGTAAATGAGCTTAAGCACTCTATCAAATTGTGATTATTCATGAATAGTCTCTCTTTATTGTTAATTATATGCATCACAGTAACAGAGTTTGATATACTGATTATAAGAATAAAGTTCATCTGAGGTAACAGAGTGTAGTCCTTTCTCAGGCATCCAGCCTGGATCTCAGCTGCAAAGTAAGTACCTCTCCACATCTCATTACCAAAATAGAAACCTTCTTAATCCTTTGCTGTGAAGAACAAAGGTTTGATTCAGTCTCTGGAGCAGAAATAGGATCTTATTAATGCACTGGCAACTACAGTGTTGTTATTTTTGTTAGAAAGGGGAGAAACAGGAATTTGCTGATATATGTTAGATTAAGGGCTGTTATTGTTTTGAGATTAATCGGATTGTTAGCTGGGCCTTTCCAATGGCAGTTGAAAATCTACAAAATATCTTGTAATTTAATATTCAGGATGAGTTCAGGAGCTACTTCCTGGAAATTTACTTATATTCTTTGTATCCGTTCTGAAAGGATCACTCAGAATATCAGTTAAATGGTGTATTGCTTATTGTTCAAGCGGTGGATCTAGGACGAAAGTTCTGTTGCTCTTGCCTGGAGTGCTGGTCTTCCTGGGCTCAATCCACTTGCCATCCAGTGGATCAGAGTGGAGACCCAAAGCACCAGGAAGGTACCGAGCGCTCAGCCTCTGTGGAGCACTGACTCAGAATAGGTCTGTGCATTAGCTGAGTGTCCAGGCTCGAACATGTTACAACTGAGGTATGAATTCACATTTTGAAGTATTAGAGCTCTGATGATGTTTTTTGGAGTCTTTTCTTTCTTTTGAAAGATTTGCTGTCATGGAGTGTTGGTCTGCAGTGGACTGTGGAATTTGGGATCCCTGTCGAGTAGGCTTTCTATGTCTCTGGCAGCTTGTCAGGGTAAAGTTGAAATTAGGATTGCAGGGAAGAGCCAGAGGAATTCCACTTGGTGAATTAAATGTTATTGAGCTTAAGGACCTGGAAGAGGGTGAGGGAAGGATCTGGGTGAGCTCCCAAAGTGGTATGAATGACTGGCATAGAAGGTATTGCTTAGAGCAAAAATAAATGCAGTGTAACTGATCTGTTGAGACCAGCAAACTGTTTCTGGAAATGACTGGTGCTTGATAATTCTTAGTGATAGGCAAATGCCATACTCCAAAATACGTGTGGTCCATTGTGCAATTCTGTGTGGGTGTGGATCTTTGCAGGTTATTGGCCTATGCCCTCTGGCACAAAATGTGTTTGCGTAAGTCTTAGCATGTAGAACTTTGGGTGTTTATCATCATGTGTATGTGAAAGGTTCAGGGTTAAGCGAGGAAGAACTATCCCAGAAACTGAGGTCAGCAGAAGCGTTCTGGATAGCTGTTCCCAGGCCTGACTACTGTCACAGAAAAGGAAGATCTGTAAGATGGCATTTGCAGTAAACCTCAATTTTCTGCTTCTATTACTCATCATTAGGAGAAACCCTGTGTTTAGCCTCCAGGAGATTAAAAAGAACTAGAGTAAGACTGGACCTGACAGAGGAAGCCGTGAGTGTGCGTGTGTGTTCCTTGGGCAGTGAAACAGCTGACTGAAAAAAACAGCTCATGTCCTGCTCCCATTTCCCCTTGATGGTTTCCAGCTGTCCTCTTACCCCTGGCATATGAAATGACATTAATTAGGTTCAGCTTATGAAAATAAGTGCAAGGCAGTGTGTGTCACCCACCTTATAGTGCTGCATATAAACAATCTGCTACATACAAACTGTGATCACAGATGCTGAGTGACATCGTAATTAAGCCAGGAGCTGAGTAAAGAGAAAGTTCCTTTGGCAAAGTAGTCATGGGCTAGGTGGTTTCTCAGACTGTGAAATAGATGAGGACATGCTCACATGCAGGAAATCAGTGTGTATCGCACCTGGATCACAAATAAGAGTGTCACAGACTTCATGCTTTGATCAGCACAGGTCTTTTAGTATTGACTGAGGCAGGAGAAAGGAAAGAGCTAAATAGGACAATAAAGGAAGAAGGCAGTATCACTATTTTCAGTGAGCAACCAACCAGTAGGCACATATTTGTAGGTTATTTACAGTTTTTTGTGTTTTATTTTTACATTTCTTGCACATTTTTTATTAGGGAACCTAAATGGCTTCCTCAGAGAATATGAAGAATAAGTAGATATAAAATGTATTTGAAGAGTTTACACACCTAGATTTTCCCACCTCTTAATATATTGTCACCATGAGAGACAGAATGAGTGATATTTTTATGCTGCTGCAGCAAGACCTTATACCACCTTGCTGCCCAGGTTGGTAGGAAAGGATGATCAGAAATTGACTGAAATCAAGAGATGCAGAAGAAAACCCATTAATGAAGGCATGGAAATCACAACATCTTAACACCATTGCTTGTCCCAAAGGCTAGAAAGATTTTACTGAATTGGATGGGCTGCTACAGGCTCTGTCTAAAGCAAATTGGAAATTCTGAACTCAAATTTAGGTGAATAAAAAAGACTTAGTGGACAAGGTTATGCAAAAGTTGGAATATGTGTGGAGGCTGCAGTGACGATGGAAGAGTTTCTGTGCAAAGGAGAAGAAGGTGTTGACAGGTTGATGTTGCCTAACTAGAAGTATTGTAAAAGCCTGGAGGAATGATCCCTATGACTTAAAAATATGAGTAATAAATGAACTACAGATACTAGTATGGACAATAATGAATCTGGACAAATATACTACTGAAAAAACAATGTTCGATTACTAAGATTATTTGATAAATGAATGGCCTATTGGGGTCATCAGACAACAAAATCACATGAATTGTGGTTTAAATGTCAAACAGGTTTTTTGGTTTAGATCATACAGCGTAACTGTGATGAAATTCTATTATGACGGGGGAACTTTTTTCCTGGATGTGTGTGGACAGTGGAGGAGAAACAGAGAAGAAAGCAGAAAACCTGTTTGGAAGGGTAGGGGGGACTCTTGGCTTGCATGAATCTTCTGTGTCTTACACTTAGCTGCTGATGCAAGCTGAGATCAGAAGTGCTGCAGATCTTCAGGCAGGTAGTTTCCACTTAATTTAGTGCATTAACCTAGCTATCCACTGGGTGGAGATGGCAGACAAACTTCCTATTGGGTGTTTTGCTATAAAAATGATGGGTGGAAAGTAGTCCAAGGTCTCAAAAATAACTAAGCGACATGATGGAACTGCACAGGAGGCTGGGGCTGGAGGTTAAAGTAGACAAGATTCAGAAGCAAACCAGTTTTTAGTTCTCACTTGTGCTTTTTACTCTATAAAGATAGAACAATAGGATTTGTGTGAGTTGTAGGAAGTTTAAATCTATCAAAGCATCTGATGTATCTCATGTCTAAGACTGATGCAGCTGTAGGAAATCTCATGTGTTGGCTGATTGCAATGACCTTAACCAGACGGCTTTCAGAACTAAATGCTGAATTTGAATCTATCTCATCCACTCAGTAACACTTTGTGAGGTGCTGGTTTTCCCTGAGGACTTGTCACCTTACAGGATTATGGTAGAGTGTATGTTGGTTTCATATTTTCGTGAGGAGGAAAATCCTGAAGGACCATGTTCCTCTGAGCAGGAGATTGTTCAGCCTTCTTAGTGGAGCGGGACTCAGTGTGAAGTTGGGAAAGTGTCAGTGAGGAAGAGTTTTGGTACACAAAGTAGGGAATAATCCTGTCAATCCAGAAAGCAAAGGAAACTACCATGCTCTGACAGGATCTTCAAATTAGTGAGCAAGGCCAGCCTTTATTGGACTGTGAGAATATTACACAAGATTCATCCTGCATTTCTACTCCTAACTGCTTGAGTCACTGAAGGTATGTCTACTCAGGGTTTGGCAGGCAGAAACGAACTCTCTCTGTCCATGCTCCAAGCTGGCTGGATGAAAGCTGACTCTGAATGGGAAGTTGTGTAGCCACCATTAGCATGTGGCTGAGCCTGAACTAATAAGTCCTGCTGGGAAGCAGAATACATTAGCTTGGGATCATCATTATGGGGCTGCAGTTACATGACTTTAGGATTAGAGGTAGCTTCTATCTGGGCATCTTGGAGTACTTGCAGAGGGAATTGCATCTTCTTGCAGATCTGCCATGGAAGCACACCCTGAATATTTTAGAAGCGTTAAGCAGTCACAGTGACCTGGAAAAATGGTGCCCAAAAGGCTGCCCATTCTTTTTAAAAAACTCTTGAGTAAAAATCCAGTGACAAACTCCAGCTTTAACAAACAATCTGCTTTCAGATGCTTTCTGCCAGGCCTGAGGCCTAATGTCAGAGGGAAAGACTTAAACCTGTATGTTTGAATGGAAACCCAACTGGTCAGTGGGAAAGGCTGTGCAGCCATGACAAATGAACACCTTGCAGTAATATCTACCTGAATTAAATGTCACTCCCTATACATCCATTACACAAGCCACTTGCTCCCTTGTTTACAATGAATGGAAAGTGCTAATGACAGCTTATTTATCTGATGTCCCAGACTCCCAGGTAGCTTAGGTACTTTTAAAGATACTGTCTTTCAAATTATGTTCTGTAATTTATTTCCATGCCTCTGATTTTCAGAAAAAACTGCTTCTAAATAAAATTCATGGGCATTTAAACAATTATTTTGTCCTTAGCCTCAGGAGCCCATTAGTTGCTGTGTTCTTGAAGCAAATTAAAACAATGCATTCTGTAGGATATAAAACTATTCCTAACTGTGGCAGTGGATCACTGCAGTCATTAGATTAATACCAACTATTATCATCCAGGATGCTCATCTGGTTTTACTGAGCTTTGTTAACGAAATGGAAATGTATGATTAAAGTCATCCTGTCTGTCCCTCTAAAGTTGTGCCTGTGAATGAGTCACTGTTTTACAAATGGGTGTTGCCAGACACTGATATTGAATATGGCTCCAGCCGTCAGAGCTCTGGGTCCAGCACTGCATTCTTGGAGTCGGGACTGGAACACTGAAATTCCCATTGAAATCTGTGGGAATTCTGTGTGGCCAAAGCCCAGCTACCTTTATGGCTGGCTGTGGCAGCTCAGAAAGAGATGTAGCTTTATTCAGTAGGCACGTAATGGCTTGGGGACTCAATACGAATTTCAAGCATCTCTTCACTTAGTCACTTGAAACCCAAGACGGAATTGAGGAGACCACATTCCACTTAAGCTTTGTTTGTTTGAGGTCAGCTGAGTGGCTTCTGCTGTCTCTGGACATGACACCTTCTGCTCCACTGGCAAAGTTGCAGCTGTGGTTTCCATGCTCACTGGGCACAATAACTATTTGCACAGAGGAAGCCCCAGTGTGTCAGCTGGCTTGCTTGCTCTGCCCGCTGTAGTGGCCGCACGAAGGGTGGAATGTGCTTCAACCTTTTGGCAGATATATAGCTGTTTGCATGCCCCAAAGTAAATAGCTCCCAAAGGTCTTTGGTGGAGTTGCTCACAGAAAGCTGTGTCTTATGGGCAAGGTTGACCCAATAGTTAATTTAGCTTGTTTGCTTCACATATGAGATAGGGTTTGAATAGTCCTGGCCTTGGGGAATTTCACATCTGGATTAAAACTCTTTATGGCTACTGTCCCCTAATCTGTGCCATGGGCTGTTCCCAAGTCCTAGTTCTGTACTTTTCCAAGCTTTGTGTTTCATGTCATCCCCTCAGGGGCATTTGTAAAAGTGGGAGGGCCAGATTGGTAATTGTAAGAAAGAGAAGTATCATCACTGACGTCAATGCAGCTCTGCCACTTCACATTTGCAAGGGATCAGGCCCGTCTACCAGTGTCACAGTCTGCTGGGGAGGAGGGGAGGCAGCCTGAGAAGTGTTGGGTTTGCACTTCGCCAAGTGACAAACAGAGAGTCTGAGTGCAGTAGCCAGACACATTATAAAACAGGCAGTTGGAGAGACAGCTCTGTGTGGAGGCTTGAGTCTTGATTTACTCCTGGTCATTGTCCTGATATTCCATGGCTTTAAGACAACTTTAAAAGACTTAATATATGGATTTCTCTGAGCATAATTGGCTGAGACCCCTTGTGTGGTTTCTGGGTGGTCTCATGTGGCATAGGAGGCCAGCTGTAGGCATAGCTGCTTTTGTGCAGTTGGGTAAGTGTAAAATCCAACGCTGGTTGCTCTGTGTTACCAAATGTATGGCTATACTTAGATTTGAATTCATTTGAAGCTTCCAAATCCTTTGCCCATCTTAGGATATTTTAAATATTTTGGGAAGCATGGGTTTAAGGGAATAATCCTGAATTTAAAAGAAGGGAGACTGAAAGGTCTTAAGTAAAGCAGAAGAGAGCCAGGGTTTTCTTGGGTGCAAAGGGGAGTAGAGGAGGGGGAAAAGGCCACTTGGTGATAACACATCCTTTCAGAGATCCACTAGTGCTGTTCGCAGAACTCTGCCTGTTTGGTGCATTTCTTCTCCTGTGCTTTTGCTCATCTGAACAGTCTCTCCAGAAATCAGCAATTGGGAACACATACGAAATACTTCTCTTTGCCAGGTAAATGGGAACAATAGTGGAGTGGGAAAGAATGAATCACTGCCATTAACAAGAAAACTAGGGTTGCTCTCATCATCGACACAATGCAGTGTCTATTCTCAAATGTCAGGGCTAATAACTCACCACTTACAAATTAGATTTAACCCCCTCCCACACAAACCCACATACTCCTTGCTAGCCTTCAAGCTTAGGTCATAGCTGCCTTTCTCTAAGGGCCACCAGTAAAACCTTTAAAATATATCTCCTCCAGACAGTCTGGCTGCTTTCAAGATTGAATACTCCTCCCCCTTTTTTCCCTTTGGATTTTCTTTAGTTATAGCTACATCACTGAAAAATGTGGAAACGTCTTTGAAAGCCCATCTAAGGCCCTAATTATCCTTAATGTAAGAGGACCATTATCGTCTACAGCTGAAATGAATAATACAACAAGTAAGAAAGATTCCAAAGTTTTGGTTACCTTAATAAATTCCTAAACGTGAAGGAACTCACAGATCTTTATCCAATGCAACGAGAAATTATTAATGCAGGTGGGAGTATCAAAAGCTTGAGTGTTTCAGCTGGCATCTTACAACATCTTCTGTCGAGACAGTGTTTTTCATCCAGTGCACTGATGGATTGTAAGTATAGCTGCCCAGAAAAGATGTAACAAGGATGCCAGTTTCCTAGATAACCATCATGTAGGTGTAGAACATGAGATGCTGCTAATTTCAGATGCTCATCAGGATATTAATAGCCTCCTTACTTTGAAAGTAATGGGCTTCTTTAAATTCCTGGTCCTGAAATATAGGAAACATTCAGGATATGTTTTTCAACCAGGATGGCTTTTAAAGTGAAGTTGAAACAGGTAATTGGAAAAAAGGACACAGAAACAAATTTGGGACTGATTAGTAAAGTCCATTTAACAGCTTCTGCTTGCCGAATCCAACACAAGCAGATTTTTATTTTTTAAAAAATCATTCTTTCTTTCTCTGCATATTGAGAATTCTTCAAAGTGGTTTACATGCAGTTCTTAGCACAGCTGCTTGCTGGGGGTGTGTGCTCTGTGTGTGGGATCTATCAGCAGCCTGGCTACCTCTGTGTGATCTTGGGTAAGGCCTGGATAAAAATCAAAGGCCAGATTGTTCTGTTTTACCAAATGTGTTGCCTGGGGCCTGCTAATTAATAGAATGTCTAGGAATGTCATACATCTATTGAAAAAAAAAGTGTCACTTAAAAATTGCTATTGTTTTAATTGAATGTTGTCATTTTCACATAGTGACCGATATCTCAGCCTACCAGTCTTTTTGAAAGAGCAAACTGGAACATGGGAAAACAGGCCACTCATAGGGAAACACTGTCTGTTTTTAAGTTATTTTTTAACATAGGTCTCACAGAGCCATAAATGCTCCCACATGTTGACTGGGAGCCTTATCCTGAAATCCAAACTTGTGTTCCATTCTTATGAGTTATTCCATCGTAAGTCAGTGCCGGAGGCCGACTGTAAACAGAGGTTGCAGAATTGGCCTGATTTTGACCAAGCAATAGAGCATAACTCTGGGAATATTTGCTGGAGATATGGCACTTAGTAACATGGGCAGACCAGCTGAAACTCTGAGGTTGTGCATGGCAGTAGGCATGCAGGATTGCCTACCAGTAAGTGTTTGCAGGATTGGGTGGTAGGTGGTCCTACTTTATTTGCTGTTTTAACAAAGTCTGGTACTTGTTATGGAGTGAGTTAGTTCCTCTGGGAAAGGTGGGTGTAACTTGTCAGGACATGAAGGATAACTAACCTCAGACATTTGGGAAGTTGTGTGTGTGTGTTTTGATGCATATGATTTTGTTATGTAAAATAGCAAGGCTCACCCCCTTCTCTGCCTGATCGTGCCCTCTTGTGGGTTTCTGCACAGTTCTTTTGAAGGAGAAGGGTAGCTCATATGATGAGGTGAGAAAGAAGATGAATGGAAATAGAAACCAGGAGGAATCAGATCTTCAGCTGAATAGTTATAAGGGCTTCTAGCATTCAAAAATTTTCGTCCTGTGTCACTGGGCCTATAGGGGAAAAAATGAACAATATCTAAAGGTTACATATTGATTTTTACAGAGTAATTTGGCTATGCTTTAATTGTGCATGATGAGAGGCATTTTGTATGATACCCCACTGTAAGTATTCCTCAAATGCATCCCCATTTTGCCAGAAGAAGCTAAAATCCTTCTTTTTATTCTCTGCGTAGCTCTTGGATTGGCAGCTGGTTTTCATATGATTTGTTTCTATCAGTGCATTACAGCAAAGGTGTGTGCTTTGGGCCATGAGTATAAATTTGAAGGTTTCTTATGTTGAAAATTCCCTCAGTTGGCAAATGGGTCATTCAGTGCCAGATTTTCTGGGAACCCAGCAAAGATGGAGGTGGAAAGAAGCAATGGGGAATGAGGGGGAGTATCTTTTTATCTGTCAAATACAGTTGTAGTATCTCTGCAGCACTGTGCTTTATGTGCAGGATACTGGTCTTGGGTTTTATAAGAGTTCTGGAAGAGTTTTGTGCACTGCACAGTCTGATTGACAAGGAGGTTTTCTGTCCTCGCATGACCTTCTTTTAATATAAAAAAAATTCAATAAAAGTTCAGCCACACAGCAAGGGATGAATTTAAAGACTGCACACCATGTGACAATGCTAAAACTTTCATAATAGCCGTCATATTTGTTGGTTTAAAAATCAACTTCATTGTCATAGTTAATAGTTTGCAGCTGCTTTAGAACAGAGGCAAATTGCTATGTATGTGTCAGTCTTAAACACAAGTAAGATCCACTGACTAGGACAACTTGGTTAGTTTTTCCTATCTATTGGTAGTATTGCTGATCATCATCTCTATGCGATGAGAGGAATTCATTGCCACATTTCAGCACTGCTGAGCTGCAGGATCACTTGCAAGTAAAATAAACTTGTTTTCAATCGCCTGCCAAAGTATACTCCATGACATCCCATTAAAAAGGCTTCCAGGGTAGTGTATAATAGGTGCAGTCCCCCTGCGAATCTGTGGGATATCATCGGCATTGATTTAACTAATGATGGCAAGTTACATGAAAAGTGTTAAAGAATCAGAATTTATCACCTAATGTGAAGCTCAGGAGTAAAAGAAGCCTTGTTGGAAGATCACCAGGTAAGTTCTCTGCCAATTTATAACTTACGAAAAGTATTTGTAATTTGCACCAAGTTCATATCAGATGGAAATGGGAAGTAGATGGAACAATCCCTCTCCATCATGCTGGTGATGTGCAGAAGGTGTGTAAGGTCAGAATGGTCCAGTGGCCAAAGTGTAGCAGCAGGATCAAGCTGAGGGCAGTGGAGGAGTATGTGAAATGCCTGCTGGTTATCCTGGACTGGGGGCCATCCAAGAAAGCCTCCTTAAGGTATTGGGAGTTGTGGCAACCACAGGAAATTATGTCTAGAGGTGTGCGTTTTGCCTCTAGGCTGAGCAAATATAGTGTTATTCAGATTTAGGGAGATTTTACTTTACTTCTCCTCCTCCCTACTGTGTCTGCTGTTAGAGCAGAACTGATCTTAAACCATGGGCCTGTAAACTGTGAAGCTGCAGACTAAAATGTAAGGGGTATCTCTTCTGAGCTATCTGTCTCAGAAGGACTGTGATTATTTAGAGCAGAGGATGCCTTGGTGTTTTAGGCATGTCTCTCTGTGTGAAGAAGTCAGGGAGTTCAATGAATGCAGGTCAGGCTGTCCAGGATGCTGTATTCTCATGGCTGAAACTAATTTTTTCCTTCAAGGAAGCAAACAGTAGAGGAGTGAGATGGTTTAATGACTGAGCTTACAAGAAGACAGCACTTTTAATGCTGAAGTCAAAGACTCAGAGAAAAGTGTGGGAAAAATTCCCCAGGGAAGAGACAGCCCACACAGTCCTGCACTGGATGACTGTCAGTGCTACTTCACCTATCTGAGTGAGGTTTCTCATGTGCTTCCTGGGACAGAACCTGACACTCAGGTCTCCTTTACAATTCAGAGAGCTGCAGTTTGGCATTTCTGTGCACATTGTGTAATTTGAATAATTTCAACTCTTGTTATCCCTTCAAGCTTGGTTAATTTGTCAAACTGCTAGTTTGTTTTATTTGCATAGAGACCATGACTAGCACTGAAGTCTAAAGTAAATGCATGAGATCTTTAGTTAATTTGCGCTTTCTTTTCCCCTGGCATTCTGTCTTTCTTGGTCTGTGGAGGTTGCTTTGTTTCACGAATGAATGGAAATGTATACCAGAAGATGAGTGGAACCTTCAAAACACCGTGTCCAGCTTGTAGAGGGCTCTAGTAGAGTGGCTGCATGGAAACTGTTGAAGAATAGGTACCTCCCCCAATTCCTTTACTGTATTCCCCATCCTCTTGATGGAGTTTCCTAGCCCTGAGGAGGGAGGGGCATCTGGACTGAGCCCAGGTAATTTGTCAGCCAGTTCAAAATTAGATCAAATGTCCTTTCCTCAGCAAGAGTGAAGGAGGGGAAATACACACTTCCTGTTAGAAAAGGTAGGACAGATGTCTGGAACTACATATGTGTTGGAACTACTCCTTTTGTATTACAGCTGCCTGTATTTTTCTGCCTCTTGGGTTAGAGCATCTTGCAGGTTTTGACCAATAGTTCTCTGTCTCTGACATCCCTGGCTGTTTCCTGAAGTTTGTCAACAACCAGCCATGTTGTTTTCCCTTCCTGGAAGTAATTCTTTTCTGAAGGAGACTTCTTAATCTAAGCCAACAAAAGCAGGGGGCTTCTGTGATTAGGCAAAGAGGGTGGACTTTATCTAACTAAATGTAAGTGCATCTGAAATGTAAGAGTCTGCTGTTGTGGTAGTCTCTGAGTATCCTTTTATGATTGGTGGCTATTCAGCCGATATAGTCAATGGACTGTAGGTACTGGCTCTACTTATCCCAAAGCAGATGTGTAAAATGTTAGATGGACTCTATCCATAACAGTGCCTGTATCTATTGACTAGGTGGGAGACTGAGGCGAGATGAACACCCCCAGATTCTTTGTCTTCCTCTCACAGTGATGAAGCATCTTCCTTCTCAGGTTGCCTTCCTTCTCTCCTCTAAATATTGACAGGTCTTTTCAGGGCAGGCATGAATTCTGTTGAATATAAATTGTGATTTTTCTCATTGTAGCTTTGCCTGGGACACCACATAATCTACTGACGTTTTTGAACCCCAGGAGAATACTAGAATGTTTCCACCAGCAAAGGTCTCCTGGAATTGTTGAAAGCAGTCTGGAATAGTCCTGGTTCTTACACTTTCTTAAGGTATTTTTCCTCCTATCTAATTTCCAAAGAGGAGTCTGATTTTCATTTCACATTGTCCCACCCGTGCAGCATTTTTGACATTGGCCAGAAATGGCAAGACTTGAGTTGGAAAGGTGTCATCAAAACAATGACTAGATATACTTTGAAGAAAGGTTTATTATTTGGCTTGCTGCCTCTGAAAGCTGTTAATTACCAAGCAATTATGACCAGACATAATTTTTCACTGTGTAAAGCTGCCTCTTGGGTTTAATATCTGACTGAAAACAAATGGCAGAAAATTTCTGAGGAGCTCGAAAAAGGCCAAGAGATGTATAAATGTTTCCTCAGGGCATCCTTTGCTACCTTGGACTTCAAGGCCAGGACCTTGGCTATCATTGCCTCCTTAGAAAGCATTCTTGGCTCCAACAGTCTGATCCATCTTTTCTCTCCTGGCTTCTCAAATAATAAAATCATAAAAGTAGTTTGGGAAATACATTTTGCATCTGTAACTCCTGTGAGCTCTGGATACTTCAGGAGTCAAAACTCCACATGGATTTGCCACAGCTGAGGGCTGTGTGTTTGACTCAAAAATTCTTTTGCACACAAATTAGAGGGCAGCCAGTGCAAAACAATGTGGTTATAATGCATTAACTAAGCAGGAAGCATGGAGATCAGCCTCTGCTGTGTCAGGAAACAATTTGTCTGTGGAAATGGCATGGCACAGTGCTTGGGAAGACAATGCTGCGAGCAATGTTCAGTAGGCTGGCTGCTCAAGAAGGTCCTACAGGGGCACTGTCAGTGAATCAATAGGCCTGATTTATCACTGTATTATATTAATTCTACTCCAGGGTGACTCCATTCAAGTCAGTGAATTTATCCTAGGGTAAAACTGAGGAAAAACAGTGCCTCATCTCTTTTGCTTTCTGCATGAATTGCTTCCACAGAGCCACATCGATGCTATCGGTTCTGTCCTCTTCAGGGCCCAGCTGTGACAAGGTGGGAGCTGGAAGCCTCTCAGCATTGCTGAGAGGAGTTGGGGTATAATCCTTGCACTGGCAGAAATTTCTGAACCCCAGGTTTGCCAGCTAATCCTTAAAAATGGTTTCTGATGAAGATACGTGAATTTTACAGTGTGGTTCTCGAGAAGTAAGGCACTTTGAAAATAGGATTTACTGTTGGGATGGAACACCAGAGGCTGTCACACCACTAAACTGAGAATAAACAGAGAAGAAAGCCTGCATGAGAATGCCTTGAAAGTGAGTATAAACGAGGGAGGGAATAAACTCTTGCTTCCAAACAAAGAGTTTGGCATTTGCCTGTTACAACATGCAGGTGCTTTGCCAGTATGAAGAATAGGATTGAGAACTGGAAATCTATGTCTCCATGTTCATCTTTCAGCAGGCTTCCAAGCATACACATTTTCATTCAAAATCACTACCAAGCTGTTTATGATAGATGTGTGCCAACTCCACTGTTTTATGTAGTTGTCTAAGCCAAATCATTGTGACCTGATGTGACTTGGTTTTTTAAAAGCGTGCACCTTCAGAATTCTTATTTTCTTCAGTTTGAAGTGAAACACTGGGAAAAGTATTGGAATGGATCTGAAACCAGTGCAGCATTCTTATGCAGAGGCAAGAGTGCCATTCAGGCAAACACTAGAAGAAAATCTGTCTCGGGTGTGTTTTTCAAAATGAGTCTGAAATGTTCATTGGAACAATATCAGGAATCTTAGACTTAAGTGAACTAATTCACATGCTCTGATTTTGCCTATATTTGTGGTATTGGGAAGTGAAATAATAGTCTAAGTGCTCTGTTCCTGAAATTTCAGTTCACTTTTTGTTATCGGCATGTACATTTATTTAAAAGCATATGTGAAGTCTGCTTTTTTCTTTTTTTTTTTCCTCCATCAATCTCTTTCTCCTTCTGCTTTTTTCTCTGAATAGAAATCTTATACCTCTGTGTGAATTTAAAACCTGTTAGCGATATGGAGAACAATTAAGTGAAAAAGCTCCTTTTTTGGTCAAACATGCTACCGTTTTTCTTGGAAAATAGAATATCCCTTAATGATATAATCAGCTGCTTAGATGTTTTCTCACATCTACATAATAGATGATTATGCATTTTATTGCTTGCTCAAATACTACTGAACAAATCAACAGTAAAATTTTCTAGAGTTCTTCAAATTGTGGTCAAATGCTTTCAGGCTAATAAATCCTTTTGGTCAGTTTAAGATGTTTTGATACTTAGTTGACATTTGTCACCCTCTTTCTCTTAAATACCTCTATCTTGGTTTTAGCTTCATCTGAGATTGAACGGGACATTTTAGCATTGTCAGAATTTATAAACAGCAGTTGGTTTTATGTGCAACACCCCTTACCAGTGGTCGTGGGTTGATTTGTTTTTCAGAGGTTCCCACTACAACAGATACAAATGAAAATGGCTAACCAGCCATTTTCCCATGCCAGCCTAAGAGCTGGGTTGTGTTTTTTTTTTAATACAGTAGTTGATGAGAGACTTCCTTCTGATGAAATTAGATTCAATAGCATAATTGATGAAATACAGAGGAGGAGATTACCCAAAATGACCTTTCAGTCTGAATCTTTATTTGAATGGGAAAAAGATTTTTTTGAACGTACTTCCAGATAGTATCTAGAATTCTTAGAAACTTGCAGGGCTCTTTGTGGGAAACCCCCAAACTATTTTTGTGTGGCTTTGGCCAAAAATATTTGGTTTTTTCTTACCAAATTTCAAAAAGGTTGAATAGTTGGCTTTTCTGAAGGAAAGGCAATACTTTCCATAATGAAAAATCCCAATTTTCTTTCTAGCACTGCTTTTTTTTTTTTTTTTCACATTTCTGACAAGCAAAAGCATACAAAAGTACCTGGAAATACAGCTGTTGTATCCTGAAATTTCAAAGTAAAATTAAGATTTACAGTCTTTGAGTTTTTGCCTGCTGCAACACCAATCAGCGCCAGTATATTAGGCTTACGCTTACACTTAAGTGCAAGTGCAGATTAGTGTTTCTGCCACTGCAACATTGCAAATACCATTATGGCTTATTGCCAATGATCCCAGTCACTGTGGAATGGAGGCTGTGGTTGCCTAAACAATAGGTACTATTGCCAAAAGGGGTCAGCTGCCCTTTTCATAACCCTTCCTTGTAACTGCCTGAGGGTTCATGTAGGTGCAAAAGGTGTCAGATGAGGAAAAGTTGCCAAGTGAAAACTCATAACTAGAACAAAGAAAATTGATGTGGGCATGAGGGAATGGCATGAACAGGTAACAGACACCACATATTTTGGCTGAAGTATGAATTTATATTGCTTTGAAATTGCAGTGCAGTGGTGCTATGTGCATGAGATTATGCAGCCGTGGTGCCACAGTGAGTTACAAATGTTCATTTGTACAGAGCAGTTCTGTTTGAAAACATGGTTTGGACTATCCCTGCTGGATATTGTATTTTATGGGATTTTTTTTTTTTTTTAAAGACAACCCTGATCCTGAATCTTACTCTTGGTTAATAAAGGAGGTTGTGAAGTTGAGGGTACAGATATAGATCTTCCACCTAGATTTCTGCCTTCTAATGTCCTTCAGTTCCTGTAGACGCTGCCTGGACTTTTTTTTGCCAGCCTGTGTTGCATTTCCTAGACAGATGGAGGGGGTGCTCTCGTGCTCTTTTTCTTATTCTTGTCTTGGTAGATTGTAGGGATACTTTTACAGAGCCTGAAACTGCTTTGTAGAAGGTTAGAGTACAATATTGCTGCTATTCTGCCTACTCTTTATTTTAAACCAAGGGACTGAATCCCCTGACTTTCCTAAATCAGGGTTGGAGCCTTCAGTTATGACTGAAATGAAGATGAAGGCTTAAATGCAGGGATTAGATAGTTAAGCTGTGGGTTTAGAAAATACTGATTTTTGCCATCAGATAATTTCATGATATTTCTGTAAAGAAGGCGCTTCAACAAAACCTGGAAGAAATTCAGCAGTGAGGAATTCCAGCAGTGAGAATTTGAGATGTTTGGGAAATCAGGAGCAAACTGAAACTGAGGTCTTAGAAATGGTTGTATTTTTTTTTCTGGTGCCAAAAAGCAAGCCAAGTTATTTTGTCCTGAATAATCTGTAGATTTAATCTCTCTTGAAGTGCCCAAGGGGTTCTCTGACAGAGTTTTGGAATCTGTGGTTCTACTTGGTGCTGTGTTTTACAGCTTCGTAACAAATCTCTGCAGCTGATTTCTGCAGTGGATAAAGTGGAGTTCAGTATATATTTGATATCTTTTACTAAGGAGAAACCTTAACCATTCTGTAAACAAAGACTCAGCCTAGGGTGACTATACCTAAAAAAAAATAATACTTCTTGGATTGTGGAAGTAGTGTATCTTGTATCTTCTTCACTTATTAAAACATAAGGCCTTAATTTCAGGGCTAAGAATAAGCAAGATGACAAAGAATAAGACTACACTGGAAACTATGCAGCCTGTGCCTAACTCCAGTGAAAATAGTTATGGTTGAAGCATTTTGAAGAAAGCATGTACAGCATATGGAGGTGATGATTACTTGAGGAATACCTGAGAAAAATATTTTAAGATATATAACTTTTTTTTCATTTAACTTGCAAATGTATACTATTGTATAGACTTCCTTCCTCTTTCCCACAGTCTAAGAAATGTTTGGGCCAGAAACAGCTTATTTTCTAACTTACCATTGGAGACAGAACATGGCATGCCTTTCTTCAAAATCCAGCCATTCTCCAGCACATCTGCCAGTAGTGGACATTGACCTTCTCTTTCCTG
Organism: Phalacrocorax aristotelis; assembly: GCF_949628215.1. Lineage (NCBI taxonomy): Eukaryota > Metazoa > Chordata > Aves > Suliformes > Phalacrocoracidae > Phalacrocorax > Phalacrocorax aristotelis. The sequence continues at coordinate 25,501,731 of NC_134284.1, read as the reverse complement.
CTGTGGGCAGACGTCATTCAGTTCCGGAAATATTAAGGAGATGACACAGAGCTGGCTTAGCTCAGCAACAGTGACCCTACAAGACATGGCCTTGAAAATCTTACTGTGCTTTAAAGGCAGGATCTCTGTTTGAACATTTCTATTGCATACAGTCTTTGGCATGGTTAGCAAGGTTTTTGACGATTTAATCTTTGCACTTTCCTTCTGTTTTATCTATACATGGAATTAGTAGGAAAAACTAATGAGCATGTATATAACAGACATTATGAATTTCAATGTCTCTGAGGTATTTAAGTAAGCAAAGGTAAGGCAAAATTTTGTATTGAGAGGTAATGCCTTTTACTAGGAGAAATGATAGAACTCGAAAGAGACAGAAACTCTCACGTGAGGAAAGCTTGTCACATTTTTCTAACTTTTATGTCAGTTGCTCTGGTGATGTCTGCAGCAAAGTAAACTCAGTATCTTTTTGGGTTACTGCTAATGATTCATTATGTTACAGAACACAAAGTAATTTAACTATCTGCATTGTGTGGATTTGCAATATGAGGCTATCCTGAGGGATATGGTCTTCTGGAATCTGATACTGTGTTTTACTTTGTTTATCTATCATGAAAGGTATTTGGAATAAACAGCAAGAGTTTTGGGACTGTGGTATTTTACTAGGAATGTATATACTTGAATGTGTATGAAGGTGAGGATGAAACATATGAACAATGTGAGGTATGTATTAGGTACTCTTATTTTTGGAACCACCTGAAGTTATGTGTCTGACCCCACCACTGCCATGTGCCATCATAGAAATCCTGGTTCACTGAAGTGTTAAGTTCACTGCTATTCAGGAAACTGTTTCTTTGGATTCCATTTTCTCTGTTTTTAATAAATCTTGGTTTTGGCTAGGATCACTCTTGCCTAGGTAATTTTACAAAAATGTCTGTAGGACGCTGAGAAGATCATCAGCTTTATGAAGAGGTCCTTAAGAGTTTCCAGAACTTAAATGTTCCTTTTAGTGCCAATCATTAGAGAGGAAAGAGATTATTCTGTTATGTTTTAGTAAATTTTGCCTACCATCAGGCTACAGTGAACAAATACAAAAATGCAGAAGCCCACAGACTAAGAGAAGGCTGAAAGATGCTGTTGGTGAGTGGCAATATAATATAAAACAAGGTGAAAAATGTCTGATTTCTGCTTGGCAGAATAACTCTTGCAGAACATGAGGAATGGCATCCCTTAGCCATCATGTCAGATGGAGCGTTAGTCACAAAAGGAGCTATGTGACTTGCTGATATATCTGCATAGGGGAAATCCTCAGAGGATTTGCTAGGATGCATCCATGGCCAGCTGGACTTGCCAGAGCTGTGCGGAACAACCAGAGCATCTTGGAGGGGCAGCACTTCATCTGCAGTAAGATAACACTGGCCTGTGAAAAAGTTCAGAAATGCTGGACTCCTGTGCTGCAGGTGGCATTTCAAATGCTGTGCTATTTGGGTGCCAAAGTGCTTAGAAAGTTTTCTGTAGGTTTAACCCAGAAATCTGGGTTTGTCAATTACTGTCACAGATAAGGTCTTTCAGCAGTTGTTCTAAGCACCCTCTTGACAGTGGCTAAGACAGAAACTAATGCTTTCAGAAAATGAATATAAAAGCATTCTTACTCCTCCTGTTGTATAAAAGACAGTATGTCTTACTTCCTATCTATTAAAAAAAAATCTCTGAATAAACACAGCTGTTGAATATCTTGAAGTAGAAAACAAATGTCTTCTTCATTTTTGTGATCTATAGCCTTAGTATTTCAGCCTCATTGCATAGTAGCCGATATGCATTTATCACTAAGCCAGGTTGCACAGTGTGCTTGAAGATGAAGTTTAATGCACAGAAGTGTCTGTTCTAGTGGCTACTTCTAGCCTTTTTGACAGACATTTGTATGGTGTAGAATGCGCAGCATAATTTCTGGCAGGTCTTTCAGTAGTAAAACTTAACATCAAATTCATAACTTTATTAACACTTCCATTCCTGTGTGACCTGATCCTGATAGGACCAGGTAGAGTTCAGGTGGGGTTGTAAGGTAATGCTCAGGTTATAGGACGGATATGGAACCCAATATGTGTGTGCAATATGGTATGTGATATCTGGGAGCTGCAATGTATGTGTGAATGTCACATAAAGGGAGAATCACACTTCCTAAAACATAGAAAGTCAAAAGTTAGTCTCAGTTCTTTTTTTCTATGTATCTACTTGAACTTAGTCACTTGCTGAATTTTCATGTGAATTTAAATAAACAAATAAGACTTTATTTGTACTTGGTAGAAAGTTCCAGTCTCTTCTTTCCAGAGAAAACTTTGCCATTAGGTCTGTATGAATAATTAATTTTTCTCTTTACTTGCTGAACTAAAAAATCTAAAAAATATTTCAGATTGGCTCAAAGTGAAAAATTTTTGTTTATCCCACTGTAATGAAAAATCCAAATGTAATGCAAATAAAATATTGTTTCTGCTTAAATTAAACATTTTAAGCACCAAAATACTTAATGTCTCATAATTGGGTTTTTTTAATCCTCTCTTTAACATTGAGTTATTAAATTCAGATACATTTTAAAAGAAAACAATTCTTTTGAAAAGAAAAGCCAAACCATTTTGTTAAAAAAATACTCAGACAAAACATTTAAATATTTTCAAGGCTTTTATGTCCCTCTCTGCTATCACCCCAGCTACATTTTCCAGCTAATAATCTACTGCCTGTTTTTTTTAGGTTGGTTTACAGGTGATTCCTTTAACTGTCGTGGTCATTTTCTGATGGTTGCTTATTGTGATGTGATATGTTCTGCAAAGTTTTCAGAGAAATGTGATGCATACATCTTATGCACCTGAAAAATAAATATGGATAAATACATGTGAGTGCCCTTCCTTACTTATCCATGGTTGGTGTAGGCTGCTGGTTAGAGTTGTTTTAATCTTGAAAATCTGTATTTTCCACAGGGTAAATGAACCTTTAGGCTTGGTTTTCAGGGCTTGGAAGGGAATCAGACCAGCACTGTGTTATCTTGTTCTTTGTCTCCACTACATTTCAGGTCTCCATTTACATTAGTTGACTTTGGGAAGCGTGAAGTGCTTGAAAGAATTAGAGAAGGCAGAAGAAGAGGAATCTGAAGCATGTATTGAGTAAGAGAGGTTGCCTGAGGAGAGAGATTTTGGAGCTTGTTTTGTTTACGGACAACTGCATCACAGATTTCATTTGAATGGGCTGGTGTTCATAAACCTGTGTAGCCTGGAATCCAGAGCCCATTTGAATGGGTCTGAATTTCAGTGCAAATGTTTTACCCAGCTGTTAAGATAACACTTCAAGAGTTAGTGGCAAAATGAATTTTTATTTTTATTTGTAAAGGTCTAATTAAAATTGACAAACACACTTAAAACTCCAGATGGGATCAAGCTGAAGAGTGTGTGAAGTCTTTCCAAGTTCAGGCAGGTTGGGCTCCAAACCTTCTCCTGCTGTTCTGGCTTTTGGTTGCTTCTAAATTCCTCTTTGGTCCTTTAGTGTGTCTTGTATGAATCTAAGATTGTGGGAACAACCGGTCACAAGGGATTTCCAATTGTTTGGGTGGATATTTCATGAGAACTCACTCTTTTCTCAACTTGAACCCTGACTCCTAAGCCAAACCCACTATCTATAGATGCCAAAAGGCTTTCTTCTTAGCTCACACCTCCAGCTAGGACAAGTTGAATTCCACTAAATATTCCAGTATCCAACCAAAATATATCTCTTTTCAGACACTTCACTTGAATCATTTCACAGTGAGCCGTGTCAGCTCTCAACCCCAGTGTGGTGCTCTTTCTATTTTTGGGTAGACTAGAAAGATTATTATTGTTATACACTTATAACGCCATTCAAAATGCAACTCTTCATGCTATAGGATTGGCAGTCTTCTGAGTGCTGCCTTTCTTATTGAACAGTATTGGAGCAGTATTTAAAATCTGGTCCAGTAGCCAGAAAGACTATAACTTATGGAGTGGCACACATAAAAGCTTTTATTAATCTCAGTATTCCTCATTTGACAAGTGTTTATCTAGACAGTGTGTAGTCAAAATGCACATTGTCATTTTCTGCAACCCCAAGTATTTGATGTGTCAAAATTCCCGTGAAAATAGATAAACAAAATCTGAAATTTCCAGATGGACAGCTGTACTGCAAGTAATCTACCCCTGATTCCAGTTTGAAATGTTTTAAATCACTTGTTACAATACAAGCACATGTCTCAAAATATTAGGACTTGCATCACAGCAGACTTGCTGTAATCATGAAAGTAAGCTTAGTGTCTAGTCAGATAGGTTATGTATTTTGGTTTTGGTGGATCTGATTTTATATAGTCCTCCACATTGTCTTAGATGCTTTGCCAGATGAAAACAGTACAAAATGTTTCCTGATGAACCCAACAGGCAGATAGACCAAAACTGTCCTTGGCAGTGGGAGACTGATGTATTCATGTTCTGGCGAAATGGGGAAGAATGCTGTTGAGTACATTTCCTGTGACTTATCTTCTAAACTTCTTACACTTTTCCATGAGTACATTAAAAGCATCCTGAATGCCCAAAGCTTGATTTTTCAGGGAAAGTTGTATGCACCATCCAGTTGTTTTCTTTGTGATTTTGTGTAACTCAAAGTGCAGTCTGAAGTTAAGTATGACAGTTGCAGCTCTGTATGTGGTTTGAAAGATGTGGTTTACAGATAAAGCCTCATGAGTGGTCCTTAAAGTATAGATGCCTGGAATTGGCAAGTGTAATCAATTTATGAATCTTTTTTCCTTCCTCCTTCATTCCTATCCAACTGTGTATCTCACATGTGCCTACTTAGTATAAATGCAGAAATACACATGTAATGTGCAAGTTCCATATTAGCTCTTTCCAAATCAATTACACAGCTTTGTAACTCCCCTCATTACCTAGAATGGTCAAGCTATTTTTTGTCTAGGCTGGAGAGGAAGTTTATATGAAGATGACAATTTTGATTTTAACTGAGGTCAGAAAGGCATAGAGGCAAGCATTGAGATTCTGACACTAGCTGTGAAATTTCATTTTCTTATATAATTTTGTATTTTGCTGATGAAAATATTATGCAAATAGTTACTTGAATTTTAAATAATATTTTTCCTATTTCCTTTGAACTCGAGCCTCAGTTTTCTTATGGTTATGTCAGTTTTACATAGTTTTCTTTGCTGATTTTAGTCCTCATATATGGAGTACAAAGGAAGACTCATATTCCAAGTGGAAGGGAAGAGAATTATATTACACTGGAGCCTCAATCCATAACTCATCTCTTGTCCTGGTACAGCAACAGCTACTATCCCTACAGTCAGGGAAAGCTGAAATATCCCCAAGCCCATCTGCCAAAATGAATAGCTGAAATTGAGAAAAAATTACTTTCTGACCCCATACTCACAAACAGTTAACTTATTTCCTGAAAAATGCAATTTTGATGGTGAAGTAATTGTTCTATCTTGCATAGCTACAGAAATTATTAGTGGTCATAAAATGATTCATTCATTTTAAAAGCCCACTGACTCATTGACAACTAGCAGCAGTACATTCCACAGGTCCACTGTAGATAAAACAAAAAAGTCTTTAGCATTTTTAAACTTTGCAACATTTTGTGACAATAAGATATAAAACTTCACCCACACACAGAGTTGCATACAGTATTGGACTTGGCTTTGAGACAGAGGAGAAAGAAGCACATATTACGTAGTTCTCTATTACCTTTTACACATAGCCTAAAGTTAAAGCAAACACTTATTTTCATCTCTGCTTTCTAAATGTGACCCTTTTGTTTTAGTTAATGTTCATGTTTTGAACAGAGGATGGAAAGAGGAAAGAAAGGACTGAAAAAATATAATTTGCACCATAAAAAGCCTGTGCTGTTTGATACTGTTTGATGCTACACAGATTTGGTTCATATTCCCACATCTTCTGCAGTGTAGGTCTTGTGAATCTCATTAAATAAGGCACAAAAATATAAAAACCCCCAACATCTTGAACAATGTCTTCAACTGATATAAATCAGTAAAGCTTTGTACAGCGTGTAGAGAACTAAGCATTAAATATCTACTAAATTTCACTTATGTTAATTGTCCTGTGTAAGTAGTTTTGTATCTATTGATGAAAAGCTAGATCTCACATATGTTTAATGATTATATTTGGATGCTGAAGAAGGGAAGTAGTTTTACTGGTTCATTATCTTCAGTATTTTGCACTGAGGATGAACTGCACCATATAATCCTATTCCTGACTTCATTATCCATTGTCATTAGCCAATGAATTATCTTTTGCTCCTGCACTTTACTCAGGACACTCTTCCAAGACTTTATGTAGCTGATCGTAAGGAAAGTTGTTCTTTTTTCTTTCGTAAATTAATTCAGGCCACTTTATTCCCATCCCAACATGATCCTCTATTTAGTCCTCCAGCTCTTACCTCATGCTAGCACAATTCGTAGAGACCAACCACATTTCTTTGTACTCCCACTTTTGTCTCTCCTCCCAAATTAGACCCTCAGTTTCCTACAAGGATGACTAGTCCTTCTTTCCACCTGTTCTGGTCTGAGTTCATCATTGCACACAACATAACAGAGAGCACTATCTGCAGTTTATTGTTACTTTGTATAATGATATTTATACATCCCTATTTCTATTGGAAATATTTTGCTTTTGCTGCAGGCCAGTATCTTACTGCACTTTATCATTGTACTGGTGACTCATAGTAATCTTGTGATTAAGTTCTATGCCCAGGTCTTTTGCTTGATCTGTCATTTCCAGCTGACCAGAGCCTTTTTTGTAATGGTACTTATTAGTCACAGTACACTTGGTAAAGAAATATGTTGGCTATCACATTCAGGAATAAACGGGTGCTACCATATTTGGTAGCATGTTTTTTCCAATCCACATGTGGGAATTTTGTGTCCACACAATTGATACAATTTCTGATAGCCATTTTCTCTCCAATGAAATATTAATGAGATGAGATCCTCATCCAGGTTCAAACTTGACCCATTTGAGGCAATGGCAAACCTCTGACCCTAGTTCATTTTACAGCCCTTTATTCAAATTGATTTTGACCTTAAAAGCTTCAGTTTTATCCATGTTATTGCAAATTTTTACTTGCAGAAGTGGTATTTATTAAACTGTGGCAGTATTTTACTCCTGGTTTTATTTCTAGCTTTTAGAAGAGTATCATGTATTTCAATATCCACATTCCAATCATGACTGATACTCCACCATGTCTTGTTATGACTCTACTATCTGATTTCATGTCCTGCTCTACTGGTTCCACTTCCTCTGGTTTGTAACCTTGCCACCTTTCATTGGTTTCCAAACAGCTAAATTGCCTTTCTGTTACCTTACCCACTTCAGCTTGGTAGTGTATAATCTTTTCAGTAACTGAACTCTCTCCATGACTACTCCTATATTCTCTGCTTATACTTTTCCCTTTACTGCTTCTGCTGATTTTTTAAATTTTCTTTTTACTGAACCCTTTAAACTGCTTTTCTTTTGCTTGTATAGTAAAATCAGGTTTGGAGAGTTGAACATGACTCTTGGCAAGTCTTCTTTCTTGGGCCTCTTAGTTTAAAGCTCTTCTGAATGGTTATGCCAGTCTGAATCTTACAAAATCAGTCCTTCAGGTATTCATGTAGAGGCCACTTTAAGTGGCCACGTTCTCCAAATTGTTCCTTGTATATTTATTTTACTATATTATTTTATTTAGAGTATTTGTCAGGCCTGAATCATAACAACGTTTTTTTTTCCCCTGTGGCAAGAGGTTAAATTATTTGTAGAAATATTATAATTTACCATAAAAGGGTGTAAACAACTGATTCCCTCCAGTTTAAGAAACAGCTCCTGTAGAGAGTGTACAAAGTCAAGAATCTTGATTTGGCAGATGAGTTATTCAATGTAAATCTCATGTAGCCACAAAGCCATTTTGGCTGCCACTTCTCAGAAAGCTGCTTGTGGATGTAGAGTATATGCTGACAAATCTCCTTCCCATCATCCTGATCCAAAGAAATGTCCCTGCAGAAATACTTCTAGAGAGAGACATAAAATCTTCAGCTGGCAATCCATTTTCTTTGGATGCCTGGATTTTTGCCAGGAAAGGCCATTTTTGATTCATCTGAGGGCAATATGTATTTGTCTTATTTCTGATTTCTTCAGACAGAGATGACGGCTTATTCCAGCTGACTGAACAGCTGGCTCATTCTGAACAGAGCTAGGTAATGCTTCTCTGTGGAGCAGATGTCATTAAACACTATCAGTACATTCCGTGAAGTCTGCCAGATGTATTCTGACTTAGTCAACAATTTTACATTTCATCTAAGGGGCTTGGGAAGGTATAGGGGGTCACCAAAGTAGGAATAAATTTGAAATAAAAGATTAAAGTGAAGTTTAGTTTCACCCCCTAAATCCAGGCAAGTCTCCAGAAACTTCTACTGTCCCAACTATCTGGAATATTTGGATGGCAGCCCTCCAGTTAAGTAGTTGCAAGAAGGGTTGCTGGCTTCAATAGATGTTACTTCTCTCCCAATGTTAGCAGTGGGTCATCAACTTTTAGAAGAATTCTGCAATAGAAGATTCTGGCACTTTATGATCACTTTTGACCCTCTGTCTTTAATGAGTGGTTTGTTCGTACAAAACCTTGTGCTCACATTTGCAACTATTACCACTGATCACAGAGATTAGATTTCCTTATGTGCAAATTGCCAGTGCAGATCCAAGCTGAGCTCTTGTATCATGGATGACATTTGTACAGATTTTAGTTCCTGTATATTTGGAAGTTTTTACCTCCAGAATGCTGGAGAACATAAAATTCCTCTTCTTTCTGTGAAAAAAGTGGTGACTGGACATTTTCTACTGGTTTGTTTTTGTTTTTCTCCCCATCTACTAGCCCTCAGATGTGGCATTTTGGCAAATACAGGTGTATAATGCATGCTGATTCTTTTGTCTGCTAGAAAAGGGTTTCTGCCTTCAGAAAACTTGGCCCGATCTATTCATGGGCACTTTTGACAACCCTACATGTTTTTTTTGTTGTTCCAATAGTCCACTTTGTTGGCCAAAATGACAGTGTTGACACTACATTGGCCAAAAGAACTCCTGCAGTTTCAATTGGCAGGGTTATTTTCCAATTCTTTCCCTTGGTTATTGGGACATGTAGCTAACTTTATACAGCTTCCTTGTTTCGGCCAAAAGATGGGAGAGCGAAGTGTGTCCTCTTTACATACTGTTTATTTTACATTTGAGGAGTTCTTGATGTCCTACCTCACTTCATAGTTTTAATAAGGAAGCTGTCAGATTTTATTTAACCTAATATTATTAGGTGAAAAGATATCAATACTTTAGTCCAAATGTCTTTATACATATTTTTCAATAACTTGTTTCACCACATCAGTTGTTCAGAATCTACAGACATAACACACATTGATTACACATAATGTGGTGTAATGAAAAGCTTGTTAGCTTTTAGCCCTAGTCAGTATGAGAAAACAACTCAAAAACCTTGAATATAATTTGTGTGGTTTTCACTTGTGTGTTTTTCTGTGCATATCTTCCTCTCTTACCTCCTCTTATTTTTTTTCTGTGGTGCTTTTTGTATAGTACTCTGGGAGCTTGAAAACAAATAGGTAGAGGGGAGGGGAAATAAATGGGGGAAAAAGAGTTCCTGCCTTGTGTTGTTTTCCATGAAAAGTGGAGACTGGCCCCTTTTGATACAATCTTTTAATTTATTTTTTAATCTGTTTTCCTAGCAATTTTTCTTAATAGCTAGTTTGCTAGTTCCCTCCAGCTGAAACGCTGAAGGCAACAACTTTCATGCCCAGAGAAATCACTTGGCACTGAGAAATGACCAACTGCTTGTTAAAACAAGGACAGGTGAACTCTGCTGGGGCAGATCCATTGCTGTAATAATGAATTTTGGCTGATTATACTTTTAGGTTTTTTCTTCTATATTTATTTTTGTAATGATACCCTACATCTATATTTCGTGAAAGGCTCAACTCCCCCATCCTTGCCTTGTTTGTCTTACCTTCTAAAAGCTCTGCTTTCTTCACATTATGGTCACTTAATCCTGTAAATATTGTGTCATCATGACATAAATCTCACACATATAAACCATTCCTGTTAATGTTAAAAAAATGAAATACAGCTAAACAAGTCAAAGGTGATTATTTAACTATCTGCAGAATAATAAATAAACAAACTACAGTATTTTGATATAAGAAGTTTGTTTTACCTACAAGAAGGTGAACGTGAATGTTAGCTAAATTATATGATTGGAGAAGACCATGCATTCTCATTCATAAAAAAACCCAACAAACCCTCATTCATTCAATATCAAGCAGCTGGCATTATTGACAGTAGATTCCTTTTAAGGTCAAAATGATGTATCTTTCCCCTCTCCTACTTTTTAATGATATCTGGGATTTTGAAAGAACCTATGGGATTTAGCAAGAATTTCCCTTTAAAGGGCAGTTGGATTTGGGAGTCTAATTCTTCTAGGTTCTTTCAAAAATACAAGCTGTTATTAATAAACTATCATCTGATGCCTGCAACATTACATCAGACTTCAGTTTTTTTAAGTCCAGGAGACCATATGGGTAGTGTATTCTCAACCACTTCTAGTAATTTCTAGCTATCTTACCAAATATTTAACTAAATTTGTTTAGGAGTGAGAGCTCACTGGTACTTCGCCGTTCATTCTGGGAATTTAGGCAGAGAGGGAGCACTCATTATTTGTTGAACTACTTTATTGAACTACCAAGCACTGTAGTAATAATTTGATTTAACTGTAAAGGTATTCTTATCAAGAGAAATTTCATTGATCTCAGTATATCTAGTTCATATCTAAAGGATTAGGAAGAAAAAACTACATTGTAAGTAAATAGGAGTCATATCACCTCTCTAGAAAGTGTTTCCCATAAGTAATTAGGAAATCATGATAGTTTTGGAGACATTAAAAAGTGTCTTCATAATTAAAGCTGTGCTAGTATGAAACCCTTATGAAATCCTGTTTTAAGCCCCTCATATCACTTTTCTGTGCAAAACTGCTTTCACCAGGATGTGGCTAGATTTATTATAGAGACAAAGCAGAAAGCGTTTCAAGAAAATCTGTTGAATAATTTTGCAGTTAAAACATGCTCAACAGCGTTTCAGCACTAATACTTCAAGTGTATGCTTTATGCTTTAGAAAGATGATTCTTGAAATAATTACTTAACAATGAAAATGAAAAAAAATCCTGACATTTTTTCTTAGGTTAGATCTCATGGGCAACAGTTGTGAATTCAGTGTCTTCTGTATAATATTACTGTGATCGAGGTAATTATTTTGTTGAGACAGGTCCTGCAAATGTTTCCTCACTGTGATGCCTGCCATATCCTAGATGCCTGCTGCCTCCTAGAATAAACATATGGCAGGAAAGCTGCTGGTGGAAATTTTGTTTTATATTCAGTGTAACAGGGTAACAATGGTAACAGTTGCCACTGTTCAAAGGGAAATGACTGATTCAAAATAAAACCTTAACCTGGCAACCTGTCAGAGGGAGACAAGCAGTGATGCCAGTCAAAACAGCAAAGGCTGTACTGTTCCTCCTCCCTCAGTCTTTCTCCTACTATGAAAGGCTGTATTATGTTTACAGTGTTTATTTTATCTCTGAAACTTTTGCTGATGCAGTGCTTCAGTGCTTTTTTATAGTAATTTCCTGCTCTTAGGTGGAATGCTTTAAGAAATTGTCAGTCTGTTTTGCCTGTTGCTGTTGTGCCTCTGTTGCACTTTGATGCCCGAGGTTTTACTGTCTGTTACTCAAAGCTTCTGCTTTGGCTGGAACTGGGAGAAGCTGCTCCAAGAGAAGGGTGGGATGTAACTGCACCACGTCAGGAACAGGTTAGAGAAGGAGCTGCGACAGCACAACAGCTTGCAGGGTAAACTCTGGCAAGGCATCTGACAACATCTGGCAGCATCTGGTGAGACATCTGACAAAAACCCTCTCATCCTCTCTAATGTATTAGGTCAAATGGGGACAGGCAGAGGTTTTGTATTGGGGCAGGGTGGGACTGCACGCCAGCAGCTGAGTTTTTGAGTAAGGCTTTCATAGTCCAGGAGTTGGGCACTCAGAGCCTGTTATGTGTCAGAAGAAGAACTAGCCAGGTGCTACCCTCGGGCACTCTAGGTTTGAGTCTGAGGAGCAGCTGACCAATACCATACTCTGCAGTCTAAGAGTGGAGCAGCAACATGAAAATCAATAGCTCTTGTGTAGATGGTGAGTCATCTCATGATGATATTACTTGCCGTGTGTAGACTGGATAATGCCTTTACTTCCGAGTTGATCCTGGACTGGAGCAGTCAGCTGCTGTCACCCAAAGAGCATCCTGCACTGCAGTGTGCTTGTTATAACACACTTCAGCAGTGGCTATAGCCCAGAGCAGGAGATTAGAAAGAGATGAGCACTGGTCAGATTGTCAACCATTCTCTCTCAAAAAAAAAGGTTTTCCACATTTGTAAGAGCACTAAGCAAACTGATTACCCAAAGCGAATCATAGATACTATGTGTGTTCATTGAAATCAACAGTTCCCAAATAACCTCAAGCCAGGAAGAAACTGAGCCAAAATGCATGTAAATCAAAAGGCCTGACCTTCCCCCCCCACACCTCCCATACCTTGGTGAGTGACTTTGGCTGAGAACGAAGCAAAGAAACATTGGCATTTCCTCTGTCAAAATATTATTCTGCCCCCATGGATGTAGACAGTCTTTTCAAAATGTATTTCATTTTTATCTGCAAAACAACAAGAAAATTTCTTCACAAGAGGAAACTTTAAAATCAGCTATTAAGAAAAACAGCTTATTTTAACCAGACTATTTACAAATCCAAACAGATCTGCTTGGCCAGAACACCAAGATGGAGACAAATAAATATTTCTCAGACAGCTGCAGGGTTACATAGTTAATATCCTTTATGCCTTATTGGTGAGTTTTGGCGTGTCGTTTGCTCCTGCTGTTATCTTCCTGTCTCATGCATTTGCTTGCTACAGACTGACCATAAACCTGGACAGTCTGCGTAATGGAAGGACAGGAGGAAGATTGCTAGATGTAATCATAGTTGTAGCAGAGAGTAAAAGACTGTTTAAAACCTAGTAGGGTACCTCCCTGATGTAGAAACACAGCCTCTTGTGAAGCTTACTGTGTTAAGATGCAAGGGAATCAGCCAGTGGTGCAAGGCTATCATCTGAAGTTGTCCACAGCTCTCTTGTTAAAAGCATTTCCCACTTTTCATTTCATAGACAAAGGACAAGGTCTGATGCCACCTGATGATACAGACCAAGAAAAACTTTAAGTCATTGCAGCTGTACTGATTTTAACCAGCTAGGGAACTGGCCATGAGTATTTGATGTGGCAGACTGAGACTGTGAGTGAAAGAGGTTATTTGCTGGAGAGCCAGTGTCTCCCTCTGCCTATCGCCATTGCATTCATTTCTCTTATTTAATTTTCAGCTGAAAACTTTTGCTTCATAACACAGTAATGCTGTGGTTACTTCCCCTACCAGCCTTCTTGCACCCACCTTAAGGGGGCCTGTTTCCCTATGTAAGCTTTATTCTAACAGCTAGAAAGGCTTTTCCTAACATCTACTCTAAGTTTTCTGTCACACATGAAGCTGATTACTTCTTGCCACCCTTTGATGGAAACAGGATAAGTGATGACTTTAAAATTTTTAAAGTCAACATTGGCTGATGTTTATCCTTCTGTCTTCAGTCTTCAGACCTATCAGTCTCTTTTTTCCTTATAGGTCACATTTTATAAATTTCCCCTTGTTTTTTGTCCTCCTCAGGACTCTTTCCAGTTTACCAGATCTTTCTTAAAATCAAGAAGCAAAAATAGATGTAGCAGGGGCTTTACCAGTCATTAGTAGAGTGGGATAATTTCCTTCCATGTTTTATGTAGTGCTTTCTTTTTAATAAACACAGAATTATATTATTCTGTTTTGAAACCTTCATCTGCAGTTGACTCATATTCAGTCTGTGATCCAACTTACCCGGTCTTTTCCTTTCCAGCTTTCCCTTGCTGATACTGTATATTTGATTTTCTCTTCTAACGCAGAGCTTTGGACTTTATAAAATTTCATCTAAATTATTTCATTCCTTCCCTCCCCCCCGCTAATTTATCACAACTACTTTGAATCTTCTTTTTCAAATTGCTTGCAGTCTCTTCCATTTCTATGCTTTGCCCAGGTTTTAGGACTATTTCCTGTTCCACCAAGTTATTAATGACTTCAGCTGTGCTGACACCTTCTCAAGCATATTCTTCTGGTTTGAAAATGAGCCAATGGCAGTCATTTTTTTCCACACAGTTGTATACCTATCTTATAGCAATATTATCTAGATAATATTCCACTAGTTTTCTTGGTGAATAAATTGTTTTTGAGAGAATATTAGTAATTTTTATGTTTATTTCCCTACCTTTATCCTTGTTTAATATTTTTTTCTTGAGTACAGCTATTCTAAAATATTTAAAAATTGTTCTTGTTATTTTACTCATCCATTTTCCAAGCATCTTCAGCTCCCTCTATCAAATTCTCCAGTTGGCAGTTAATCCAGTTCAACTATAACACAATTTCTTATCTGGTGAATAAGGCTCCTGGTTGGTGTTTGTTCTTTACACACTGACAAGCCAAGGGAACACTTTGTACAAAATGCAGTGTGTTGCTTCTAATAGTATGTGCCTGTCTGTCACAGTATCTTTCCTGTACTCATTCAATTAGGACTATATAATTTTGGCTGGTTTACAATATTTTTTTTAATTGCATTTCCTTCATCTGATGTTTTTCGTGGCTGACTTTCTGTTCCTTCAAGCCTAGCACTTGAACTCCTTGTTTTTAAAATGGCCTCTGTAGATTGAAATGTTTAGACTTACATATTTATTAGAATACCCTTTGATTTTCCTTGATATAAACTGGCTTAAAATATTTCAGCATTTATTTATTGATTTATTTATTTGTCTATCTACTTATTTATTTAATTTAGTCACCTCAGATAACATGGTGCTGATACTGTATTTCTTCCCTAGCAACAGCAAAGTTTCAGATTTTAGTAAAGTTCCACAAGAAAGGTGTGATATTAAAATATGTTTAATACCAAGCAGTCTATCTATTTTTAGATTTTATAAATCTTACTTTTCCTCGTTCCATTTAAGCTGGTTTCATAAACAGCCATTGACTTCAATAGTGCTAGAGTATTTTCCAGTTTTTAGATACATCTAGTAATTATTGTGGTACTTTTGTAAAGTAAGGCATTACTGTGTAAGGGTTTGAATAACAGATAGGGCTGTTAATATAATTACATTCATGCACAGATGCTGTAATGGATAGTATTTTTTTCGGCTCCTAATTTTGATGAAACTTTTCTGATGCATCGAAAAATACTTCCACAGTGATTGCATTAATAACTCAGTGCAAATGTACTTGGACATTAGACAGTGCTCTCTGTTGGGTCATTTTGTTCTATATCATGTCTTCCTCAAATAAGATTTGATGAGAAAGACCTTCATACTATAGTGAAAATAAAGCCACTGTCCAGCATGTGTTCTAGTTTTGTTAAAAACTGGCTTTCAAGAAACACTATATTATATTAATGGTATGATATTGTATGAAATGAAAGTTGCTTAGTCAGTTGAAAGCAAGCTGTGTAGCAGACATTAGAAGTCATGAATCAAGTTAGTCTCAATATAAATATGAGGGTATTTATTGTAAAAATGTATTATTATTTAGTTTTTCTTGCATTCTGGTTTCTAATTCTTTAAAATCCATTCTCTTCATGTTGTGAAGCTTGTTTCACAGTTGTGAAAACTAGAGATTTAGTTATTTTAAATGAAGTTTCCTACTCTTTAGTAATGACAGGACTCTTAAGAGCTGGAGATTGAAGGAAAACATGAAATGTTTGTGAATCATTCCATGACCATAATAGTTTCTTCAGTTATTATCTCATTGTTAAATCTCCTGGTAGGAAATACTTTCATTTTCTGAAACTAATACCTGTTTGGTCTTTGTGTTTTACTTTTGTGCCTGCAACTCAGACTTTATTGGATTTTGAACAGTCTTTATATCCCTCGAATAAAATAAGGTTTAGGCAAAATTAAATGAATCATATTTGTGAGTTATATCAGGCACCAAATAAGTAAGGGCTCACTCCTGTTTAAAATACTATAAATTTTTAATAATGTGGTATGGTTTGAAAAATAATGCTTGTTTCCATAATCACTATTTATTGAGTTGGTTGAAATTGCTTTTTTTTCAGAAAAGTAATGTTATATCAGCTCTGTTGCAGATTCATCTGTACTGATTAATCTGATTCACTAGATGTACTTGAATAGGACCAAGGAATTAAAAGAGTTAATATTACAAGATCCTTTGTGTCATCGTTTTTAAAGTAACTCAGTCTCAGACTGCAATCAAAATTAGAGACTTCTACTTGCAACTTTGCATATAAGTTTTCAAAAATGTTATGCCTATAATATTTATACTCTGTAATAAATATCTCCTTCTTCAAAAATTTATAATACCCTTTTCTGTCCAGAACAGCCTATTATTTCAATGGTGTCATATCACTTGTTTTTTTAAGCTGCCTTAATTGTTTTTATTTTAAGATGTATTGTTAGGTTAAGTGGTTTCTTCAGACTACATTTATTTTCTTTGATATGTGACATTACCCTAATGATAGCCTCTATGTTGAGGTCCTATGTTTGACTAAGTGATTTTGCTGAAACTGAAAGCTAAGATCAGACAAGGTTGCTTCTCAAGTCATAATTCTAGTAATTGAGTCTGTTTGTGTGATATGTATTGGCAGAACAGAATGAGTAATTTTGCAATGAATAATTTATTTGGTAAATGTAGAGTCTCATTTTACTTCAGTGTGTTATAAGAACAAAGCAGTTACTTTGAATTATTCATTATTCATATTTAACAAATTTTTATAATCAGAAAATGACTCTAAAATTGATTGATATTGATAATTTCCCTGGGAATTTTGACTCAGATAAATGTGAAACTGGAGTTTAATTGGTAAACTTTTGGTACACAGTAAACACAGTTTCTGCTACCAAATTGGATAAACTTTTTAGTGCCTGGCACTGTTGTTCATCATGTAATTTTAAAATATGGTTCCTATGAATACTTCTGCATCAGTTCAAAAGCTCACTTACATATAATATTTGTACCATATGATTGCTTGAGTGTTCATGGAAAGAACATATACACAAGATTTGAGCATATACAAGGTGAATTTGTTTAAAAATATGTGTGAAGGGGAAGAAACTATCAAGTTTATATTATTTCACTGAGCTTATAAATTATGTAACTTATAGTTTCATCCTGTTCCAATTCAAATCTACTCACTTCAGTGGAGGAAAGCTTTGTACCAAGTGCAGAACTGATTGGGAATGTGGAAAGGTCTGACGCAGCTTTCTGCTCTCCAAGTAGATGCAATACTGGCTGAACCTCTTGGCCTTGGTTCTTCCCCTCAGTCCCACTGCTTTGTGCTGCATCAGTGGAAAACTGTCTGTCTGAGAGTTATCCTGGGTGAGGCATCCCTGTAGCAGGTCTGTGCTTCTCTTTGCATGGTCTGCAGCTTATGGAGGTTAATTAAAAATCTTGGTGTCCCCAGAATTGGACAGTATTTTATTGGAACTGCTAGGATTTGTCTCCTATTGTAGGGGAATAACCCACCTTGGAAAGAAGAGGTATTGTCTATGTTTGATTAGCATGAATCTAAACTCCTTTTTGATCAAGCATTGCTTATGTAGTGTTTGATGTTTTAATGTTCAATCTAAGCTTAAAGGCAGGATATCTTGGCCATCGGTGTTATCCATTTAATCAAGGACAAACATTCCTTTTGAAAGAAACTAAAGGAGATTTGGCAAGAGAAAATAGCCTTGAGTTGTCCTTAGGTGACACAGGACCACATATGGATAAAAAGGGTTATGGTACTTCATCCATGAAGACCACCAGAGACTACCAAGGATCCCTGATGAGAGGAAAATGCACGGAAGGATCTGAAATGGAGCCAAGAGAAGTGACTTAATGCCATTACGCAACCTGTGTAGATTAGAATGAATATGTATTAGATAGGCAGAATGTGTATGAATTTATTGTATAAACATAACGAAGAAGCTGGCTTCGGTGTGCTTGGTTTGTGGAAAACCACTGAGCACCCAGGCTTGTGCAACCCTGAAATAAATAAGCAACGTCTCTCCTGAGTGTGTGATTATTGACTCATTGCACAGCGGGAGAATCTACTTTTCAGACAACGCCATGATGACATATAAAAATGAGATCTGTGCTTCCATCTTTTGCCTGCAGTTTACCAGAAGAAGGTGTGAAGGTTTAAGGTCATGACAACATCTTCCTGTCCTGCCAGAAAGACAATAGAGGCATGAATTTTTGTCCCTGGCAATTGGTTTGCTGCAATTAGCTGAGAGGGTTTTTTTTTGTCATGGTATTTGCTTTCTGAAGTGAACATTGTATATACCAGATAAAAACAAATGTTCTTAAAATAGAAATTGCTATCAGGAAAAGTTAAAAGTGCAATTCAGTCTTCAGCTATTCAGATACATGTCAAATGAGAAGCTCTTCAGAACTTAGTGAATAGAAAACAGTACGTGCAGGATCTCTAAAATGTTATGCTAGAAATAATATTCCTGAGGAAAAGAATAGATTTCCGTCTAAACACATAATGTGTTGCTGCACCTTTTCTTAGTATTAATGGGAACTGATTCCAACAATAAAAAAAAAGGGGGGTAATCTTTGGGGTCATTGCAGGTTTATTTAGGGTGAGACAGACATACTAAAGCCCAATGAAAACTTCAATGTTAATAAGGGAAAATAGCCAAACACATTTTTTTTGGTGGCTATTTTAAGAATTTCACCTGAGTTTTTCAAACCTCACCACCCCTTTCATTATTGTTAGTATCCTAATGAAAATGTGTTTTCAATCTCCGGCATTCCAAGATTGAAAGTAAATAATTCTGTCCTTGAACCATAGTGCAGATTAATTACTAGCTGGAAATTGTTCCTCTTGAACAGAGAATATGAAAGTTTTTAACAAAGAGAATATTCATTAATCTTGTGAGATGTTTTTTTTGGAAGACTGGTATGTATTTCTGAGGGAAGAAAACAGTAACAAGCTTTAGACAGAGAGCCAAATTTTCTGTATACTTGTATATTGCATGTGTCCCAAACAAGATGTTATAATAGTTGTGTGTCCTTGTAATGTCAAGTGCAATGTCTGGCTACTATGAAGCAGAATATATTTGTTCTGAGATGTTAAAGCATTAAATGTGCATTCTTGGACTGACCTGAATAGTTTTGTTTTAAAAAGACACTTTAAAAAATTAATTGCTAACAATCTGAAGAAAATTCTTTAAAAAAAGACAATGGAAATATGCAATAAGTAGACAGACATATATCACTTTAAGGGCTGTATAATTAAAATCTGTGTGTTTTCTATCAGGAAGTTTATTCCATATAGGAGGTGGATGGGTAAAAATAGATGTAAGTATGGGTATCTTTATTACAGTTTCTTAGATTTTTTTACTCAGTGTGTTTTAGTTGTGTTACTTCAGCATTAGGTGGAATGATGAGGGTGGTGAGGCAGTGGAACAGGTTTCCCAGGGAAGCTGTGTATGCCCCATCCCTGCAAGTGCTCAGGGCCAGGTTGAATGGGGCTTTGAGCAACATGGTCTAGTGGAAGGTGTCCCTGCCCTTGGCAGGGTGGCTGGAACTAGATCATAGAATCATAGAATCGTATCCCTTCCAACCCAAACTGTTCTGTGATTCTATGATTCTGTGATGTCATCGCAGCTCCAGCTTACTTGCAACATAAGGAGTGTTGCTCCAGAAGCATACCAGCTCTGAGGGAATGCTCTAGTCCTCTTTAGCTTGCTTTGTCCTTTGAATTCATACAAGGCACTATGCCCTGTGTGTATTATATGTGTTCTGCTTTGATCCATAGAGTATCTGAGTCTGTTGTAGGCTGTAGGTGGCAAGCTTCGTTCATAGCCTTTAATTTCAGAGCACTGCTTTTCTCTTAGGAATCTGTGGAGCAGTTTCTCATAGCAGCAAAAATTGTGAATTTTCCACAAATACTAATGAACTTTGGAGATGTAGACTAAAGATCTGAAATTTCCCACTGTTCATTTATCGATAGGATAAAATTAGATAAAGGTTCTCTGACAAAGAACATTTAGGAACTTGCAAAGTCTTCCTTGAAGAACTCTGAAGTTGGTACTTTGGACCAGATGAATACTAGAACATCATAGGTGGGGGAAATGAAGAAAGAAATAAATTTTCAGGGATACTAAAGACTGCAGATCATACAGGCTAAAACTATGAGAAAGGAAAAATATCACATTAGGGAAGAATAAAGGTGCTAGAAAAACCAAAATAAGTAGGAAGATAAGGCAACATAATAAACTAAGATTTAATGAATTAATTTTCTGCTGACTTATGCCCCTAGAAGGGCTGTGCTTAGCACACCTTAGAACTCTGCATTTGCCACAGAAGTATTTTTTTGTGTGGCTGCATACCCAACGCAACAGGTACTTGGTCGATACTTGGACTAGAGCTAACAGCAGAGTTCAGGTTCATGGGTGATAGGAGAGCAGTGTGAGGGCAGGAGTGTTTGTGGTCACTACCATCAAATGGTCGCAAGAACCAAGCCCACATACTTAACATTTACTGCCAGGTAATGCTGAGTTAATGGGAGCAAATGCTTGAAATGAATTTCTTGCTGCCATCTTGTGTCTAAAGGCAAAATGACAAGGAAATTTCTAGAGTTCCAAGTACTGATTTTACACTCGACATCAGGATATTCCTCTTATTCCTCTTAATACCAGAGTGTAGACAAGGGCCAGTCCTAATAAGAAAGTTTTTAAGGTTTGTCCTTGAGAAGAATGGGAAAGTGTAATTTAGCTTGTGCAAGAGATTCTGTGAATTTTCAGTGAGAAGTACTCAGTAGAATGGCAGCTAAGGTGTTAAAAGTTGGTCTCCCTAAGCCTATTACCAGCAGAGAGTTTTATGAGGTGCCAGAAAAAATGCTAGTAATACCACTTCCATGGTAGACAAGGTGGAGCCTGTGCTTGCAATATTGGTCTGCCTATTAACTTTCTCCATGAACTCAGACATAGTACACCTTCTAGCAGTTTTTTACCATGCTCCAGAAAGATCCCAAAGAGCTGTTGCCCTGTTGTGTATAATTTAATAGGAAAAACGTTGTAGCCTACAATAGGGTACTTCACAGTATGATCTGACTAACTTAGATGAATATAATATTACCTGTTATATAAGTTTTAAATTCATTTCCTTCACAGTCCTCTTCTTCAATCCACCTGTTCTTGCTTGTGAACCTTTGCTTCCCTGTGCTTCCATTCTTAAATCCTGCAAATACCATACGATCTTTAACTCTTCCCCTTTTCAGCTGAACTGAAGCTTTTGTTTGATGGGAAGGGCTGTTACTCTGGGCTGCTCTACAGAGAAGCAGTGCATTTTCCATTTGTTTTCAGAAGGCCAGCTATGAGAGACAGCAGAAGTTGACTGCTGCTGTAGCAGTTTTTGTGGCAGGAAGTGCTCTGAGTTGTTGCTTAATGCTTACTGCTAACTGTGATTATGATGACCCCACCCCATACATCCATTTACTGCAACAGCTTTATTGCAAACATCTGAAGAGGCTGTGACATCCATATTTACATTGTAATGAATGAATACAGTGGTAGTAAGAAAATGATGAAGAAAGACAATGCAAAATCAGTTCACCTAGATAAGTGGGTTGAAGGGAAAAGATTTTCAAAGTAAAGGGATGATCTTGCACTGAGAACAACCCGCTGTGTTCTCTGGTCCATGAAACCTCCACATCTAGATCATTCAGTTCTATAACAAATGTTTGACTTTCTTTCCAAGCTGTACCTGATCCATCATGAGTTTGTTTGCCAGTGGGGTATGGCCGTGTCTTTTTGGGTTATTTTTTGAAGATCCACATTTATGCTCTCTGCACACCCAAACCTCTTCCATCTTTATCTAACAGAGTCAGTGCAGTGTGAGAAATTGGTACACATCTTCCTCCTCCCTGTCAAACACATAAACATCTTGGGGGTTCTTGGCTTGAAAAAAATGTTCTGTGATATTCAAAGTCAAGTCAGTCAATGGAACTTAATGTTTTTGGCTTAAATCAGTGATGACTGAGGTCTGTTGACTTTAATGAATTTATGTCTGCACAGAAGAGGGTTGGAATTATATAAGTGCAGAAAACATCTCTTCATTCTGTAGGGTCTGGAAATGTTGTTGGCGTAATCCACTGGAACAAACTACCCAGGAGAGAAGTGAATTCCCTCTCTCTTGACATTTCTAAATAAGACTAAATGCCTTTATGAAAGATATATTTTATTCAAACAGAAATGATATGGCTCAGTGCAAAAGTACCTGGATGAAGCTCTGTGGCCGGTGTTATACAGTATGATGTCTTTTTGGACCTCAAAAACTAGTGTTCTTCAAAGTTTTTTTGATTTTGTCTTCCTTTTTGCACTCTCATGTTGTTGGTTATATTTGTTGCTTCTTAACTATGACTGTAGACTTTTGGGGAGCCAAAAGTCTTTCTGGAAAATTGCGTGCAGAAGGACTGTAGAGAAGCTAGTAAGTCTTTGAGGGCTACCTTCCTGCTGACAGTAATACTGAATACTTATTGACATATTGAGGCACTGAAATGAGAAGTCATTTTCAAAATAATGTGGAAGTCACTGTAACATGCTCAAGACATATTTAATTGTAGGTGAAATAGCAGACAATGTTCATTAGACATGGACCACCCTTAGAGTTCAGTGCTAGCGTGGTTTGAGGTGGCTTTCAAGTTCTACTTCTCAAAAGCTATGATTTGACCTTGGTTTTTTTCACTTTCAGTCACACATTACAGTTTCAGGTAATATTTGGTTCTGAATTTATAACTTATCCTTGCAACACTGAACTCTGATATTCGCATATTTTTTTGGAGATGAAAGTTAGCTGCTGGCACATGGCACAGAAGAAAACAGCCTCCTGAAATAAATGTCTGGACTTAACATCCATCCTCAGACTGGATCAGTTTAGCAATGGCAAGAGTCCATTGGTAATCAAACTGCTAAGAAAAGAGTGATAGAGTTGCTACTTTTCTTGAGTTAAATAACTGAAACCAAGACTTGGGCTCAGTCTTTGGTGCATCTGTATCAATCTGTAAATAGAGTTGGCTGTATTTCTAGAAGGAGTTATTTCAACAAATATACAGTTGGCTTTGCAAATCTAAATACAGTGTGAGGGGAAGGGAAGGGGAGACTACATTTCAACCGACCATTAGGAAAGAGGTTATGTCACATAGAATAGGGATAATTTAAATGCTCCAGAATTGCCCTAGCTATGGATACACTTTCTCATGAAAGATTGGAATTGAGTACAGCTAGAGACAGCTAGATGTCCCAGAGCATGCATTCTTCACTGATACCATTTCAGGATGATGAGGTAAAGGCTTTGCTAATGTAATGTTTAGATGTGCCCTCTTTTATGAGAGAGTGCAAAATCCTAAATGTTTGTGCTGAATTACAGGATCTGTTATTACTGGATGTTAGTGTATCTCAGAAAAAACCCCAGTGACCTGGGAGGAACCGGAATATGCTAAACAACCATTTTTTAAAAACCAGTACTTAATAAAAGCGGTTTCCATAGGAACTCAAATACATGAGAACTGACGAGGTTTTTTAGGGACATTATGACTGGCATATAATAGCAATAATAGCTGTTCTTATATCATCCTTATGTATGCTGTGTGTGTTTTGTTTTCCTGATATTATTTTTCAGAATAATACCTGCACTGTATTTTTTTAATTTCAGACATGTCTCTTTTTGCTACCCCCTTAATTTTCTGTGAATTCATTCTTATTATTTACAGAAAATTTAGTTAAAAAGAAGTATGGACTGAAAAGTTTGGGATTTTCTTGGACCATTAAGGAGTCGTATTATTGCAGATTCCAACTTGAATCCAGGCCAGGCCAGCAGAGGAAGTCTTTTAGAGCTGGTAAGAAAATGCCAGATGTGCTGATAAAAAATTGGATATGCAGATGGAACCAGGATCATCCTCCAGTACATTTTCTAATCACCTGTTATTTATCAAAGCCAGGGCCATGTGACGTAGTTTCAGTATCTGGTTCCTACTTATGGTGGATTGCTCCTGGTGTCCAGATTGTACTCAGTAAGCTGGCAATCACTCTTCAGCTTTGCAACCTTGTTAGCAGTCTCGTGTCTAAGTCCATGTACAAGCAGGATATCATTCTTTTGCATCTGTATTTCCATTCATCTGGATTCCTTTCATTTGTTTCATTATTGCTCTACTCATTCTTGGGTAAGATAAAGTATTCTGTACTTATTAATGATACTGATTCCTTTGACATTTCTGAGGCAGGCATGAGTGAAAAAGCCGTTACAGGTTGTCCAGCCTGCTAGGAGATGGACTGATCCAGGTTTTGTATTGGGAACTGCTCTGGAATTCAGCTTCTGAGACCTTCTGGTCCAGCTAAGCATCTGGCAAGGACAAGTGTCCCCATCTTGCCTGCCTACAATTTCTCTCACCCCTTAACTGTGCAGATGGTGCTACCTGGGGTATGTATATGTATTAGCCTCACATTTACGAATTAGTATATAGTGTGGTTTTCCTCAATGATGTATTTAAGGAATGCATGAGGATCACTTGTACATCTGCCCCTCCACAGCAGTACAGAAGGTACTGTATTATTCTTCAGATAATGGAGCTGTATGTGCTCACAAAATTTGCAAAACAGTTCTTTGACAGAAGTGATTCTCAAAGATAATTCCAAAGTCCTTGTCTCCTAATGGTGTAGATTTCCACTGAGACTTCCCCTTAAAGAGAAATCATTTGGTTTATCAGTGTGACAGACCCATTTAATAATAAAAGCCACTGGAAATAAACATAATGTTTTTTATTGGTGTTTCTACACATTGAACTGTAGGGGGAGGTAAGGTCAGATGTTGAATATACAAGGCAACAATTGACAAAGTAATGTACAGCATTTGTTTGGTGTCCAGCCAAAGATTTGCAGTGCTTTTAAAATGGTAACGTACATAGCAAATATTTGATGTGCCAAACCACAGAAGACAGTTCATGATGGTTATGGAGTGGAAGAGACTGTGAGTAGTCCCTGTAGTGTATTTACTATACTGTACATTTTGCACATGCTATTTATTATACTGCTAGTAATATGTTTGTAGTCCCTTTTTTCCCATAGTATATTATCGTGAACAGAGACCCAGTGGGAGTGTTTTACTTATTGTGAAATAGGAGTTGTGCTTCTTGCTGTCCCTTTCCTTCGGTAAAAATCAAGTTAGCATTTTCAGGAATGAACTATGCAGAAGTGTTTTATTACCGTATAGAAGATAGTTCTGGGAACAAAATTAGATGCAACAACATTAAAAAAAAAAAAACCAAAGCAAAAAAACCCAAACAAAAAACCAGCAGTGACACCCCAAACCCAGAGAGAATTGTGCTAATTAAGAAATCAGAGAAAGCTGATGTTTTAAACTTCTCCTATTCTCTGTTCATTTGCTTGCTTATTTCTCTATTCATTTTCCTACCACCACCAGCACCACCATTAATTTCTTTCGTATTGCCTTTTCTCATTCTGACATGTCTACACTTCAGTCTTCTGCTCTGATGAAGACATGATCTGGCTAGCTGCAAACTCACCAACTCACTTGCCAGGAGCAATGCAGCCACACCAAGCCAGAGCTCAGCATATGCCAGTCACCTCTGCAGGTGGGAATGTGACTTCTATGCTTCTGCTAATGCCTACACTGGGTGCTACATCACTGTGCTGTGTAGACATATGAGAAAGGCTTTCTGGGGGGCTGTCGGTGTGTTTTGTTGTCACTTGGTATTTATTTTGTGTGGCCAGGCTCCCCGGAGCAGGCCTGAGTGCTTGCTGTATAAAGCTGACCCTCCATTTCAAAACTGCCTGTGAGAAATCCTGACTTTTACATCTGTTTTTTTCCTGTAACCTAGACTGGATGATCACTTAGGTTTTGTTCTGTTTTCACTTGCACTGGTAGACCTAAGCAAATCAGTTGGATTCCAATTCAGGGAAGCTTAATGTGTTTTTAATGTTACCCTCAAAAACAATTAAAACAAAAAAGTCGTTTGTCTAGAAGTGCCTGATTTGAGTTATTACAGAGATCTCTAATGTCTAAATGTGGATTAGTTTTCAGTACAAAAAGGTCCTACAAGACTGAGACTTCTGTCCTTCAAGTACTTGGGCTGCTACTTTAAATCTCTGAGTGTCCTGTTTGAAGGTGGGACTCTCACTTGCTTAATGTTAAACATGTGCCTGAGTGTCACGCTGAAGTCTGCAACTTTATTCTCAGGGCATCTATGATTTACTGTGTGTGTTTGCCAGGCAACTTCAAACAATGCACCTTTATTCTGTTTACAGCAGCTATGGATCCATTTCTCTGTGTTTGTGGAAATCCACATTTGGCATTTTCAGAGATGCCTGAGCCAAGCTCAAACCTCAGTGTTTGGATATGGGGTGATGGTAGACACATGTCCTGTCAGTTCCACAGTTGTTATTTTTTAAATGTATTTGGTTATACACTGGGCTTGTATAGTGAAAACAAAGCTTTCATTAGTCTGGTTTGGGAGGTGCTGTGGGCAAAGATGTGGGAGAGGAATGATAGAAAAGGATCATGGGGAGGGAGGCAGGGAAGAACGAAGGAGGGCAATCAACCAATGGTGCTACAGCAAGTGAGGGCAAAAATTCTGGAGGCAGCATTTCAGAGATGAATGATTAAGAGCTGTTTCCCTCCCAGCTCCTTTGGAGAAATGAAGAAGTAGAGTGGTGATCCAGATGTGTTCCTGAGTCTGGGCTGCAGGTACATTTCTGCCTATGTGTGAGGCTGCGTAGCCTGAGCAAGAAGCTTTAGGAGCCTGGAGTTTAACCTTTTAAAGTATCCTTTCTCATGCTTGCAGTTTCCCAGATGGTAGGAAGAGGACACCAGGTCCCTTCCATAGGTGGGCTCCTCTGAATTTCAACGAGAGGAAATAAAGGGGCCAGAAGGATCAAACTGAATGGAAAATGGTAGTCCCTTCGAGACTGTATTTTAAATTAAATTAAAATTAATTTATTTTGATACTGTTTTTTATAGGTTTTGTAATGTCATGGGAACTGATCAACTCGACAAAGCCCATCCATATTCCTCTTTGCTAAGGATGTATTTCACAAATCAGAAGCTGAAACACTGAGTAATTACAATGCCTGGATCTCAGCCAGACAGGGTCTGGGACCGAGTGGCTGACCAGTCACATCTGTTCTTTGCCTTCTCTACAGGACCTCTTCCCAGGTTAGGAGCAATAATGAACTTAACCAAAATAGGGATAATATATGGTGATATGCAGAGCATGGCAGGAAAGTGGGCTGGAGTTTTCATGAGCCTGAAAAGGAAGAGAACCTAAGCTGTAGGGAAAATATCTCTCTGAAGATGAAGGGCAGGATTCACAACTGATGTACATCTCTGCAACTTGGCATCAGTGAAGCTATGCTGATTTACACCAGCTGAAAAATCTGGAAGGGAACAATGCACTTTTTGTTTAATTTTTATTTGCTCCTCAGACCATCCGTCACATTCAGTTGGAGAGGAATAACATTTGGTAGATGTTTAGTCTTGATTTTTTTTTCCTGAAATGGGAAGTGAATTAAATGAAGTGAAGACAGAATAAGGCAGTTTTATTATTAGAGCTAGCTGAACAGTCTGAAAAAAATTTAAATTAAATAAAAAAGATTTTGTCAAATAATGTTTTTGACATCATAGCAAAATACGGGCAAATGCATTATTTCTTATAAAAATTGTTAATAGAAATTTGGAGAGGTAGATTGAGCTGGATATGACTAGATTTACAGAGTTTGCTGTATGAAACTCTCTGGCTAATTCATCCTTTCATAGTATATGTTACCTAACCTCTGCCTGTTGCAGCTTTATCATCCACTGGCATCACTGAGTGCTGAATGGCATCAGAAAACCCAAGATCCAAGGATTATCAGTTCTGTTTTAGGGACTGAAAGGGAATTTTGACTGACATCTGCTTCTACCTGCTGAGCTCATTTTGCTGCAGTGGCTGAAATCACATGCTAATACTGCTGTGTACCCTTTACAAATGGCTCATTCTGAAGAGAGTGTGGTAGAGTAGTGGCTTACACAGAGACAGGAGCACTGTGCCAAAGCAATAGAAACGATTTATGGACTGAGGTCCATGCTCACCCAAAGGAATAAGTGGTTGTGAGGGGCTCCTTTCAGTTTCTGCCTGAGGTGGAGGAGAAGAACAGGCAATGCCGAACTGCTGGCTCTCTCATGTGCAGGCAATGTTAGACCAAACAGGGCTGAGGACCTGGCAGACTTTTTGTCCATCACTGCAAAATGCTGGCTGATGCATCAGCACTGGCACAGAGCAGGAAATGACTGGTGCCAGCAAAAGCTTTTGGAGCAGGTCATTTCCCCAGTGGACCAAGGGATTGGATTGAGACTCTAGGACTTCCCATTTAGGACCTGTTCTGCTGCTGTGGAATACACATATGAAATGACCATTATTCCAGCCTGACAGTAGGTCACAGTCCAACCTGCACTGACTTTAAAAAAATCCCAGTTTTTCAAAGGGTGCTGTAATTTAATGTGGGAAAAATATTCCTAAAATATTATTCTCAAGCCTACCAGCCAAGCTGTACAAACTGCCCTTGCAGTCAATGGGAAATACTTTTGCAGGAAACGCGCTTCCTCTTTCATAGACAATTTTTCAATTCTAATTTTTATATTTTGCATCCCAAATCAGAATAGAAAAAAGGTGTGTGATATTTTCAACAAGATGCAAGTTAAAAAGCCCAAAACCTGTTCCAGGAAAGTCTCAGTGAATTTGGAAACAGTGAAGAAGCCAGGTTTACTTCCCAGGCAGCATGGCTAGGGCAAATAGGTGGGGAGGCTGGGGAGCAGACCACCTTGCTACACAGCAAGGCAAGTGGGGCGGGGCTTTGGTGAACCAGCTACCAAAAAGCCTCAACATCAGGGAATACCCAGTTTTAATCAAGTTTACCCAGTGTGAGCATCAGCTTAGCCCAGTGTGAACTGCAGTGGGAGAGGAAATGCCATTGAGGACAAATTTAAATCCCTTTTCTTCCATCATGGGGAACTGATGGTAGAAAAACAAGATTTGCTGGCAAATCACTTTGTGAAGAAAGTGGAAGAGAAATGATCGGCTCTGGCTTCTGATGATGGGTGAGCAAGATTTGAGAGTTCACTTTACTTGACCTACAATCTGCCCATGGAATGTACATTTTGTGCAAGTGTGGTAGGCAATTTAGTGTTATGACCTTTACCAAGACAGGCAGTGAGGTTCAGCTGCGTTGAGAGTGGGGAGTTTCTTCATAGCACATAGCAGCCCAAGTGAGTAAATATTATGTGGGTTGTGCAGGTACACAGTAGTACACCAAATGTTGCTTACATGGCTTTAGAGGTGTTTAGTCTGATTCAGTGGCTACCCAAAACGTTGAGTGCCAGAGACCTATATAGCAGTATGCTGCTCTTGGAAGCATAGTTCCTGAAAACATAAATCCCTGTGTGTGGTTACTGCACAACCAGGATCTGACTCATTGCTTCGCAAAGCACTTTTAGTTCCCTTGGAAACATGATGATATGCACTATACAAACCCGGTAACCATGCTACTCCAGTAACAGTCTACTATCTCAGAGCTGTCAAGAAAACTTTGTTCTCTGTTATCCACACCATAGCCACTAGGAACTTCACATGACAACCCAAACAGGATCTTGTAGCTCCAACCACTCTGAATCCATCCCCTTGGTGTTCCAGTTGATGGGGAGCTCTCAAGAGGTGTTAGCAACATATAGTCTGCAGCACAGTATTGCACAGTTTTCTTTCCATACAGTAGGGGGTAGTAAAATACTCAGAGACTACATGTGCAAGGAAAGAGCACCAAATAGTAGAGCAACTGAACGGAAAACAAACAAAATATCTATTTTTAAACTGAGCTAAATCCATGTAATTTTAAATGGGGAACCTTTTGAGTCCTTGTAAAACAAGTTCCTTAAGTGTTCGAATGATGCTATTTAAATGGGTAATGACTTGGCCTATAAAGAAAAACATATTAATTAATACACTTTCAGGATGAAAGTATTAAACATTTTAATTGTGCTCTGCATGTTTAGGATGCAAACAAAAGTGCTCATTGTGAACCTGCCAATTAAAGTAGCTGCCAGTAGGGAAAGGAGACGTGCCTGTGGCTTTCTTTGGGTTAGCTGAGGTTACATCTACAACTAACGCACAGGTTCTTAAAGAAGTTTGGCATCTGAATGCATGAAAATCCCAAGCAATACTCCACTCTTGCTATTAAAAGTTTTGTAGCTGTTTTGCTCTGACAACAATGTCTACAGAACAACATCAGGGCTTTGAATTATTATTTTTTTTTTTAAAAGATATATAATGCATAAAGAATGCAAAGGGCTGTCTGAGACATCTAAGAACCCAGTTACAGGACTGCTCTCGAGCTGCAGAGTACTCTACATGGCCATAATGTAGTCCAATGGGTAGCTCATAAACCATCGAGGAAACCCAGAGGAAGCTGATGTGCTTCTAGTCAAGGAATGGGTTAGAACTTCACTGTTTTGGAGCTTAGAGTTTTAAAGCAACAATGTCATTTCTATTAAGTCATTGTCTGCATATTTCTATAGTATCATTTAACAACACGCAGAGTATTTCAGGAACATCATGTCTCTCTTCCAAACAGTGTAGAAACACCAGACTTTTCATTTTCTTAAGGATTCATAGAAATGCATAATTTGTGGAATTGGTTTCTAGTCATGTTCTCCTACCACCTGAGCCTGATAAGACCTAAATCCCAGCTAACTTATTCCAATGTATGTTAAGAGCAATCTGAATGACTAACACACAAGGCACACTGGCGTAGAAAGCTGTGAAGAGCTGAGAATCTGGCTCGGTGTTCCCTATTGCAGGAGGAAAGCTGTATTTAAATCCGTATATGAAATGGAAGATATTTATTTTACGTTTCTGCAAAGGTTTTAAAAAGTTAGAATTAAACCTGTATTTCTATCTCAGCTGATGGGGCTTCATAGGAAGACTCTGAGGAAGATATAGAAAACTTTTGGTAAGTGTATACTGAATTTGTGTTATATAAGGCTTTCCATTTTATTGGTAACTATTACTAAAGATTCTGAATTAATTTTAAAAAACAACCTGTAAGCCAAATCTACTTTATTTTCAAGAATCTCTAGCTACCACTCACATATTCTTGCCAAATGTGTCATTTCTCTTAGCAACGGTATAGATGGCTTTGACAAGTATTTTTAACCTGTGAAAGAAAGTCACAGAGCTCACTTCTGAAATGCAAAGTTATGTTCAGATACCTAAGGGCTGGATTTAGTGATAAATTGCTTCCCCTCATCACAAGACCATGGAAGCTACTCTTGCAGGGAGTGCTTAGTACTTCAGTGCAAGTGGTTTGGATGGATTTTTGTCTTTCCAGTTGAATCTGGCTTTACTTTTTTCTAGTATTGTAAATTATTGTATGTGTGATAAAACACACGCATCTTGGGGAAAAATGTTAATTCTACAGAGAAAGAGGCTGATACAAAGATAACATTAGTTACATACATATTTTCCTGTAATTCATCCACATTTTAAAGTTAAATTTCCCGCTGAGTTAGGTTGGAGTAATTGTTAGATGGCATCCTACTAGCCATAGTTTCAACAAGAAATTTCTAGAATTTTGCTTGCAGTTTTGCCTACAGATAATGTGTAATGCAGTCTTTAGTGCTGTTTAAAATCCCTTTAAAACAGGTATTTCTGGATGGCAGATGCTACCAGTGGAGGTACTTAGTTGATATTATCCTGTCAAAGTAAAAGACTGACCAGTGTTTTACAGCCACCTTGTCAGTTGTTTCTGTCATCATTGTGGGATGTATAAGGCAGAATGATGTGGCAACATAGCTAAGTCTGGTTGTATATGTGCCAGAACCACAAATCTGTTGCTGAATATAATGTACCTTTTCTCCATCCAATGAATAAAGGCACAGATAATACGTGGAGATTCTCACATCCCACTCTATCTCTCATTCTCACCTTTGCATTGCCTACCAAGTACTCCAAGCACAAACTAATCTCTGAATTTGATATATTGGATCCTGCTGTCTCATTCAAACCGTGTCTTTGTAAGGCACATTAACACTTAGCAATATCAGTCAAATACTCTATTTACCCCCAACATTTATTTAATCAAGTGGGTGAGGCAGACCTGCAATGAAATCGCATTGCTAGTGTCCTCTTTTAAGCCTTCTACAGCATCCTGTCTTCTTCAAGACTCTGTTTTAGATTGTGAGTTTCATAGGGCAAGCATTATCTTTATTTATTTCTTCAGTGCTAAACACTATTTCAGTGTTTAAAGGTTAGTCATAAACATTGGCTTATAATAAGAGCTTTGCTTGACCCAGTGCGTTAATACTGTTCTTTAAGTTCTCTTTAAACTTTTGGAAGAGTCTTTTTAATAGCCACTACAGTTTAATTTACTAATTCTTGAACTTTATTCTGGAGTATTGATTTTCAAACACAGTATGTTTGGGTTAAAATTTGAAATTTGAAAATAAGGTTTGAAAAGCTCATTTTATCGTGAGATACTTGCCTGGCCATCAGGGATGGAAGAGGGAACGCATAATGTTCACTGTTCCTGTAGGGGTCTTGCATGTAGGTAGCCTTATGGTTAGCTTTGAAATTTGAACAACAAAAAAATATATTTAATTTTTCTGTAGTGATTGGTGAAAGATAGGGTTAGGATTTCAGAAGGGGAGGCTATATCAAGTCTGATTTATTGCTGGATTTAAAAGGGATCAGAAGAAGGTTGGTGTAGCCATAAGCAAATATTTTATTTTCAGTATTCCTGGACACATCTTCCATTTAAGGAAGGTTTGGGGTAAGGCTAGGGAACTGGGAAAAAACATGTCAGAGAGAGTAGTATGGCGTAGGCAGGAGCATATGTTTCATATTAGGTATTCCAGTACAGATTCATCCTCTCTCTACAGTACATGTTAATTTTAGGGCTAGGGCTAGAAACAGGTTTTCAGAAAAAAAAGGTAGAAAGCCTTTTTATTCTTGCATTCTGCAAGACTGGCAGAGATAAGATGAGAGTCTGCATAATCAGGAACAAATGCCTTATATCCTTTGCAAACTTTCGATACTTGAAGGGGGCCTTAAAGAAAGATGGGAGCAGACTTTTTAGCAGGGCCTGTTGCGATAGGACGAGGTGGTGATGATTTTAAACTAAAAGAGGGTAGATTTAGATGAGATACAGGGAAGAAAATTTCTACAGCGATGGTGGTGAAAGACTGGAACTGGTTGCCCAGAGAGGTGGTAGATGCCCCATCCCTGGAAACATTCAAGGTCAGGATGGATGGGGCTCTGAGCAACCTGATCTAGTTGAAGGTGTCCCTGCTCACTGCAGGGGGGTTGGACTAGATGACCTCTAAAGGTCCCTTCCAGCTCAGACTATTCTATGATTCTATGATATTTGGACTTACTATACAAATTGGTCTCTTTGAACTAATAAATTTTAGGCCTAGGTTTAGGGTAGCATTATGACCTAAAAGAGGGAGGCTTCATCAGCCAAGCTCGTTGTTGGATTGTTTAGGACCATCAAAGGTTATAAAGAATGTTGGTTGCTACTGAATCTCAATCAGTTCTTCTTCATGAAAATCTAACTTGGTTAGATTTCTGGTTTTGGTTAAAAACAGGCGTAGGGTTAAGAAGAAAATGCTTGTTGTGCCTATCTTGTCAGTGGGTCTGGAATGGCTTTAGGGTTAGGAAACAGGTTGGTATCATGAAGGGCAAATTCTGTTATTCATATTTCTTATGGCGTTTGTTCACCTGAGTGGGAAGGGTGAAGGTTTAGAAAGACTATTGGAGATGATACAGCTAGTGGCTTTAACACTGCTGCAAGAATAGGTTCACTGCCCATATATTAAGTAGGGTTATGTTTGGGGTTTATCTAACATTTGGGGAAGGAAAAGGTTTGACTGGAAAGTTTAGGATAAGGGATGATATCAACAGCTGATGTTTCATGTTCACAGATTCCTGTAGGGATTAGTTCTAAATTATATTTTAGGTTAGGTTACAATTGATTAACTTCTGAGTGTAGAAAATAAGGCTTGAAGAACTGAATGTCCTGTTGGATTCTTCATGATCATCAGGGATAAGAGTACCTGTTTCACCAAATCCCATTGATTTTTGTTAGGTTTTGCTTTAGTCATTGGTTACCTGGCAATAATCATAACATTGTGATTGTGTAAGGACTTGGGAACTGGAAGCTCATTGTTTCCAAGATGCTGTTAGATTCCTTAGTGCTGGCTTAGGTAAAGTGCTTACAGAAGAAATTGATAATAATGAACAGCAATATAAGGTATTCACCCAAAGATTCTAGAGAAACTTGAGAGCTGAGTTATTGTTTTGTGTAAAATTTTGTTCTGAAGAACCAGTGGACACAGGAATGAATATTGTATGTTGGCAGAGAATCAAGATGGATTTATAAAGGGGGCATCATGCTTCACAAATCTAGTAGCATTCTTCAGAGAAGCCAATAAGCCTGTGGATAAATGAATTATGATTGATATAACCTACTTGGTTTATGACTTATTGAAAGCTTTTAAAGAATCTAAAAAGTCAGAGGATAAAAGAAAAAGACAGAAGTCAGCAATAAATGGTCTGTTTTCACAGAGGAAGGAGGTTACCAGTGAAGTTTCTGTGAGATTTGTCCTGGGCCTGCAATGTTCCCAATATTAGTAAATGGCCTGGGAATTAGAAGGAGAAAATCTTGAAGTATCCTAGTTTGCTAGCAATACTAAGTTATTCCGAATGCATAAGGTAAGGTTTTACTGTGAAGAAATACAGAAAGGAGTAGGATATAAAAAGTGAAATCAGGAAGTGGCAATTTCAAAATAGGCAAGAAAGGGTGGTTTTGCCTCACATTGCATTGTTAAGCTGTCAAGATCCTTGCCACAAGATATTGTGGATAGTAGAACATTCAGATGCAAAAAGTCCTTGGATGAAAAGAAGAAACAATCAAGGGCTATTAAAGATAGAGGTGCTGCTTCTGGTTCAGGAATTGCTCAGCCACAAATCCCTGGAGGCTGCAAAAATATTCTGGGGAATTACTGGTGTACATTACACAGTTCTCACATTCTTCTCTGGGCGTCCCCTTCTGGATGCCATCTGAAATGGCTGCTGGGTGAATTAGATGCATGATACGATCAAGTATAATATGGGAGGGTCTTTATAAATTCATCCTGTAAAAAAAGGGACCAAATATTTGGCATATTGAATAAGCATACTTGTTATTGGAATTTTCCAAATACTACTTTTTTCAGTGCAAAATACTTGCTATCCATGTCATCTTACTACATGATTAAAAAGAGAAGACAACTGCTCTAGTAAGATTAATTTGGTACTCTGCATTCTGAGGACCTTTCCATAGTCCTTTATTGAGTTCATGACTGCTTCCCATAGTATCTATAATCAGACAAGATGGGTGCCAAATAAATTGAGTATTTTTTTTCCATTTGCACAATTTTCCTCTTTCCCAAAGTCATAAATGAAAGAAAAAAACTAATTAAAAGCATAATATATGTTATGCATCGTGAGCTGTCTTGCAACAAAATTTGTCCAGTTGCTAATCAAGCAAGCCCTGCATCTACTAAGCACAGACAGCTCAGGTTTAAGGAGTTGCCCTCAGTTATCTTTTAATGCTTTTGCTTTGAATATAGTGAATTGGCCACAGTGTTGTCACTCACACTTTAGATCAGGAACCTGATTGGCTGAAATCATCAATAGTTCTGTTTTGACATTTAAATTAATATCAGGGAGTTGGGAGGAAAGATTTGGTCCTTTAAATTGCATGCAGAACCTAATAAAATACTATATTGATCAGGAATAGATGCAGAAAGTTGCAAAATGTCAGGTTGCAGACAGACTTGAAGATACTCAGGACATAGGCTAGTTATTATGTGTTCATGGGAAAGTTCACATCGATTGCAAGTGTATTTCTCATCAGAATGAATGTGGAGACAAAGGAGAGGGTATTCAATGTGATGGCACCAGAAAAATCTATCCTGGCCTTCTGTATCATATTCAAACCTGCTGGCTCTTCCTGGGCATCTACCTCCAGTGATATACCCAATAAGACTCTTAACCCCGTTCTTCCCACTTTGTGAAAGCTGTAGGGTTACCCCTTGGAATGGGCGAGAATTTATTCAATGCTCTGTCTTCATTATACCATGGCCAATTTAACTCGATTGAGACATCTGCCTCTGCTTGTGGAAGATATCTTTATTTATGAGCCAACAATAGTCAGATGTGCTTGGTCAGTCTGAATCTGGAAAGGCCATAAGACTGAAATCAAAAGTAGAGAAGATTCTTAGCAGCTTCTTGTTCCAGTGAATCCCAAACTATGTTCACTGTCACCTTTTTACTTCAGATAAATTTGATTTTGATTTGTTGGTTTGTTTTTCTTATTGTCAGGGACCACTGTAAAAGAACAAAATCTTTCCATCCTCTGCCACATGCTTTTCTGAGCAAATACAAAATACCTGTGCACTAGGATTTCTTTGATGATACTGAGACCTTCAAGTTACAATGTCTTTTGGGTTTTCTAATGTCAGAAGTTTGCAGGAGAAAATATCTCAGGGACATAATGATTACTCAGTTTGGGGAACTAAGGCGTGGAAGACATCAGGGCACAAAACTCTTCTTAAGTGTATCTAACAGCTATTTTTCCCTATGAAATTCAGCTTCTTAATTCATATTCCCAACAATGAGTTGGGAGTTGGGTCTCCATTCTCTCACAGACACTTTTCTATAATCTGGATGCATGAAGCTTTGCTGCAGTATTTTGCAAACACAGTAGAAAGTGGTGATAATGTTGGATGTGTCCTTGGATGCCCTGTGATTTGCAGCAGGAGTGATGATCTTGTATTTAGTATCAAACAATAGCTCACTATAGAATTTTCTAAACTGGAGCTGGCTTCTCACCATGTCCCAGAACCAACCTGGCATTTCACAATAGAGGAATCAGATGTCTTTTGGCAGCATCTGATGACATAGTTGCTTAGAGCCTGATCTCACAGTTTGGCTGTCATGAGTCTCTCTATCTGTACTCAGCAGTGTAAAACAGACAACAAAAAATGTGGGCATCAGCAGTGCTGTGACCTTTATACAGCGTTCAACAGATTGGGAGAAAGCAGAATTGTTATTACTAATTTTAAACTGCTAATACATGTTGTTGGTTTTTTTCAATACAAGACGCCATTGAAAACCTATCACCAGGAGTATTCAGCATATCACTTCAAAGAGGATCTCATTTTCACCAAAGAACTCACAAGCAAAATGACAGTGGAATGTGCTCAGGCAGAAGAGTTCACCTCTCTTTACACAGTCCTGCAATGGGTGATGTGTTTGCTGGCTTGAGGGAAGGGCGACTCCTATCTTCCTTTTGTCATATTAGCTAGAGTTGCATTGAGAGGCGAAATAATTGAACATTGCTGGGCGCAAACATCATGATTGATGCTCTAAGGTTTAGTCTGTGCTGAGGAGCTGCTGAAATTCTTCAGAAAAAAATAATCTGTATAATATGCAAGTATTACTAATCTGTCAAACCTCTGAGGCTATTGGGATAAAACTGGGGTTTCTTTAACAGCTCGTGATCTGGCTGACCCATTCTTGTAATATACAACATTTATCACTTGTGGGGCTTGGCCAGTATCATAAATCAATTGAGTGCTGCTTAAGTAATATTTGAAGAGTAATTAAGCGGTGAGTTATGGGTTATTTTCACATGGTGTTCACCTGCCTCAGATAATTATGTGAAGAAAACAGAGCACAGCTTTGTATCCTGATCCTTTCCCATATTTTTGTACCTTTAGGACAGTAAATGTATGTCCTTCTGCTTCCTGAGTTACCGAGTAGTGATTTAAAACATGAAGGTACCTTCAGGAATAAAGTGATTGTATCAGGAAGAGGTTGTTGTTTTTTTTTTTAAATAAACAATATATTAATAAACAGGAAGTGGTGCAAGATTAAAATGTTAAATCAGGAACAAGGCAGAACAAGTTTAAGATTTTAGAGCTGCAAACTAATTATCTGTGAGTTGTGTGATATATGTTGTTGTCTTTAAGGTCCCATATTCTAGGAACATGCATAATATAAGGACCATGCCTTTCTTTCAATGTCATCTTTCTGACTACAGTAGTAGCATAGTAAGATTTGAAACATGAATTTTCAGGACTACAGAATGAAAATATTTAATAAACTAGCAATTTGAGCACAGTCTACTATTTGTGCCAAACTTTCAGTTTCCAAATCGGACTTTTGTCTGAGTGTCCCTCAGATGGTCTTTCTCCCAGAAACTGAAGTGGACCATGGAGTGCATCAGTAAAATTGAGTAGGTGTGTTCTGATGTGTTCCCAGTTGAAGCTGGGATTGAGCAAAGCTGCAAAGTCTCCATCTGTTACAAAGATCACTGTAATTTCTGCACACTTCATGCTGCATCATATACACTCAGAACTGGAATTTATCTCTGGCAAGAGCTGTGCTTCCTGAGTTATGTCTGGCATGCCTATTCTCATTTGTGAAGTATTTATCCATTTCCTGGTGTCAGCTACTGAATCCAATGGGATTATGGTCCCTTTTAAATAAAATCCAATCTTGTAATCTACTGCTGAATCCAAGCAGTATTATCACTTGTTTCATAGGCTTCTTATCAACAACTTACTTTGGCCTATTGATCTTGAAACAGTTTTATTGCATTTCATGAGCACTTGATTTTGCTAATCCATGATGTGGCTGGCATTGAAATGCAGGTGGCTCTACCATCTAGTTTGATTTGGATTGATTGCTGATTTAAGAATGTAACAGCAAAGATGGCAGCTGAGTGTCAGTCTGCTTTTTTCTGTAATAAATGTACATAATCTCTGCATTTGCTAACTCACACTGATTGCTTTCTCTACAGTGGAGGTCTTTCCAAACGGTCTCAGAAACAGCAAGAATAGTTGCCTGTGTTTTTTATGGTGTATCAGTGGTCTATGAAGATACATTGGTTCTGCTTCCTCTGTTCCTATCACTGCAGTTTATAGGCTGGCCATTAATTTTTCTGTCAAATTGCTCTCTGTAACACGTTAGATGGCATCCACAATACATGGCACCTGCATTTTCCATACTGTTTGCTTAGTTTGGATTTTGTGCACTTGTTCTGTACCAATACATTATCAATATATTCCTTTCACTGCTCACCTTAGCTGCTCTTTCAATGACTGGCATGTTTCTAAGGCTAGGTCTATTGCCTTAAAAATGTAAAAATGGTGTCAATCTCATTCTTTCTGAAGATGACATGTGGGTGCCAAGAATGTGAGCTCTGCAGTATAAACATTTTTTTTCTCACCCTTCAATATTAACATTTATTGAGGTAAAGGCAAAATCGCTTTTGTGTCTACTGTTCTTTCTGGGCTCATTGAATATTTTGATGATCTGTTCTAGCATTTGGGGCATTATTCCAACAGGAAAGTGCTGATTATCTTCAACCCCCACCCCCAACACTATAACAACAATTTTTCTCATCTTCCATTACAAATTCAGCATGGAGGCTTACTTCTTGCTTTCACAGTTTTAATGCCTGCACATGGATTTTGCCTGGAAATCCACCATGCCTGGTAGCTGGCATCACTCCATGCTGATGATTTCCTTTGTTTCTTGCCCATATTTTATCTCCTTGTAAATCGTGTTCTCTTTATTATTGTGGATCTCACAAGATTAACCTCTGCTGTCATCTTCCATAGTACGCATGCTGAGCAGTAATATAAGAAAACACCACATTTCTGAAGTAAAATGGCTTTAGATTGAAAGAACTGTAACAGAACTGAAGCCTTGTGGCAAGCCAGTGTCCCCAAAAGGCAAAGACTACTTTTAAGGTCTTCAGTGCTATTAACTTTCCAAGGCTGTGAGGAGTAGAGAAAGTGGGAGTGAGCCCTGATGGCTGACAGGGATGGAGAGGGCATCAAGGCCTAAGCTGATCATGCTACACTTCTGCCTGTCTCAGCACCAGTGACCCTGACTTCTCTTTGGCTTCATTGTGGAACAGAGTCTCAACAGCAAGTCAGGGAAGCACTTCCCATGGGAACAGACTTAACGAAATACGCCTTTTGACTCTAGCACTGTGCTGGCAGGAATATGGTGCTTAGCAGGTGAAAGGGAGATACTGTTACAGAATTGTTTGTGTGGGAAGAGGTGGGACTCAGGTGCAAGACTGCTCAGCTATTTTGAGGGCTTTTCAACCTTTTTAACCCTGGGTGATTAGTTGATATGTGGGGGGAATGCTTTTGCAAATTGATGATGAAATATAATTATTTTTTGTTGCAATTCTGTCTAAATTTATGAAGTCCCATTTCCCTGAATGCCATAAGAAGTAAACATGAGGTGCTCATTGCTTTAATATTCTCCTCAGACTGGGCTACCCTAACCCCGTCTTTCTTGCTTAATTTCTTTATCAGAATTATTCTACATGCTCTCAGTTGTCTCTGGAACTTTCCTGCTGTCTGCTTTATGTGTGCCTTTTTTTTGCCCTTTCTCATCCTTTGTGTGTAGCTCCACTGAACAACGATCATTGCCCTGAATTTGCACTTAGTCCCCAAGGAAAATTGCAGTGGTTAGTTCTTTTTCTAGGCGTCTGTTTTCGGTGTTGACCTCCCATGTTTCTTCTATTCCATGGAAGTGTTGTAATCAGTTTTTTACATTTAGCCTACTACTTTATACTTAATAAAGTGTGACTCCTAAATTCAACTCTACTATCAGATAGCTTTGCTATTTCTATTTATAGATGGCAATGTTTTTTGTTGTACGTTATTAAGCTGCAGTTCTCCTTTTCCCCACATAAAGTTTTGCTTAGGCTCCATGTTTCAGAGTAGAAAGTAGTTCACTGTTAAGGTCACACAGGAAAGATATTTAGTTTCCCCAGATTTCTGGGTGTGGCACTTGAGCCGATCACATTTATTAATTTTAAGAAGACCCCTCAGACATTTGAACTTGACCCTTCTTCCTGCCAGTAACACCTGGCAAGAGAGCTAAATAAGTTAAATTACAGATATATTCAAGATTTATTTTAGCTAAAGCCTGTTTGTAATATGTTTGTGTGCCAAGTTATATCTGGAGTAAACTTTTACAGGAAAACACTAAATCAGGGGCAAGGGGTACAGGATGAAGGGTAAAGGAGAGTAAAAGAGAAAGGTTGTCGGACCCTTAACTATAATGAAAATGGCTTTGGAGAACTCTGTGGTATTAACTTAGATAGTTGCCAGAGTCGTAAAATCCAGATTTTTCTCTCTGCAAGGCTCCTGGGAGCTGATGGAGATGAAGGAAATTAAATATAATGTTTCATATATAATTCAGAATTTTTTTCTTTTTCTCATTCTCAAAAGAGTACAAGTGACCTACTTTCTATATGTTGTAGTTTAGTGGGAAATTCCCCCAACTCCCAGTGTTAGTATGCTTGTTCTCTTCTTAAGCAGGTGCTAACTCCCATCTCTGCTTTACTACTGCTGGCATAGTATGTGCTAAATGTGTTGTGACATTCTTTCCTCTCAGTTTACAGTGAAGATGGTTGTGCTCCTTCCCAAATTCCAGTTTTGTAAAGCTTCTGGGATTAATGTAGGATCTAAATTAATTTTCTGCATGTTAGTTGTCAACCACAGTAGAAGTAATTAAATAACAAGCTCTTTAAGATTTGTGCTTTCAATTTGAAAAGTTACATATAATGATGGTTTAAAAGAGAAGAAAAAAAGGAAAACATGCAAAGACGCCTGTATAAAAAGTCACCACTTTTTCTTCTTATTTGTCACAATGCATGTTTGGAATGCTATGGGAAAGAATCATTAGAAATGAACCTGAAAGTCAGACCAAAGCCAGTATCAGCTCTGTTGTAAGGCTGGTTTTGAACTGGAAAGGTTTCAATCCAGAAGACTTCTTCCAACCCATCTTTACATAAACCAAGAACAGTCTAAAAAACCTGAGACAGGAAAATTATGAAATTGGATTTAAGGTTACAAGTCAACCCTGTCTCCATTTACTGTACATCACTACAGAAATATGCTATAGAGAGAATGGAACCAATCCTAGATTTGATCCTGCCCTCAAAGAGAAGCCAATATTTAGTTTGCTGGACCTAGTTCTATATAGAGGAAAAGGAGGGAAAATTTATGAGTTTATATTCTCCCATCACAATGCTGAACTCATTCATGATTGAGGAGATTCTTAAAATTTTTCAGTTCTTTTCCCAGTATATTGTTTCCATCATGGATGAAGAGAGATAGGAACATGTTAATCCTCTTTTGCTCAAATAGAAATCACATTGACTGAAAAGAGACGCAGGGATGTATGATTGACAGTGTTCTAGTTACTTTTCGTAAGAGAAGTCACTACAGAGTTTGATCTTCAGATGTATACAATAAGCAGAAAAAACCATATTTCTCACTAAATGAAATGTATCCGTTAGAACTCTTTGCAGGGAAAGATTTGAAAAATAAGCATGGTTCTGTTTAGCCGTGGTTTATTTATTTATTTATTTATTTATTTAAAGTACGCAGTTTCTTCCAGCTATGGACATTAGACCAGTTAGCAAGAGGACTTGTTCATATATTTTTGTTTTGCTTTTTTGATCCAAGTGTTAGGAGTTAGGAGTTTGGATCCAAAGGGAATGAATTTACGTATGCAGGACACGTTGTTCAAGGAGCTAATACTTACAGTAAACAGAGGTTGCTTAACTGTTGAGTAATGCTACAATAGTTATTTCCAATATTTTGCAAGAAACAATGTTCATGCAATGTTTTACCACTAGCAATTTGTTAGTGGTTTTAATTCAATGCCAAACAAATCCCTAAGGGCTGCAATTTCAAAAATGTGGAGTATCACACGTTGGGAACTATACCCTTTTTCTACTTTTGTAAGGTAAGACGTATATGAAAGAGACACAATTTCTTTTCTCCCGTTAATAGTACTTTAAAATCTATACAGTGTAAAAATACCCTTGTGACATCACAAATAGTAAATTATATCCATTGAAAGGAGATGCAAGTGCATACAACTTACGTTACAGGTAAAAAGAAGTCTTTAAAAAAAATTCTTAAATAAAATCTTTCCACAGCAGATTACCTGAGAGACAGTGTCTTGAAGTGGCCTTATTTGCCTTCTGTTTTTGGAGCAGTGATGCAAGTGAAGGTCAGACCTAGCAGTACTACAAGTCTATACCTAACTGAGAAGTACCTTTTGTCTTAACTCTTTCTACAATATATTTCATTTATTGTGATGAATATACGAATTGGAACAGTTTTAAAACAAATTATTTGTAAAGCATCCCGGGATCTCTCTCACTCCAGATCCTATAAACATTCATAATACATGTCTACTTAGTGTATTCCACTGTAGCTTTACATTATTGCTAAAAGTTTTCCTTTGCGCTGGGAAGAGGTGACCATTTCCTGGTGGAAATCAGCTTTAGTAAACACTCCTATTAATGCAACACTCATCAAGTTCTTCCATTTGAGACAGACACATGTTCTTATTCTACAGAAGGAGAACTAAGGGATAAGGGAGATGGATGGCCTTTGAAATATCTTAATGTAATTAAGTGGCAGAGATAAGCTAAAGGTTTTAACTCCTA
Organism: Phalacrocorax aristotelis; assembly: GCF_949628215.1. Classification (NCBI taxonomy): domain Eukaryota; kingdom Metazoa; phylum Chordata; class Aves; order Suliformes; family Phalacrocoracidae; genus Phalacrocorax; species Phalacrocorax aristotelis. The sequence continues at coordinate 25,457,882 of NC_134284.1, read as the reverse complement.
TGCTTTTGCTTTCTCTACTGCTGTGCCATTTATGTAGATATTCATGCTTATATGTATGTATACAGATATTTAGATGTCTGTATTGAAGGGAGGCACAGGCTTGAAACAGATTTAATTAAACTCTACTTTTCTTTAATCAGACTTTTGAGTCCAAAATAATGGAGACTAAGCATGAATGTTTTGAAGGGAAACTAGGACTTTTCCAACTTTTCTGACACCAGTTTCATAACAGTTTCTTTGCTGGTGCAATCCTATCGTTACCATTTTCTTTAAAAACAACATAAGATCATCTTGGCCTGAAGTAAGTAAATTCATGTGTATTTATTTATGTGGTGTACTGCTGTGCATAGCTAAATACACACATAGTTATTTTCACGAACACATCTACATTGCATTAGCTGTCACCAGTTTTCATGCAGTTCCAAACTCTTTAGTCTTTGGTTACTTTATTTTGTTAAAAGTCTCTGAATAAAACTGTAGGTGGCCCTTGGAAAGTCCACCTAAATTAGGAAAGTACTAATTGCCTCCAATTAGGACTTCCTATTTAAGATATAAGGTATATCAACCTGGTTATTACTTACATCAAACTCACACCCAATTAGCATACACTTCTGAAAATAACTATAAAAGTAGGTATTTTCATAATTTCCTTTCTCTGTTCTCTAACCCTTAAACTAATTGATAAGTAGGAGCAGAATCTGTATCAGACAGTCTCTGTGGGTACATCTGTGCCTTCGTATGCAAAAAACACAGGAGCAATTTAGGTATTTGTGCTAATGTCTCCCTCTAGAACTTGCTTTGCAGACAATATGTGCCTTTAAAATGCTACACATCTAATGTTCCTTGGTGAGACAGCCACAGGAGAAGACAGGCTTTCTATTCAGATGTTGTGATACATATGGTAGTACCTGGAAAAATACTGTGAACGGCTTGCCAGGCTCCTCATGAAATTTTTGACGGGATGCTGGCTTGTTAGCTTAAAGGCAAAATATGCAGCCATGTCTCGTCACACGGAGTAAGAGCACAGTACTAATACAATCATATTAAGGAAAGAAGCTGGTGGTAGAAACCTATGCCTTTACCTCTAGCAAGAGAGGCAGATAAGTTGTGATGAAGTTGCTGACAAAGGCTGTGCTTTGGAATGGAAAAGTGAGCATAGAGTTATTTGGCAAATGATTGTGAGTAGGGGATGAAGACTAGCCAAGCAGGAGAGATTCCATCTACCCGAATGAATGTCAGGGATGTGAGTGCTTGGGAGGACATCTGAAGCAATGCAAAGCACGATTTACTGCAAGTAGATGCAGAGTGGAATATCTGTTCTTAGTTGTGAAAAATGGTCCAACATCTTTTCTTTGGTAGTGTAAAAAGAGAGGTTAAGTGGAAGGAAGATACAAAATAAAAAAGCAGAAATTTGTCTAAAAATGAAAAGTGATGAAGAGGAGCTACGAGGTGGATTGAGAGGAGGAAGTGGAGGTGCAGAGGCAAAATTAATACTTCTGTAGAGGTGATATATGAAAATGAAAAGAGTGAATTGAGAAAACTAGAATGTAATTCCATGACTGTGGAACTGAATAGAATGCAAGAAATAATGAGGAAAAAACCCAGGGGAAAGCAGATATACGAAAGGTTGAATTAGGATGGTGTGTCATTGGGACAATGATTTTCACACTGATTCACACACATGTTCTCCAGTGTTTCACTGTTTATTGCCCTGCAGAACAGATAACTTTCTGATGATTGGAAGTCAGTATATTTTTTCCATAAGGGAAAAATTTGCTGATGGAATTTCATGGGCCTGTTTTGTCTGCCATTATTTGCCAATAAACAGGTCTTCCTACTGCCTTTAAGACCTGATGTAATGCTCGTTTATACAGCGCCTCCTGAAGGAGCACTCAACATGAGCAAGCTATACAAGTATTCTGCAGAGTTTGCCAACCCCAGAAGGCAAGAACGCTTAGACATTTTTGAACATGTTCGTTCTAATTTAGGACTAATTGGAACATACCTCATCTCCACAGTTTCATTTTCTTTAAGAAAAGAACACTGATTTCAGATATGAAACAAAAGGATAATCATTAAGAGCCATCTGTCAGCCTCTTCAATGAATAGGAGCATGGGATAAGCGAAGGAACTCTTACACAGCATTACATTGAAACTTCATGTCAAGTTTGCAATGCTTGGAGATTTTTTGGAAGTAAGAATGCAGAAACCATTCCAGCTAAAAATCATTGTCTTCACTCCAGCAGATATTATGAATAGTTTTGTTGATACTGCATTCCTAGAGTCCATGAACAGTAGCAATGAAGTGTCCATATTTGCATTTCTAAACACTTAGGAAGAACTTCTCCCTCTAGAAGAGTAAAGGTACACTCAGTGTAAGCAATGAAGCTTTTTCAATATCCATTTTGGAGATACATCCATTGTTTTTCACCAGTGAACATAACTTGCAGCAGTACAGCTGGGAAATATATATAGAAAAGCTGGCTAGGAAAGAGAAAAAAATACTAAGCAAAAATACAGATTTTGGGGTTAAAATTCTCAGATACTTATCTTCCATGTGAAGGGCTGCTAGGAAGTGATACTGTTCTAGATTTAACTGCATAGGAGCTGGTTAAAATTCAGATTTGGATTTTGAGGATAAACAATCTACCATATGATGATAAAACAAATTTACTTGTCAAGTAGACAATGATTAGTGGTAAAATTACTTTTAAAAGAGCTGTTTTCCTGGTTTTCCTGAGTTGTGAGGTTAAAAAAAAGTTTAACTTTGCACAATTTTGCTGTTGAAAGTGAGTGACCTTCTTTTTTTTCTTTTTCTTTTTTTTTTTTTTTCCTGAAGGTGGGTGTACACAAATGAGATAAGCCAGAATGTCAACTTGCAATATGTCAGTTGTGGCATGGTGGTTGACCATATGTAGGCTGTTACCCAGCAGAAAATGCAAGCTGAATTGAAAGTAACTTCTTGATGAAAGGTGGAAGAAGCTACCTTGCCTACACAGCAGGAGTAGCTGATGTACTATAAAATTACTGCTGTATTTTACCCCTTGTTCTCTATTATACTGTAAGAGAGAAGGAAGTATGGAAAGCACTGAAATTTAGAGACGATTATTCTTCCCAAGTTTTGTATGGTTCTCAGGATGGTGAGTAATGGGTTGCTGTTCTGCACAGCAGCACAGCTGTGCAGCTACTGGATTTGCTTCAACAAAACATCAACTTTTCAAAGAAAATTGGCTTCAGGAAGATAACAGATGTATAAAAGAAAATAAGGAAAGGACAACTCTTATCTTTATATTTTATTTAATGGAAATTTTTAAAGGGAGAAGAAGCTTAAGTGTTATGGCAAGTTGCTATTTTTGCCCTTATAAACTAATTTTATCATACACATTTGTTCGTATTATTGCACCACAGGTAAGAGTGCTGCTGTTGTATCTTGGCTAGTTCATATTCAACCTTCCCCTTCCAAGCATTTTGTTTTTGGTACTATTTAAATGGCAACAGAAGCTGGCAAGAATCTATGGCTATACTGCTTGTTCTTTTAAAGAATTAAAACAACTCTAGTTAACTCTTCTCTTTGTTTAGTCTATTGTTTCAGTTCCTTTGCAGTGACAATTGCAGACATTTTGCTGGAGAGATTTATGGTTCAGTCTCTATGAAGTTTATTTCTGTTTGCTAACAAATTACTCTTTTTGGGTTTTTGTATTTGTTGTATTATGGTAGCAGTCATGGACACTAATTCCCAAACATGGGCTTGTAATTCCTGCTTGGGGTTATGATCACAGAAATATAAAAGGCACAGGAACTGGGAATTTTTCTACAATCCCAGAACTGTTAGAGAAAGAGAGGTCATTATGCCCTTTTAATTGAGGCTGTGACTGGAAATGTTTGGGACTTACTGTCCCAGTAACCCTGTTGTCCTCATCATAGGACCTCTTCGTGGGCTCCATACAAAAACATAATAAAAAAGTGTGTCCTGTCCTGGAAAGCTTATTGTCTAATTTACAGCTTCTTTTAGCAGCAACTGTCCACAGTAAATCTCAAAAGGTTGCTTTCTGTCAACAATCCATTAGAGCTTTCACTGAAGCAGGCGTTGAACACCCGCAGCATTGACCTACGCGTACTCTTGAATGTTTACTCTAGGAGTGGCTGTGTTGCTAGCACTACATCCTGTCTCTGGCCATGTCATGAGTCTGAGCCTACAGAGGCATGTGAGAGCAGGGAAGCAGGCAGTGATACTTCCTGACAATATTTTCCCTGTCAACAATTTTCAGGTTGGGGACTTCCTGGACCAGAGTTAATGCTGTGGTATTAAGGTGTCTTTGCCTCAGGTGATTCCTCCTCTATAAACTTGCCTAGTTTTCTGTTGAATCCGTGTCAACTGCTCCTGGGGCACAGTGTTCCACTACATAATTGCATATTATGGTGAACTTGCCTCATTTTGCTTGCTTTGAGGATGGCACCTTCTAGTTTCAGGGGTAACTCTATTTGTTAGGACAAGCAGTAGTTTCTTGGGATGGCCCAAGGTAAAAGATATAACTAAAGACCCACTTGTACAGTAAAAAAATGTTGAATGTTATGATAATGTAGATACCAATGTCTTTTTTCAATATGAATTTTAATAATGAAGAGCTTCAGTTAGTGATTGCTAACCAACATACTGATGGCAGGAAAAGTCACTAATGATGGCAAAGAAAAAAAAAAGAGAAGAAATAAAAAAAGTACTGTTGTTCTGCCTAGAATCCCTAGTGTACGTAGTGAGATAATCTTGCTCACAGCCTTAGGGAGACAAGGCAGGGAGCAGAAAAGTTTGCCTGTTTGTTTATGGAACATTGGATTTTTGACATCCAGTAGTTCAGGTATTACATCAGACCAAATTTCTGCTCTGAACCTTTTTTTTTTTCCATTCACTTTTAGATAGGCTCTGTCTACAACATGGTTACAAAAATTATTTTAATTAACCTACCCAGAACTCCATGCTGTGGCAGCTAACCTGTGTAACTGCTTAGTTTATAGCAAGCAGCAGTCTGTCCTCTCCACTGAGGTCTGCCAGGTAAACACACAAATTAACTTGCAACAATGACCACAGTAGTCTTCATTTGCTTCATTTAAGGTATTTTTGACCACTTCACGGTTTGAATGAGCAGTTGATCAGGAACAGAACATGCACTTAAACGTTCATGTATCTTGCAAATAAAGATTTGCATGATTTACAAACGGAAATTTGCTCTATAATTTCACATGAATGCTTGAAATAATTATTAAACAAGTCTTTGTTTTCATGCTGGGCTGAGGTTTCCTTCCACATCTGTAGTAAATTGTCCTAAGGAACACTGACTCAAAAGAACTGGATTGTCTTTTAGTAGCATGGTTAGGATTGGCTGATGAGTCGTGAAAAAGATTACTGTTACAGTTGATCACAGGAAAAAAATGGTTTTATGTATTACATTTTAGCAAGTAAAATGCATAAAAATTAATTTCTTTAGCAAGACCTTCTGGTTTCAATAAGTCTTCTGTTATCATTTGAGCAGCTATCTTCTATGTCTGAAGGGATCCTATGAATGGATAGAATGCTATGAAATAGAAAAATGGTAGAAATATGTGTACCAGAGAGTATCACACAGACAGTTCTCCAGAAAGTGATTGATGGTTGAGGTTTCTGTGCCGTACATGTTTACTCTAGGTGACTTTTGCAGCCTGGATTTAACTTTCACATTATCCAATATAGTGTAATGACCAAATTGGCCTTTATCTGAATACTGGATCATGTAGCACCAGATCTTGCAGGCTTCTCCAAGTTGAGTAAGTAATTGTTCTTTCTGAGTTATTTCTTTAGGTTTCTTTGGGGAGTAGTAGAGGTTACAGCTATCTTCCTGGGGGTGGGAGAGAACTGTATTATCCTGGCAGAAATCAAGAAAATCTATGTTACAAAAGAATGCATTTTTCATCAGCTAGCTTAAAAAGTATATATGTGTGGCAGAAGAGTAACTTTTATTTCTTTCCCTCAAGGCAGATTTTGTATAAAATGAAAGTCCAGTGAGAGCCCAACTTGAAGAGACAGATTATATGCTAGGGTTTGAAGGAACTAGGTCACATTAGTATAATTGAGCAAGCCTTCTCAAAAAGGGAGAAAAACATTTATTAATCTGGGATAATACTGTTTTAGGGAGAGAGAAATAAACCAAAGTAAAAACTATATTAGTCTTGCAACTATTCCAAAGAATAGTGATGGTTATAAAAAATTAGCTAGTTATGGGAGTCCTGTTCTGCTTTGGTGTTTGCATCCTTCTCTGGAATTTCTGCACATGGCCACATGTAACTATAGTCAGTGAAGTCAGCTCTTTGGAAACATCTCTAAGAAGAAAATGTTATGGTTCTGGCTGCATATGTCAATTCTCATACTAGTGCTGCATTTCTGATTTCTGTCTTCCACAGTAAATAAGCATTGACCAAATAAACAGAGAGGAATAGTGTAAAACTGACTTTCAGTTTTGAGTTAGACACATAAGGAAGAAATATCTGATCTAGAATATAATTTGAAAACCCAAGCTATACTTATGCAAAAATTAAATATTCTATGCATATCTTATTTGCTTTTTATTGACAAAATATATCTGGTGTGGCCATTATTTCTGTGAAAAACTGCTCACTTTTCTTCAAGCATTTCTGCCTGTGCTGTTTTACCATCTGTTGGTGAATATAAGTAAATATTGTTATTGTAAAGATACTCCCTAGTCTGGCCTGTAACGTGTGATCCAAATTAAATCTTGGCTCTCTGGGGAGTTGGTGATTTTTAGTGGTTCTGAGTATGTGTGATTGAGAGTGTGTATAAAAACCACAAACCACCAAGGTCATTTTTATTTATTTATTTATTTGTTTGCTTTGGAGACCCTGCCTCTTCTTGGGGAGGGGGTGCTAGAAATCTGGGTGCATGAGGTAAGTGTATGGAAGTTCTGCTTACATATGGAGTGAATTAGGAAAGGCTGAGAGAGAAAAATACTACATTTTCCTGTGTCCATCATTATGAAAGTGGAATAAGTGTTAAGCAGCTGCCAACTTTACATGCTGAGCAGAATACTGACAGTAAGCTTGTCATCTTTAAGTTGCTCATTTTACGAATATGTTTCTCTTTGGTCTTGATGGGGGGAAAATCTTAGTCAATCTCAAATATATTAAGTATTGAAGCACACCAAGTTAGAATTGTTTAAATGGAAAATTTAGCCACATTAATAGTGCATCGTCTTTTTTCTATTAATGAAAAATAATGACAAAGGTTACAGGACAAAATTTAAATATAACCAAGCTAAATAAAGACAGAGTGGCCCCATGATAGGAAAAGAATTAGCCCAAGACAACTTGAAAGGAAACAAATCCACGGCAGATCTATTTTCTGTGTCTGTAAAAAAATACAGAATGAACAACTGAAAATTGACCCGAGAAGCTGTCTTTGGTTTTGGAGGAGATTCACTGGGAATGTCGGAATAACAACAGGGTATGTCAGGTGTTACAGAAAAGAGAACCGAGTTCTTAAATAGTAATCAGAAAAATAATTAAAATAACACCAGTAGTGTGTGGAAGGATGTTCTTTTGGGTTATAGCTGCCTACATGATATAATTCTCAGTCAGTAAAGGAAAACAGGGGCAGATCATCTTACTTTTCTGAGTTATTTTACAATGTGAAATTAGTCCATTTTCCAGATGTCTCTGTTATGTATCCAGCTGGGCAAGCCAAAAGGGTATTCTGCTACTTCATTGAGTGGAGTTCTTTGTAAATTAGACACAATACTTTTATGAAGCATTTGACTAAACAGCTACCTGAACTGATGTAGACAAAGCAGATGAAAAATACTGAAAATTCATATCATGTGTTTTCGTTTGTGCTAAGAAATATTTTCTTTACTGAAATATGAAATGTTAATGTGAGCTGAAATAAAATCTTAAGAACAGGGCAACATCTAGGACTTAATTTCTGAAGTTACAGAAAGCAAAATGAGTGCAAAACATATTCTGTGATTCAATAATGTAATTCCAATATGAATAATGAAACAAATTTCAATGATATTACTAAAGGGCGAATGAAGCAGTTTCCAACGGATGAAAATGAAGTTGCACAATTAGAAGCAACAATGAAAAAGGAATAACATTTGAAACCTTGTGATCAGAGGAATATTCAGAAATTCTGATCAAGTGTATCATAAAGACAGGTCTGAATCAATTCAGTTTGTACTCTTATCCAAACTATCCCAAAATTTTGAGGTATGCACCGTTCATGTTGTTAATGCATCGTTCAGCTGGCTTCCATGATACACATTGCTGCATAATGAATACTCCTGGCTTCTATTAGTAACTTTATGTCCCCTCTTCTGGACAGCAGAAACAATTTCAACTCTATACCCTGTATACTGGTATAAAAGAAATACTTTAATTTACTTCCTCAGTTCCAAAGTTTTACTCAAAGTGCTAAAGTAAAAGTGTTTCCACTAAATAAAAAACAGGTTTTCCACTAGCTCTTTTGTGTTGATTTCTCAATATTCTTAGCATTTCTCTTGATTTGGCAGGTAAGCCTGTTTATACAGGCTCTGACCATGGTTACCTTCTATTGGTTTTGCTTTTGCAGGAGGCAATGAAAACTTTGTGGAATCATTTTTTTTCAATTCCCAGAGTTCTTTTGATTAAAAGAGAGATGAAGAGAGACAGAAGGAGATAGAAAAATTGAAGTTTTCTTAAAAAATATATTTTTAAAGTGTATTTTCATAATGGCGACATTCTTAATTGAGGCTTTTTTTTAAAAAAAATCAACTTGTGCTAATCTGCAAAAGTCATTCTATGAAAAGCATCACTCTAAGATCTGGTAGTCTGAACTTGTTAATAGAAAATAGTTCTAGTTTAGAAATACAAAGCTGATGAGGTTCAGTCTTGAGTTTTTTCCTGAATCATTGCTGTGATCTACAAAATAGCTAGCATTTGATGTTTCTAGTTTCAGCTTTATCTGAAGCATTTCAATGTAAAGGTTATATTGGGAAAGTACAGTTCTTCTAATAACTCAAAACCTGACAGAACTGATTTTGCTCAAAAGTAAGCAAAAATTACTGTGGACTGAAATGCAATATGGAAAGTATTAGCACAAGCACAGTTTGTTTTAGTACTACAATTAGAACAAGTCTGCAGCCTTCATATACCCAAGCTGACATCAGTCTGGAATGAGTTTTCCAGAAAGAATAGTATGGCGCAGAAAACAGTAACATGTGTAGGCATCCTCAGCAGTGGCATGCCAAACAATGAAACATGTGGTTTAGTTGTTCAGTCTTTAAAAAAGAAACTGCTACAGACATGAGCATGCTTCCCTATATCCATCCAGGAGGCTGAACACCACACAAAAATGGATAGTTCAAATGTGTGGCTGGGGTCCATCTTTAAGATAATTCTATCTTACTCCGTGGTATGAAATGATCTCATGATTTGTAAATAGTTTTCCCAGATTAATTATAATAATGAAAATCAGGAATATTTTAAATAACTGTGATTATATAGATAGATTCAAATCTTGCGTGTATACACATGATATACATAATTAGAGCAATATGCTTCATTCAAACCAACTGCAATCATGAAATTACTCTTGCCCATTAAACTGTACAGGAGGCTGTGATTACATCCTTTTTATTTCTAATATGAGTTCCCTGCAATTCCCAAGCTCTCAAATGTTTCAAACCAGCTGTAGCAGTAGGACTTTTAATTATACTGTTGTTTAGTGAGTGACATATAGCTTCTTCTCAGTCTGAATTAGCTCTGGACAAACAGATAGGAGTAATGTGAACTAAAAAACTAAATGAAGAACAGCTGTGGACAGAAATGAATGCCTTGATTGAAAACACTCTCCTGGTAGTTTTCTCGCATGTTTCTATGGTACAAAAAAATCACGGTTTTATTACAGGTTTTCTAAAGTAACAGGTGTCCTTTAGAGTAGCTTTCCTGTGCTTTTACCTTTAGTTTTGAAAACTGAGTTTTCTTTTGTAATTTACTTCTATAAAGTGGAAAAGACAGCACATTCTTGTTCCTGTGGTGACTACTCCCCCTTCCCAAATAAAATGCATCTGGACAGAACCTTTTCTGAGAAAGGGTCTAGCCTGTGTTGGTTATGATTTGTGAGGTCATTAATCAGCTTCCTGTTGTTGAAAAAATAAACAAAATTATTGAACTAGCTAAGAGATTAATGAAAAGTGTATATCTGATAAATTGTATTTCTCCTTTCTTTTAAATTTGAATTTGGAAAATATACACAACCTTAATTTTGAAATAAGTTGTGCCATTATGAAGAAGCCAGTTCCCTTAATTGCATCTTAAATATTTTATGTATTTTACTTATGGTAAAGAATGTTATTGGTTATTAGTATCATAGAAACTGATGACCTGAGCCTTATTTCCATCACAGTATCAGTTCTTCAGTGCCATGGGAGTTTTTAGAAAGTAGACAGGAAAAGTATAACACAGTTGTCAAAGCAAGACCATCTTAAAGATTGGTCTTTGCAAATGACATCTCTAACTGCACAGGTGTATTTGACTTGTTAACTGTGTGTCACCAATATCTCAGAATTCAACAGTTTTGGTGCTTCTCAGCTCAGTAGCACTTTGTGTAACTATACAGCTTCTTTGAAACAAACAACAACTTGGGGCAAGAATCCAGGACAGTTGCAAAAGCATTTTTTTTTTTTGTGTTGAAGTAGTTGTGTCGTCGCTGAGCATGACTTGTCATAACCAGCTGTGTTTCTAAATTCACATTCTATCTGCTAACTTTGTCTCTCTTTCCTACTCAGGATTTAACTAATTGTTCAAACAGACCCTGAAAATCTCAGTGACCTCCATATTAAACTACTGAACATGAGCTGAAATTCAAAGGTTTATGTTTAATATTAGCATTTATCAAGAAATGATCTTTGTATCATTTGGTCCAAGCTCCTATACGATAGAAGTTATGTTATTTAAACCAGTTACTCATGGACTGAGCCAAACAATTAGATTTGATTAGTTTTTTATATTTCAGAAAGGTATCCAGTCTTGATTTAAGAATGTGAAGACATGAGGAATCCATGACTGGGTAGTTTGCTCTTGCAGTCTGTGTCCTTGGCATCTCTACAGGCGTTGCCTGGACCACCTTCTGCTTGTGCTAAGTGTTCCAACACTTGCTCCAGACTTGGTATGATTAGAGACATGCCTCTGCAGAGTCAGCTGACAGAAACTGTGGCAGTATTAGACAGAAAACCTCAAGTTCCTTGGAATGGCAATATTTTCAATGAGGTAGGTCACTTGTTTCAACTCAAAACCTCTTAAGGACTTCCTTTGCTTCAGAAGAGGCCTGGGAGTATGTACCAAACTCTCCCTGAACAGTGGACGGTGAGGGGTTCCTCCTGGAGCAGCTCAGTCCAAAAATCTAACCAAGATGCATTGAGTCTCTCTCATGCTGGAGGAACCTGTCTCTCTTAACCAGTTACAGAAAGCATTGCAAATACCTAATTTAGGTAGCTAACTCAGATGTTTGGGTTGGGAATATTTGTAAAATACACAGAGCAGTGAATCAAAGCATTCTGAATGTTGTCTTTTTGTCCATCTCACAGAACACAAAACTGGAAGTATCTATACCAAGTTCATTTGAAAGCTCTAACTTTGACTTAATGCTTGAACCTGTAACACTGCTAGCGCTGATTGCATAATGCACTCTTTACACAAGAGACTTCTATAAAGCTATGTAGTTCATTTCAATCAAACGATATCACTGCTCAGAGTTTCAGATATGGATTCTTGGACAAGATCTTCTTCAGTCCTATGAAAGGTTAGTGCAGCTTTCTAGCTGGTATCAATTAGTAAATGTTATATTTTCCATTAGGAAAAAAAAAAGGCTGATAGTATTTGTCTGAAAATTCCAGTCCATACAGTGTGAATAGTTCATATGGTTGACATTCGTGTCACCTGCAACTTCTTAGAGTATGATACATTTGGATTTTTAACATTGCAAGATAAACTTTAGGAGGCTGAACTAGGGAAAGAATGGAGAATGAAAGGAAATGCAGGTTTTGAAATTGCATATGAGCATAAATTGATTTGCTTCAGATTGCTTTCCAGTTTTCTTCTATCCTCTCTGAGGATAAATTATTTTGGATTAAAATCAGTTTGTGCAATTGGAAAGGAAAATTTATTGTTTATTGATTTTTGTGCTGTGAGAAAAGTGATAGAGTTTTCTCAAAAATCAGATGTTCAACCTTGGTACTTCAGACATTTCAAGGGAATGTATGACAGCTAATATCTCTTGACAGAAATTTAAACTTTATGTAATACTCCTGACCACAGCATCCAGTGTAAGTTAGGCATCTTTACAAGCTCCTGAAAGTAGGCTACACAAATGCTGATTTGCTAGCTCCATCTGATAAAGGTAGATTCCTGCATAGTAGTTCCACAGTATCCCTCACCAAAATTAGTTTTGTTCTGGGATCTGACAGCCATTTGCTTTTTCAGCTGAAGCACAGCAAAAGAAATGATGCAAAATTTTCCTGAAAATGAACACTGAGCAATAAACCCCAGCTGCTGTAGGAGGAAGCAATTAGTACTTGCTGCACCTAATGGTATAGGGTTAAATCACAAACTCTGAAAGGCGTTCTTAGGAGACATCCAGAGAGCAGTGGGAGGACAGTCACCACCTTCCCATACTTAGCCAGGATGAGAAGGACAGCACAGCCAGGTCTTTGACATGAAATTTTACCCCACTAATAAGAACTGACATATTTTTAAAGCACTTAGAATGTTTTGTTACCTATAGTAGTAACAATGAAGTTATTTATATAACTTCACTCTGTCTGGACAGATCTATATCTAGCTGAAAATAAAGAGAACAAAAAAAGGGGAAACCTATTTCTTTCTAAATACAAACATCTCTAAGTTCCCAAAGTTTCACTGAGTTCATACCACCCACCATGCTGAAATGACACCAGCGTACACAATGTTGGGGGAACCTGAAGCTTATAGCAGCATGCACTGTTATTTTTTTGGATTGCACCAAGCTCTCACGGTCATGTTTCGCAGCCAGGGCTCAAAGGTTGCTGTGGTTGGCCAGAGCTGATAATGAAAGCCAGGATGGTTCCGCTACTGAAACGGAACTAAAATTTGGTGTGAACCAAACAGACGTGTTCCTAAACTCTTGCAGATCAGCACAACATTCCTGTCCTGTCCCACATAGAAACCTATGCCCTTGTACTTTGCACCACAGACTGAGCAGCCTCTCACACCTTTGTCCTAGTGCAAGCAACTGCTCGGTTCCTCCTGCAGCAGTCACAATCCCTCAGATGCTTGAGTTAACCAATACCACCCACTCTTCAGCACAAGCTGCAGGTGCTGTTTCATAAACATGTCACACGTGCCCTTCCATACCCAGAGAAGCTGCCCACTTCCTCCACCTGGCAGCAGCTACCCCAAGTCAAGCAGCTGCCCCAAACCCTTTCATAGAGCAAACATCCCTCTTTGTAAGGTGCTACTTTGCTCCTACTACCTCAGGGTGCCTGCTCCTCAAGTGGATGAATAGGGACTGGACATTCAAATGGGCATTCAAGAGGTTAGGTGGTAGCTGGTGATGAAACAGTCCCTGCTGAACACTTCTGGGTGGTAGGAGGCAGGCTGCAGGCTTCAGGAGTTTTGCTGTGCTGTAATTACACCCATTCCTGAAGTTATGGTTACTAAAAAACCCAAAAATAGACTTTGCTGTTATATGTTAGTGAGAGTGGCTATGTGTAGTATGCACGATACGAATGTGCATCTGCATTAACATGAACAAGGGTCCCATGGCACTGTCACTTACAAAATGAGACAATGGTCTCATGAAAGACATATACCATCAGTCTCTAGTTTGGTTTGTGAGACACCTCTGGACTGGGTTTATTGGCAAGTAATAGTGGAACATTGGAATAGGCTGCCCAGAGAGGTGGTGGAGTCACTATCCCTGGAGGTATTTAAAAGACGTGTAGTCGTGGCACTTCAGGGCATGGTTTAGGAGACATAGTAGTGTTGGGTTGAAGGTTGGACTCGATGATCCTAGAGGTCTTTTCCAACCTTAATGATTCTGTCGTTCTATGATTTATGACATGTTGGAGCTTCTTGGTTTAACACTTATCAAAGGTAAATTATAAGTCTCCCAGCAATGTTATTGTTATTCTGGAATTTTTATCTGAGACATAGTCTTGCCTTGCAGTGGGAATTTGGCCACTGAATGACAAGTGCGACTGCTCAGACTTTCCTCAAACCCTTCTTTCATTGCACTTTTCTTTCCATTGTTACTGTTAAAAGGTACATCTCAACATTGTTTCGTGCTGTTTGCAAGTCTTCCATTTTTCTGTTACACCGTGCTGTCCTTAGTATCAGGAATTCATCTAGCTTCATCTCCACCACGAAGGTAAAGAACACGACTGCCTTGCTGACCATTTTTCTTTTACTGGTTCCTATCTCTCCTCAGGCACAGTGCAGGTCTGTGGAAATATTCAGTGTTTTTTCCATGTTTCTGGATGTTTTAAGCTCTACTTAGGACAGTGATTTAGAACTGTTGTATTTCCAGCAGTGAAAAAAGGACCTCCAGAAAATGGGCCTGCAGACATTCTTGTTGGGATGGGGAGGAAGGAGTGCAATTTTGGGTATCAGTGGGGGTGACAGTGTCTTACTGTGGTGCAAGTCTCATACTACGCCTGTATTCTTGCTGCCAAACTGGGGTACTGCACAAGGATCCCCTGCTTCCTGAAACCTAGTCCCCAAATCCTCAAATTCCCTAAACCTATATCCCACCAGATATCACCCAGTCAGCAGTCCCATCTCCCCTGACCTCTTTGTATCAAGGCCTTCCCACCCCTGAGCAGTCTACTTCAGTACTGTTGCTTTTTTTCCTTGCTTCCTCTCCTCCACTGTGTCCTGGGTACTCATCTGTGTAAGTTGCTCATTTCTGTCCACATTAAAATCCTTTCCCACCTGTGCATTCATCCCACCAACCTCCCTTCCCACTCCAAGTCTGCATGTCTGTAGGAACAATTACTGACGAGTCCATTTCTGTTTCTAAAGCTGTGGATTTATGAACCCTCCCCATGTCCTCTTTCACTCCCTTGGATGCTAGCACCTGCTAGCTGGCTGAACTTATCCCCTCTCTTGGATCTGCCCTCAGAAATAAACATGCCCCAGCTCTTGTTTCTGGCAGAACTCTAAGAAAATCTGGACGCAGGCTGCAGTAATCAAAAATCTGCTCCGATGGCAAAGAAAAACAAGAGAAGTTTGGGATAGAGAGTCCGTATAGATCCCTGTTTTAACTATTCTTCAGGTCTTGATTTATTTTACTCCTGGTACACTTGGCTCTTGGTTCTGAAATCACTCAGGGGCAAGAAAGCCAACTCCTGAAGGCCCACTTAATTCAGCATCTGTGGTCTAACTGATCAGCATTACGTAAGATGAACTTCAGCATAACATAACCAGTCCCAACTGAAAGATACGTTGCTGCACAACATATGCAAAATACATGATCATGTGAAGGATTAACAAATTGCTTGGCCTCATTCTCCAATTCTATAATCTCTTCCATGTGGGAACATCCCCTCACCCAGACAGAGCCCCCATGGCCTCCACAATGTTCTCTACTCTCCTGGCATGGTGCACTCTGTGAAGCAGTGGCATTAAGGACTGTCCTTGACATGACTTTTTCTAAAGCGTTTGTTTCCACAGGTAATTTTGTGGGGCTTTAATGAGATTGAGGCAGAAGAACACTGGAGATGAAGAGAACGAACCTGTTTTTGTGACAGAATATGTGGTGGATAGTAGTAGTCTGATTTCCACAATGGAAGTGTTGCAGCCGATGAGCTCAGCATTTCCTGTATTGATGAATTTTAAGGCTAGCAAGAAGCTGCTTAGACAGAAACAAGAAGTGTAACTAGGAATGCTAAGAAATACTCCATTAATATTATTCTCTCCATCCCGTACTCCCCGCTGCCCCACTATTTGTATGTATGCAGAAAACACCCTGTTTCTTTTTAACTCTACTCATATTAAACAGTGAGATGATAAACAACTTGAAGTGACCAGTTTGACAACAGTTTGGAAATGCTATATCCAGAGATAATTTTATGCACTGAGTTATGCATGGCACACCGCAAGTTAATAATTTAGGCCATGAAGGAAAGAATAAGATAAAAATGGATTTCTTCTTGTCAGTCAGCCACATGTGTTTCAGAACACATTGTGTTTTTAGAATCATTGCATGTGGTTTTTGTTATTGGCACTTGCTGGGAAGACAGAAAAGTGGCAGTGCAAAATTGTAGTATAAAAATTTTAATTCTCTTGATATGGTCCAGAGTGGCAATTTTTTTTCCCCTGAGGGACTGACATAAACATCCATTTTGATTTTATTCAAGGACAAGCCTGGAAGGGAAGATGCTTTAGGGTTGGATTTTTTAAACTAAAAATCATTTAAAACTAGCTTATTTTCCCAGCTATCTTAGCTTTGCAAAGTCTGCTGAAAGAAGGCAGTCTTTGTTATAGTAGACTCTTGAAATTTTTCAAGGTTTCTATTAGAACTACTGAAGAAAGATAAAATGTTTTGCACATTTACCATTGTGTATTCTATTGTAGTTCTAACTTCAACCCCAATATATTTGCTTTGCATTTGTGCTTTGAGTTGGTTTCACTGATGAAGACATAATAAATTATACATAAAAGAGAGTGATCTTCTAAGATGATGTTCATTAGGCAGTTCTAACTTGTGATGCATCTGAAACCATATGCTTTGTGCATTGGCTTGCAGCTGTAAAACAGACTTGAAATAACCACATGAAGGCTTGGTGCCAGTTTCCAGTGAAGCCAATGGCAAAACTCCATTTATTTCTGTGGTTTGGGGTGAAACGTGTAATAATCACAACAACAAATTAAGAGTTTTTGGTTTTGAGCCAACACCTCCTCTTTCCTCTGCAGGTTTGCAAGGCTGAAAATGCAGGTCGTGTCCCTCCCCCCTCCCCCCATTTTTTTAATGTATGAAGATACAAAAAAATATAGTCCGATTATTAGCAATTTTTGTCCCTTCTGTTTCCTCACATTGCAAACCAAAGTTTAGTAACCCTGGGCAGTCAGGCTATAAGAAAAAAGGATGCTGGGGTGTCTAGTGTTTCTGGTCACCCCACAAGTGATCTAGAGAGTAGCATGGCTATGTGAGTGCCATATAGCCTCTTACTGGGTTGGAGGGACACAGTACTACTGCTGATTCTGTTCATAGCCTGATGCTGAGCTCAGGTAGCAAAAGGATAGACCGTTTTTGGTTTATTAGAGGAGGCCTGTCCAAGCTGCGAAGGAGGCATTTTAGGAAATGTGCCCACCCTTTGTTAAAAATCTAAATAATTTATTATTATTTTTGTGCTACATTGAATGGTGCTGTCTGTTCTCTGCACAAGAGCAAAATTTGTAACATGCCTCCAAATTAATGATGGAAGACTTCCAAACTATTGAAGAGATTTCAGAACATACGTCCCCTTGAAAGAAAAATGGTTGAGTAGGGTCCCTTTCATGCTCCTCTTCTTTACTTCCTGAAGTGCTTTTCCATCTTTTAAAAGATTCCTGCCCCTTTTATCTTGGCAAAAGAAACTAGGCTTGCGGCTTGTAGACTGAAAGCGTTCACTGTCTAAGCAAGCTTGAGCCTCTTAGCAGGGAGTCCGTACTGGACTTAAAGCAAAAACCTATCCCTAATCCTGGAACCATCATGAAGCGGAGAATGTTAGAGTCATTTACAGCTGCCTGGCATTGTTGCTGAGGGACAAACTGAAATCACTGGTCTGCCAGGCTTGTCAACACCTTTGAAATCTGCCGCCTAGCCTCATTCCCCAAAGGACTCCTTGGACAGAGTGCAGGAGCCAAACTGACAGCCAAAGAGAGAGTCCACCTACTTGTCCCGTTTTCTTCCTTTGTCTTTGTTTCTTTTCCGCTTTTATAATTGCCTTTCTTTTTGCTTGTTTTTATCCCAACACTAATGTTGTAATATTGGTAAGTGGCTTAATTAGAAGATTTATTAACTTGTGTTTTCAATCTTTTTACTGAAAAAAAGTACCAAAAACTTAACATCAAAATAAAAGCTATTACACAATCCACTAGTTGGGTGCAGTCCGTCCCCTTTGAATTCCATGGCTAAACTCCCGTTGGCTTTCATGGGAGCTTATTAAGGAACAAGCTCTTGTTATTTTGTACTATGCATGCCACATGGGGTCTCAATTTAGTCACTTAACTAAAGGCACCTAAACAAGTGGCCTTTTTTTGGTGATGTGAATGACTCAAGTGGCTAAATGGGAATATATGTGCCTAATTTTAGTGCATCCACAGTTGAATATGATAACCATAGTCCAGTGTCATAACTTCATCTATGTGGGTTGGCATTTATCAGTCACTCTGGGAATGGCTTGACAATGCGTGCATCAAAAACACTTCTGTTGGGTTTATCCCATAAATCTAAAATAAAAGCAGATAATAAAGGAGAGAATTAGATATGAAACACAAATCTGGCATTAGCATGATAACAGTAATTAATGCCTGTCTGAGGATTTGCTTCACGATAGTAATTAATCACCTCTTTTCAGTGTATTTCTAATATTGCAACTTATTAATGCTTTAAAAATACAAAGCAATTTAAGTTGTCATCAGAACTGGGATAGTGTTTTCCTGGAGCAGCACTCTGCAGAGAGTTTGGTGAAGATCCAAGAACTGGTAAATTTAGAGCAAAAAGTGTTTAATGCCCATGGTTATTAAACACCAAACTATAAACAAGTGCTTCAATATTTGGAAGATCATGACCTTCAACATAATATAATTTAAAATAACTTGGTTTCCAAGTCACAGTAATGTAAACTAAACCTCTTAGGATTTACAAGCCATTGTTTGCTCTTTTCGTAGGGCGAATACTAAAATTTGTCTTGTCAGTTTAAGGATTAAGGCCAGATCTGATTTCTTGTTACACCATTGTAAAGAAGAATTGCAAGTTTCACCAGTGAAGATGTTCTATTTTGAAATATATTGAGAAAATATGGTCTATGTAAGAACAGTTGGATAAGTTTCTTCTGGCTTTGAGTGATAATCATCATTTGCATTCATGCAGTGTGTATATATAAAACCTGTCACTTGAGACCAAGTATTTTATTTCTTCAGCACCGGTAGTGTGTGAGCTCTGATTTATGCAGGTATGTAAATGTGACATGCCTCATATCATTTCCCTTCTCAACGACACAATTGTACTGGAGTTCTTTGCTTTTTGACATCTCTCAACAGTGTGTTACCTTGGGTCAGACTCCCTTTGGTAAACCCTGAACACTTCTTTCTTTCATTGACTTTGGGGACTTGTGTATAGCTTCAACATTTTTATCTCAGTTCTCCATTTTTTATTTGAACCTTCCCAAGAAGGTGACTTGATTCCTTCTGGCTTCTACTTACTGGTGGCCAAGATGCCTTTATTGTTTAGGAGAAAGACATATTCCAGACTACTCTAAAGTGTCCACTTTTCAAGACTCAAGCTTACAGGAGGGGAGAACCTAACCTTCTGAAATATCTCTGCCAATGGTCCTGCTCTGACTTTGTTTGGGTCTTCAGAAACAACATCTGCTAGGTCAGATTGTGCCATTCTACTTCAGTAATAATGATCTCATGCACCAAAATTTGCAAGTACTTTAGAGGACATTCTTACATGCTGAAAACCTTTCTCACACTCTTCCTTGTCTTTTAGGCCATTAACCCCAGACTCCAGGTGCCCGTTAAATCTGCCAAGAAAAGAAGTCCAAGAAAAAATGTTATTACCATCTTCTATGGCTTTATTCCAGCAGATCTCTGGGGCCCAAAGAGGTTAGCTGCGTCACTCTTGTCATAGTAGCAAGTCCACTGTGAGTAACATGATCTTTATCCATAGTACCAAGTGGTTGGAAGCAGTCTCTTGAACATCTTGTTGATGACCATTCCTCTAGGAATCTCATGGTTGTCACAATTGCTGGGATGTGACACCAATCCAGGCCCTTCATCACTGACACTGTGAGTGTCCTCAACCCTGCTAGCATCTGTCTCCAGCACCAGCTGTCTGAGGTTGAGGTGTTAGGAGCACATTTCCCTCATTAGCCCTGAGATCCAAACCAAGATTTCACTACCAGAAATTGTTTCTTTGTTTCTCTTCTTTGAATAAAATGTGCATTTTATGAGAGTCAATAAATGCAAATAACCATGTGTGGGCAGGAAGTCTGTCGGAAGCTGGAGAGAGCTCATTCTTCAGCAGAGACAACGCTTTTCTGCATTGCTGCTGGGTATTTTGATAGACTTCAGAGAGTTAGCGCACAAGAGAGGGAGTCTTCAGTCTTTAGTGATAACTGCCTAGTATTCATTGCTGGAAGTATGTGGAGAGTCTCAGGATGAATACTCATAGTTCTTCCAGACATCAATGTTGGCTTGTTCTGCTTCTGTGGCTGTTATCATTCTCCAGGGACAAGGGAAATGTTGGATGTTACTGAAAAGTCTAGTATGCCTTTTAAGATCTGATTAATTGAGCTACTTTTTTTTTTTTTTTGGATCTGTTGGGACATGACAAGGAGGAATCTGCTTACAAAATGAGCAGTATCCTCTGTTTCTTGCAGATGGAGTACTGGATCATGGTCCTCAAATTTCTGAAAGGGTCGATCAAATTGTTTCCCTTTCTTAAGGATTTTTCTCCTCCATGAGACTTGACACTGGTGCTAATGACCCTTACATCCTTCCTTTGAACCTGAAGCAACTTCATCACTGATTTATCTGACAAAGAAGACATGTTTATTATTAAATATTGCCTTTTCCTGGAGGGTAAGACAGTCTTTTTCTCTGTAACATATCCATTCTTCATGGGATATTTATTTTGAGATGCATCCTTATTTCTGGCTCAGAATTCCACCTCAGTCAGAAACTTAAATTTTATCTAATCTTTGTGTCTTTCATCCACACTCTAAATGCCAGTAAGGCTCTACCTTATTGCTTACTTCTCTTCTTATTTCTTATTTCTGACAGGATCAGAAATTCCAGATGTTTTCTGAGTCTCTTTCTGTCAACAGCTGAGTGATCTGGGGATATTGTCATCTCTGAGTGCAACTATTCATGTAGATGAGAGGCAGTCATGGTCTGTTTTGAGACTGCAGTCAAGGCAGCATCCATGATTGGAGTGAACACCACTAGCTTTTCAGCTAAGAGGGTGGTAATTCTGAGAAATTTCCCCTTTCCTGTCATCTGCTGAGCATTCATATGGAGCTTTTTTCAATTTCATGAGACCCTGGGCCATCCAGAAGCATCTGGGAATGGTGCTGCACTTGGCAGTGTTCTTACAATCTTTATTGATATGAAGAACTTCCACTGCCTCTGTGTGGTAAGTATGCAGCCTTCCTCTGCACTCACGTTGTGTCAATATGCATGTGGGCGATCACTGTAAAATAGAAGAAAAACCTATTTAAAAGTAAGAAAGGTTCTTCAAAATATGCACAGAGATTTCTTTCCTTTTCTCCTCACAGTGGACATCATGGAAGACAGAGAATAATTTTTTGCTCTAGAGAAAAGAATGGCAGGGAAACTACTGTACAGAGAAAAATTACATGGTCAGGAAGCAGGTATTTCCTCTGCCTTCTTCCATGGAATGAGTGTATTTGTGCACTACATATACGAAAAAAAGCTCCACTGCTAATGAGCGCTCTCTCTTCCTTTCCAAAATATGCTGAGGAAAAATGCTAATAGAACTGAGTATTAGCATGTTGAATGGGCCATCATATTGCTTTTGGGAAAGCATTAGCCAGGGATGTTAAGCTCCACTTCTTGCTTTGAAAGTCTACCACATGAATAAATATCACCAATCATCACTGTTTGTCATTAGCAAGTAACCAGTTGCAACTACTGGGATCTAGAGGCAATTTTTTTTTTTTTTTGAACGTGTCTTTCATGCTGACATTTCCTTAATTGGTGGCAATAAGGCAGCTATGCTTGCCACTGGGGTGACAAAAATCTGACACCTGCACCATCCTGTATATAAATATTCCGTACAGATCCTTTCTTCTCAGCTGGTGGCCAGGAGATTAGGATTTGATTCTTAGAGTGAGGGGGTTATTGTGGCCTGCCCATGTTAACTGCCTGTTGCTGCCACCTTCTAATGCCCTTAGGAGGCTTGCTTCACTTTACCCCAGTTGTGTGGCTGGCTTCTTTTTTGCAGCATGGATAAGAAAGACTTTTTTATTCTTTTCTGTGCTATGTTTAGGAGCTTAGTTCAGGACGTGGAATTTCTCAGCTAAATTCAAAGTTACTCAGGACCTCCCAGGATCTGTCCCCCATTAAGAACAGAAAAAGGAAGCCATTGCGATGGTTGGAGGGCAAAGTTATACAAAAGGTTACTAAACATTATTGCTTGTGCTTGTTGACTTCCAACTTCCCTGCCACCCACCTTCTTGCTGAGCCAGAAGCAAATTTGAAAAAGAAACCACTGTGCATCACTTCCCTAGCAGAACATGTTGCAGACAAAAGAAATCGAAACCACAAGTGCAGAATTGGATTTCCCCTGCTTTCTCCAAAATAAATATTTGTTTGTGAGAAAAGCAGCCGGAAGAATGAGACATGTACTCCTGACACTAAAGGCTTGTGTGTTTGTGCCAGCTGCAGTAGAGATATGATAGTCTACTGAGAGCTATCTAAGGTCACGCTCAGCTCCATCATCCTAGCTTTTGAAGTAATGTCTTGCACAAAAGAGAGAGAAAAGGAAGGCTCAGGGAGTCCAGCAGGGATCTGTAACAAGTGAAATGCAAGTGGGGCTGCCTCTTGGAGCTGGTCCCTGCACTGCTCCTTCCAAACAGCAACATCATTTCCTCTGAAGTCACTGTGGAGAAGAGGAGGTCATACCACACACCTCTGGGCAGCATCATTTTCTGGTTGTCTGCAGGAATGACCTCCAAAGAGATGACTTCAGTATAAAGGTATCGACACCTAAAACAGGTGCCCAAGCTGAGCAGAGAGCTCACAGCCAGCGTCTAGGGAGGAGATAAGCACCTCCAGAACATGGCTTGCATAAAGGGAAGGGAATGAAGGTGAACTCCCATTGCTCTCTGGAGTACAGGGACTGTGTCCACTGACCTTCTGGATGCTGACCTTCAAAGGATTCATGCCTTGCTGAGCAGGGCTCATTCTTTAAATAAAACGGTACTACAAATCTGTACTTTGTGTAGTAGTTTAGCAGTTAGAAACATTGTCTAGAAAGTGGATTATACTGGTTACAGCCCCCTTCCACTCACAGCTTGAATGGGTTTACATTCCAGTTTTCCATTTTCTGGAAGGTGGTCCAAAAGAGTATATTCCTTCTCTGAGTGTCTGGGAAGGTAACAGATAGGGAGTGAAGGAGACAGCAGAGCACTGTTTCTAGCTAAGGTGGTCAGCTGCTAAAGCCTTCTCTGATCCCTTTTTCCTGGACTCCAGAGTGAGTGCTGTTTGGCAGACAGGTGAGCATCCTCATGGTGAGGCTGTGGATGTGGCAGATATGCTTGCCTTTTGAGAATCAAGAGCCACATCACTTGATTTTGCCTTTTACTTCCACCATCTGCATAACTTAACTGTGTTCCCTTTTCCTGCAGAAGACCAATAAAACCCAAGATAATCTGTACTAGGCCATCAGGCACAGAGATTGCCATTAAAGAGTCAATTTTTATAAGCAGTTACTACATGATATTATCTGGAGCACCACAATTATGGCCTTTCGCAAGCTTAGGGAATTGTTGTGGTGTCTCATATGGCACCATTTGGTAACACTTAGACAGCAGAGTTTTTATGGTCAGTGTGCACTCTAAATTCATAGCCTTTAGCTTCAGTCTTTTTGCTCTTGTCCACTGTTCCAGTCCTCATTTTCAGCTGTTACCTGGCACGAATTTGCACAGAAGAACCTCCCCTGTCATCAGAAAGCCAGAAAAATCTGTTCAGATTAGTAGACGGAAGGAGATTTAGAAACAGAGTCTCTTTTGGATCATGCCTGTGCCTTCACAAAAGCTATATTTTTATTATGCCCTTACATAACCTGTCCCCTGTTTCAAATACAGCTTGAAAAAAAACCTACCTCGTACAACAACATGACCAGCTGAGTAAATAGAAAAAACTGTTGAACTTGTGAATAGTACTTACTGAGGCTCTAACTATTTTGATACATGTGCCTGCATAGCAATACCTTTTGGAGAGAACTACTGATATTGAGACACATGAAAACAGCTGGTAAGTGCTACAAGTTAACCTGAAAACATATTCCTGGTAACACAGTTAAAGGGGAGGGAAGGGTAATCAAAGGTAAATTCAGGTCAGTTGGCGTCTTCAAAAACAAGACTTAGACTACTTATAAAACAAAGTTATACACAGAGGGAGCAAGTCACAGAAACACCAGATCTGCCACAGTGTCATGAGAGAGGAAAGGAGGAAAAAAAAAAGACAAAAAGAACCCAGCAGTAAAATGAATATATTCATGCAGTGTCAGTCTCTCCAGACAAGAAATGGTGCCAAGCAGAACCGCATCAGCGTGTGGCCGTTTCTTGCACTGACACTAAAAACATCTGTTGAGGTACAGTGTTTATACTGCCTGCCAAATAAGAGTTTTTTAATCTTAAAACATATGCTGGAAATAGGAAAATTTGGACAACAACAAAAAGAAAAAGGAGGGGTGGGTGGCCAATAAATTAAAAGTGAGAAATGGGGGAGGACGGATTGGAGGGAATGTTTTCCACATAGTGCATCATAGTTAATTCAGGTTGTCTCAGGTCACCAGGGGAAGGGAAGCTCATGGAGGAATTCACAGATCACTCTGAGAAATTAAAAGAAACCAAAGATGTTCTTCATGTCAGAGACTTCATGATTCAAACACTGGGTTCTGAATACTCAATCATAAAACTCAGAATTTAGCAAGAGTTTGGCGATATGTCTTATTTAAGTCACCAGAACTGATGCTGATGCTGACAGCAATACTTCTATTTTTGCAGGCAGACGTATCTGACATTATTGCAGGAAAGCATATACTTAAGCACCTAGCTGAGCCAAGGTCTAATATTGGCTCTGCAGAAATTATGCCTCCATGCTACTTAGCAAAACATTTACTCAAACAAATTTTAGGTACATACAATTAGTAAATTATTTATAGATTCCCCACCTTCACATCTAGTTCTCTGTTTAAAGTAACTGGAATACAGAATTCACAAATCAGTGAGAATAATCAGCAGATCTGACCAAATAAGTTATTAAACTATTTCTAGGATATTTTTTCAAATAAAGTACTTAAGTATTCCTCATAATAAAAATCTTCTTATAAAGGGATTATTCTGAAATAAAATATGTGTGTGCAAGGACATTATTCAGTGAAGTTATCTAAGTGATCAGTTTCCTGAATATCATAAATAGAAGATTTGAGCTTGTATCACTGACTCTTTAAAGTCAAGAAAGTCTTTCATTCAAGTCAATCTCTCTTTAGTACCATCTCAGGTCTAGAGTATGTGGTCCATGTCTAAAGACAGAAGCAGACGAGAAACCCACTTTAATATAATTTGTCCGTTCAATTAATTCCATGTGAATTGGGCTTTTAGAAGAGAAAATATGCCTAGTGTAAAATCCAGGCCCCTAGAAATCAAAGAGGAAACTCCCACTCCCTTCAACAGAACTGAGATTTCACCTCTATTATATTTGACTTACAAAAGATTTATGCTTATTGAGTCACTGGCTGGGATATGGTCAATTGCACATATGTTATTGAAATTTGCATCACCTCAACTGTGTTGTATATCCTTCAAGATTTGCTTCAGTTAATTTCTATTCCATTTATTAAATGTTATATTTTTGAAAACCACAGTAGAAATGAGCAGAGGGATGGATTATACACACCCCAGTTTACAGGAGTTTTTGGTAATTCTTTTGTGTCCAATGGGCAACTTTAAACTTTGCATTCTGGTAAAGTACACCAGCTAGAGACAACACATTTTGGGGTTAAATAAACATGCTGAGCAATATAAAAATCAAATTCTGGAATGAGGTGATGGGATCAAATCAGAGAGGTTTCCCAAGGGCAACAGTCAGAGCTACATAATTTTCTGCCTTCTCTGTTTTTTAATGACTTTGAAGGAATTCTGTAGATTAGGTGAATATGTAGCTGAGTTTTATTGGGCATTTCTGTTCTTGTAGAAAACCAGAGATCTTATGTGCCTACATAAAAGTATTTCCAAATGTTTTTGTTTCTTCCTGAATCCTAAGAGAACACTGTTGTATGATCATCAAAATGCAAAAGCCAGTCTTTGGATATCTCTCTGTCTTCAATGCACCACAGCTGGAAGAGGCAGAATTAGCACAGGCACTGGAGAAAAAACTAATTGGCTCTTCTGTTACAATGCTGGTAAAAAATTGTTGTTAATTTTTCATTATTGGAAGACTACAATGTTTTAAAAGATCACTAGCAAATAAAATATTCTTGGCTGAATTTTTAAATCAGATAATTTCTGTTAAAGTTCAAGGTTGCTCTGAGGTTTCACAGCTTTTTCACTAATACACAGTGGGAGACTCTCCAGTGATCTGCAAAAAGTGGCAACGTAGATCACATAGAAATAAACTTGTGTCTTGTGATATTCTTCTCCCAGTGAATGTTTTCATGTGACACCCAAGCTTTGCCTGAATCTTTGGTGATTTTGAACATGTCCTCACTTTCAGGGCTATGAACAAAATTTGCAGATTATTTCCAATTTAATTGATGTTCTTATTTCTCAAAGAAAGTTGACTAACCCTTCCTTTACTGCTCAACAGATGTCTGTATTCTTCAGTGAGAATCTACACGCTGTTCATTGCAATATGGAAGCCTAAGCTGTAGGTGAAATATTGGTGACTAATAATGTGTTTGCTGACCACCATGTTCAGAACAATTTCACCCACAGTGAATGAAAAAGAAAATTATATTAGCATGATAGTGTGATTAGGAAATTAATCCACTGTTACTTATCTGGACTTAACAGACCATAATCAGTGACTGATTTAGGTCTTTGATCCTTTAAAAAATTATAATAAAAAACCTGGTAGTATTTAGGGTTTTTCAAAACATTAGACAACATAAAGAAAAAGAGTTTAAGGTTTCACAAAACTGTTGAGTTTTGCAAAACATTTTTCCCCTTAATTTGAAACATAATTTTCTCAAAGAAAATTAAATTAAAACAACAACAAACATGTTTTTGTAGTTAAACAGAATACTGAGCTATGCAAACAATAAAGATCCTTGTTTGAAATTAATTCTTGTCCTGCTTCTGGGATTACCAGGGGAATAAAATTATAGCAAAACAAACCAGAAAAACCTGCTACAGCCTAGAATTTGTGTTTTACCAGAAGCAAAAGGAAATTTAGTCTCAATAGTTTTGAGTTCTATTCTGTCTCCAAAAAACATGATTTTAGAGTTTGTTCTAAATTTGACAAAATGAAAAATCTCATCACTCCTGTCATCAGAAGCCAAAGTTGTACCTCTGATTTTTTTTCTTTATGGCTCACTAGCTTACTTTTTCCTCCTCTGTACCTAAGGGACATTTTGAGGTGGTTCTTAAGAACGTGAAAACAAGGACAGCACATTAAGCCGGTAGATATTAATTGTCTAAACTTTAGAGGAAAAGGTCCCTCGTAGGGCAGGAAGCCTGCCTGGAGGCAGGAATTCCATTAGAAGGAACTGAATGCTTTTAGGTTGACTGTCTGCTTCTTTTATATTTATGTGATAGTTAAAAAAAAAACCCAAAACCTATGAAAGGCAGCATCTGACCTGTGAAACTGTTTATAGAAACACAGAAACTGTGGTTTTAGAAACAGGTCAGATTCCTTTGAGGGAACACTACTTGTCCTTTTAAATACTGAAACGCTTGAATTGGCTTCAGAAGTTTGTGTCTTATAGGATTTCATAGTATTAGGCATATCAGTTCTGGGGTCTCAGTCTCAGAGGGTGCCTGCCTGAGTGTGCCTGCTTGCTTTAACTACCCTTCAGCCCTTTGCTCTGTTGAAATCATACCATCTGTTTTCTGTTGAGCCACTTGAATAAACTATTGCTCCCCTTATTCTTTGTGTACAGAGCTGCCTTTTGGAACACAATGTTTAGTCAAACTCCTTGGCCCACAAATTTCTTCTTCTTATCCAGTTGTCCTGCCCCAAGTGCCCCAGTTGTGCTTGGGTTCTCAGGAGTCCAAAGTCAACATTGTAGAGGCATGGGCATGCTGAGTTTGTGGTTGAGGGCACATCCAAATATTGCTACATACCAGATTTGGTTCAAATACTTAGCGTAGCCCATTTATTCTAATTAAATACATGACATTTCTGCAAAGGAAAGAAGAATGGGGAGAGAAAAGGAGCAGGGATCAACTGCTGAAGTCTTCCCTGTGTTCAAAAAACACGAGCATTCCTGTAACATTACACTGACTCTGTCACTAGGGACCCAGAGGCCCAGTTTCAAGTTTTTGCACAGTGCTCCAAGAGTCCCAAGCCACAAAGCTATGCCCATGACTTAATATTGCCAGCATTAAGCAGATTTTCCGGGGAAATTTTTTCAAGTACTTTTTTTTTTTATTAAATCTTGTTTTCTTCAAGTTGAACAGTCCTATTACCTCCCTGAGGGCCAGAGGCTAACACGTGAAATAGATATCAATGAATCCTACAAGCTAATGACCATGTCAAAATTCATTCAGTCATTGCCTTCTCCATGTACGACTTTTTAAAATATCACTTTCTTTGCTATCCAAACTATCAGATAAATGTTTTGTTGAGCATTTTAACACAGTTTATGTAAATATATTAAAAATGCAATAAAAAGCATTAAAAATGCTTTAAAAAGTGACCTAAAGAATGAAAATTATGAACTTGCACATGTGTCTTCAAACAATTTCTTATGAGAAAGGGACCTATTTTTCAAAATGTTAATTTATCTTTTTACTTTTTAATAGTTTGTTCCAGCTTCCATTTCTTCAGGGTGGCATTTAATGGTATAAAGCCTCAGTCAATATGTATACATATTTTATATCCTTTTAAGATAGGATATTTTGCTGTATCACTCACTACATAGTAAAATAAATGGAGGAAAACTTCGCAGAGCGCGTACTGCCAATTTATGCTAGAATGTCTCGGCTTGTACTGGCGCATGGCCTGACCACTACAGCAACACGGTGTGCTCATGGCCTCACGCGGGCCAGCAACTCCCCAGCTCCTTGCTGCTCTATCACCGACTTGCTGTGTGGCCGTATGCAAATAAACCAACTGTCCTGCAGCTCGGTTTTCCTTTCTCTAAAGGATGGCAGCGCTCATCTCCAGCACTAGAAGACTGAGACTTGTTAAGACTGAATCCAACAGCAGCAATCTACCAAAGTTTTGATCTTGTAGCTGGGTATGGGGCACGGTCCAAGGCAGGATGGGCGCCACAGGATTTACTCTGGGAAACCTCCTGCTGAAGCCAGGACTAGGTTCCCTGACTCCATTGAGCTGTTCCTGAGTGCTTCATAAGCTAAACGAGCCCCAGTAAAATAATTTTTTCATAGTACTGTGAATATATAACAAGTTCTAAAAATGCAATAGAAAAGCTCACTCTGTGATTATTGTTAATGATTTATCTAGCATTGAGAGATACTTTCCACAGATTCTAGTATTTAACAGTACTTTCAAATAGATACACAGAATATCCAAATCATATCTGTTACAATATTAATATTAGGATCTAAAACTTAATCCAATCCCTTCTATTACTTTTGCAAAATGCAGACATTCATTTACCCCATGTTGTATATGACTTGGACATGCATGTAATAATAAATCAGTTTTCCTAGACATTCAAGTGACAGCAAATGAAGAACAGAAAAAATACAGTCAATTCGACAGAGCATATTTCAACAGGAATAGAATTTTTAGAGTGTTATGAACCTGAGCTCATTCATGCCTGGATTTTTTTTTTTTTTTTTGAAAGAACCAGAGTTTTGCCTATACACTTAAGATTGAAGGCATCATTCTAGTTAATAGAGAAAAGTTTACTTCTATTTCTCTTTTTTTCTTTTTCTTTTTAATCTTTTTCTTCTTTTTCTTTTTCTTTTTAATCTTTTTCTTTTTAATCTTTTTCTTTTTAATCTTTTTATTTTTTTTCTTTTTATTTTTCCTCTTTTTCCCCAAGAAATTGTTTTCTGAACAGAAAGGAAGATATTTCTAAAGTCTCTTGTTTACTTGCTCATTAAAAAAGATAAACTAATAATGCTTTTGCCTTTTTCCACCCCAAGAAAGAATAAAGTTGCAGCTGAGCATCTACTACAATAGGTTTTATGTTTTAGAAGGTTTAATCTGTAGGGATGAGTTAATGTTTCTAGGGAGTGGCATTGCAATACCAGCTAAAATGTCTCTCTCCTACAAATATGAGCTCAGATTGTTGAAAACTAAGTTTGAATACTAAGGCAGTTAATTAGTTTAGCTCCCAAAGGCACCAAATAATAGCTCCTTCAAAACAATCTCTTTAAGTGGATGAGATTCTTGGAAATACTATGACATGCATCATAATAGCTTGTTGCAAACATAGATCTAGAGACTTTCTCCTGCCAATAACTGGAGATGCTAGAACACACCAAATTACTCCTTGTACATGCCCTTGCTGGTTCCTGGAAGGATCACTTCTTCTTGTTTTAATATGAATATTCACCATCAATCGCATAGAAAATGGGTGTAGAAACATTATTTCTGGAATACACTTAGGCTGGTATGAAACCAAAGCAGGACTAGAATCTGAATTTGAATTCAGCACTACAGAAATCTAACATAATCTCATCATTTCAGAATTTAAACTATCAACTAACAGAACACTTTCCCTATGACCAGGTAACACCCGTTGCCTTAAATGCAATAGTCTTTTTTTGTGTATTGTAGAAGAAGCCGGAACCTCACGAATATGTTAATTTATGAAGCTTTTGCTTAGAGGATCTTGCTTTAAAGTACTTGATAAAGAAAACTTGTATCTGAGTGTGCTGGCAAAATTAACTCTTCACTGATGCTTGACTTTGATGCCAGAGTAAAGGGACTTCAGTATCACTAATGGGCAGGGAAGCAGAAAAGAGAAGGAGCCATCAGAGAGACCTGAGGTAAAGCCAAGTACTAGAGAAAATATGCAGTATTATGGTTCATTGTAATTTAAGTTACTACAAGAGAAGCCCAAGAGAGAGGTATATTTGGAATTGCATCCAGGGCATTTGTTCTATTTGCAGCAGGATGTGAACTTATGTACTAGTATCATCCTGTTCTTATAATTATTAACTCGAATAGCTGTAGCATGAATACTAAAATTTCTGAAAAAAATAACTGCATGTATGTGTTCTGTGGGGGACTGTCAAATATCAATGATGTCTGTTAAAAATATTAAGTATCATCACAGATTATTCTATTTTTTAATGTGGGACCTGGGAAAATTCAAAGGGAAATCTTATGTTGTGTATACAAAGTACGCACACAAAGTCCTAACCTCTTTTATTGGCACATCTGCAACTTTAGAATGTCTAATGCAATTTTTTGAATGTTTTTATGAAAAAAAATTAAAATGTAAAAATATAAAATGTATATTCTTAAATGTCAAGGAATAGATAAGCTAATTTGTAAAGTCACATGGGTTTCATTTTGCCCTCAAATACAGTCCTTGGTGTTTAGGAGAAATATTGGACCCGTCAGTTTTTACCAGTAGAAGGAAGACAAATGGAGCGGTTTTTCAACAACTGAAAATCATCTCAAGATATACAGATCAACTTAGACTAGAACTAAAACAACAACAGCAATATCAACACCACCACCACAGTCTTCCAGTCCTTTGACTGGTCCTTATGTGACCAAAAGCCATCTATCATTGCTTAAACTACATGATGATAAAACCAGAGTCTGGAAAATATCATTACTTGATCTATTTGGTAAACTTTCAAATATTTCTTTCAGAAGATTTGCCAGGCAAACAGCATAGTATAAAATTTAGTTTTATTTAATTTGTGCTTTATTGCTTTTGAATTTAGCTTTCAAAAAAAGGCATGATTAAAGAGCTACAGCTGAGCGAAGGTACAAAGCTGCTGTTCTAGAAAGCTAAGTGAGTCTGAGTCTGTAGATCATGGATTTGTAGGTGCATTTTAGTCCAGAAATTTTGCTGCAGGGGTGTTTAATGGGTTTAGACCAGTGTCTGAAATGAGCTGGACAAGGTGAATGCAATATCTTACTTGACCTTTTCAATTGTTATGGCTGCTGTTGGTTGTGTTACGGCCAAAATATCAGCACATCCAGACAGGGAGGCCATCATTTCCTTATATCAAAGGGATATCACATTATTAATTCTTTAGTTGTGAGAATAAAAGAAACGCTCAGTCAACAAACCACTGCTTTGTAGAGACACTAAATAACTAAACTTTTAATTGAGCTTTGTTTTCACTGTAGACTTCAACCAAAAGAATTCCAGTCCTAAAGTAAAACTTATCCACAAAGCTTCTTCCCTCAAAAAGTAGCATCTTCTTTTGTACTGTCTGAAGATTTCACTGTCTTGCAAACCTGAAATAGGAAATCATCCATTTGGCTACATTTTAGATTTCTCCTGTAAAAAAAAAAAAAAAGTTTCTTAACCCAGATCTTTAATTTTATATATATGACTCAGGTATAGAGCATGAAAGAACATTTCTGGACATATTTCATTAACAGCTCTGTAAACAGCAGATGTTTGCTATGTATGAATGCTGCTATGTTTATTGCAGAATTTCAATGAGTAGCATGCAGGATTGGGATGTGCAACATGCCAGTGCTTTCTGAACTGCTGATGGGGCTTCAGGATATGAAGCTTCTCAGCTGAGTGGGATGTACTGCAAATGGGTTTCCTCTGGGCTTTAGGCAGGACAGGGTGAGGCTTTGAAGCAGAAGGAAATGAAAGATCTGACTCAAAAAATTAGAGTGGAAACCCATCAGCTCTAAGATGGAGATCACTGCTTCAACTCTACGTTTCTTTTTTATTTGGTAAAAGCAAGGAAAAGAAGAAAGGACTCATGGTGATTAATGCAAATATAACAGTATTTGCTT
Organism: Phalacrocorax aristotelis; assembly: GCF_949628215.1. Taxonomy (NCBI): domain Eukaryota; kingdom Metazoa; phylum Chordata; class Aves; order Suliformes; family Phalacrocoracidae; genus Phalacrocorax; species Phalacrocorax aristotelis. The sequence goes on along the minus strand of NC_134284.1, from coordinate 25,424,786 downwards.
CTCAAGGGGAGGTTTGATGAGTGACTGAATCTAAAGGCTCTTCGTTAAAGGTGTCTTGGTTCCCCCAAGTCCTGTCTGAAAAATAAAGGGATGTGTGAGCTCAAGCAATACCAATTTGTGTTTATGCAGTACCTTTAACAGCAAAGGTTCTAAGACTCTTTTGCAATTTGCATGGCAAAGATTTCAAATATTGTTAAAATGCAAAAAGATAAGTGGGAAATGTGTTTGCAAAATAGCTGCAGTCTTTCTTAGTTTCAGTTTTGTTTTTTTTTTTTCTGGGTAAACAGTGGGTGTGTATAGGCAAATATCTTGGAGTATAATCCCAACACACATGACATATAGAGTAGACAGATTATCTTGAATGAGTAAAAGATGACTCATTAATATGAAATTCTGTATTTTGTTTGCTTAAGAAATTATTTTTTAAGCACCAGGGAAGATCACAATAATTGTCACAAGATTTACTATAGCTAAAGCAAAAGAGTCTTTTAATCACTCATAATGAAATTATAACAGGAAATCCACCATAGCTGCTAAGAAAAAAAAGGTTAGAAATTTTTTTGTTAAGAAATGTAAAAATACAGAAAAATATATGATGACTATTTTAAAAGCAAAAACCCATACATGTTATAATTTCATGATGGCAACTTAAAAGTTTTGTTTTCTGAAGTTCTCTCACAGAAAAATAGTACTTCTTTATGAGGGAAAAGCTTTGTGCAGTCAACAATGTAATAACTTTTTTCATACGTAAAGACAATGACTAAGTGAAAAAGGCATGTTTTTCTCTGTGCTCACTAATGCCTCAACCCACATAAATATAAAAATATGCCAGTGATTGTTTGTTATTACACAGTTGAAAGAGAAAGAATCGGTTGTCTGGATAATAATTTTCAGGATGGGAAAGAAGCTGCAGCAGGAATATGGTAATACAAAAAGTGTGCTGCAGTAAATAGTCAGAACTTTGACAATGCACCAGCTTTTACCTAAAGGTGGAATAGTGGTCTTGAATATAATAAAGTGTAAGTGCAGTAATTGAATGATAAGTTAATGACTTCTTTGCTCATAAATATAAATGTAAATTACAGGAGCATCATGGCAAAATAGAAAGGGACTTCACCCAGTAGCGTATCCAAAATCACAAGTATCTGACTTCATGTTTGGATTCTCACCACTGTCTCTGTGGGGATAAAAAAAAAAAGACCTTTCTGGAAACCTCAAGCATCACTGAGAGACTGAAACCTCAAAAAGAGTTGAAAACAGTTTATCTGTATGAGGGACTGTGCATAGAAAGTTTAGGTAGCACATCTAGATGCTTCTAGAGTATTGTACCACAAATGTTTAAATATTCTACCTTCCAACTGTAGTGCTTTCAGTTACTAAAACCTTCTGGAATTCTTAATCTCCCTTCTTAACCCAATGCTGTAATCAAAAGAATGTTCTCCTTCTGTAGATAGACACGCAAGCAGAAGTTGATATTGATTCTGATGTGGCTGAGCTACAGATTAAAATTAATTTAAGCCATGCACAACAAAGAGTTTAATGAATTGATTTAAAACAATTATGTATGGAAATTAAACAGACCAATAAGCATAATTTCAAAAGTAAATTCAAGTGTCTAATAACTTAATTGCATGCCTGAGCATTTAATTCCATGCTTGAGGGTGTTTGAAACAAATGATAGAAAAAAAGTAATGTGCTAACAAAACCGGTGCATCCTCTAAAGCACTGCCTTCCATTTTTTACATGGTTGTTCTGTACTCCCATTCTAGGAAGACAGCCATGCTGTTTCAGTGGCACTTGCTAGTCAGAAGGGCCTTGTACCCATAAAGATCCTTTCCAAGACTAGGCCTTTATTTCATAATTGTAACAAAAGTCTAAAGACATGAAACAGGCCCTATTAGTGAAACAACAGCATTGAGAATACACAGAAGTGATTAAAGCCTCTACAGATGCATTTAGAGATTGATAAATAGCTCAGAAAGCAAAGATATTTAATGCAGAACAATGGGTAATAAAATACTGTGGGCATTAGAAATATCAAATGAGATCACAGCGCAGCCAGGCAGAGCACCATGAGCTTGTATAACTATCACCAATGCGTCTTTCAGCAAGTTGATTCACAAACAACTTCTGAACTGTCAAACTACATGAAAATGGACCAAAGGGATTTGCAGAATGAAAAAGTAATAGAGGTAGCTCCCAAGCAGTAGTAGCTATGAATCACCTTTGATTGACACCATTGCCTCTAGCAAGGAGTTTTAGATTCTGTTAATTTCTTCTAATGAACTAAAGTATTTGAAAATATGCTTTGGGAAACCACAAGGATACAGTAACTAATTATGGGGAATAGTGCACTGACTCATCTCCCACTGAAGTCAGTGAAAAAAAATCCTATTGATTTCAATAGGTTAGATCAACTTCATGCCTAAACCAAACAAATTCTTTGACAGCTTTTCATGGATCATGAGACAAAAATATCCCAAATGTATTTGATTGGGTCTTTGGACTTCTCTGTATGTTAAAGAAGTTTTTTTGGCTTTAAAATACCAGGGCTAGACCTTTATATTTAACCTGGAACAGCTCACACTAGTTGCTGCAAATGTCCCTCTTCCCTCCCCTGCATGTTGGCCAACATTTGGTGACACTGAAAATTATCTGCGGAAAAAAGCAGCATTCCCTGACATTCTCCCACACTCACCGAGAACACAAAGCTCCACTGAAACCTCCTTTTGTGTTTGTTCTCAGAATTTAAAAAATATCAATCAAAATTATCTTCTCTAATAATAAAAGGAGCCATCATCTGGCTAAAAATAAACACTGGAAACAAAACATAAAAACTCCAAGCTTTAATTAGAAACACAGAACATTGAACATGTCTGATTCAAACCTTTGGCTTGGGTTCCTGCCTTGAAAATAGCATAGCAAATCTTGGCTAAACACTGGATTTGTTCTGGGCAGGCATCAGGACCACCCGGGCTCCTCAGCGCTGCTCAGCCCCCAGCCCGGGGCAGCCCAGAGGAGCCCTTTTCCCAGGCTCCTCTTGCCCATACACAGGAGGGCAAAGCTGCTTGCTTTTGTAGATCCACCGCAGACACTGCACAGAGCTTCTCATCTCCTCCATCAGCTAGAAGGGCAGCCTAGAAGATTTGCCTAGTCTTGAGCAGGCTCTTTTAGATGTTTTTGAAGTGAGGGAGAGTGGCTCTCATCCTTTCTTCAGACAGTTTTTCATGTGGTCAATGACAGCAAGTGAGGCAAAAAGCTACTATAATTAGTAGGAAGCTACTGTCCTTTTGAATCAGAACTGCAGGAATTTTGACTCTTTCAGCAGTTGTTGTAGGGTAATTTCTAACATACTCCTTTTGTGACAGAGTCCAGAACCTCCTGTTCTAGCAGGAAAACTTAATAAATCATTTCCTCTGACTTTACCTTGCTGAAGATCAGAACAGGTGATATATCTTTCTAAGATTTCTGATATTTCTATGCATTTTGTTGCACTGGAGTATAGCAAGTCATAGAGAAACACTTCTTCCAAGACGGGAATTTTCTAGGCTGGGACTGATTTGTGTTTCTGTGTTTGTGAAGTGCCAAACACAATGAGATACTGATTACTGAACAGAGGGGCTAATAAAGCACTACCATAATACAAGTAGATAACAACTGAAAAATAATTCACCTAGGTAAACTGTATCCTCACAAATCCATGGGCCCCGATGGGATGACCAGGGAGTGCTGAAGGAGCTGGCGGATGTTCTTGCTGAGCCACTCTCCATCATCTTTGAAAGGTCGTAGAGGACAGAAGAGATGCCCAAGGACTGGAGGAAAACAAATGTCACTGCAGTCTTCAAAAAGGGCAAGAAGGAGGACCTGGGGAACTATAGGCCAGTCATCCTCACCTCCATCCCTGGAAAGGTGATGGAGCAGTTCATCCTAGAGGTCATCTCCAAGAATGTAGAGGAAAAGAAGGTTATCAGAAACAGTCAACATGGATTCACCAAGGGAAGATCATGCTTGACCAACCTGATAGCCTTCTATGATTGCGTGACTGGCTGGGTCGATGAAGGGAGAGCAGTGGATGTTGTCCATCTCGACTTCAGTAAGGCATTTGACTCTGTCTCCCATAGAATCCTTCACAGGCAAGCTAAGGAAGTGTGGGTTGGATGAGTGGACAGTGAGGTGGATAGAGAACTGGCTCAACAACAGAACTCAGAGGGTCGTGATCAATGGAGCAGAGTCTGGATGGAGGCCTGTCACTAGTGGTGTTCCCCAGGGGTCTGTGCTGGGTCCAGTCCTGTTCAACATATTCATCAGTGACCTGGATGATGGGATAGAGTGTAACCTCAGCAAGTTCGCTGATGATACCAAGCTGTGCAGAGTGGCTGATACACCAGAAGGCCGTGCTGCCATTTATCGAGGCCTGGACAGGCTGGAGAGCTGGGCCGAGGGGAACCTGATGAAATTCAACAAGAGCAAGTGCAAGGTCCTGCACCTGGGGAGGAACAACCCCATGCACCGGTACAGGTTGGGGGCTGAAATACTGGAAAGCAGCTCTGTTGATATTGATCTGGGAGTGCTGATCGACAAGTTGACCATGAGCCTCTAATGTGCCCTTGTGACCAAGAAAGCCAATGGTATCCTGGGATGCATTAAAAGGAGTGTGGCCAGCAGGTCGAGGGAGGTTATCCTCCCCCTCTACTCGGCCGTAGTGAGACCACATTTGGAGTACTGTGTCCAGTTTTGGGCTCCCCAGTTTAAGAAGGATGTGGAACTCATTGAGCAAGTTCAGCGGAGAGCTATGAAGATGATCAGGGGACAGGAGCATCTCCCTTATGAGGAAAGGCTGAGAGACTTGGGTTTGTTCAGCCTGGAGAAGACTGAGGGGGTAATCTTATCAATATTTATCTAAAGAGTGAGTGTCAGGACGATGGGACAAGACTCCTTTCAGTGGTGCCCAACGACAGGACAAAGGGCAATGGGCACAAGTTGGAACACAGAAAGTTCCACCTCAATATGAGGAAAAACTTCTTTACTGTGCAGGTGCCAGAGCAGTGGCACAGGCTGCCCAGGGAGGCTGTGGGTTCCCTTCCCTGGAGACATTCAAAACCCGCCTGGACGCGGTACTGTGCCCCCTGCTCTGGGTGTGCCTGCTCAAGCAGGGGGGTTGGACGAGATGATCTCCAGAGGTCCCTTCCAGTACCCATCATTCTGTGAGTCTGTGTGATTCTGTGAAAAACTATCCTTTCCTTAACATATCTGGGTTTTTTTGTTTTCTTTATCATGAGCATCTAGTTACATTGCAATAGAAAGAAATATAGGCAGTAAAAGATGGCAATTTAAAATGATAAAATTCAGAAGTAGATTTCTTCTCTAAGCTCTTTAGGAGTCTCAAGAATGAATTTGATATTTTTTTTCATGATGGCCTTGATCTGCCAAGCATTTTAGGGGTAATACTCATACTTAATTGTTGTTAGGATTGGAATCTGAATCATTTCTTCTTCTTTGAAGTATCTTGCATTCTTTATACATACAAACAAGTATAGTACACAGAATTGATAAGCATGCACCTTTTATGTAACCTTTGCAAACAGTAATCTTTTCACAGAATGCCATTGAACTGGTGAAGAGGGATACAGTTATCTTCCAAAGTACTTACAAACAATTGTGTGTTATAAACTTTTATGTAGCCACATAATGGTTGACATCTGCTGACACTCAAAACTATTATGTTATGAAATTCTATTTTAAATTCATTTGTGACTTCTTTTCACCTTTCTGATTAACTGTTGTACCTGTCAGGTAGGTCTTGTACTGCAACATGTTGGTCTATAGAAGAAAGGTTTTAAAATAAACATAGGGCCCAGCTATTTGCTGGTGACCTAGTACAGCACTGGTGAAACCTAAGGCTGCTGTAAGGCAGCGTGTGAAAAATAATCTTTTGAGATGTTGGCAAATAGATGGTTCTGGCAGTGGCTGTGGTAGCCTGGGTTAGCCAAGGCTGTGTGCCAGCCATGATCCCAGACAAAAATTTTGCTCATACCTCCCCCAAGGTAAGCTCATGTTCTGTAGGCATCCATATATACTACATAAATGTGTAAGGAAAAAGAAAAATGTTTCCTCCTGCTCTGTAAAAACAGTTAGAAAAACTCTGATTAATCTAAAAGGCAGTAAAAATTTTTCTGTGGTTTCAAAGGAAAATAAAATAGGAAATAATTTCCAAAACTGAGCTAAGAAATACAAGAAGAGACAAAACTGAAGACATTAAGAGGATCTTGAGGACCAGAAAGTCAGAAAGGAATTGGTTGTAAAGTAGAAATAAAAAATATAGATTAGGATGAATGTAGAAAATGATATAAATTTGTAGGAATAAAAGGAATAATAACTAAGGTGAAATATGAAATTTAAAAAGGAGGACTTAAAAAGTATCAAGGAAAGCTAAATAAGTAAATTAAATGAAGATGATAAAGGAAATTTTTATGAAAGGACAGACCAAAATAAAGATCAGGCTAAGGAAGATATATATGATACATGCATTCAAATCAGCAGAGAGCAGTAAAATTAATCTCAAAGTATGACTTGTGGCAGAAGCAATCTGTGAAAAATCAGGAATTATTTTGAGAATTTATAGGGAATAGAAACTGAAAAGGGCAAAGGCATTGTCCATCTTACTGACTGCTTAGCTTAAATTTGCCTCCTAAAAAATACCAGGATATATTATTAAATAACCAATAGATATGACAGGATGGGTCTTTTCAGAGTTAGACCAAAGGTCCATTGAGCTCTCTATCTTTTCCCCTGGAATGGCTGATAATGGGTAACTAAGGAAGACAATGAAAATTGAGATTATATACAGTAATGGCTTTCCAGCATACTCTTCCAATCTTCAGCAATTCGTGGCTCAGGTATTCCTTTGTGTTTATTAGCCCTCAGTGGATTTACCTTTCATTATAGTGTCTGGTTTCCTCTTGGATGTCTGTAGGCTTTTAGTGTGCACACAGTCCTGCAGCAAGGAGTTCTACATCTGAAGTACAGGTTCTGCCAGGAGTCATGTAGGATAAGGGTGAAAAATAAAAGCCAAAGTGGCTTGCACGGATTGATATGAAAAGAATGTCAGAAAGCCAATCTTGTTTCATTTGCTCACAGACCTTTTCCAGTGACTGAGGGAAAAGTAGATGAGATGATATACTGTGATTTTAGGAAGTGCTGGATGTTGCCCATGTGACTTTTCCATAAACAAACTAAAGAAATAAACTATGCATACACAGAGCTTAAAAAATAACTATACATTGCTTGCTAACAAAATAGGGAGGGAGTTCTGATAGCAGCCTGTAAGGCTACTGGGTCTATATGACATTTTTATTAAGATGAATGGTGCTACGTGTATTGGAGGATTGAATAGCACTCTTGCAAAAGTTGCTTGTGACTCGGAGGGAGAAGGAATTGCAAATGTGAAAAAAAGTTTCATATATCTCCAATGGAAATGGAGGTCTGAGTAAGGATTTCAGGACAGAATTTCCAAGATATTGCAAATAATCTTAATTCTCGGATCAATTTCCGATGCAGCAACCCACACACCTGAGAAAAGAATGTGTAATTGGGTCTTGAATGGTTTTAATCCTAAACTGGTGCATAACGGTGTAACTGCACTCTTGTCAGTGGAATAAGGCCAAAGTCCACCACCAGTTAAAGATCTTGTGCCTGTGTTTGTTTTGTTTTGCAAAAGAAAAAATGTAGACCATAAGAGAAAGTCTAAGAAAAGGAATTCTGTGATAAGGTTGTTGGGTGAAATATTTTAAAGAGTGTCTTGGGATATGAGAAGTTCTGAAATACAGTAGATGCAAAACCAATGGTCAGTTTTGTAAGTGTTAAGATGTTAATTACAGATGAAACAAATGAATGCATCTGTGTAATAAAGCCAGAGTTAGCTGAATGCCAAGTGATTCCAGAAACCATTTGGGCTGAAAGTTCAGGGGGGCTTGTTGGCCAGTGCGAAGCAATATGAAACCTCACTCCCTTCCCCTCCCAACATTCAAATTGGATCCTGCAGGCCAGACCTACAAAGGTATTTAGGTCCCCCATTCTTTTTTAGGAACCCAAAGTTAAATGCTTAAATAGGGATGGGGAGCCTGAAAGACTTTGTATATCTTGGCTTGTATATGCAGCATTTTCTCTAGGCTTGTGCACAAATCACAACCACGAAGGAACACCTGGGGTGGGAGAACAGGGAACTCATCTCAGAGCTTCATATGTTTTTTATTACTAGGTAACTCTTTCCATGCAGAGTATGTGTACAGAATGGTTGCTGCACTTGGGAGTCTGGCTTTCAGGGAGGCCAGCTTACATCACAGAGTCGGGAATAAGCAGCCAAAAGTTCAGTACAATTTAGTAAAACCCAGACCAAGCTACATGATCTTCAGGCATAGAAAATACATCTTTTGCACTGTTGTGGAGTACTTTATGAGCTGTCAGTAGATATGGCATGACTTGCATTCCAATTTCCCATGGCTGCAGTGTGTCGCCAGAAATATCTTTGTTACTCTTGAATATGTTCTGTGTTGGTGGATGGGGTGCAGGACAAGGCTGAAATGTCAAGAAATTAATCTGAAATGATGTTCTGGATTTCTTCCACATTGTGGGATCCAGCCCATACTGCAGGTGGTGGTCCTATAAAACAGTTGTTTTTCACAAATCATTCTGCCTGGTCATTAATTTCATGAACCAGAAGGCCATTTCCCTCTATTCTTTTTTAAGAAAAGGGCCCTCCAGACCTATATGTCTACTCTTCACAGTCTGCAAGGAGTTACACCTCACTTGTCATTGGGTGTTTTGGAGCTGCAAGTTGAAAAGGGAAAAGGGATCTGTAAGAAGCCATTCTTAAGAATCTAAGCCATTTCTCATGTGAAAGTTAAGATTCTTCACTTTAAATGACTGAAGGTGCAAAATTATCTAATTTTTAAAGCTTTATTAAACAGACTAGACAAAAACAGATCAACAATAACTGACGTTGTCTACAGAGCTCACCTGTTGGGCAGGCTTTGTCTCATTCATGAAACAGACACTGTTTCACAGGTCAGCATTTTCAAACAAGGTTCCAAGCAGAGGTCTCCAAGCAGGGCTTGCTAAAACACAATTAATCCTTTTTTTTGTGAAAGACTTAGAGGTTCTAATATTTATCTTTGTCTGACCTCAGAGCAAAAATGACGAGGTCCCTTTTTTTGTTTTCTGATAAAATAATTTAGAGAAAAGATGCTATCCCAGAAGGCCCACCAGACAAATGGTTAGATCTTGGACCTAGAAGGTCTGGGTAAGTACCTTCCTTGTCCACTGAATTGATGAATAAGTCTTTCTCAGAATCTCTTCTCCGCAGCTTTAGTGTTCATGTAAACAATTGAGTGTTGTCCAAAGAAGGAAAAAAGAAGAGACATTCAATATAGATACACCTAGGAAGTGTGAGGACTGATTTGAGCCCTTGTTCAAACCACTCAGACCACGAGGTCATTGATGCAACAGGGCAACTGTTCTTTCCGCCCTCTTCAGATTGTACCCTGACTCTGGGACAGTTTCAAATTGAAAACTGCGTTTCTGTGGGTCATGCTGCACAGAATTTGCTGCATTAGCAGATTCAGTGCACTTCCAAAGGAGTCTCTACCAGAGCACATTTCAGCCGACATTCTCCAGTGGTGCAGACTGTGTGCGTGCTAACAGTCCCACTGCCTGTTCTCACTGGCAGGGAGTTAGAACAACTTTTGATCTCAAGCCTGCTGGAAGGCATGAGTTAAATGATCATTTTTGATTCCTACTTTCCCTACAAACAAGGGCAAACCAATAGCTTATGAATGCAGATAATTCAGCAGGGAGCAGATACTTGGAAGGCAGTAATGATAGATGAGATGGGATATAAAGGAGATTATGTACAGCAAGCTAGATAAAACTGTGTTCACTCCTGAGTGCCTTTGTGTTGTAAGGCCACCATTTCAGGGTAGACAAACAGTGCTGGCACTTAGACAAGACTAAGAGCATGGGGGCATGACTGCAATCTGAAGTTTGGAAGAGGTGGGCAAAACACAGAGGAAAGAGAGGAATTATTTGAGGACATATGAGAAAGAACACTGTAAGTAAGCTAAGGAAATGAAAGACAATTTCAAAAAAAAAGAATAATGGCTGCCTATGAGTGTAAGCTAGCTATTTAAGAGACGGGCTCACTTTGGCTTGTGCCAGGTATAATCTGTCTCCTGTGGTGCAGGGAATAAGTCTAAGATGTCACATGATGAGTGCCCAATGAAGCTTGGAGAAGTTAGAAGACTTACGTACAACATGATTTTACTAATTTAAGACTGGACTAAAATCAGTTTGTTATTCAGCCCCTCTTTGCAAGGTATTAGTCCATGGGGAGAGACAAAAAAACCCCCAAGACTACCCTAAAAGAAGACTGTCCCCTCCTTTCCCTTCTGCCACTGTATCATCTATCCTCTTTCCTCTGCAAGTGCAAGCCTTTGTGTTGGTAGTCAGTGAAAATGATTAGGAAATTAATCAGTTTAAAAATAAACCTTCTGTTGGGTTAGTTTTAGCCTGGATTGGTTTCCTGATCTGGTTTATAATGCAGCCAACATGGCTAATGGTGTCTGTATCTCGCTTTACAGTTGTATTCTCTGCCTTCTGTGATTTGCATTAGCCTTGCAGCTGCTGCACGTGTGCACTGTAGGACTCTCAGACCTTGCTAAGGAACACTGTGCTATGGAAAGAGAGGGCTGGGTCTTCCATGTGGGGAAATATCACTGTATTCAACTGAAATATTTTACTGGAAATGTGTCTATTGCCTTCATTCAGACTAAGCTTACACTAAATAACTTGGTGACTAAAATATGTGTGTCATAAAAATATACATGCTAATTTCAGGCTTTTCTGTGATTTCATGACTACTATAAATCTACTTATTCTCATATAGCATTGCTTTTTCACAAGCTTTATAATTCTGTTCTGAAACTATGATGAAGCATCCATTCTGTCCTGAGGGATGCCCCTTCCGATATGGGCCTTTCTAACTCTAGGAGGAGAGGTATGAAGTTAAGGAGTATGAAGACCATCACTTTTACAGCATTTTAAAAAGTATATTACACCCACCTCATTACCACTTAACTGCTGTCAGTCTAGCTGCAAAACTGCACTGCCACAAATATAATTGTATGCTAGTCCTGCAGTTCTATCTGTCTCCTCACCATCTCTACTTATCTTTTTAAACTCGCCCCCTTTTCTCTTGACAGAAGGTCTTAGCAAGTTCCATGCATATGCCTTCCCATGTAAATCTTTCTGTGAGTCTCTGAATCTGTCTGATCTCAAATTTTCTTACAAATAGATCAGATGCATTATCCCCATTGTACAGCTGACGGTTCAGTTCATGGAGATCCCCGGGGAAAAAAAGCAACATCTCCTGTGTCACTTTGGAAGGAGGAGATGTAAAGCTGTCAAATAGAAATTTCTCATAAGTGTGTGGTGCTTTATGTCTCTCCCATGTCTTGTCATTCTCCAGCTGAAGTGTCTGATTGTGCTGATCAAAGAATTGTTCACTCTCCTCCTGCCACTCAGAAAATCTTAGAGAAGCAGATGTTGAGCTGGGGAGGAAGCAAAGGGTCACATTCTTGCAGGTGGGAAATGCCAAGATCACAGGCCATGCATCAGGTGGTAACCTGACCTCAAAGTTAAAGATGGCTCATTGAAGGGCCTCTGCTTCTCAAATGCACACCTTCCCCACCTATACTCTGAAAGACTGAAGTAGACCTCCTTCCTTCCTTCCTTCCTTCCTTCCTTCCTTCCTTCCTTCCTTCCTTCCTTCCTTCCTTCCTTCCTTCCTTCCTTCCTTCCTTCCTTCCTTCCTTCCTTCCTTCCTTCCTTCCTTCCTTCCTTCCTTCCTTCCTTCCTTCCTTCCTTCCTTCCTTCCTTCCTTCCTTCCTTCCTTCCTTCCTTCCTTCCTTCCTCCCTCCCTCCCTTCCTTCCTTCCTCCCTTCCTCCCTCCCTTTCCTCCCTCCCTCCCTCCCTTCCTTCCCTCCCTTCCTCCCTTCCTCCCTTCCCTCCCTCCCTCCCTCCCTTCCTCCCTCCCTCCCTTCCCTCCCTCCCTTCCTTCCCTTCCTTCCCTTCCTTCTCTTTCTTCCTTTCTTTGTTTGGTTTGGTTTGGTTTTTTAACATGTGACATGACCTTCCTCTTCCTGCTAGTTTGGGGCCCTTTCCCTGGTCTACATATTTCTCCTCTCTGGTCACAGGCAGAGACATACTTGATGTGTCCTCTTCAATTGTTTTTTTTTCTCTTACCCTTTCTCTTCTTATCTCTTCATCTCCTCTGTGCCCATTCTTCTCCCTTCCCTTATGCCTGTCCTTAACCTCTTGGTCTCCTCTGGTTTGCCGTTTTCACTGTTTCTAGTTTTTTCTGCTCTCTATACCATATGTTAATTCTCTCACATCATAAATAAAACACTTTTGACTCCATCTTGCACCTCTAGCTACTGGCCCATCTGCAATTGCTCGTTCATCTCTAAGCTTTCTGAATGTGCTGTTTACACTTTTTCTTCCTAGAGCTCTTCCAATCTGGCTTCCCTCCTCTGCCCTTAAATGAAACCATTCTTTCCACAACATCTAATGGCAACTGATTTGCCAGATCTTGGACTCATTGCTATAACCATAACTTCTCTTGGCCTTTGTGCTTCTGCTGTCCTTGAAATCACTCTGGGATTCCTCAGGTCTGTCTTTCCTCGGCTGCTTCTCTTATCTAATAATTTCTTTAACACATCCTCTGGAGGATCCTCCAGCCCATGGTAAGGAAATTGAAGGCTTCTAACTTTGTGTAATTGCACCTACAAACAAAAATTCCCTTGTCATCTCTTTGCTGAAGATTCACAGATCTACCAATATATTTCTCTCCTGTCTCCTTTTGTCCTAAATAAACTTTTAGTCTGACACCTTTGTGAATGACTTGCTAAACATTCAAAATTAGTTTGGCCGAATCACAGGTTTTCCCATCACTGACCTTCTCACTATGTTCTTCTCAATAACTGTGGACTTTAGCATGGTTGAAGTCCCTAAACTGTTTATCTAAATCCTCACATCCAAGCAATATCTAAATTTAACAAACGTAGCATCTCCAACACATAGTGTTTCCTAGCTATGCAGTTTGCTGAAACATCATAGAATCGTAGAAGTGTTTGTGTTGGAAGGGACATTTAAATGTCATCCAGCCCACCCCCTCCCACAGTGAACAGGGACATCTTCAACTACATCAGGTTGCTCAGAGCCCCGTCCAACCTGACCTTGAATGTTTCAAGGGGTGGAGCATCTACCACCTCTCTGTGCAACCTGTTCCAGTGCTTCACCACTCTCATTGTATCTTCCTTATATCTAGTCTGAATCTACCCTCTTTTAGTTTAAAACCACTACCCCTTGTCCTATTGCTACAGGCCCTACCAAAAAGTCCATCTTCCTCAGACTTTTCTTTTTTCCTGACACTTAAATTATACAGTATCCTTTTCTCAGCCCCTATAAAGGCATTCTTGCTCCCCTAATGTTCATTCAGGAAACAGCACCAACACAATATCCTTACTTCATGCATAGGGATATTTCATATATCTCTTCATGTATCTCTGCCTTGATACCCTTCTGTTGCATCCTTCTTTATTGCAGCAAATAAAGGCATGTCCTGCTTTCAGAATCAAAGCACTTTAAGCCTACTTCCATTTGCCACATAGTATAAGCTCCCACAGCCCCCTGTTAACTTCCCAGACAAGGGTCCTTATGGTTTCGATGGCCAGATTTAGAGGGAGCTTCCTGTAGAGTATCTGTAAAGTTGTTTCATTGCTTTGCTTCAAATGCCTCTCTAAATCTTCTTTTTCTTTTGGAAGGACTGTTAAGCAGCTTAAAGTGATGATACTAAAGTTTCAGGTTTTCCTCCTTTTTTGTTTTATTCCATTGTTTTCTTTAGACAAGGAGTGTAGTTTTTCTCAGATCCTTTCACCCTTTCTATTCCATCTGTATTTATAACATTCTGATTATAACTGGAACATCTATGAGGAACAGAAATAATAACAAAGCAGTCGCCATTGCACGGTAGTTAATTTTGATGATTCTGAGACTGCCTGAAGCATTTTTTTTCTGTACGTATATGTATATAGCTCTCAACATGAGACTGGAAAGGCAAATATTCCATAGCTTTCTACCTGAAAATTTTAAAAAGTGAGAGTTTTAATGAATGATGGGATGGACAGTGTCATATGTCAATGTCTGGGTTTTATTTTTCTCAAAATGGAATACCTGATGCTATATGCATTTGTATTTGTACATGTGTATATATAGATATAAATATATGTGGATATATATAGCTTAGTGGATATTCTACTTGGCTGGTAGCATGTGTTGAACTTTTGATGTACTCTCTGAAAGGTGGAAAAACACTTAAAGTAGTTAAAGTGGTGTTGACTGATTGGTGGGTTGTTCTTAGTAAGAGGAGATAGTCTTGTATTCTGCCAAGCAGAGTTATCCTTTGTGTGGGGCAGGCATTTTGAAACATCTTTTTTTTTTCACTTGGTGTGTGGTCATCCTGAAATGCTTTAGGAATGTCTCATTTTCTTCTTGTAAAACAAATTTGTTTTTCTTTCCTTCTTTCTTTCTTATTTTCCGTTTTGGTGGATAACTCATTTTCCTGGTACGGAGCTGTTGTCTTGTGGATTATAAGTTTTTAAAAGTATTATGTGTTTGAGCAGGAAAGGACAGACCCTCAGCTGTTATAAATTGGCAAGGCTATTTTGAACATGAGGCTTATTTGAAGCCGTTTGCTATGATACTTATATATTTCATATAAATTAAAGGATGAGACTGGTTTATTATTTAAATTCCTAAACAATATTTGGAGAATAATTAATTTTTTACAATTCCACCAATTTTCACAAATTTCCACCAGAAATTAATGTGGTTCCAGTTCCACTTATGATCAACTTATACCTTAAAGGAATCTTCTGAGAATATGACATACATTAGACTGCACACACAAACATCGGTACCATTGTTTTGCAGATGAATATTCCTTTTTGAAGTATAGACGTCTGGTCTGAACTGGAGAGGGGACCTTACCTAGAGAATGGTCATGCCAAATATCCAGAATTGAAAGCCATTTCTTGTTTCTGCTAATGATTCATTTGCCTTGCCATCACATCCAAGAGCACTGTGTTACGTGTTGCACATAGACTGGGGAAAATTGGAAGGCTCTTTCCTCACATCCTAAATTAATAACTACGGGGTTCATTATTGTGAAATACAATTTACCAATGGCTTCATAAACTAAATCTGTCACTGCTGGAAATACTGCAGTTCTGAAAATCCCATTCAAAGTGGAAGAGAAACAGAATCATAGAGCCATAGAATCATAGAATTGTTAAGGTTGGAAAGGACCCTTATGATCATTGAGGCCAACCACTAACCTATCACTGCCAGGTCCACCGCTAAACCGTATCCTCAAGCACCACGTCTACCCTTCTTTTAAATACCTCCAGGGATGGAGACAACAACCTCCCTGGGCAGCCTGTGCCAATGCTTGACAACCCTTTCAGTGAAGAAGTTTTTTCTAATGTCCAACCTAAACTTCCCCTGGGGCAGCTTGAGGCCATTACTTCTCGTCCTCTCGCTTATTACTAGGGGGAAGAGACCGACCCCCACCTCGCTACAACCTCCTTTCAGATAGTTGTAGAGAGCGATAAGGTCTCCCCTCAGCCTCCTCTTCTCCAGGATAAACAACCCCAGCTCCTTCAGCTGCTCCTCATAAGAGTTGTTCTCTGGACGCTTCACCAACTTCATTGTCCTTCTTTGAACATGCTCCAGCAGCTCAATGTCCTTCTTGTAGTGAGGGGCCCAAAACTGAACACAGTATTTGAGGTGCAGCCTCACCAGTGCCGAGTACAGGGGCACAATCACTTCCCTACTCCTGATGGCCACACTATTCCTGATACAAGCCAGGATGCTGTTGGCCTTCTTGGCCGCCTGAGCACGCCGCTGGCTCATGTTCAGCTGGCTGTCAGCCAACACCCCCAGGTCCTTCTCCGCCAGGCAGCTCTCCAGCCACTCCTCCCCAAGCCTGTAGCGTTGCATGGGGTTGTTGTGACCCAAGTGCAGGACCCGGCACTTGGCCTTGTTGAATCTCATACCATTGGCTCCAGCCCAATGATCCAGCCTGTCCAGGTCCCTCTGTTGGGCCTTCCTGCCCTCCAGCAGATTGATACTTCCACCCAGCTTGGTGTCATCTGCAAACTTACTGAGGGTGCACTCAATCCCCTCATACAGATCACCAATAAGATATTGAACAGGACTAGCCCCAACACTGAGCCCTGGGGAACACCACTTGTGACCAGCCACCAACTAGATTTGACTCCATTCACCACCAGAAAAGGGCTATTAGGTTGATTAGAGTACTGGAGAGCCTACTCTAAGGGAAGAATGAGATTAGCATGTTTATCTTAGTAAGATGGAGACTGAGGGAGGGATCTAATACCTCTTTGTCAGTGCTCATGGGAAGAAGGTATTTTAGGCTATTTCAGCACAAAGAAAGATTAATATATGCCAGTTGTGACAATATTTCAGCTGGGACCTACAAGAATGTTCTAGTGATCAGAGCTTTCAGATGTCAGTAGTAGGATGCAAAAGATCACAACCCATTCCCAAGCCCTATTTAGTTTTATGATGGAACCTGTTAAAGTCCTGGAAAAGATGATATGTCCAACTTGCTTCTGCAGCAGTCATGGGGATTTGATGTTCCAAATTACCTCTTCCTTCCTTCATCCTTACAATAACTTATGACATGTGAAGCAGTAGATTCTTGATCTATATTTTTAAATAAAGTTTTCACAGTATTCATGTCCTTTTTACTTTCTAGGTATAAGGTGGTTTTACACAGCAGTCTAGTAGACATTCTTATGTTGGAGGCTCATGGCCAGGTCAATGACCATGCAGAACAATGGTAGCAACCTCAGACAAGGTTAGGAGAGTTATTACTAAAATTTGAATCTCTACATAAGTCTAAGAAATAAGTGCAAACTGACTCTAAAAATTAGAGGACAACTCTGTGAATACCACTGCAAATACCACTGGCAAGAGACATGTCTCCAAGCTGTCTTCAGACTCCAGAGTAAATAAATAAAATATTTCAGAGAGAAGAGGGCTGTGTATGTTGGCAGCATTGCTTGACTTTGTGTGTAAAACCAAGCACGATTCGAACTTCCACTAGGTAAAGACACCAACACAAGAAACTCATTTAAACTGGTCAAATTCTAACAAACATTTTCTGTGAAATTTTGGTGAGCTAGAGTTTGCCAGAAGTTTTTCCAGGAATTAACAACCTCCAAAGACTGCAAACACTTTTTCTTCTGAACATCTCTGGCCAGATTCTTTCTCCAAAACTCATAAAGCAAGAACTTGAGAAAACCTGCCTGAAAAGCAGTCTGCTTTGTAAAAATATAGTAAGAACTTGCCAATCTCTGAAGCCAAGGAGAACCTAAATAAAGTCAGTGAAGACTTTGCCCTCACTTTGCTTCCCAAATACTATGGGAGAAAATGAAAAAGATTTAAACATACTACTGGGGGACTTGACCTTTTCCTATCCTCTGTCTTCTACTTCCAACCTCCTGTTTTCTCATCAGGAAAGTAGTATAAAATGGCTGGTCTCGGCTCATCTCTATTTAAACATACTCCTTTGGGCCTCTCTCCCTACTCCTTCTCCTCATTCTTAGTCCTTGGTAATCAAATCTTGGCTTATACATATTCCAACCCACCCCCAAAAGCAAACAAATAAAACACCCACATTCAGAATGAGATCACATTACTCAATGATCTCAGTTCCAGTGTTACCTTACCCTTTCAGCTGGTCAATTATCTCTTTGGAGCAGTTTGAAATGTTGGCCCATTGACTCAGTGGTACAATATTTGCTCACTTCTAGCAAGTCTAATGGACAAATGGCACTGAGCATGTATTCTTGGAAGAGATGCACTTGCCAAGATTTTAGATCTCTGGCAAGAATCAGCTCTGAACAAAAGTTAGTGGTTTTTTTTTTTGTGTTTTGTTTTTTTTTTAATGTGAGAAGAAATAAACATTATTTTTAACTCAAAAGAGATTTTAACTTTAGACACTGCCTGTGCACAGCCCCAATGAAGACAAGGGCTGTGAGAAAAGTGATGACATTTGGTTGCATAATTTTAAATTGAATGACATTTTCATATACTTTTAATAAAAACAAAGCAAGAAGCATGCATTCTTGGAGGAGATTCATTCGCCAAAAGTTCAAAAATCTGGTGAACGCAATTACATCAAATCTGCAGTCAAAATTTTTAAGAAGCAGTTGTGTAAGATAAGATGATCATTTGTGCCTGTGCAATCATTCACATTCTCTTGACTTTCTAGGCCCTAAAGCTTTACCATCATCCCACAACACTCGACCTTTGGGATGCTTTGATCACACTTACTTTCAGAAGGCTTACCAAAGAGTGGTTAATTGGTTAATTCTGTGGTGCATGAAATTTGCACAATACTTCTTTTTTCTTAATGGAACACATTTTTACTATTTTGCAAGCCATCCACAAGTTATTACTTCACGTTTGGTTTTAAAATACAGTTTGGAAAATCAAAACAAGTCTTGATTACAAATTAATAATGCAGTGAAATAAATTAAAATAGAAAGTAAAATAAAATAGCTTCTCAAGGGAAATGTTTAATCAGTTTCAAGTGTTCTTAAGAGAAATGAGAAATGATACAGCACCTTTTACAGAAAGTGTTAAATAAGTTAATGATTTTGTAGACTGCAGCTGCATAATTAGTTACAGATAATTTGAAGCAGTTTTCAAAGTAGTACAGCAAGATACGGTTTGGCCTAGCATGGCTGAGTAGGAAAAAAGTTATGTATTTTTCTTCCTTTCTTTCCTTCTTTGCTGTCATACCTATAGTTTGTATCTAACTCTGATCTATCATCAAATCACTTGTGACAAAAGTCTTGACCTATTGGTTAATAACAAGTCTTTGATATTTCTCAAGGCCACAGGAAAATCAGAGGTTCAACTTAACAATTAGAGCCACCTGACAAAAAGAAAAACAGTATGCCTTCAATATGTTTATTTCTTGTTACTGATGTCCCTGTCCTGCCTTCAGATTGGAACCGCAGAGTCTGCCTTTAGAAGAGTTTTGCAATTCAAGCCAGCACACAAGCATACCATCCACTTCAGAATATGTTCTATGTTATGTTACCCTTAGGCTCAGGTCTAAGAGCTGTCCTGATTAGGAAAGAATGAAGTTCATGAACCAGCATTCTGTATTTCTGTATGTAGAGATCTTTGTATCATCTGGACTCTTGATCTTGTAATTACAATGCATTCAGGCATAACCTTGCCCTCAGCTACACGCATGACTTTGTTGCACCCGACAGGAATCTTAGTCTATTTGTCTGTGTGTTAACTGAACCCTATGTCCCAGTTTACAGATTCTCTTGGACAAGGATGGCCTTCTTTATTACTCATTTGTACTATATCAAGCACAATGTAACTTTGATCACTTTGAACCATAGTTATAAAATTGAAAATAGTAATAACAGTAGCGACAACCATAGAGATATACCTGCAACGGGCAGCCATGGGACACTTCATTTTCTATTGAATTCGCACATTGTGTATTTCAATCTCTTTCATCCTCAAGTATTTCTTCCATTATTAGTATAAGAACTATGTACTTTATCTCCACAGTCATGTAGCAATGGCTACAAGGTGCTACCATGAAGCAATCTACAATTCAGGCAGTAGGAGGTACAACACTCAAGGACCTTTCTGAAGAACAAAGCTGTAAGGTCACTGCACGCCAGAGTTACATCCCCAACTGTCTGAGTTCTGCATCAAAACCCAGTTCAGGGATAAGAAACAAATACTGGTTCCAAAAGAAATCTGTTCAAATTCCCAGGAAGCCTGGTATCCCTCTGGTCTACCATTACCCTCCTATAGGAGATGACAAATCAAAGTTTGTTCTTGCCTTGTCTTTATGATGAACAGAGCCTCATAAACTCCAGTCAAGAAATTTTTCCATATTCCCTCATTTTCATGACCAATTTCTGAAAGCTATTCCCAAAAAGATTCACTAATTTCCGATTAATTAAAGACTGCTGAATACCAGCCATTGAAATTTCAAGACTATGTATATGTATATACTAGGCTTGAAAGTATTCTATGTATTTCAACAGTATTTTGTCTGTGATGGATCTATGTTGAATACATGTGTAGTAAAAACATCTCACTTCATTTTCTTTAGTGCATATTGTTTAAATCTGCAGTTTCTATCATTTAGCCCTGACAATGAAGTTCTTTCATTCAAGCGACTTTGTAGTAAATATTTACAAAAAAACCCAAACCCTGCTAAAAACAACACCTTGAAATTGCAGCTAAAGGTTGTTACAGGTACCAGCAAATATCTTCTAAATTAAATTAAGGATATGGCACGTCCTCAGACAAAATGAATTCTAAGACCAATTCAATCGATTGAACCAATGGATTTTCCTTAAACCAACCTTGTACCAGTGATCTCAATTATCTGTGGGACTTATGAGAGTTTGATCAGCAGCTGTGCTGGGGAGTTTAGCCCCAGAACACATCAGAATGGCCACATATTTCATCGCCTTTTTGATCAAAGGAAAACATTCACTTATTTGACGTAGCTTTCCCACAATAATTGCATGCTACAGAAAAGCACACCAAGCATCTGATGCCTTAACTAAATAGGAACAATCAAAGGACAGAACAAACAACCCAACATGCCATTCCACCTCAAATCCTTTTGCTTTCCTCCTTTGGTCTTTTACTCCTCCAAAATGCCTTGGAACATAACCACTATTACATACTAAAATGATTCAAGGAAATTTTCACCGAATGAGGAAAAAATTATGAAGACCCACAGTGTCATTCATAAGATATGCCTATCTTATTTCATTCTGTGTCATGACATGCACACCATAGCCTTTCAGAATTGTAAACTCAAACAAAATTGATGTATACATCTCTCTTTGAATATCTGCCCTCTCTTTGATTGTATCCCTTATCTTTGAACGTATTTGAGTTATTGCAGCTTATTCAGTCTATGGATCTCAGCTGGAATTTTTGTAGAGCTGCTTTATGTAGAATTTGCATAGCCACATACATAGTATTCTAGGATTTAATGGCCACTTGACCATTGTGCTACATCTCCAAGGAGTCTCTGAAGAGTTAAGAGCTCTGGCGTTGTCTCTAGCACAGAGGAAAGGCTAGCCTTGGATTCCAGCATTGCTTTTTATTATGTTGCAGCTGTACTGCACTCAATTCTACTTGGACAAATTCCTGAACAAGAATCTATTTCCCTCACTTCACTTTTGGAATATGTACTGTTTTGGTTTTTGGCTCAGCTTTGAAGCAATGTTCTTTTTGTCAGTATTGAAGGAATGAAGGGTATATTTAAAGAATAAATTGTTGGGATGTGTTTGGTGATTTTGATTTAGGATGTAGGAATAAGGTTCTCAAAGGATGGAAAACTTGAATTCTAAAAATAATGACCATCTAAAGTTTGGTGGAGGTATTATTATTGCATTCACTTATATGGTCCTCGCTTGATTTACATCTCTGTTTAGGAACAGGGCATTTGTTTACAATGCAAAAATATTGATAGCAGTTACAAGCTATAAGTGCTTTCTTCCAGTAGTTATTTAAATAACATTACTGAAATTCAAATATAGTATGATATATTAGCTCTCATACCTAGAAAACACATTAGCCAGAGTTTAGCTTACCACAGCTCTTAAACACTGATGCAAAGTCACTTGGTCACTGATGTGATTTGTAGGTTGGTGTAAAGAGACTAAATTAAATTTTGTGTATGTGTAGGTCACTTTAATCTACTCTTAGACTATTTTCAAAAGACAGTTCTTGACTACCATTTCCTTTTTGGCGCCTTAATAGTGCTAAACCTCGAGACAGACAAGATATGCTCTTTCTCCATAGTACATCCATAGTTTGCTTATCCCATCCAAGCCCCACAGTGTATGTCGAACTGTATTAGCTCCACAGTCCCAGGAGTCACTCTACAGCAGGGTCAGGATTTGGATCTAAACATTTTCTTAGTAAAAATAGCAACGTGGAGAGAAGTCAGCAACCCAACTCAATTATAGGCTAATGTTACCAATTTGTTCATTGCCTCCAGGCATTTACATATATTTAATGGTGTGTTTCACTGCTGTGTAAAGGTAATCCATACAGCAGAACAAAATCTTTCAAAGAGGTTGGCCAATACCTGCTCTTTATTTGTACTGTGGCTTGCAGTTATGAGGTTGGAAAGTAGAAACTTTGACAAAATAGCAAAAGGAATTTGTCCCTAAACAGAAAAATCAAAGGAAACAAAGATCTTTCTCCCACCAGGTGAAGTAAGGATCAATCTTGCCTGCAATGGGGAAAGAAATTATTCTGGATTTCATTTGGAATTGTCAGCTTTCAGAATTAAATCATCTTTTGGTCCATGCCAGTGACTAAACAGATGAAGCCTTTAGCAGAAGGTGAGAATCTCTGCAACTGGAGAAAAGAAATCAGGCGTTTAATGAAAGGCTCCAGGATTTTCACATCTGTGCATAAGAACATTGACCAGTGACTTTCACTGGTGTGTGTTCAAAAAGTAAACTTTGGGCAGTCACCTAATAGTAGGTCAAGCAACAACTCACTTCACATGGCCTGGCCCTTTGCATTGCCACACCCGTACAAATCATTGTGTGTTCTCTACAGTGAGCCACGCAATCTTAATCCCTTAACAACATTTATTTAAAAATAAGTATTTTGGTCTGCAAGCACAGTTGCACAGTTTCAGAAATCTCTTTTCTTCCCTTTCTCTTATTAAACTATTAATTTTTATTCTCTTCACTTAATTATGTTGTTGCTTTTCCAGGAAAACAGAACTATTTATCGCTTACTAAATCAGGAGAATAAGAATTTGTTACTGTATCCCTAATCAGACCAGTGCTGCTTAATTGGTCAATTTATGTACCTTCTTGCTCTCTTAAACACAGTTTCTCTCCAGAAACAAGACTTTTTGTAGAAAAAGATCATGAAGTAAATGGCTTGTTCCACTTTCCTGCCTGATAAGATTTTGGATTGAGTACATTTAAAATACTCTTTTATTGCCCTGTAATAGATTTTAGACAAACACATTTATTTTTGTAGTGATCAAAGAGATATGGATATGTTTGTCATCTGTTACAGCTCTAGAGGCAATACAAGAAGGCTCCCCAATGTATTTCGCCTGAAGGCGTTTCCACCCAGTTATGTATTCTTGGCTAGTTTGCAGCTAAGGGGCTCTGGTCTGGCAAAAGCGACATACTTAAATACTCAACTTCGTGACCACAAACAGTAAGATGAACTTTGCAGTGTCTGCTCTCCAGGTGCCAAGCTAATCGCACATTTTAGGTTTTGAAGTCCTGAAAACTTCACTGAGACTTGTCTGAGTGGCCTGACTCTTGCATTGAATGTAAGGTTCAGCAAAATGTTTGCCGCCTATAACATATTTGTGGATGACACAGACAGCACATATTGGAATGCATGCACTGGGAGGAAGGCACAAGAAAGCCGGAGGGAAGCAGCACCTCCTCCTATGAAAGGGTGAAAGACAGTGTTTATGCAGGCATGAAGAGCAAGCTGACCTGGATTGCCAGTGGGGGAGTTAGGAGGGATGCAGTGGGAGTCAGGAGGATGAAGTGACCTACCCACGTGTAGGATGGCACTTTCTGAAATTCTTTTTCCTTCTTGTATGAGGATAAGAACTGAGGACTTAATTAAGATTTTGAGTAACACTTTGACCACTTGAAATGCTTTTGGGTAACCCTTCTACTTGCTTGTCTTTATTCAGGGTCTCTGGTTGTTCCATAGCTGTAATGCAAAGAAAGATTGATGTTGGAGAAGTACATCTGTTTGATTTACTGTTTATGTCATGATGTTGGCACAAGAACATTTTAAAAACCACAGCATACACATTGGGTCCCAGGGCTCTAGGCATATTTTTGAATGTATTTAAAGAGATGTTAATTGCACAAGATATAATACATGCCCCAAGCTGATTAAGAGTTGGAAAAATGTAATATTTTGCATCTGGATAAGGAGCCAAATTCACGGTATGAGATAGTTATATATAAAATTTCAGAGACACCAAAATATCTACCCACATACTTCTTTTCACAGCACAGTTATGAAATGTAAGCCATCTTCAATACCTTTTTTTATGTTGCAGTGTGTGCA
Organism: Phalacrocorax aristotelis; assembly: GCF_949628215.1. Lineage (NCBI taxonomy): Eukaryota > Metazoa > Chordata > Aves > Suliformes > Phalacrocoracidae > Phalacrocorax > Phalacrocorax aristotelis. Next base: position 25,400,498 of record NC_134284.1, on the reverse strand, counting down.
TGAATTTCTAACCTATTTTTTCATACAGAAAAGAGGAAGTTTAAAAAAAAGAACAAAGAAGTTTCCCATTTTGCTCATTTCAGAAAATATATGTCTTTAAAAGTATATTTATATTGGTCCCATTATTCAAAATATCTAAAAAACCTTAAAGGCTTTGAGAAATTCTGTTTAGAAGCTGCCAATAAAATGAGTTTCATAACTAATAATATATCACTTTTGATACCAATAAAGCTGTTGAAGATACTGCCAATCATTCATTCTCCTCCAGTTCAAATGCAGAACCTTATAGGGATGACATCTCACTACACTGACATCTGTAAATAGTAACAAAATGTCTCAGAGAAACAGGAGCAACATGCAATATTCATTGCCAAATGTCACTTAGCAACATAACGTGTATAGTGGAGGAAAACTCACATAAGCCATACCCTATCCCTCCAAACAAACAAAAGGTCCTTGTAAGACATATTTTGAAATTAAGGCAAGTGATGGCATTATGCTACCTAGGAAAATTTTCTGTTAAAAATATAAGGAAGGGAAAGTGAGCAGAAAAGAAGTTCTTGTTCATTCCACCAGATAATTAATACAAGGCACCATTATCCAATACACTGCAATGCCAGAAGCTCTCACTTGGGAGCAGAGTGACCTGGATTATAGGAACAGCTTCAGAAACTCTTCTGGCATATTATTGAATTGTTGTTTAACTTGAGTTACTTACATAGTTCCAGAGTTATCCATTAACCAGGTAGAGCTTTTTGGCTTTCCATTTTTTACTTAGGTGCCTAACTGCCACCTTCTTTTGTGAAGTACCTAAATGTGTATGCAGTCTCTGCAGGTGTAAAAAGCCTTAATTTCTGAATGGACCACTGCATCTGCATGGCAAAGTACAGTACAGCACTGTTCAGAGGAATTTCTTTAGTTTCTGAAAGTAACATCGTTGCACCAATGTGCTTCTCAGCCTAAGCAGACTCACGATTTTGATTTGGCTTTGGACCTGGAAGCGATGGTAACAAACAGAAAAAGGTATAAAAGACAACTTAATTTTACCCAGGATAGATATGCTAAACTAGCCTAATAGTTTAATGCATTGTCTACCAGATTTATTTTATCTGTACCTCTTCTATCCCACCTTGGGGTCAAGAATCTTTGCAGGAACTGTAGGGCTGGTAAGAAGTTCACTTGCAGAGGGACTACAATAGGTACATGTGAAAGGTTAACCATTAAACTGGCAAGAGTTACAAATGGAGTTCTACTGACAACAGTTTGGGGTTTTATTTTGTTCGTTTGGGGATTTATCTTGTTTTCAGGTGTCAGTTTGGATTCTCCATTTGGACAAATATAAGGTTTATGCTAAAAAATGGTCCCAATTATCCAAAGCTGAGGCATCACCAGTAGAGCATGATATCACATTAAAGAATAAGAGGACTCTGAGGACCTGCCAAGATGGGATGAAACCAAATACCCTAAAGAAACAGTTATAACATCTGGTAGCAACTAGGAGCTTAGCAGTTAGAAATATTGAGAAAGACCTAGCAATATTTGTGCAGTACAAGAGGTCTACGTGCTGTCAATGCAAAACAGTTACTAAAAAGGCAAATGTACAGTGATACACTGGGAATTTGCAAAAAGTTAGAGAAATATCAAAGTCATTGACAAAACATCTGTGGAGACCTTAGTTTGAGAGCTATGTTCAATTCTGGAGAACTGTGTTCAAGAAAGACGAAGAGAAGCAATGAAGGAAATTGTTATTAGGGGTAACTGAAGGAATAGAAATCCTGTTTTATAGATGTCATGGTTTAACACCAGCTGGCAACTCAGCACCACACATCCGCTCACTCACACCCCCGCTGCCCCAGTGGGATGGGGGAGGAATCAGAAGTGTAAAAGTGAGAGAACGTATGGGTTGCAATAAAAATAGTTTAATAATTGAAAAAAAAAAATGTAATGAAGAGGAAAATAACAAAGAGAGAGAAATAAAACCCAAGAAAGTCAAGTGATGCAAATGAAAAAGTTGCTCACCACTAACTGACCAATGCCCAGCCAGTCCTCGAACAGCACCGCCCCCCGCCAGCCTCCCCCCATAGTTTTATTGCTCAGCATGATGTCATATGGTATGGAATATCCCTTGGGTCAGTTGGGGTCAGCTGTCCCAGCTGTGTCCCCTTCCAACTTTTTGTGCACTTCCAACGTACTTGCTGGCAGGGCGGTGTGAGAAGCAGAAAAGGCCTTGATGCTGTGTAAGCACTGCTCAGCAATAACAAAGACATCCCTTTATTATCAAAACTGTTTTCAGCACAAATCCAAAACATAGCCCCATACTAACTACCTTGAAGAAAATTAACTCTCTCCCAGCCAAAACCAGCACAACAGGAGAGGTTGCTTTCTTGTGAATATGGTAGAGTGGGTAAACACAAAGATGAGAAAAGAAACAATTTTAAAACTATCTTGGAACAAGAAAAAAAAAGTTAAAAAATTATTCATTATAAACTTGCAATTACAAACGAAGTGTCTCAGCACCAGAGGAATGAAGTTTTGAAACAGCATAGTTGTGACAAAGAGCTTAACTGGTGGTAAGGTGGAGCTTGATCTCTTTCTGAAATGTGAGCTTTGCTAAGGGCACAAGACTTTCCTTTTGTTTATAGTAGTCATGCCTGAAACTCTTGCAGTCACCTCACTTATACCACTAGAGCTACTAGAGAGGGAAATTTGCTTCTCCCTGTTTCAGTACAGATAGGATGCCAGATACTCCCAAGTGCAAATTATACAACAGCCTTGCTAAATGTAAAACTTAATTTTGGCAATGACAACAGAAAAATTTGTTCATTACAGTTGGGCAAGAATCCACATTTCCCTTTTTGTGATAATTCTCAAATTACTGTTTTGATGCTGTCAACATGTCAAAAAGTAGAAGGAAAACCAGGATGATATAATGACCGTGACATCTTATTTACTGAAAATGAGGCATTCCTATTGAAGGCTTTTCTTTGTATTAATTGGGTATTTCCTGACAAAACAAATTTCAGCAGAAGCGCCAGTCAGTTATTGTCTATATCATACATATATATCAAGTGGAATTTATTAAAATCCAGTTGGTGGCCGGTCATGAGTGGGGTTCCCCAGGGCTCAGCTTTGGGGACAGCTCTGTTTAATATCTTTATCAATGATCTGGATGAGGGGATCGAGTGCACCCTCAGTAAGTTTGCAGATGACACCAAATTGGGCAGAAGTGTTGAGCTGCTTGAGGGTAGGAAGGCCCTACACAGGGACCTGGACAGGCTGGATCATTGGGCTGGAGCCAACTGTATGAGGTCTAATGAGTGCTGGGTCCTGCACTTGGGTCACAACAACCCCATACTACACTACAGGCTTAGGGAGGAGTGGCTGGAGAGCTGCCTGGCGGAGAAGGACCTGGCGGTGTTGGTTGGCAGCCACCTGAACATGAGCCAGAAGTGTTCCCAGGTGGCCAAGAAGGCCAACAGCATCCTGGCTTGTATCAGGAATAGTGTGGCCAGCAGGAGCAGGGAGGTGATCATGCCCCTGTACTCGGCACTGGTGAGGCCGCACCTTGAATACTGTGTTCAGTTTTGGGCCCCTCAGTACAGGAAGGGCATGGAGGTGCTGGAGCATGTCCAGAGAAGGGTAACGAAAATGGTGAAGGGTCTGGAAAGGAATTCTTATGATGAACTGGGGTTGTTTATCCTGGAGAAGAGGAGGCTGAGGGGAGACCTTATCGCTCTTTATGAGTACCAGGAAGGAGGTTGTAGCGAGATGGGTGTTGGTCTCTTCTCCCAGGTCACTAGCGACAGGACAAGAGGAAATGGCTTCGAGCTGCATCAGGGGAGGTTTAGATTGGATATAGGAAAACTTTCTTTACTGAGAGAGTGGTAAGGCATTGGAACAAGCTGCCCAGAGAGGCGGTGGAGTCACCATCCCTGGAGGTATTTAAAATATGTGTAGACATGGCACTTCAGGGCATTATTTAGGAGACATGGTAGTGTTGGGTTGAAGGCTGGACTTCATATTCCTAGAGGTCTTTTCCAAACTTAATTATTCCATGATTCTAAAATTAACATGTAAATAACTCAAGACCGTAAATATAGGGACAGCATAACATAATGACCCCGGCTCTAAGAAACATCTAGGCTTGGGCAAATAAAGGGACTTGGCTCCATGCAAACTCTTTGTGTTCAAGGTACATAGTTTTAGGCCTGTTTTAAAGCCCAGAGGAAACATCTATGTATGAAATTTGTGTCTAATTTCCATAAAAAAAGGAACAAAATCCAGTCTTTCTTAATTTTCTCAGGGAGTGAAAACAGGATTGCCCACATTACTTGCTCAAGTACAGTTAATGTCCTTGGACTTTATGTTCCATTAAATAAATCTTTGGGCTATTCAGATTGTCCTAGCTGAGTATCATTTAGTTCTGTGCTTTGGTAATATCTTTTGGCATACAACAATCATTAAGCCCACTATTTCTACCCTCCCTTACTGGTCCAAAATTTTAATTTTATTCCACACAGGAAGCAGAAAAGGGGATGTCCAAACAGTCAGAAGCAAACAAATGCCTAAAGATAAAATTTTCAGGGAATCTCAACAAACGTAGAGCCTGATTTTGCACCGCTAACAAATACATTAGCACAGTGATCAAACTTTCTGGTGTGAAAAAATATCCAATTAAAGTGAACTTGCTTTTAGAACAGTTTTAGTCTCTATGACATCAATATAACTTTTCAACTTCATCATATAGGAACTTAAACATCAGCCCAGAAGTCTGTGACTCCCTGAGACTCTTTCAAAATTAATTTCTGATGAGAAAGGACTTTCAAAATAATGAAAACAATACCAAATCTGTTATTTAAAGGCTCTACAATGGCTGATCATGATCTGAAATGGGCTTATATGCACTTAGTTTTCAACTTAGTAATAATGTGTTGAGTGTGGTCAACACTCAAAGACAAAAGATAACACAAAAGACAATATAAAAAATTTCATTTGGGTGCATGTTTGCTGTGATGAGGATCAAGAAACAATTTCACAAATAGTATGGGAAGGTCTTCTAGATAAATATCTATAGGTGTCATTTGATATTCACCTGAAAACAATTTGGGGATGACAAAATACTATACAGAAGACCCACACACTTGAGCTTCTTGGCCATACAGGAGTAATTGTTCGCAATGGCACAGTCATGAATTGAAGAATTTATTAAGACAGAAGAGTGAATCAATGCACAGCACAGAGCAATAGCACTTCCACATGTTAGTCAGATCTGTGGAAGGACTGACTCTCCATCACAACTACATGTCAGCTCTAGAAGTCTAAGGAATACCTAGCTTTGCCTTTGGAAATATTTTAAGAGGAAATATGGACCTCCAGGTGTGACTTAGGTTTAATTCTTGCCTTTTTCATTTCATATTTGTTTTGTTTTCTCATCTTTAACTTTCCCTTATCTTTCCCCCGACAAGTTGTTGATGTCCCTCCCAATGGCGAGTTAATAGTTTAATTTTAAAATCTAACATGCTCCCTTCCTCTATCCAGGTATATTAACAGTATATGGTAAGTAACTGAGACTAGCAGTTTCTTTTTTTGTGTTTTTGCTGTATTAGATTATTTGTTGTGAAAGGTAAGAATTAAACACAATCTGAGCTAAGGGCAGGACACCTGAAAAGTCTTTGTAATCTCCTTCAAGGGGAGGCCATATCTTCTGTTCTAGCAACACAGTGTCCTGAAGGTGTTGTTGCACACCCGTTGTAACAGTAAGAGTGATGATACAAAGAACAGTGGCATACCTGAAGGGTCTGGCACTGTAATGAAGGAAAAAGAAACTGGAAAGAGTAAAAGCCTGGCTCCACTGAGGGACATGGCAAAAGCTTAATGACTTCAAAGGCTAAATTTTCTCCCAAAATTTTTTCTTTCCTTTCTTTTTTTAATTTTTGTTTTGTTTTGTTTTGTTAAGAGTAGAGCATTGTGATTTAAAAGCTCTTACTTTGATAAATCCAGATGTTACTTCAGCTTGTTTCATTAACATTGTGATGGGTAATTGGCATAGAGCAGAACAACCAGCCATTGATATCACTGACCAACCATCTTAAACTGGAAATGAGTCAGACCCGAAAAGCTCCCACGATCTCTTCAGATATGCCTTCAAAAGACCAGGAAGGGACAGAGTGTAACCCGTGGGTAAATCCTTTGGGCTCTATATTATTCTTTTTCTTACTCAACCTTCTTTAATCCAGATTCCAGCTAATTTTTACTTTGAAAAGGATGGAAAAAGAAAAAGGAACTTTAGTGTTTTCAGTTTCCTTCTTCAACAAGCAGAAGAATGAATGCATCATGTCATTTTCAGGTTTTTTTTACTGTTCATTAGCATTCCTGTCAATACAATATGCTTTATGATTTTTCTGCTTATTCTTGGATAGGTGAACTTGTCAGGTTTGATTCCAGTCCAGTTGTTTTCCCTTTTCCCTTTTCCCTTTTCCCTTTTCCTTCTCTTCTCTTCTCTTCTCTTCTCTTCTCTTCTCTTCTCTTCTCTTCTCTTCTCTTCTCTTCTCTTCTCTTCTCTTCTCTTCTCTTCGCTTCGCTTCGCTTCGCTTATTTTAGCTTGCTTTCTTTCTTGCACTCCTACTTTCTTTCTCTTTCTCCTGAGCAAAGATCAACATATTTGACATATGCTTATAATTACTACAATGTTTTCAGCCTATATAAATAAATCATCAAGGTTTAAGTTTATCAGTGCATCAGTGCATCACATTTCACTTAGTATAGTATAATCAGGAAATTCAAAACTTCTACAAACCTTTATGATTAAATGCTATATGTGGGGTAATACTCATAACAAGCCATCATCATCAAGATGATCTATTATAAATTACGTGCCCATCTTGCATTTCAGAATGTCCATGTTGTTTATGAAATTTTAGTTGATTGCATGCTAATTCAAATGGTTTTGCAGTCAGAATGGATCATAAACTCTTGCTTCTGCATGCAAACAGGGAATGTATCTGCCAGTCAGACCAGTGGTGGAACCCACAAAATAGGGGTACTACTATGTTTCATACAACTAGTTTATATTCTTGCTCAACATGCAGCTTCAGCATCATGTTGCTCACATCATCTGTGATATAATTTCACATTTTTATTACAGTATCTACTAAATAACATCTCTTGAAGAATCTACCTGAAAGAACAAGGAAAAAAAATAAAGAATAACAGCCTTAACATGTTTTAAGGTGGCTATACTGAAGGTTTCTAATGTCTAACATTTTTCTTCACTGTAAACACTAAAAAAAAAATACCAACAACCTTAAAAGTATTTTAAGCATATAAAGAGAGAACCTACCCTGCTGATTCAATGGTTCAAATCTCTCTGTCTGGAATGTTTACTAAGTTTTTGTCTCTCTGATTTTTCCCTCATTTTCAGTATTTTAGGCTTTATATGGTTTCTCATGAATGATACATGATTTACAAAACCTGAAACTGTGGCATATATAGCATTACTGTTAGTCCTTCCATTTAGTATATATCAGAGGGTTTCCAAAGGACATACATGACCTGCTACCAATGGTTGAATTGGCTTCTTGGCATAGAGTAGGATGATTCAGGTTGGAAGAGACCATAGCACCTCTAGTCCAACCTCTGCTTAAAGTGTCAACACTGATTTCAGATCAGGTTGCTCAGGGCTTTATCCAGTCTTGAAAATCTCCAAGAATGGATGTGTCCTTTTCAGGTACAGAACTGACATAGCCTCTACACGTACAATTTTGTGTTTTGCCTAACTTAATGTCATTCCGTTCCTAAAATTCTTAATTGCTCTGTCCAAATGCTTTATCAGTTGCCAAATAGATCCACCATACTTGCATGGTGTTTTTGACTGATTTGAATTGTGGATCCTTATTCTGCAAGGGATGTTCAGCACCATTTAGAAATTTCACATGCGTGGTTATCTGCATAGATGTCTCTCATGGGAATATCAGAGGTATGTTTGTACTTGCTGGACCACATTTAAAACCACTGGTCTCTTTAAATATCAAACAAATGTTGGGGTAGGTTGGCATGATCCGCCTTTAGAAAATCTGTGTACTTTTAAATATTCAGCTTAAAGGGAGATACTCTGCTCGAAATGCAACTCCTGGAGGCGTTCAAAAAACGTGTAGATGTGGCACTTCAGGGCATGGTTTAGGAAGCATGGTAGTGTTGGGTTGTCAGTTGGACCTGATGATCCTAGAGGTCTTTCCAACCTTAATGATTCTATGATTCTATTATTCTATAGGTTAATATATTACTCTAGATTTTCATGTACCTGTTCCTCATACATTCTGGAGTGCAGAACATGTGATATTATAACTGGACTATTTTAAACTCTGAGTTTTGCTTTCACTTCCATTCCCACTCATTCCACTTTCACCTTGGTGGCCCAATATCATTGCTCTTACTGGAGTCTGTAGAAAATTACTCAGTTCTGTCTCATAGCAAGATAACTCTTCAATGTTATACATTCTCACCAGGTATTGACACTCTTCTTTCCTTGCAGTCTTTATAAAGATAAGCATTTTATTAGCAGTTTTAGAAGCCTTTGTACGCTTGAATGAGCCTGAATTTTGGTACCTTTCTTTTAGTGCCTCATTTTCTGCTAATTTCTGTGCTAATCTTCTATTCTCACCACCCACCCCCCGCTTGCCCCACAAGGAATGAACATTGTTATTTCTGATTCAATAAAATTCCATTTCCATGGAGTCCTTCCTCAGGACCTGCCACTCCATGGTTTTGCTCCATGGTTTTGCTTAGAAATGTGTTTTCCACACTGAGACCAAGATGGCAGTAGTGCCCTGCTCCAAACACAGTGGCAAATGAAGACTGTCTGACTCTAGGAGTGGCAATCTAGAGGAGGCACTTGAATCTTGGCCTCCTCACCCAAGCCCAGAGGCCTGTTTATTTCATTTGGGATGTGTATTAGGGCTCTGTCAAGCTATGTGTGCACTGATGGCAACAGACCCAGGTATATACAGTATGAACTAGGTGCAACAGGAACTGAGTGAGGGTATAAGAAAGGCAAGGGACTTCTGGCTGTTCACCTCAGCAGGCGGCCACGCCTGAAGGCAATGACTACTACAGCAATTCTCAAATGGACAGTAGCTCTCTGTACCATGAATTACTGGGGCTTGCTAAGTTATCATTTGAGTGTTTTTCAATTTTTTTCTGGTAAGAAAGATCTGTTTCTTTAAATCCTTGTTTCAAAAATTCATGGCTTGTGAGTGAGGAAATCTTGCTCATTCCTGAGTGCCCAAGTGGCTAATTTAGTTTCACAAATTTCTGAAAAGGAGCTCAGCTGGGGTCATTTAAATCTTGGGTTCTGTTTGCTTTTGTTATATTTCTTCATAGCCTCTTGAAATTGACTCCAGACCTTTTTACTGCACCTGGCAGAAAGTTGTACTTGCTTTCCAACCTCTATCTGGAAATCAAGGTCTTCCCAAATGAGACTGTTCCCTGTCAGATTTCTGCCTTTAGTAATGTTAACAAAAGCTCTGTCCTACCTCTCACTCTACTGGCCCACAGCTGATTCTCAGGACTGCATCAGTACAATCTTGTTCACCCTCCTTCCCTTGTGTGATATAGACCCAAAAGGGTTCTGTTTCACCCATTCTTGTGCAGAATACCACATCATTACAATGCTGACAACTGTTTTTACCAATTTGCTCATATGATCAGTGAATAGTGCATATTATCCAGGACCTGCATTCTAGTCATGACTGTTAGCTCACTGTTTTCCGTTATAATAGCCAATTTCCCATCCCATGATATTACTAAAGCTCTTCCATTTTGTTGTCCAAGCTGCTTGCATTGATTATGGTTTTTGTTCCAGTTTTTTTATTTTTAAAAGATTCTATACATAGTTCCTGAGGAAGACTACATACTTGCATCATAATTCTCATCAGTATGAATGATTTCTTTCTGCCGGAAATCTTCTGTCATCTCGTAATGTCATATCAACTGCCACTGCCTTCTTTATTTGATTTCCCTGTATGCTGAAATCTAGTGAAGAAATTACATGAACTTGTCCCATTTATCTCCATTCACATTTTTGTTACAAGCTCATCTAAGCAACCATGCTGTACCTCAGAAAACTATTTACCTGGTTGCACATGAGTTACTCTGCAAGATAAGCCTTCTCTCTGTGAAGATATCCCAAAGTTCATTACTGACACTTTTTTTGGCCACTTCTTGAACTCTCTAAAGTTGGTAAGATCTGCCACCCTTCTCTGAAAAGCAATAAAATTCCACTGCAGGTTACCTGAGCTTCATTTATTTCACTACCTTCCTCAGTTTTGTGGGATTGTCCTTGTCAGCCTGATACTCATGCCTTGTACCTTGGTCCTGCAGGGCCCTCCCAGATGTCTTCGGAATCTCCTCTAGCTTGCCTTCATGCAAGCCTGCCCGCGTGCAGGCTGGTCCTTCCCTGCTGCTTGTCCTCAGGTTTGTCTCTGCTGTCTTGTAATCTCTTGTAAATTGTGTTCCCCATTGGCTTCAAGCCCTGACTCTTCTCCATTTCTTCCCTTCTTTTTGTGGGGCTAGCTGCTCTATTCTTCCTATTTTCTCCTGTTTCATGAAGAAGTCTTGAGCAGCCAGTGGGCAACAGATGTGAAGAGCAATCATAGGTGCCACATACTCACTGGTGGCCCTGACATCCTTAACACAAGACACCCATATTGCTAACCTCGATATTGGCCTTTACAGCACAGCCAGGGGCACTCACTTGTTCTATTTACATGCTGGACCTAATCCAGGACATTGCAAGTGTGGGAGTGGCACTGTTTGATATTAAAGACTGTCTCTGTCGTATGACGAGAAGTTGGTTTCATATTAGACAGAATTTAAATACATTTACTTAAAAAATGCAAATGCGGAATTTGCAACAAAGTTATGAAAAAAAGAGAGCAATAGGATCATACTCCAGATGCTCTTTTGCTGTTCCAATTTCTAAGATAGCTTGTGAGGTTAACTGAATAGCCCCTACAGCTTACCCAAGGCCAAGACAAAAAGAACATCTTCCTTTTGGTGCAAGTTGCTGTCGAAGCCATGCAGAATGCCGGCTCTGGGTGACCTGTTCTTTTCCACCCCAGCAACACAAGCTGACTTTTTTCTTCTGTTTTCTTATTTACCCAAAGCATATTTCATTTGATAGAATGCTGGGAAATCACAGGTTTTTTTCAGAGGATTAAGCTATTTCTTTTTACTTTCCTCATTATGTTCTTTTCGCTTTCCTCATTATGTTCTTTTCCCTAACATTTCTACTTGTACCATAGATTGCACATTGTGACTTTGGGCTGCTTTTTACTGTTATATTTTTCTGAACATACAATGGTTAATACTAAAATTGAAATAGCTAAAGCACAGACTTTTAACTAGCTTCAGACTCCTTATTGCCTTCAAATACTGTTTTAAAGTAAAACATGCTATACCATATAATGAAATTGGGTATCGGTTACTCAGAGAAAGACACACACCTGCATGCAAAGTTACTTCTGAAAGAAATCTCCTTCTTCCAATTTGCCAGGTATTCAGATAAAGATCCAGGCCACAGAAGTAACGCAGTTATCATACACATTTTTCTTTTTCTTTCTAAAAATCACCTTATGCTTTTTGTTTCCCTTTTGATTTTTGAGTTCATTGTATCCATGTTTTGAAAGAACTTGCATCTCTGCAAAGGTGAGGCCTTGAGGTTTATTTTTAAATTACTTTTTAAAAACGTCAGCATCAGGGTTTTTATACCATCATCTTTTGAAAGAATCACAGGACAAACAGCTATAATTACACCAAAATGTGTGTTTCCACATTATAATGTGTGCCACTCTATAAAGCAGATACCAATATTTTATGAAATGTATGGCTTTGTTCAATATTTTAATCTTTTATAACTATATAAAAATGCCTTATATATACGTGAACTGAGATATTTTAGAAACGTTAGTTGAGCGAGATAGATACTGGCTACAGAAGATGGATATGGTGAATTATATTGCATATAAATTGCTGGCAATACCCATTTTAGCATAATTTTTGGCTAACATTACAAATTTGTCTTTGAATCAGTATATAAATATTGCACTGATACTCTCTGGAATAAGAATACTGTTGGACCAGCATCCCAAACTTGTTGCTGGGATCAGTATATTCTCACTGCTTAGAGTTGTACTAGGAACTACTGAAATTGTGGGATTTGATGGCATCAGCCTTTCAAACTTCCACATTTCTCTTCATGACCTTTCTGTGATCAGTCTGGGTTTGCATAAGGGGAAGCTTTGCAAGTACACAGCATTATCAAGTCACTGTCAGCCGGTATGGAGGGAACCCTGCATTACACAAAAGCTGCTGACATTTGTGAACATGCAGAGACCATAGCAAGCCTGTGTGAGATCTTACAGCTTTATCTTGGAAGCCAGCTGCTGCAATGCCAAGCAGATTTGGCTTCAGACAGAGAAGACTGAAGGAAATGAAAGAGAGTAGCTACTTGTGGATTAACTTTTCCTGGAACAGTTTTATTCAGTACAGAGCCATTTCTGGTCCCAGCAAACTAGGACTGTTCAGTAGAATTGCTTTTGTAATGATTAGCACTAAATATGCTCATATACAATTTTTTGCAAATTAGATTTTTGGACATAGCCCAGTTATGCAGTAATCTATCCAAAAGGATAGTTTCTTTATAAAACCCTGCAGTAGTGTCTACTATAAGCCATCCATGGCTTCTCTCTCTCATACACTTCTTACATCAGTGTAAACATGGATATTTACTTAGAATGCACAAATACACTGTAGCTGTTGAGTGTGTTCTGAGTGCATTTCCTTCGCAAATCTTAAAGACTGGGTCTCAGTGCTTTGTTATTGTCCCAGCTGAGTGAGAAATTTGACTACCATGTGGATGCAATGCCTTCTTAGCCTGCGCAGTGAAAGCATCACCTTGCCCTATCCTGAAGGAATCCCAATATGTCAATGAGTGGGATGGGAGACTTGGGTGTGTAAGAAATAAAGTCTTGGGCTCTAGTTGTCTTTATTTGAGACATAAAAGGATTCTCTGATTGGGGACAGCAAAAATTAGTCATAATATGTAATTGTATTAAAACCACTCAAAGGGCATCAGACAAATGAAATAAAGAAGCAAATACAACAATTAGCAACAGATTTACAGAAGTTATGTAAATGGACATAAATGCCAAAAACCCCCAAAATCTCCAATAAATGCAGGAAACTTTAAACTGTTGGAAACATTTTCCTGGAAAGATGACAAATGGATGTTGCAGGCCTGGGTGTTGGTGGGCATACCACACTTGCATAGATCATGCAATTCAGCAGTAATTTTCTCATGGCTTTGTGTTTGTGCTACTTGCTGGCACAGTGTTAACTCTCCACTGTATCGCTAACTACACCTGTCATGGCATCTTGGAGGTTTGTATTTGAGGAATCTGGAGTATTGGTGGGAAGGGTGGTTGGAGAAGGCAGATGTTTTGGACTGGCAGCTGCACACTGTGTCCCACAATGTTCCCTTGACACACGGTCCAGCCCTGCTGTACCTTGTTGTCTGACTTCCCCCAAGAGCAGGACAGAAGCTTTGGTTACATGTATTCCCATTTCAACTCTGCATGCTTGCCCAAATTTCAGATGGAATCCTACTTCCTGAGATTACATACTAGTCTATCTAAATTTTGTTTTATTTTTGGTTTCCCTGTCAGCAATCCCTCAAATAAAGAAAGTAAAATAGTGCAAGTGCCACTAAAGTAGCAATAATAGTTATCACTGGGCCTTTGTTAGATTTATATAACCCCAGTGACAACACAGAGAAAACATTTGGGACAGCAAGAGTGATTTTAGAGATCCACAAAGTTGGAAAATCAGATATAAGGAAGCTATGAAAATGTAGTCCAGCAATTTTTCATCCAAGGTGGATGTACAGCTGGTTAACAGAATCTTCCCAGTTTATCAGTGATCCATATCACAGCATGTAATAAAATACAGGAGCAGACTAGGGATAGCATGGAACATCCTTCCTTGCAAAATTGTAAGAACAGATTAGACAAATACCTCTAAGAAATCAACAAGGTATAACTCATCCTGCTCCAGTACTGGAGAAATTATCTCAGTGGTCTTGGGACAGAGTGTCCACCTCTGCATGTTAGTTTGAATTCTAACATCTAAGAGTACAAGATTCAGAACGTTTGGAATAGTCACCTAAATTTGAAATTCTAAACTTTTTGTATTTTCCATTACTAATTCTTGGTTTTCTTCAGTTCTAGAGCCTCCCAGTTTCTTACCATGAATCAAAGGATTTCCTCTAAGGCAAAATTGCTCAGCTGTGACTCATTCTAATGAGATTGCACACTACAAAAACTGCCACACATTTTTGGTCTTTTCTCTTTAACTAATATTCCCTCTTTTGTGCTCTCATCTCATCTAAAAATTTGAAACAGTTACTCTTCACTTTTTTACCATTCTCCACTTTCTCTAACTTTCCTTATAAAGAAGTCTTTCTCTGTAAAGATCTATGCAATTTTTTAGGGCTATTGCCTGTTTCAGTTATGCTTACCCAGGATAAAAGAAAATCTAAAGGATTTGACATTTCAGTTTACTCCTTTCATTAAAAAATGCTTGCATGTTTGAAAACAATGTCAAAGATGGGAAGCTGAATAACCATTTCAAACAATGTAGTATGGACAAGGGCTGTTTGCCAACCTCGCTTCTTTTAAATCTCTCCATGGACCTTAACAGGAGGTGGACTATACACTATCTTATTTGTATCAAATAAAGTAAAGCTGCACATGTCTGAAAAAAACAGAAAATGCTTCAGGAAGAACATTCAGATGTCTTAAAGTGACATGATATTATGGTATTTTCCCTAGCAGGTCTACTTCAGTAAAGCAAGACAAGGCTTTTCAACAGCTCCTTGTCTTCCCAGCTGAAGTTGGTACTTCAAAACCAGGTCTACTTGTGATCTATAAAATGCATTTTTCCTTACCTCTCTGAATTCCCAGTGTCCACATTACTGTCAGGCAGTAAGGAAACATAATTTCAATAGCCAGGTTTCCCCTTTCTCCCAGCAGTGGTGAGCAAAGAGCTCCATCCTTTTTTTGGCCACAATCTTTTGCAGAAAAGCATCAGCTTACTCTGTGGTTCAAATCACTACCAGCATTGATCCATGTGCCAGAGCTCTGATCCAAAAGCTGTAAAATCAGAGTGCCATCGTACTGAGACCAATTTGTGCTTCTGGGATGCTGTTGCTCTGTGAAAAGTTGTGTAATTATTACCTTCCAAAGTTGTGCCTAGAAATAAAGCCAGTATTTATTGAGAATCCTTCACAGACTCCATAGCGTGTTTGAAGAATCCTAGCATAATACAAAGTTATTACCTATTCAGTATTTTCAGTGTGATATAGTGGGTCAAGATGGAAGTTCATGACAATGTTGCATCGCTATCCCTCGTAGCTATTAGCAAATAAGTCTCTGAGTTCATCAAACCTAAATTTAGCTTCAGAGTAAGGACAAGATGAAAAAAATGGAAATGTCTTTACAATGCTTTTAAAATTTACATTCAGGGCCAATTTAGTTTTGCAACAGAAGCATGGGTTAGAAAATTACAAAAGGTTAAAAAGGGGTCAAGTTGCCCTTCAGTCTGGTTTTTGGGTTTTTCATAGTGTGAAACCTAAGCATATTGTCTACAAGCATTAATGGAATTTCTCAGAATTTTCAGTGTGCAGTAAGGCTATTTCATTCATGACAGTGGGTTATTTAACTTCCAGGTCACTCTTAGTTTACAGAAATTTAGGCATTTAGCAGGGCACAACTTCTTAACAGACTGGAGAAGAATCAGTGTCAGGTTAAGGCTTCAAACTGAAAGGCGTGGGGGTCCTAATTTAGTTCTGAATTGCCCCCTTACTCATTATTAACATTATTGGTTCTTTAGTGCATTATCTATTTAGCATGTGTCAGTGATGACTGTCTGGTCTGATAGTTGCTCTTTCTTACTAATGTCTTCCAAATAACAAAGACAAAAAGTAACTATCAGTGGAGGTCAAGTTTCCTGTATATGGCCAGGTGATCTGCTATATGGAGATGTACAGATGAAACTGCTCTCAGTTCGTGCCTCTGCTACCACGTACATCACTAGGTGTGGGAACAGCAAGATAAATGCTATGAAAAGCAAACCCAAAATATATGCAAGGGTGTAAGCCTTGAGCCTTCATAGTATTGAAGCTTTGGCAAACTGAGAGCAGAAGACATGTAAAATGGTGCCATTTGACATGCTTTTCCCTGTGTTTTGGTCATTACACAGCTTGCAGGAGTCAGCTCTTGACTGTCAGTATTGTCTATATACCAAAGTGAGAATGGAAGGGGTGTTCAGTGAGATAACGCTTATTTACACTGAGCCTTATAGAAAAAAAGTAATTCAACAAGCGGCAGGAATGAATAAGTTTGGTTTCCTATACATTTGTCTGTCCTGGATGGAGGGGAGAGGGAAGAGAAACCCTGCAAATTTCTGATATCTAGTATTCAGTGTGCTGCTATTACTACGGTTAGTGCTTTCCTTTTAACGGCATCTTTTTCTCAGAGAACATACCAGACATTTGACATTTCAGAGCTCTTCAACCTTCTGGCATATTTGGTTGATACTCATAAATAGGGTAAAAAAACTACTGGGAAGGGAGAGGGGCTATTGGGTACATATACAATGGCCCTCCTTTCCACAAACACTTATGGTCACGTGGAGGATATGATCTCACAATTCTCATATTATTAGGAAATCAGGCTAAAAATACCTTACTTTTCCACATAAATTGCAAGCTTTGCTCAGGACACAGCTGTCACTGAGATGAGAAGGGAGCAGAACAAAGAGGGCATGGTGGGAACACAGCATGAAACTTCCTCCGGGCTTGTTTACACCAGCACAATGTGCCCTCCAGTTGCACCAGCATAACAGATGTTTCCTAAGATAAATGGGTTTCAAGAAATGATTGAAGCTTTTTAATGGGAGCAAAGCATTCAGGGACTAACCATGAGCGTGGCACTGTGTCAGGCTCTGTGTTTGGCTTCACGCCTGAGGTAGAGCCAGGTACTTCTCACTGAGCTTGCAGCTGCCACTATCTGCTGTGCCACCCATCCAGCTGGTGCAAGAGACACTTCAGTGCACAACAGAGCTAAACGGCTGATGTGGTCATGTGCTGAACAGATGTTTTGTGGCTTGCTCACTGGAATGGGGACATCTCACTTGTGCCGTACACCTCTAGAGGGTGAACTGGTGCTATACTTCTGTGAGCCAGGGAAAACAAACCACCTTCACTACTTTGCTCAGCCTACCAATAACCTTGGATGGTAGCAAGGGAAGAAGGGAGAAACTACAACCAACAGAAGATTGCTTTGCCTTTCTGTGAAAGTGAGAAGAAACTGAGCAGGTAGAGATTGCACATCTTTCCCAGGCAGAGATGAGCTTCCTAGAAGGTGCGTATGTTTGGTACAGCTAAGGTTACAAAAGAAACCTCAAGAGCATCCTCTCTGAGTCCCAGCAATTTTCACAGTTGTCATGGTTTAGCCCCAGTTGGCAATGAAGCACTACGCAGCCGCTCGCTCACCCTCCTGCCCCAATGGGATGGGGGAGAGAATCTGAAGAGCATAAGTAAGAAAACTTGTGGGTTGAAATATAGTAATAGTAGCAGTAGTAGTAGTAGTAATAGTAGTAATAGTAGTTGTAGTAGTATTAGTACTGCTGTTGCTGCTACTACTACTACTAGTCATAGTAATGAAAAGGAGAGAGAGAGAAGCAAAACACAGGAAAAACAAGTGATGTAACTGCTCACCACCCACCAACTGATGCCCAGCCCGTCCCTGAGCAGTGATCCCTGCCCCCTGGCCAGCTTCCCCAGTTTATATGTTGAGCATGATGCCATATGGTATGGAATATCGCCTTGGTCAGTTTGGGCCAGCTGTCCTGGCTGTGCCCCCTCCCATCTTCTTGTGCACCTGGCAGAGCATGGGGAGCTGAAAAAGTCCTTGACTAGTGTAGGCACTACTTAGCAACAACTAAAACATCAGTGTGTTATGAATATTTTTCTTATACTAAACCCAAAATACAGCACTATACCAGCTACTAGGAAGAAAAATTAACTCTATCCCAGCTGAAACCAGGACAACAGTGACTTCACAAAGATAAATAATATCTCAGAAAAGAATAATTTGTTCACAGAGAGAAAATACCTTCTTTTGCAAGGAAGTGACAGACAACTAAACTCAATGCAAGAGACAGGATTAATCTGCTTCAAATTAAACTAAAGCACAGAGCCATCTGAAATATGATAGGATGATTTCCTTGTTAGGGTCTTACAGAGGAACAAATAGCACTGCTTAAAAATGAAGGCAAGAAAAAAAATGCACCAGAAGAAAAAGTTACCCAGGAAATTTCTCTAGAAAAGTGTCAGCTCTGTGTGCGTGTCCCCCTCCATGACAGATAAAAAATACCTTATTTGTAGATACTTGTGTAAAAAGTGGCACCCAGTTCATCTGATGAAACCCATCCTTAATGTGCATCTGAATGTAAGCTCAGCCAAAATGACAGTTGCAGCTCTTGCAAAAGCTGAAGAATCTGTTGCGAAGGACAGCCCTTGCAATTTGGTGACTCATTTAAAATATTGAGGTAGTTAAGTATCTGATACTGAAACCAGCATTCAGTGTTGAAAAAATCCTGGTCATAACTTCATTCAGAAATTAAGGATGAAACAGACTGTAAACTAAATCAAGGTTCAGATGGGCTGTCATTTTATCTGGGTCCCAAACCCTAGTGGTTTTTGACAATGAAGAGGTCATTTGACCTCAGTATTTTTAACCATACACACTTATGCATCTTAGGTGTATAAGGGAAGGACCAACAGGATTATCATGGAGTTGTTGCTCATTTTCCTCCACAAAGGCACCAGCTCACTGGCAGGACCTGCCACACTTCCTCTGTGTGCTCCAGCAGTTCAGATATCATGACTGTCCTTCCAGCCACAAAGGTACCACTCGTCTGCTTGGGGGAAACGACGAGCAATGAATGACTTTTTTGCTCAGAGTACCAAGCTTTACATTACCAAAAGATAGCCTGTGGTGATGATGAGTTAATAACACTTGACGAAGACAGAAGTAATGCAACCAACATGTAATAGTGGCACAAAGCTGTGCAGCAAGCCCCACTGCGCCTGGCTTTTTCCTGTTGGAGGAGAGTACATCCTTGGGCTCCTGATATTTTTTACATAGTCAAATTCTTGGCTTCAACTTCTAAGATACTACACTAGCCATCATATTCCCACATCTCTGTTTTCCTTCCCCTTTCCACTGTATTGTATCAGCACTCATAGCCTCAAGTCTCTTTAATTATGTTCCCTCACAATTACCTTACTGCTGTAATACCTTTTCGAAAATATTTTGTTCTTTCCTTCCTGCAAACATATCAACACCAAACCACATTTAAACAATCCTGGTAGACACACACACACACTCTCTAACATTGCAACTTGCCTCTCCATACTTCTTTTTTTTTCTTTTTTTCCTTTCTTTTTTTTTTCCCCTGTACTCCCCTGGTGTCTGAACCCTTTGCTGCTCTGCAGATAGCTATCTGGGTCTTGGGAAATGTGAAGGGTGCAGAGAGGCCACAGGTCTTTCTATAAAGATTGTGGAATTGCATGGGAAAAGTGGGCTGAGCCCTCAAAGGAGCAATGAAGCTACCCTGTACCACTGCAGTATTCACATTGCCTAATATCTTACCACTAAGTGCCCAAGTTAGGAGGTTTCTTTGACTCCTAAAATCATCAGACAGACAAAAACGCCTTTGCAAACAGTGGTTCAGAACACACCCTGCTTTGAATTCCTCTTAAGGAATCTATTCCTTTCAATTTACTGTATGTGTGGAGGGTTGGCTAGGGAGATCAGCCTCCTAATGCAGGCCTGTACACTATAGGCTTCAGGTCAGCTAATGCAAATACCTTCTTGGCAGCCGAATAATTCTGAGAGTTTATGGGGTCAGTTGCTTGCTTTGAGGACAGCAGAGTTGGCTAGTCACACAGAGGAAGGCATATTCATCCCATCCACAACATGTCTGAGCTAAGGCCACTTTTCTGTTCTTCTGTATTGCAGTTCCTCCAGGTGCAACTGGTGCAACTTGTCCCTCTAAATTATAAATAGTCTGGGCACAGGAACCTGATTTTTTGGAATGTTGTGTGAGGTACACAGTACATAAGACATAACAAAACTATATCACTATAATAGCAACAGCAGTACACAGTTCATATTATATACTAGAATACTAGATACCGTGGTTACAAAAGAAAGGCAGACGATCTCTGCCTTTTGATAAGAACATTTAATTGAAAATGAAGAAAAGAATTGACAGGGTATGAAAAATATAAGTGCAATATCAATTCTTTGTGATGTGTTGGATGCCTTTGGAGATGTAAAAAGTGGTATGTAAACTCAGAATTTGCTGTATTATAAGGCAATGGGTCAGAAGAAAAATGGAACAGTATCTCTGAAATTCAGCGAAAGTGGTAAAAATTTGAACTCCATGGCTTTGATCTAAGCTAAACCTGCTTCAATAATTGTGCATCCATATCACCTGAGCCTTATGGCAGGACCCAAGAAAGTGGGAGGAAATAAAATAATAATAATGCTTTCATCATGCTCAACTGAAAAGTGGAAGCAGACTGAAATAGTTTCATTTTTAATTGCCTTTTGATATTTAATTTGGTTATTTGATCAAAAGATTCTGGGCTGACTCTAATAGAGTCACAACGGCTTTAAAAGTTCTTTGTAGTGATGAGAGTACTAAAAGAAAATATCACAGATCAGAGTGCATACAATATAAGAAACTAGCTTTAGTACAGAGGTAGGAATGATTATTACAAAGCAAATTTATAGATTAATTTACAGTGCTTGATCTTGTTTGCTTTGTTGCCATTGACTTGAAGAAATATCTTTGCAAAAATTCAGTTGGACAAATGTTCTGGTTGGACTTTTTGTTCAGTGTCATCATGTCTTTCAGTCTCAGAGATAGAATTTTGTGTTTACTGAAGTGACTTCAGTGGACTTTATATAAATGTAAAATTGATATGGCTGCAAAAGCAGGTTCTTTATTATTCAGTCAAATTCACCTGCGGGAGCAATAGGAATGAAAGATCTATTCAATGGTTTTTTTTAAAAAAAAACCAAACAAAAAACCAAAGAAAATAACCCAGAAGTGGTATTTTTGTGGAGCACATCCATCTACAGCTGGTCAGTGTTTTGCGATGGCTGCTTCCTCTTTGGAAAGTTCTGCTTTCAGTTTGGTTTCCCTGGGAACGATATGTAAGAAATAGTCCTGTTGTGCTGTCTAGAGGCTTGATTTATTCACCAAAATACCCATAATATTCCCTTGAGACACAAATACATTCATGTCCAGAGATAGCTGATATCCGTTGGCCTAGCTCATAGAAAGGCTTAATTTAGCAAAAAAACAGCTGATCATGTTGCTCCACCACTCAGATTGTTTTGTTTTTTCACTTGGTTTGTAATACAAAGTTATAACAGAAGGGTCCCAAAATTCTGTTTTCAAGATTAACCACTTCAGGAAGTGGGTTTTCTCCTCCCAAATCCAGAAGACTTTTTTTAAAAAAACCACAATGTTTATTTTAGTTTCTTTTGCCAAATGAAAAAAATCAACAACCCCCAAAAATCACTGCTGATAGACTAAACTTTTCTGTCCTAACTTGGGCAAATATGTTTGGTGTAAAAATAAACAAAATTAATCACCTGTCATTGAAATCTTGTTAGAGTATCTATGGAGAGTGTTACTTCTAAGGGGCTAGAGAAAACTGTTTTATCAAAAAAGGCATTAACTTCCAATGTAATTTCTCTTTCAAGCAACCTTTATCCTTATAAAACCTGACTATTCATGTTTATCAGGTTGATGTAACACCACTGATTCCCAGCACTTATTTGCACTGGTGCATAGTAGGCTCTAATCAGACAATGCTGCAAACAAAGTGAGCTCCAATAGTGCTCCTGAACTTACTAGAGTTCAAAGGTCTCCAAGAAGAGATGCCAGCAGAATCACTGACATGATGAATGGTTCTCATGCTCACTAAATCTGTTACCAAAATGGAAATTCGCTTGGAGCAGGAATGTTGATTTTTGTGTGAAAGGGATGTCTGAACTGAAATGGCAAAAACTAACGTTTCTAGATATTGAGCATCCTGAGGCCCACTGAAGTCCCTAGAAGTTCTGACTGATAAATACTTCATGCAAGGCATTGAAAAAATATTATTGCAAAACCTGTTGAAGTATAAAGACTATCATTGATTCCAGCAGGCACCAGATCAAGCCCAGTGTGAATGAATATCAGAGTATGTCTACATAGTCTTTTGCAGGCAGAATACAAGTTTCTCTGCCCAAGGCTTGAGCCAGTTGGATGTATGACAGCCCTGAACTGGAAGCCATGTTACTGCATTTACAGTGCAAAGCCCAAACTCAGGCCCCTGCTGAAAGACAGAAAATATCAATTTATGCTCGGCAGCATGCTCCATCCAAGGATGTGTAGAGAGAATACGCATATGCTCAGAGTGCAAACAGAATGATTTCATGCTTGCCTGCAAAAGACCACGTAGAAAAATGTCCTGAAAGGGGAAAAGCATCTAAACTCTGATGTGAACACTTAAATATTCACTCCCCTGGACTCAGGGAAACAGGAAAACAGACAGATGGGTTCTTTCCTGATAGCATTTTCCTAGTTTGTTTCTTTTGAGATAGAGAGACAAGAGATAGCAAGAGAGGCCTGCAGATGAAAAGAAAAAGTATTAATTGAACTAAATTCCAAAGCCACAAAATGATCGACTTTCACTGGCACGAGCTTTCCAAGACCCAAAACAATACTTTAAAGAGTTTAATTTTTTCACATCAATTTTAATTAAGCTCTCATTAGGCTCTTGTGGCCCTAGAATTTGGTGGACAAAAGAAGCTGGCTTGCCCAGCAAGTTTCCCAAGCTTGCACAGCTTTATTCCTAAGGAGATTTACCGCATTTTTTCCCTCCTCTTGAAAGAACCTTACATGAACCAATTCAAATGAAAAACAGATGGACTAAAAAAGGCTTCATCATGCCAGATACCTTTTTATATCCAAAGCAGTGAACTTGTAGTCAGTTTGTCCTTTCATGTGTTGTTTTTTCTGGCTTTGGGACCTAGAATGATTTTTTACTACGTGCAGTAGTAAAACAACATATTATGCAATTCTATTTTTCAGGGAGAACACTGTGTAGTTCATAGGCTTTGTAATGCCACATTTTCTGTTCAACAAATACATAAAGTGACTTCTCATTCCCTTGTGGGCAGAAATCTAGAAATTTATGTTCAGCAAATGGTATTCCAACTTACCTAACTTGAGTTTTTTGGGTTTTAACTATTTCAAAAGTGACTGCATAATGTAACAATAAGCAGCTTCCAAACTGTATTTTTATTCCTGTCATTCAAGACCTTGGCACATAGGATAGATAATATCTTTTATCCTGAGGCTTCCAGTCAAATTATACAGGTGAAGACGCAACATACCACAACTAGCTTGTAGCCCAACAAATCTGAAAAAGAGGAAGATCTTTTCATAAAATGATGGATTAGGAGCTGTGTTAAAATAACTTGTTGAAAATGTACTCACTATGATGATTTTGAAGATTATGCCATCATTCATAGAAAGCTTTCATAACTCTCTTATATTTCTTAAAGCCAATCTCCAAAAGAGGGGTTAGCTCAATTATTAAGAACACTTTTTAAATCGATGTTTTCATTATGTAGCTTGAAACAGTCATAATTCTGGAAGACTAGCCCTCTAACCCTCCTATAGATTTATTTGGTGCCTAACATCTCTTCTGCATGCAAGGGTCATTAACTTCCTAGACGTGTGTTCACATGATGAATACTTATCTATTGATTTTCCCAAATCAAAGCTCACAGCCCAAAAATTATCTCTAATGTGTAACTGGGAAAATTTCCCAAAGAATTCACTCACCTAGAACTTAGAAATGTTAGAACTTTTAGAAATGTTCTGTCAAGGAAGATGTGACTATGTTTAAGTATGTCTTCTTCTTACGTTCAGCAATGGTGCTAAGGAAAGGCCAAGTACCTGTAAGCCTTCCCCAAGTAATGAAAATGCATCTGCAAACCTTCTAGACAAGTTCATGGGAGAATAATCCATTTATTGCTATACAACAGTGCTACATCATGATAGGAAGCTCCTGGACGGCAACTTGCTAGAAGCTGAGAGAGTGTTCTTGATAGTATTGCTGTATGCTTGTCCTACTATCATAGTCTATCATACACATCTCATTTTAGGTGTTGTTGGCTCTTCTGATTAAGGTATGGGTGGCTTTTGGAGGGAGGCTCAAGACCCTAGAAAGAGCTGTTGTAGCCCTAACCAGAAAAAGTCCAGAACTTCTGCAGGCTGGTCAGTATTGAGAGGTAATGAGCAGTGGGTTTTGAGGTGTTCAAGAAGATACATCCATGCCATCCCCTGGAAAGGAAAGTACTACCGTAGTCCATGTCTGCATCTGGATACCCCATTTCATCCCAGCTGACTCCAAGTTCACCCCAGCTAGAAGCCAGGAAAGGCATCAGTGGCAGAAATATAGATACGTAGATCATATAGCAGGCTGGCTTGTAAAGCATGCAAGGAAGAGGTCACCCATGATGAGCTGTCATCTTTAGCCAACAGGGCAGTGCTCCAGCCACAGCTGACCTGGGCTGCTGAGAAGGCAGTGATTGTCTGAGTCAAGGTTTTGCCAGATCCCCATGAAGGGATGATCTATGATCTCCCTGCATGAGTCGGCTGGGACCAGATTATTTTCCTCAGATGTGGTTCTGGAGATCCTGATGATGTTAAAAACTATGAAAAGGGCCAGTCAGTAACAGACTAATATATAAGAAACAGAAGTGTCACAATTCATGTAAATTGCCAGCCATTTACTGAAAGCGGGAAGGCCGGTGTACATTTTTACCTTACAAGAAAAGACATCACAAGGTTATCAAGCAGGCTGGGGTAGGGCTGTGCTGAGGTACGAGTCGGAGGGACTGTTAAGCACACTTCACCATGTGGCACAGAAGTGAATCACCAGCGTGTCTTGTGCATGCTTCTTCACTTTAAATAAAGCTCTTATGAAAATTAAGGAGATAAAGCATAAGAGGAGATATTGCATGAAATGGAAAAGGTGCACTTCACTTTGCATTATTCTTAGTCCTTCTTGTTACTGGGAAGGACAAATCTGGCTGGCCAGAATACCAGGAAGAACATGGGATATGATTGGATTGAGTAATCTTCCCAGAGGACAAAGGAGTCTTTTGCCTCTTATACAGCCTCTCTATTCATGAAATCATGTTCTTTTAGCTCTTTCCCCTAATCCTTCCACTTCAGATGGGATCTGTGACTTCTCATGAAAGAGGACCTTCCTTTCTGAGTGTTCCCTCACACCTTGCTTTTTTGGTTTGTTTCCAGTTGGAGCTTTGTCATCTTCCCCATGAGTATCCCACCCCATGGACACCAGTGACACAAATGCCAGTGGCATTTAGTAATGAGGGAAGTGTACAGACTGTATTGTCCAAATGAAGTGAATGACACATTAAGATGCTATAAGAGAAAGCTGGTTTAACGGTATTCTATACCATGCATACACAAAGTAGGATAGCTCCCGGCATTATATGACGCATCAATTAGCTGCTGTATTTTAGGTTTAAAATCAAATGGTTTTTGATAAATGCAAATGTTCAAGACATTGTCACTCACCCTTTGTACTGCAAGTATCATCTGCTACACTTCGGATCAGAAAGGAAACTACCTGAGGTTGTTTGGCTTACAGTCTTTAATCATGCCAGGACAAACACACTAGGAAGCCACCACAAAGGCATAGAGGAATTAGTACCTCTTTACCTCCCCTCAGTGCTGTTACACTTCTTGATAGCTCTAAGAACTGAAAGTCCTATATTTTTGCTTTAAAACTTTATATTACATCCTCTCCATAGTGATGCATGCCTGTGACTTCAGGACTACAGGCAAGCTCAGAGGATCTTTTGAAACAATTTACTCAGTGACATTTCCATGTTTGTGTTGTAAAGATCTCCGTACTCTTTCAGATGATTTGGGAAATTAATCTGATTAACGAACCAAAATGACCTGTGCTTGACCTCTACATCTTCTGTACGCTACTTTTTCTGAACTCTGATAATTCGTAACTGGTCCAATATTTTGCCTAGATGTGTGCTACAGATCCTTTTCCCTGACTAGCTGAGCACAGTTTCTTGAATCAGACTGCTGCTGTGAAGCCTCTGTCTTAATTTCAAACTCGCTTTCTGGAAATATTTAGCAATATTTAATTAAGATTTACAGTGAATAACCCTTTTTGTAAGCCAAACTACAAGAATACTTCACGGGTGAAACTGCGTGGAAACAGACCAAATCATTTCATTTGGCCAACCAGAGAAATTTTAATGTAAAGTTTATTGCCTACCTCTACTTCATCATAATATATGTACTATGTTACTGTAAGGTGCTCAATAAGTCAGTTAACTGTCTAAGTATACAGAACACTATACTGTGGGTTAAACACAATTTTTTTCCTACTTGTTGTTTTCTGGAACCTGCTCAAAGACAAAATTTCTAATTTCATCCTAAAGAAATTGAAAGGGATAGTCTGTCCCTTTTTGTAACCTTTTGTGTGAGTCTCAGTGGAAAAATAATAGAGATGGGAAAAGTACTTTAGAGATACTGTATGACTTGGACTGTCCAGGATTTCTCCCTTCAGAACCTATTTCACATTTGCCAGGGAATTCACTGCCATCTTACAATATCTCTTACTATGAATTTGAAAACTGTGCCAAGACATCTCTCTATATAATAATGTCTGCCATGTACATGCAGGCAGAGAATGGCAGAGATGCTCTGCTCACTGGCAGCATTAGGAAATGTTAATGCTCTTTGGCAGGCACATCATCTTCCACCATAACCCTGTGGGCTGGGATGGGCATGATGCAGAGTCTCCCACCATCAGGGAAAGCCTGTTACTCTGCCCTTCTCAGAACGGACTAAAAACTTGATTTTAAGCTGGTCCCTACATCTTTAGGAAGCTGGAAGAAATGGAGACAAGGGCAAGAAAAGTAATTGCTTAGACTGCCAGCTTCACTGAAGGGCAGATTCCTGCTGAATCTTTCAGGGTGACTGGGCTCAGCAGGTACCCTCACCAATGCCCTCAGCCTAAAATGTGCAGAGTTTTCACAGCTGCTGTCCAGTGGCTGCAACAAGAGAGTGGCTGGAGTAATTGCAGACTGGGAAACTTCAGGGGCTGCCATGTAAAGGAGATGGTAAACTTTTTCCACCAACAGATATTGAAAAACTTGCAGATAAAGTAGATGGTTTTTATTTGCCCAGTATACCTTCCACAAGCTGAGTTCATTCTGAACCAGCTGACCGCTGCAGGTGGCTAGAGGGAATTGGTTCATTGTGCAAATTCCTTGTTAAAGCTTTGCAGTGAAATTTTGTGTGTGAAAAAAATACATCTGTCTTTAATTTTACAAGTTTGCCATACATCATAACCTCAGAAGAACCCCTCAACATCATGCAAATTAAAAGCAAGTATTCAGATGATTTGCATACATGTTTTTCTGGGTTAGACATTACATTGGAATGCATTGGCAGTGAGGGGCTGTGACTAATGTAAGGCTGAGCCTTACATTTAACATACTGCATTATACAGTTTTATGCACAGTAATGTAATAATTAGTTTGTCAAGATATCACACTCAGCTCAAATTTAAATAGTGTTGCTCTCTGCTGGTTAGTCTTGTGAACTACACATTTGTTTAACATGAAAACTGCCCATTAAATTGTTCTCAGAGATAAGACTTCACATCCTATTCCACCAGCTGCTATCCAAGCAGAGTGATTTTGTGAGAAACAAGGAAGTACATGCAACAACTAATGACTTTGATCACTTTCACTCTTCTCTCTGGCAGATGTTATCCAAAAACACCCTTAGCTCTTATTCTACAGAATTGCTACCTGACTTCTCATTAACCCATCCTATATTTGCACATTTGATTGCTCTTCCTATTCTTTCCTAGTCTCTCTTCCTCCTAGCTTTCCCACCTCCTGAATAAATGTTCTGAGGAGTAATAGTGAAGGACATTTCTCTCAATCTTACAAGAAAGAATCATCCAGAACTCATTTTCTAAATAAATGGAACTAGTTGGCACATTAGGCATGTTCTAATTGGACTGAACTTTTGTTCAGGAACTTTCTGTTCCATTTGGACTGACCTTTTTGGAGGACTCTTGCTTCCCTACCAAAGCCTCACTGAGATCTAGAAAGCTCAAACATAGTGCCAGGGTATTCAGCATGTTTGCAGGTACAACCTTATATGCTGGGAGAATGATAAAGTTTACGCAAACATCAGATATTTTAGTAGCAAAGAGATGTTTTGGTTTGCAGTAAGTTCTCTTTAATCACCAGCTGACCAAGTTCTTGTCATCTTGTCGTATCTTACAAACAGGTGAGAAGGAGCCTGGAGAGAAGACAATATAATGAGACCATGCAAACCATTCTGTAACACAGTACAAAGAGTGGTTATCTTTTTCTCTGATCCTCTACTATAGCCACTGCACAAAAGAACAAGTAATAAAAATTGAAGTTTGTGAAGAATTGTCCATATTATTCACACTGATCATAATGCTTAATTCCATAATCTTGTAAGTTTAGCTGATTCTGCTCCTTACTTAAACCTACAAATTCTGAGAGGTATCACATTTAAGCTTTTTACATGCTACATAGCTAGGGTGCGTATCATGACTGACTTTAGTATCTGTAGCATTCTTTCATTGACTGTATGAAATGAATAGCTGACAGTTACCATAGAAAGTTGTCAGCTAATCATAGATAAGCAAAGTTTTCAGTGTAATTATTGGAAAACATATATAAGTAAGTGGGATTTTAAAAAGATCTTGAATTTGCAGGGAATTCTGTAATTTACTTAAATTCTAAATTTTAAATAGCATTCAAATTTTATGAACTACAGACTAAGTCTTTTCCCTGCTTATGTTTCCAAGTACCAAGAACATTAAGATCCAGATCCTTCATATCTGATCCTACTTAGGTCACTAGCAAAAGCTTCTTGCTGCGTTTACTTCATCACAGACGTGCAATGTATGGATTTGCAGAGATTTTCAAATACCTCTTGGTTTATTTTTCCTTCCAAACAGACAGTCCCTGCAAGCCTTCTGATTTTAATTTTAATTATAAGCTTCAGTTGCTGCCATAAAACTAGTTCATCTTGGCCCTGATGTCATAGATTGTCAGGAAACATTTTATATGGAGAAACAATGTACAATGAGTATATGATATAACTTGTGAAAAAGTTGTGCTCCTGTGGTTTTTACTCAGGCATTATTTCCACTTAGTATGGACTTTGTTGCCAATGTTTTCCGATATGGCAATATCAGGACTCAAGAAGAAAATATGAGTGATGGACAATATGTACTCATAATAAATTGAGGGTTTATTTTGGGCTGTAAAATAGGGAGACCTAAGCAAAAACTTCAGTACATATTGCTGTGTGACAAATCTCAGATCAGGACAGGGAGTATACCACATAATTTTACTTTAGTACCATTGAACTTCCATTTAAAGGGAACATTGGAAGAGAAAGGATTGTGCAGAATGATTGCAGGGTTGTGAGATATCTAGTTTTTCTCCTTTACAGCAATCAAATAGTAAGTACAGGAGATTTGTTTTATGTAAACATAGCTAACTCCTCTATTCAAAGTCAAAAGAAATACATTTAGCTATTTCAATCATTTCAACTGAGGTAACTTACATTGGTCATTTCACCTGGGTTCCTGACTAATGTTAGAGCCACCGGTGCACTGTGGCTCTTCCTGCTCACTAGCTACTGTCTAGGGGCAGCAGTTGTTCTCTGCAGTCATCATCTGCCTTTGAATCTCTTATGTATCTCTATACTTTTTCAAGGCAGCTGGAGAGAGGGGTTTTTTGTTAAGGTCAACCCAATGTAAAAGAATGAGAGCACATAGCAGCAACTGAATCTTTATGTCCCATACTGAAAAACCTACCTCCTTATTATACAAAGGGAGGCTTTGTCTTTACACAGATAGGTGTTTATTTCTGAAAAAAAAAAAACCAAACTCTTCTTCTTGAAGTCCTTATTTTTATAGCTAATTAGTTTTATCTGCATTTCAGAAAAAAATTTCCATGGAAGGGACACTAAAAAATGACCATGATATGCTCTCATATAAGTATGTTGAACTGGATTAATAGGAAAGGAAAATACAGCACAATAACATTTTCTTTTTTAAAATTTAACTACAGTACCATGAGAAAACTAGTTAAAAGGAAGCTAAAAAGGAGCAGCTAGAAGGACAAATTTTTTACAGCTTGCACAGACAATGTTTAAAACCACCACATCAGAGGATCACAGTTAATGAACAGTGCTAATTAAACAGAACCATTCAATGAAAACCCAACTACAAAAGGGTACAGCTACGTGAAACAGCCAAATGGAAGAGTAAAGTAGCCCTAAAAAAGACACCCTCCCAAAAAGGTGGAAGTCATATCCATTTGGGGGAAATAGAAAAGGGCATAAACTCTATCAAAGAAATGGCAGAGAATAATAAAGGTGGCAAAAAAAGAAAAAAAGATCTTGAGGAACAACAATTTTTGGAAGTTGTGAAGAGGGAATCTGCCAGAGAATTTCTCTGGTTTACAAATAATCAAGATTCAACAGGAACTCTTAAGGAGGATGAAGTCAGAGGAGAGAAGTAGTCTGAAATCTTGGCATTGACTTCCATGATAGAGTAACTGCGCTGAAGAATTGCTGAGTGCAGACAAGATAACAATATGCTGCTTTGAATGCTGCGTATCTTGCATACAATTCTATACAGTAGTACTAGAACTAATGTAGATAAAGCAGACTTAGGAAAGGTGTAGAAAAGAACAAGAATAACCAGACGTTTGGAACAACTGTCACACAAAGAAAGAACAAAAATAAACCAATGGACTTTTCAGCTTGGAGAGGAAAGACCTATAAAAACATGAACGCTGAAATAATAAGTAGGAAAACTGCTGAGCCTTTCCTTCTATATAGAAGCATACAGACACAGAAGCTTCCAAGCAATGAAAATAAGTAGTTTTGAAAAGTACTTTCCACAAACTTGAATATTTATAATATACAACTCATTGGAAGATAATGATGTAGAAGCAAATAGTCCATATAAGTTCAGAACCAACCAACCAAAATTAGCAAAGAAATAAACAGATTCACAGGCTATACACTAATTAAACATGTCAGTCTGGATCAAAGCATCAGTTCAGGAAGTCCATGAACTTAAAAAGTAGGGTAAGTATAACAGCAGAAATACAGTAACCAAAGTATGCTAGTAACAGAAACAGTCTATAAAAACTCTTCTTTTTATATTCTTTTATCAAATCATCCATTTCGTTATCATTAAGGGCAGCAGGACTCTCAGTGATCAGCGTGGCTTCTTTCCTGTACATTTGTCGTTCAGTATAAAAACCAGTAAAAATTTTTATGGTTATATAGAATTTTTGGTATTTTGGATGTTGCCAAATTTGCAGTGTTTGATAGTGGGTTAAATATTGATGGCATTCTTGTCTTTCAGCCCCTTCTTTCTCCTTGTCTTCCTCCATGTTTAGCCATAAAGACAAAGATTTCACTCAGTAAATGCCAACAATACTTCACGTAACTCCCAGGATTTGGCTTGTTCTTTGCTTTTTTCTATACTCCTTGATTTAAATGGACATTTTGCCTTAGATTTCTGTTTCCTGCCTAAGTCAATTTGTTTCCCTGTCTAGAAAGTTTCCACTGGTACCTAGGTGAGGTAGCTTGCAACAGTCTCTTCCAGCAGGCACAGAAAGCCATCACCTATATATTACAGTCAATATTAATAGATCTAGTACCACCTTATCTCAGGCCTTGCACACTGGCCTGTTTCCCACTGTTAATCTACTAGCAGCCAGACCAGTTCTGCATCTGAAAATCGTGCCCTTGTGCTCATAAAATAATAGATACTAACTTTTAGCACTTTGGGTTGATCACTGCCTAACAGGCTTTGCCTTGGACTTCAGACCGCTGATATTTATGTATTCATGGAGGGAAGCAGAGAGCCCTCTGCCTAGTAGGGCATTTGCCAGGGTCCTAGATATGAACTCATTGCTGCAGCCGACGTCTCTAGATTTATTTTAAAGAGTGCCCACTGATAGTGTCTAAACACTTTTTTTTTTAATGTATTAGAACATGTACCTTCCTCTCAGAATTAAACCTTTTCCCTCTCTTCTACTTGCCTTCTTGTCTTCTGCCTTGATGGGGTTTGTACCCTGAGTTTGATATGCTGCTTGACAGTCACCATTGCATTTTCTGGCATAGTGTTATATCTTCAGGCACTTAAGACATTGGGCCATTTTATGCTGACCACCTGATGTAAAATGAGCTCCTCCACATGGAAACAACCCTCAGGAGAGCAAGTTCTTTCCAACTGGCGTCATATTTTGTTTACTGAATCAGTTTGATTGTCTCTGTTATACTCACATATCTTGTAATTTTTCTGTACTGCTTCTATTACTTTTGGTAATTTCAAAGTTTTGGGCCAGGTTAAGTTCTCCTCTGCCAACTGTCATCCTTTGAATTCTCTCCTTATTAATAACATTAAACAATTTGTATTATAGCATGCCCTCTAGGACATTCAGTTAGCTTTCGTTCTACCACACAGAGTTGCAGTTTCTTCTTCCCTCTCATCTTATTACAAAATTTAACACATTTTACAGAAACACTTAGCTTTCCTGAGTGAACTTTTAAGATCTTTTGCAAGTCCTCTAAATTATTACCACAGAAAAAGGGCTGGAATAAAGCTTGTCCTTGTGTATCCATCTGCCTCAGAACAAGAGGGGCTCTACCTGATCGAGCTGTTGTTTTTCTGAGACTGTAACAAACTGAGTAGGAGGAATTTTTATACTGGCATCGATTAAAAGCTTTTCTTTATCTGCAAATCTGGTCTGCAAGAATAAGGAGATCACTGCTTGCGTAAATTGCTGCCAGCCCTTATTTACTTCATTGCCTGTGTTCAGTCTTCCTAAACAAAATATGATTATTACTTCCCCCACCCACATCAGTTTTGAAATGGGATCAGCTATAGCCCAAAACCTAGTTTCTTCGGCAGCTGATCTGGTGGTGTACAAAAGCTGGCTGCTTCTTTTGCTTACCTGTAGAAACACATTTGCTG
Source organism: Phalacrocorax aristotelis (assembly GCF_949628215.1). Classification (NCBI taxonomy): domain Eukaryota; kingdom Metazoa; phylum Chordata; class Aves; order Suliformes; family Phalacrocoracidae; genus Phalacrocorax; species Phalacrocorax aristotelis. Next base: position 25,367,182 of record NC_134284.1, on the reverse strand, counting down.
CTCTGAATCCTGAGCAGTTAATGGTGTTTACTGCAGAATCCCAATTCTGGTGCCTTTCAGACAGATCTCTGGGCCTGGTGCTTCAGAGTGACTCTTTCTTGGCAACTCCCCTCTCCTTTTTTGGGAAGGAAATTTCTCTTTAGTTGTAAATGAAGCACATCTGGGACAGAAGCTCTGATGCCCCAACAGACCAAGCACCTAACTTTTTCAAGTCATTGCCCAAGTTGGGTGCCTCTAACAGTTGCAAAAAACAGCCTTAAGGTTTTTAGTACTTCTATTCTCTGTGCTATTGCAAGCAGGCTGTATATCTGGCTGCATAATTTTTGTATCTTCTTTGGCCTTGGCTTTTTCAGTTTGCCTCTTAGTTACTCAGAAAGGCTTTACCAAGGTTTTTGTATCTGGTGTCACAGATGTAACACAGAGCTCAAGGGAGATGACATATTTTGGATCTGGTTTAGGCTTGGCTTCTCAGGGAAATGTTTACTGTTATGATTTTACTTTGTAACTTAATAACATTTTTATATTCAGCTCTGAACTCTGCAAATGTTAAGCAGCAAAGCTTTCTGACTTCCCCAAGAGGTGCAGCACTAGCAACATTTCATGTGCAGTGAAGTGGATAAAGTAGTGAAAAGAATTTGTTGACAGAGTCCATCCTAACCTGGACTCTCCCTGCTGATTTAATCTCTAGACAAAGCTCATCTTCTGCACTCTGTAAGTACCTTCCAATAGTCTGAAAAAACTTCAGGTCCTGGAAGTGATGATGTTAACAAGTTCTGCAGACTGCATGAAGGAGGAAAGCAGAGGTACTGCAAAATCTCTGTTGTCTGGTGTTGTGGTTTAGCCCCAGTCAGCAGCCGAGCCCCACGCAGCCACTCTCTCACTCCCCCATGGTAGGACAGGGGAGAGAATTGGAAGAGTAAAAGTGAGGCAACTCATGGGTTGAGATAAAGACAGTTTGATAGGTAAAGCAAAAGCTGCATGCAGAAGCAAAGCAAAACAAGGAATTTATTCACTATTTCCCATGGGCAGGCAGGAGTTCAGCCGTCTCCAGGAAAGCAGGGCTCCATCACCCATAACAGTTACTTGGGAAGACAAATGCCATAACTCCAAATGTCCCTCCCTTCCTCCTCCTTTATATTCTGAGCATGATGCCATATGGTATGGAATATCCCATTGGTCAGTTGGGGCCAGCTGTCCTGGCTGTGTCCCCTCCCAACTCCTTGTGTACCCGGCAGAGCACGGGGAGCTGAAAAAGTCCTTGACCAGTGTAAGTGCTACTTAGAAACAACTAAAACATCTCCGCATTATCACCACTGTTTCCAGCACAAATCCAAAACATGACCCCATACTAGCTACTACAAAGAAATTTAACTCTATCCCAGATGAAACCAGGACATCTGGATAGATGAGCCTTTGCCTTCTTAGCAGTGCTGAGAAAGATCTTGTATTCTGTACTGTACCACTTCTCACTGCTGCACATGGAGTATACATTCTGGATTCAGTAAGAATTAAATAAGATGTCCAGATTCTGATCTAGCTGCATTAGAATTGTCCACCTTACAGGCCACTTCATAGGTCTCATTTTTAATGTTTATAATTATTGAAAAAAGAGACTCCGTAAAGGAGTGGTACTAATCTTATACAACATCGTCATCAATGAGCTGGGGAAGGAAATGCCCCAGAAAATTGCAAGCTTGTAGCTGATATAAAGATTTTTTTGATCATCAGGTGTCCCACTGGTAGTGAAGAAACCCAGAAAGACCTCATCAAACTGAAGGAGTGGGCAGGCAGGACATGACAGTTTTCAACTCAGCAGCATTGAAAGCATCAGGTTAGGCATCAAAGGAACAGCAGTCTAAACCATGTTTACATGATGCTGAGCTCTGAACAGGCAGCTGTAACTCAGTGTATAGCAGAAGTCTGGAAAAAAAGTTAGGTATCAACAGGAAGGAGAACTGAGAACAAGGCAAAGTGTAATTTTGCATCACTTGTTGAGTATTGTGTACAGTTCTGGACTCTGCATCTCATGAAGGACATAGTGGAGTTAGAGAAGGTACAGAGAGAGCAAATGAGGTGACTAGGAGGATGGAGATGCCACATGGAGGAAGAATACGATGTGGAGAGAAGAAAGTTGAGGATGGAGATATAATCACGGAATCACAGAAGAATGTAGGTAAAACTCTGAAGTGGTCTCTGTCCAGGGACCTTGTGAGCTTGCCTGTGGCCACTGCTCCTTGTAGGATTTTCAAACCTTTGCATTCAGTTTGTCCTGAAGCTGATTCCTTCCTTCATGGGTTTTTCTTGCTCCCTCCTGGTGCTACATCAGCTCTGCTGATCTAGATGGTGGAAGGACAAATTCTCCTAGCCCTGTATCAGTTACTGAGCAGCTCTAAAGGCTACCCTGACAGTAGATCTTCTAGTGTGACCCTATCTAGGCTTTCTTTCTGGGATGCTGCAGCACAAGACATCAAAGTCCAGCCCACACAAGTTTGATGTATCCTCTCCTCATGTATCTTGCCATTTCCACACTGTGCAATTTTACTACTATTGTTCATTGCTGTAGGAGAATAGACAGGTGTTGCATATACTGGGTTGATTCATCTTCCCTTACAAATATTATTGTAGATCCTCAGACACAGTCAAGTTACTATGCAGTGTACAATATAGCATAAAACCACCAAAAAAAGACTAAATTTCAGAATCCTTACAAACGTAAAAACTGCATGAGGAATGCCAGCCAAAAAATGAGAGGTCCTGTATGACCAGAAAGAGATAGATTAAAAATACAACAGTAGTTTACCTTTTTTTGACAGACAGGCAGCAGTAAAATAATCAGAGACTCTCAAAAGTTACTGTTGTTCTTAGTAATGACAGTGATCTTATTTTCTGCTATTGCCTTGGCCTTCAGGTTCTAATACATTTTTCCTTGAGTATAAATTCAAATGAGTTGCCAGATGATGTCAATAGATTGTTTGATGTTTCTAGCATGTTATTTATTACCCTTATAAATAATGTGCTCTCTTTTTCCATGCCCCTTGTACGAGATCAACTAAGTACAATTTGCTCAGCTTTTTCCTTGGATGGTTGATAGCAATCAGGCACTTTGAACAATCTATGTAGGTCATTGCAAAGCTAATTAATCCTGCTTTTCAGGCTGAAAATTATTTTCAAGGAAATATATTCTAAAACAGCTGTTCCAATGATTTTAAATAGGTTCTAATAAGATGCACATTTAGTGCATTATCAGTATTTCTAGAAAATAAAATTGATTGAGATTCATTGACAAGACCAAAACAGCAAAGCTGAGGATGACAATTCCAGATATCTATTTCCTAAGCAAGGGAAGGAAATTGTAAAGATAATCAGGTTCTGAATAAGCAGTGTAAAAGAAAACCAGTAATATTAGAGAGCCACGGAAGAGACCTGAGTTGGTATTTTCTAAGGAGGTATTAACCTAAGGAGGAGTTATTATGTCAATGCAATAGCTTTGCCAGGCTCAACATAGGAGTTTCATCTGACAAATGCCTTTCTGTGTATATTGTCATCTGAATTTAAATTTTAAAGGTCTGTGGATTCAGAAAGATATAGAGTTTGTGTTGGGTTCTTGCTTTTACACTGGTACTATATCACCACTTCTTAATTTCATTTTTCAGTGAAAAGCCTTTTTTTCCTCAGAACATTGGGCAGGGTGCAAGAGAGAAATAAATCTATGCACTCTTTCCCATGGTTACTACAAAACTCTCTCCCTCTGTCCTCCAAGCTCACAATGGCAGCCTTGTCAAACTTCAGAGTTTACCCAATGTTGACTGCAGTTGTCTGTTGAGCTACAAGGCAGCTAAAACCCAAATTTCATGTATGCGACAGCAAAATGCTAATCTGGTACAATCAGCTCTGCTCAGTTTTTAGCAGATGCATCCGGGAGAAGAGTCAGATGGTCAAGCACGGACATTTGCAATATATTAATACATTACTCAGCCATCCTAGGAACAGAGATACTATGCAATCGTCATCAACACAGTATATCCAATAATTCTTTTAGGTTGTGTTTCTCAGACTGTGCTCAATACATCACTGGTAGGGTTTAATACATTGGTCTGTGAAATTAGAAAGAAACCACACATATCCCCCATACTTCCAGGCTAACAGACTTCCTTTCGTTTTGTAATAAATGAACATTCAAACTTTAGCCTAATTTTTAGTTGTTTGTAAATGAAGACAATTGTGGGAACACTGTAGAGATGTTCTGTGGGTTGGTTTTTTTCCCCTAAAATCATCCTTATGGTCATTCAATTAAATGAAATTAAGAAACACTGGCCTACAGAGTGGATCTTTAGAATTAGGCTGTCAACATGAATTATAACACCTGGAAGTAAAAGATGTATGTTTTTAGGTCAGACTGTCTAAGGTGCTAGGTTTATAGATGAAAAATGAGTCTAAAGAGATTTTTATATAAAAAATAAAATAGATCTTTCCTGATGTCTGACAGTGACTACACTATCTCCCCCAAAATTGCTTGGGATTATTTTCCAAACTTATAGGTAAATATAAAACCAATTCTGAATTCAGCCCCCCTATTTTGCCTGTACCATCTTCCTTCCGTCTCCACAATATTGCCAGAGGGAGAAGAAGGGAGGAAAGGTTCAGGGCTATTTCAAACATTTGGCATCATAACATCAGACTTGAACTTTATTTTCCTTGAACTTTAATTGTCACAATTTGATGTGTTAAAAGTTTGATTTGACTAGATAGTTTTAGAAAGTAAATTAATCTGCTGCTCTAAGTGTGTCATATCTGAACAGATGTCCCAGCCTTGAATGAAGAAACCCCATTACGGGCTGTTCTATAAGAGGGTACTGGACCCTGGCCCTTGCTCCCCAACTCTGATTCTGAGCCCAGAACTTCTCCAGAGTGTGTCCCTGGTGGACATGTCCATAGCTCCCTCCTCCAGTCCACCTCCAAATTGGGCTCTGATGACAGTGGTGCTCCCAATGAAGGTGGAACTACATAAAGTGGTTCCTTTATGTTCACAGCTCTCCTCAGCCTAAAATCTCTTCATGCCTGCCTACATTCCTAAAAAAACTCAGATCTGTGGATCTAGGTTTCATGGTATCACCCAGCCTATGCTTACAGTGGGAGACTTAAGCCCATGAGACAGGCAGGATTTGAGACATGGCTGCAGAACCCTTTACCTTTTCCAGACAGACTGTTTTATGCAGCCTACCAGGTCACACACTGGCATTTCACCTCTTCCACTCACTCACTGTTTTGGGTGCTTCAGAGCCCCACATTTGAAGTGGCACAAACCTCAGCATCATCATGCCTAAATTTCCTCTTAGACCTGGGTCCAGGTGATGTAGGTGGTCTGAACATTTGATCCACAATTTGTAAGGGACTTCACTAAATGCAAAAAGTGTTAGTCAAGGGGGAAAAAAAGCTCTGATAAACATTTCAGCACTGCTAATTTGCACAGGTGATTGAACCGGAGGGAATATGTGGAAAGAAAAGACAGATTCTGAAGATATTTTGGAAACAATTTTAAATCCAAATAGAAATACATTAGTGAAGCAGCCAAATAAGAAAGATTACTGAAGCAGCAGTGTACATGCCAGGTTCAAGCAGTAAATAATTGGGTGCCATCACAATGGAAACACACTATTAAGAAAGACAGTGCAAGGGTTTTAAAGAAACAAACAAACAAAAAAGTTTTGTAACACCCATCTCTACCTTCCAACATGCTCCTCACTCAGCATGACCTTGGATCCAGTTTCTAATGCACTACTTTTCAAACAGATGCTAGTGGTGAGCACACCATACTCTCATAAGCAGGACAGAGAGTATAAATCACCTATCAATGTAAAACATGTGTGGAAGAGTCACTGGAGGTGACTTAGAAATTAAAGTTATGTTTTTAGAAAAGATACAGCATGGAAGAAGCTTTTAGGATAGAGTGTAGCTGAGAGGTGAGAAAACCATTCCACAGCAGTCCCCTAGGCTTGTAACCTTAGGTGTTGGCAATGCCAGGAGAGCTTGGCGTACTGACTCTAACAGGAGTTGTCCAGAGGGTGGAGCGGTGTGGAGGCATCGTGGCCAGGCTCTGTGATAATGGGAACTTGAGGTACCATGGAGCCAGTACACTGCACATTTGCTACCCTGAGCCAACAGCCTGTCATGCTTTTGACAAAATGCTGTCCTTTTTGGGAACTTTACTCATTATAGTATCATTATAATATCAAAACGCACCTTCATCCCAAAAGCTACCTGCCTCTAAGGTGTGACTACCTCTCACTTGGCAAGCGCTTTGATTTTTTCTAGTGTACACCTTTAAAAGCAAAGTGAGGAAATTTTACACCAATCATAATAAAGGTACATATGACTACAGTCACTCAAGATCCACCTGAAGGGTAAAAAAATTGTATAAAATAGGTTAAGAGAAAAAGGGTTTTAGGGAAGATACCATCGCGTACCACTTTGACTTCTGGGACCAGTCAACAGGCTGAGCCTCTCTTCCCCCCTATAGGGATGCCTTTGGGTAAGATTTGAGCACTTGGTTATGCTGAGTGTTTCCCTGGAAGAACTTAGAAACCTCTCTATAGCTTCACTTTAAATCTCCAATGCATGAGAGCAGCTTCATATTTGCTTAACGCACTTGTAGCCTAGCAGTGTTACTAATTTTCTTAGTATTTGTGTGTGTCTTGTAACCAGCAATTCTATCATTGGTAATCCAAAGAACCTGTGTATCTGTTGCTTTAATAAATTTTACTATACATTAATCTAGCTCTAATCATTCTCATTGAATGTAACCGGCCTGGGCAGCTGCTAAATTAGTGACTCACAACAAATACTCTGACGGGTGGTTACATCTACAATCCTTAGAAAATAAACCGTTGATCAAGTCTGAGACTAAGACTGGACTTAGCCACACCTAAACTCCTCTCTGAGAAGGAGTTTAGAAAGCAAGAGGGTCCTGTCTGAACCTTGTGACTCAATGGTAGGGTGTCCCCCTAGCCACTCCTAAGACTCCTACTATTAATGCAACAACATGTATGGTCCCTGAAAAAATGTGTGCTGTTTGAAGGGTTACAAATCTGCCTGTTGCAATAAGTGACATCCAGGTATGGCAGGGGTCCCAACTCTTTAAATTGTATTATAAATAGTTCAGTCTTAATGTTTTTCTTCTGCCATGAGATGGGTGAAAGGGATTTGATGAGGTACACACATGTTAAAACCATTGCAAAAAGAATTTTTGTCAAAAGTAAACACATATTTACTAATAGTAATTAGAAACATAAGACTGAAAAGGACTTCCTGGTCTCGAATACCAGTCCTGTGTTAGCCCAAACAGCCATGTCTTCAGTGCTGCCAAAAGATAGTCTACCTACTTCTAGAAACTAGTTTGGACCTTTTTTCTCCTTTGTGCCTCCCTGAAAGCATTAGAACATATAAACCAGTTATACGAAATCATTTTCCCTTGCAATTAAAAGTCACTTCAGGTTTTCTCAGGTGGTTATTGATTTAGAAGCTTATCAGCTCTGTTGAGGAAGGCATGGATGGATTTCTGCAAGGGCCTAACAAATAGGATAAGTGGAATTTGCAATAAAGATACAGAGTTCTCAAATTGCACAGTGTAACTGCAGATTGAGTTTGCTGTATTAGTAAAAGATTACTACCAATTCATATAACTGTAAGTTTAACATATGGCTTTTAATATTCCAATGTCAGTACACGTCGTTATACATGGGCATATGTGCAAACACACAAAGTCTTCTAACTGCACGGTAAATAATCTGATTCATGCATTGAGCTTTTTAATCATATGAACTAGCGATAGCTACAAACATTCTAAAGCATATGCCAGGATAATTCCATTGTGATGATTGTAGTGAGGGAACTCTTGGCTTTTGCAAAGGCAGTAACAAAACTCCCATTGTCCTCACTAAGTCAGGGTTTCCCTTACTATAAAACACTATTAACAATATCCTGTGGATTGTTTATTATCTATTGAGTGGGACTGTTTTGCTTATCAGGACACACAACAAGGTGGTTATACACTTTTGTTGGTCAGACTTCTTCAGTGCTTTCAGTGTGTCCCTGGAGCACAGACCTGGAAAATATGGGTCAGATACCACATTGTGTGAATGAGCTCTTAGTCTGGGAATCACACAGATATTTTGCACTTCTTTAGAGTGACACCTGAAACATGTTTTAAAGGAATACTGAAATAAAGAATGGGAGTTTATTGAGTAGGTGGGGAAAAGAAGGTAATCACAAGTGTGCTGAATGAAAAAGGAGATTGTGGTGGAAGAAGCAGCCAGGGAATTTCTGTGCCTGGCTACTTCTATTTTTCCCTTCCTTCCCTACCTACTGAGAAGCCGGACCATATCTCAGTATAGACCACATCTTCTCTCCTTCAAAGTGACGTAAAATGTTCGTAGGTCATGGAAATAGTTGTAGTTATACGTTTAATGTCCTTTTAACTTCAGGTGACACTATTAGCAGAGAGAAGGAATGAAAAGCCACAAATCATAACCAGGCATCGCATGACCAATTCTAGTATCCCCCTTGCAATGAATAATTTCAGCAATTGTTTGCAGAAACATTACTTTTTAAATTGATATTAGAGAATGTCCATGGAAAATGAGTCAGAAGAGTCATTATCTTGACCACAGAACCCTCTTACAGAATTAGTTTCAGCTTTCTGAAAGTAGAAAAAGGCCATGTGACCTAGTCATCCTACAAAAATTACTGGAGAAAGTGGATTTTAAATACTGATATCACACCCTGAACTGTTAGTGTGCAATCTATAAAACAAAATAGGTCTGGGAATGCTTGCAGGCACTGTAATTCAGCACACACTCTTCATTACCTTTTTTATTCCTTTATTGCATTATATTAAACTGAATGGGTAATTTAAGCAATTAAAAGGCAAAACCATTTTCCTGGCCTAAAAAATTACTTTTTTTTTTTAATAAGACTTGTTAAGGTTTTTATCAAAAGTCAGCATTTTGATATTGGTGTAATATAGAAAGGGTTACATGGATTAGAAAGGCTAACCTAAAATCTCCAAAAGATTAAAATATTTACTACTTGACAAAGGCATACATAATTAAGCTGGCATCTCCTTACTACAAATGCATGTTTGAAAGTTTTGATTTGGAAAGGCTTTAAAGGATTACTTTGATTAAAATGTCTCGGGTTGCTAGAAATAGACCTCATGGTAGACAAACAGTAAACCCCACACAAGGTCACATACTTCCTACCTGTTGAATAAAGAAAAGCATGCCAGACGTCTTTGCCAAAAAACCCCTTTTGTGCCTTTGTTCCAAACAAACCCAAGGCAGCTCATTTCCAGGGCCTTTCTGCTTCCTGCACCCCCCTGGCTTAAGATTCCATTTCTAGAAGCAACAGATAATTGGGGATCTTTTGAAATCAAGTCCTTGAGTTTTCTATTTTTAGCCACATTAATAATGATGAACTGAAATTCTTTCCAGAATTTCACCTCTTCAGCTTAGAAACGGGTAGTCAAAATTTGTAATAACTCCTTGGTTTGTATTTTATGTTAATGGTTGAAGTGCCTAAACAGCCTTGGGAAAGGAACAGCTTGCTAGTCTAATTGAATCTGGCAATATTTCCATGTCTTATTTCATCTGGTAGGTACTGTAGCAACCAAGGTCATGTAAGAAAGTTTCAGCATATGGTAACAGCTGTGTCTGTGATTGCAATATTTTCTGCAGATGGTTTATTCATCATTAGATAACAGTCATGATTATTAAGGGATTAATTGGACTCTCAAACAGTTCCTCTTAGCGGGTGGAGGAATTACAAGAGAAAAGTTTAGTGTAGCTTAGGCGGTCTCTATATTCAGCCTCTTGCCAACTCTCAAGTTTTTGTTTAATGTAAGACAAAGATTACCTTTCTTTACTTGCCTTCTGCCAAACCATTTCATCTCCTCCTAGAGGTGCGGTCTCCCTCTTTCAGATCGTCTAAATACTAATGTCATCTTTCTGCCATGTACACTGCTACCAACAAAAATCTGTGTTTTGATTATACCATTTAAATGTCTTGCATGCTGTACTGTTCATGACATCAGAGTGTGCTTATGCTTACTCAGGACAGCCTTGCACATGTTTGTACAAGGTCAAGGAGACCAGATATAGCAAGTTATTTAAGTAGAGTATGTAGAGAACCAAGCATTGTTCTTTACTTTTAATCATCAACAGGATGCTTTCTGCTGCTCCAAATCACAGCACTAAATGTGTTCCTGTCCCAAGAAACTAGGAAAAAATCAAAAAAGTTATGAGATCGATGCAGATTGTGAGTATCCCAGAGTTATTGCTACTGTTTACTCCAGTGCTGTAATAAGCCTTACTCTGGGGATGTGTGATGATGGTATGAGAGGTCAGGCACAAAGGTTACATAGAATTGTTCTTCTGATCATGTAACCAGAAATCTTTGCTGGAAGGTGGCAAACTTCTGTGTTTTGTCAAGTCAGGGATGTATGACTCTTCCATTTATTTTAGAAGGAATATTTGGAGACTGAAGTACTACTGCACATGAGTGGTTGTGACAGAATCTATCTCTTAGAGGATATGTCTTGGAAGCTAATGCTAGATTTTTTCTATGTTCCCGTAGGAACTTGGAGGATTTTGTCTAATAACAGCATCAACAATAGTAGGATCAGACTGTTAGAGATTTCTGTAAAGATTTAGAGTACTCAGTAACACCTTACTGTTTAATAAGCCATCAATATTTAAATATACAATCTTGAAATCTTTCAGCCCATGATAGTTCCTGGACATGGGGTATTAGCTACAAAAAGCCATGCACAACTCTTCAGCAATTAAAAAAAAAAAAAAGGCACCATTTAGTCTTTCTGGATTTCTACATTGCAATCTGCTCTTTCATTTCCTTTCTCTAGAAATATGTATTCTTTTGTTTCAGCTCAGCCACAAAAAAAAAGCTAGACTAAGAGAATACTGATGTCTTACATAATATAAATTTTTTCACTATCTGATCTTTATTCTTTCTAGGCTGGTTTTGCAAGTTATTTAAGGACACCTTAAAGTTACAGTACTCTAGGGCATTAATGCAATGGCCACAGTTTCAATGTTATGCTTGGGATGTCTGTGTAATCTTAGCAAATAATACAGGATATGGCTGCTGCGTCACTTTTGAATACGTTATGATACGCATATTATATCTGAACTTATATACATAAGGTACTGCTCTGGTAATGTTACTGAACAATGATTGTGTTACGGTGAGTTTAAAGACATGGTGGGCTGACATCCACTGTGGAAAGATAAGGTGATATTCCATCCTCCAGTCCCCATTTAATGACAATAAAACATTGCCAGGCTTTAATCTTCTTGAGTCTCTCTCCTCAGATATGGAAAAGAGTGGGAGACATGCTCATGAATGGAATAAAATTGTATTAAGAATAACTCTCTGAGAGGAGAGACAGGACAAGAATAAATTAGTAGTAGCTGGCCGGTGAAAAGCATGAGATACATACCTGGAGAGCTAGTGAAGAACAAAGACAGGGACAGGGACTTATATATAATCAAACAATATGTTTAGGGTGGAATGTAACCCTTATTCACTCATTGGAGTACATCAGTATAGTCTGATTAATTTGGACTCCCAAATGAGAGTAATTACCCTAGGGAGCAGCATTGGTGAAGGTACAGCAGTTCTTAGCCTTAGCTACAGTTGTAAGAAGTCAAGTCTGCAGCAGAGCAGATATGAACATGAAGGCAGAACTACAAAAGGGCACATCTGACAGGCTGTATTTCCTCTCTTTATTAAAAAAGTGAAGAAAAGTACACTAAAAGGACCAACTGAAATGGCAGTTAAGGGTCTACAAGAGATCTTCAAACAGTTCTGAACACTTCCTGAAGGGAGACCCTGCTGCAGGCTGGGGAAGAGATAGCACTTCTCAGTATTGCACTGTTTGGATGTGGCACTGTTGAACTCAATGTCAAAGACAAGTCCAATTGGTTATTCATACCACAACTATAAAAGGAAAGAAGAGAGGAGCATTTTACTTAGGAGATGCCCAACATATCAGAAGGACTTTCTAGAAACCTCAACTTTTTATAATAAAAAGCATATACTGCTTTGCCAAATGTGCCTCTTTCAAATCTACCTCTATAGATTTTATGAATTGACATCACTTGCCATTTGAAACATTCCTTTAGGAAAAATAAATGAAGATATGAAAGGAAATGATTAGAACAAGGGCTAAAATTTAGAACTGAGTGTTGTGCTCCACAGTTACCTTAAGCGGATTATTGAAACCCTGTTTCTTAATTTACTGATCTTCTACAATGAGGATAATCTTTATCCACAGGGTTTTGTGAATGGAATTTGTAAAGTGCTTTGAGGGCTTCTCCATGAAAGTCCTTATAATCTTGAATTACAAAGCTTTATTAAAAGGTATTAGTGTGTCTAAGAAGCAGGTAAAGCAAACATAAAAGCTGCTAAGTTGTGATTTAAAAAGTTTATGCTCACTCATTAATATACTGAAGCAGTAAATTATAATGAGCCAGCGTACATGTATGACTATAAGACTTCCAGAAAGTCACAACCAACACTACCACTCAACTACATAGAACTTTCTGGTTTTTGATACATACATTAGAAAATATACTAAAATACAATTCTGTCTACAGTGTACACTGAATATCTTTTCTGATGTTTAATTTCTCATTTGCATTTTTCTTCTAGTAGAGTATCATCATTCTTAGCACTGTCAGACTTTAATATATCTTGAAAGACAGAAAAATCTGAATGTCTTAAAGGAAACTTGTTTAAAGAATCCATGTTACGATATGACGTTTTACAATATAGGTCATTATCACTGAATATTCTTTATATACTGTGCATGTTAGCTACATTGGCAAAAGCCAAATTGATCTCTGCTTTGCACAACTCCCTTCTTTGAACCTTAATATAAACATATACTGTAACAAGTAAAGAATCTACAGTCTCCTTTTAAGCAAATATATAACCTCTGTGTGAAGAATTAAAGGTATACAAGATACATTGCAGCACTAGGAATATTGTTTCAGAGATTATTTGCCTCATTTACAAAAAAGAAAACAGATTCCTGTGTGTTCAGCTGGCTTCATCTTCCAGCTTCTGAATAGTGACAACTTTTCTGTCAGCTTGAACTTTTGCCTGCTGCCAACCACTCCATGAAAATACTTATACCAAGCACAATTGTGCCACTAAATCTTCTGAGCTACCTGTCTTCCAGAAGTCACCATGTGCCTACCTTGCCATGTGCATGTAAGCCCGTTTCTGAAGCCTTGTAACCATGGCAGTTGCTGGTAAGCCTGGGAGAATAAGCCCTCTGGAGGGCAGGATATATTCACATAGATTTAGCATCTTACTAACTTAGTTACCCAGCAGCAAGTGTGAACCAACTTCCACCTGTCTGGTTGTGAAAGAGGATAAAAGGCTTCCCTCTTCTGGGTATACATGCTCTACATCTACAGATCTCATGTCTGGATAAGTCAGGGACATTTTTGTTAATCTTTGGGGGAACAGAATTGATGCAGAAAAATGTTTGATCCTGTCTTCAAGAAGGGCAAGAAGGAGGCCCCAGGGAACTACAGACTGGTCAGCTTCACTTCGGTCACTGGGAAGCTAATCTTGGAAGTCATTTCCAAGCACATGAACAACAAGAAAATCATCAGGAGTAGTCAGCATGGATTCACCATGAGAAAGTCATACTTGATGAACTTAATAAACTTCTATGATGAAATGACTGGCCCGGTAGATGAGGGGAGAATAGATGCTGTCTACCGGTACTTCATTAAGGTCTTTGACACTGTTTCCCATGAGATCCTCATAGTCTAGCTGTTGATATATGGGCTGGATGAGCAGACAGTGAGGAGGATTGAAAACTGGCTGACTAGCTGGAACATGGTGATCCATGGCACAAAGTCTAGTTGGAGGCCAGTAACTAGTGGTGCATGGCAAGGGACACTACTAGGTCTGATCCTCTTTTACATCTTCATTAATGATTTGGATAATGGGGCAGAGTGTACCCTCAGCAAGTTTGCAGATGAAGCAAAACTAGGAGTGGCTGATAAAGCAGAGGGTTGTGCTGTCAGCAGAGGGACCTCCACAAGTAGGAGAAATGGGCTGACAGGAACTTTAGGAAGTTCAACATGGGGAAGTGCGAAGTTCTGCACTGGGGAGGAACACCACCAAGCACCAATGTATGCTGGAGGCCACCCAGCTGGAACGCAGCTTTGCGGAAAAGGATCTAGACGTCCTGGTGGGCACCAAGTTGAAAGTGAGCCAGCAATGTGCCTTTGCTGCAAAGGCTAACAATATTCAGAGCTGCATTAGGCAAAGCATTGCCAGCATGTTAAGAGATCCTTCCCCTCTACTCAGCACTGGTGCGGCTACACCTGGAGCACTGTGTCCAGTTCTGGGCTCCTCAGTATAAGAGAGACATGGACATACTGGACAAAGTCCAACAAAGGGCCACAAAGATGATTAAAGGTTTAGAACATCTCTGTTATGAGGAGAGGCTTAGAGAGCTGGGACTGTTGAGAGGAGAGGAGAGGAGAGGAGAGGAGAGGAGAGGAGAGGAGAGGAGAGGAGAGGAGAGGAGAGGAGAGGAGAGGAGAGGAGAGGAGAGGAGAGGAGAGGAGAGGAGAGGAGAGGAGAGGAGAGGAGAGGAGAGGAGAGGAGGGAAGAGGAGAGGAGGGAAGAGAAGAGAAGAGAGAAGAGAGAAGAGAAGAGGAGAGGAAAGGAGAGAGGAGAGAGGAGAGAGGAGAGAGGAGAGAGGAGAGAGGAGAGAGGAGAGAGGAGAGAGGAGAGAGGAGAGAGGAGAGAGGAGAGAGGAGAGAGGAGAAGAGAAGAGGAGAGGAGAGGAGAGGAGAGGAGAGGAGAGGAGAGGAGAGGAGAGGAGAGGAGAGGAGAGGAGAGGAGAGGAGAGGAGAGGAGAGGAGAGGAGAGGAGAGAAGAGAAGAGAAGAGAAGAGAAGAGAAGAGAAGAGAAGAGAAGAGAAGAGAAGAGAAGAGAAGAGAAGAGAGGAGGAGAGAGGAGGAGAGAGGAGGAGAGAGGAGGAGAGAGGAGGAGAGAGGAGGAGAGAGGAGGAGAGAGGAGGAGAGAGGAGGAGAGAGGAGGAGAGAGGAGGAGAGAGGAGGAGAGAGGAGGAGAGAGGAGGAGAGAGGAGGAGAGAGGAGGAGAGAGGAGGAGAGAGGAGGAGAGAGGAGGAGAGAGGAGGAGAGAGGAGGAGAGGCAAGGCTCAGGGGGGATCTTATCAATGTATATAAATATCTGAAGGGAGGATGCAAAGAAGACAGAGCCAGGCTTTTTTCAGTGGTGCCCATTTACAGGAAAAGAAGCAAAGGGCACAAGCTGAAACACAGGAGGTTCCCCCTGAACATCAAGAAACACATTTTTACTGTGAGGATGACTGAGCATTAGTACAGTTCACCCAGAGAAGTTATGGAGTCTCCTACCTCTGAGATATTAAAAATCTCCCTGGACATGGTCCTGGACAACTGGCTTTAGGTGGTCCTGCTTGGGCAAAGGGGTTGGACCAGATGACCCCCAGAGGTTCCATCTAACCTCAGCCATTCTTTGATCTGTGATTTTAACACAGATTTTCTGGAACAGACAAGAATTTGGCTACAAATTTTTTAAGAGCTCTAGAGAAGGTGTGTCAAGCTCTAAGTGTTTGTTGTTGTGGGATATAATCAATAGTGTACCTAAGTACTCTTCCAAATCAATACACACTCGAACTAAGTACTGGCCTAAACTGCAGCTGGGAGAAAGAAGGAAAGAAACTTCACAAACAATCAATTTCTGTCATGTTAATGAGGGAAACAGAGGTTTATCAAAGCTCAGCTGAGTATTTTGGTGACCTCCTTCAATAGCTTCTTCTACTGCTATTAAATCAGATTTTAAATTAATAGAAATCCCTCATAATACTCATTCCAAAATTAGAAGCAAGGCTTAAGATGTTTCCAAATCTAGTACACAGCCAGAATATTTCATTATAGCAATTGCAAAGCATTTGAAGAGAGATTCATTTAGGCCACTGTTGAGCTGGTGGAGGGGGAGTGTAGGACTTAGGAAATGCTTGTTATTCCTGCTGGTAAAATTAGAAGAGATTGACATATTTTCAGGCCATAGACCAGTTTTTTTCTCTGTTAGGTGTCCAAGTGCCTAAGGTTGTACTGATATAAAAGCAGTAAGAGTGAAAGAAGAATCCAACCTTAAAAGAGAGATAGACCAAAGCCACAGTATTGAAGTCCTCAAAACTTCTCAGAACAAGTCTCTTGAGCTTAGTTTTGGAAAAGAGGCAGGTAGAACAATTTTCTGCCAAAGTAAGCTGAAATTTCAGTAAGGCAGATGATTCTGTGAGAACAGTTGATATTGCCTCAAAATATTGATGATTAAATATTTCATTTACTCAAACTAGTCTGTTTTCACTGCTCCCCTGTCCCCCTTCAATCTGGTCTACAATATTTAATTTCAGTAAAGTGCTATATTTAACTTCCTTCTTGACCAATGTCCCCGTAAAGGCTGCAGTCCTGCTTCCCTGTCATATTAATCAAGTGTTTTGATACATTATCTTTGCTGAAATGCAGTTGGGGCCCACTGTCCAGGCTTCTCCTTTTCTATGTTCATTTCAGGTCAGAGGATTTTTTTTCCTTTGGCAATATACTGATTTACTTCTGAGCCATGTGGCACAACATGGGAGTCACATGTGTGGTGCATGGCTAGAAATCCATCCTGGGGAACCTGGGCACTGGGTCCCAGACCTTCAAGCCAACAAAGTAATTTGCAAAACATAATTTGGTGTTTAAATGAACCTAAATGAGCAAGACCCTAAAGAAAATAAAAATGAACGTTTCCAAATTAAGTATTTTTCACCTCAGCTTTTCCAATAATGCTTGAAACAATTTCCAGTGGAGCAAGACTTCCTACTCTTGCTCAGTTCTAGTTTGGATACATGTGTCCCTGGAAAAATAAATGAAAATAATACAGTCTTTGGGGTGCCTTTTCCCTACGTCAGTTTTAAAGCATGCACAGATAGCACAAGAGTGTCTCAGTAGATGGGAGCATGATGAAATAGCCTCTTGGGCAGCTCACGCTGACATATAAGATGGGCTGTTTTCACTGGGCCGCAGAACACCTCAGGGCTATGGCAATGCTCAGCTTTCTTTGCATTTCTGGTGTTATGTGTGGCTAACTCTGCAGCCCCAACATAATAGAAAGTCTCTGTTGTAGAGTAGGAGCTCTGAGCCCATCCACCTATGAGCTGCAGCTATTCCCTTTGAATGAAAAGTTTTTTAAGGTAACAAGTAGTAGTGCAAAAGAAAGTAGCAGCAAGCTATACCCCAAGACAAAAAGGAAAAGTCTGTGTGCCAGGCCTGTGTTTCCTGTGGTTTCTCAACAGGAGGGGAAAATAATCTCCTACAGACCACCCCAAATCATCAAACCACTATGAACAGTACTTGCTATGCCAAGCACCAGGCATCAAAGCTCGAGTGCTTACATATTCTATTAAGTGATTTAATATTAGAGCAGGAGACCAGGAAAACTGCAACCTTTTGGTTCCCTGAGGTCTCCTAAAGAAGGCCATGAAGGACAAAACACTGTATTTTTTCTGTTCTTCTCTACAATATTAAACCACTTAATAGAATATGTAAGCTCTTGAGCTTTGATGCTTGGTTCTTGGCATGCCAGAGGCTTTGTTACATGTTTTTACAGTAATTGAAAGAAATATCCATCTGTAGCAATTTCATTTTTTAGCAAGCTGAACAGATTCTTGGGAGGTAGGAGCTGCAAACATATGAAACAGAATAAAATAGTTTCTATCAAGCTGAGTTCTTTTAGTTCTGCTTTTGAGGAAACAATCACAAAGGAGTGTTGTAGAAGAGTCATGGAATCAGTGCTGGCACAATCACAGTCTTGGTTCAAATAATGCTGCATGCAGCCAACCCTGGGGATGCTTACAAACCTACCACACCATGTTAGCAGATAAGGCTGGGATTATGCCACCAGACTCTGTGTATACGACAGCAGCTCTTATTATCCAGCTCAGACTTGTTTCCTGAGTCACAATTGCCTGTTAACAAAATCTGATCCACCTTGTAAAGATCTTCCCACTTTCTTACTCTTCACTCTGTTATGGTTTGTTTACATGCTTTTGGGGCAGCGGTTTGTCTCCTACTGTTTCCATACAGGGTTCCCAATGGGACCCTGATCTTGGCTGAGTAGTACAGATAATGCTATGTTACCATTAAGCAGCAATATTCATAGAACAGCTATTCAGAAATCAGGTAAAAATGGAAAAATGGGAAATGCTACAAGCAGAGGTGACCTGGTGTCTTGGAGGAATAGGATAAAAGTAAAATGGAACCAAGAAAGAACCTACAGAAACTTGTAAAGCCAGAACCTTACAGACATTTGGCAAGGTGCTGAACAGGGAAAATTTCTTTGAATAGTGGAGAATCAAGTTTCCACAGTGAGGTTTGTTATGGCCTTTGAGAGCTCAGAATTTTTACAGCTTCAGCAGATGGACTTCGCCAGGTAATATGTTATGTTTTTGGAACGTAAGACGTGTGGTTAGCAGCACCCCCACCATCTTTCATTTCTGAAGCTGGCACTGTTGTGGGGATTGGCAACCAATTGCCTACAATGCATGCTCACAGCACTGTGACATCCTGATGCAGAAAATCTCGCCACTCTGGAGTGCTCCATGAACACTAGTTCCAATCTAAAGGCACAAAACTCCATAAAAGAAAGGTTCATGCACCATCTTACCTTTCTGCAGAAAAGCAGCAGGGATTTGTTTGCTACTGCTTGCCCTACACTATACTCATCTGAAATGTGCAGCTGCAGAGAAGAATTACAGTGAGATTCCTCTTTTTCTGCCAGATATTAGAGTGAGCTCAATTATGCATTGAGCTGGGCCCTCCAGGTAGCTGGGCACCTCAGGGCAAAGAGAGGTGCTGTAAGGCCACTCTGTGAAATACAGCAGACTCTGACTTACATTATGAACATCAAAAGTCTTTGGCTTTACAGCTCCCTCCAGAGAGCAGAACCAGAGCATTTTTGATAGGCAGGGATGGGATGATCCCAGCAATGAAATGTCAATTCAGAGCATGTTGTTCTGTGCAGCTTCTCATACTTTATTTTTTGTTGCTATATTGAAATGCTGGCACATTCCATGGAGTTGACATCTAGCCTGCAGTAGTCAATGCCACCAGAGAAATCACACCTTTGCTTATTCCTGCACTGCAAAGCAGGACCATGCCCACAACAACCAGAGTTTAAGACAGGTTAATCTAGACTTTTTCCCTATAGTCTGCACCCCCACAATGACAAAACAAAGAAATGACAAAGAAAAAAACCCTTTACTTTGAAAAAGCTAAGTTTTTAATGTCCCACTTTTAGACATACAGAAATCTAGTTACTCCACAACAGAATAAAGGCATTTATAAACCAAGCTGCCTTTGCTCACTGTCTGTTTCTGGGGACAACCCTTTTTCCAGGCTTAGTTTCCATCAACTCAAAATCTGCACAGCCCACTCTGCTCTCCAATGAGTGTGTCTTTCCCTCACCATGAAGGTCTGCTTACTGTCTGCTTACTACCTTCTCAGCAGTCTGTTTGTAGGGCAAGTTCACAGCTACTTGCTGCAACTATCCCTGCCTGCTGCCTTCCCTTGCTTTCTTGTCCCCAAGCCTCTGCCCTCCAGGGAAGGTACAACCTCTCCACAACCACCTGAAGGTCCTGCCTGACCCAGTGCCTCTCCTCACAGGACAAAACACAAATGGAAAACAAGCAAATTAATCACTTCTTGTCACAGGTGGCTTATAGCAAAGTGTCAGCACTGACTAAAAAAGATTTGAGAATAGCTGTAAGTGTTCTGGCAAAAAGAGGGAAAAAAAAAGAATGTAATCTTTGATAAAAATGAAGGAGGTCAGTGAACTACAGCTAAAAATGGAGATAGCTATGATATAAACACCAGCTGTTTTTTAAATCCTTCTGAAGCAGTGTACGAGGTGAATTTCAGGTACTTAAGAGGACATGTGCAATGTTCTTGGAAGACACACTGCCATAAAGTAATATTAGAGGAAGGAGGAATATATGGTTGTTGCTGACCAGGGTAAGTCATTATTAATGTTTGCAATGGACGCCCAGATAGCAGGCACCAGAACAGTGCAATGGTTTGGCCTTAAAAATCCTCTAGACACTAACCTTTTTCACATAGCGAGATGTAAAAGGTCCAGTTTCTGTGTTTTGCATTAGTAGGGGGGAAGTGAATAGAGAAAGCTGACAGCTGCCAGATGGCACAAATAGCTCCACATTACCAAGTACATTTCTAGTCTAAGAAGATTTGCAGTTTTGCAAGAGCTCAGCCTTCAGAAGTTACACCTAGAATTTCTTATTGTACATATTGGGGTGACTGAACAAGGTTTCCTGGCTTCCTCTGGAATATTCTTTATCTTTGGAGTTTCTGGCCATCAGCTTCAGTCCCTTGCTTCAGTGAATTCTGAATGCCACATTATTACTCTTCAGTCTTTTCTCATAGCTCCTGCACTCCTTCTCACAGCACCTCTTCAGAAAGTGTTGGTGTTGCTTAGGATTTAACTTGGCTGCTGTTTTTCCACCTATCCTTTACTGGCTAGCACAAATTCCTGAAATCACCTAGAGCAGAGCCAGCAAGAAGGATGCTGGTCTGCAGATGCTGTGAAAGAGAATTCAGTAGGGTCACAGGAAAGGACACAGGTTGTTTTGTTGTGGTTTTTTTTTGTCTTGCTATCAATTTAGGGCCTTTCCACCCTCAGACAGATTCAAGAGACAAATAAGAATATTTACACTAGGATCTTTACAAATTTACATTGAGTTAGTCTTAAACAATGGACAAGAGAGCCAAGGCTGAAGACTTCAGTGACCAGCTACGAGTGAAGATCCACTAACGTAGAAGGGGAAGGTAGCTTATCTGCATGCATATTCCTTCTGGGGGTTTCTGCATGTAATTCTACTGGCCAGCTAGAGGACAAAATTGTATTGTTGTAAGCCAGACTTTTTCCTGTGGAACAGGACAGAAGTAAATAGACCCTACATACTGGTTGACAGTAAGAGAGAACCAGAAAACTTTTCTTCATATATAAAATCAATATGTGTACTCTCATGACATAGAGTCTGTAGTCTGGAGACTTGTACAAGACCCCCTTTTTGCTCTGTCTAAGTTTGTCCTGCTCGTTCACCAGGTATGTAACAATGAGAAAAGAGGCTCAGCTCTGAGTTGGTTTTGAAGTTTCAACAACACAAACAGGAAAATCTGTTCTGTGTCATCAGTGTTAGGCACTGAATTCATATGTCTGCAGTAATTGCCAAAAGAGTTCTCACCCGAGGTTTGTTGTGATTCTGATGTTTGGTAAATGTCAGTGAAATCAGATAACTGTCCCTTCCCTAAATAATGTCTGTCCTCTCCCTCTGTCCAGGGGATGAGCATATTGCCAGGGAGTTTTAAATAGAATGAGAGATGGGGAGTGCTGAAACAGCCATGTGTACTTCAATTTTTTCTTATAAGACCGGTTGTCATTAGCATAGATTATTTTTGTTCATTGCATATGTACACTTTCTAAATACAATTCCCAGTACGCTATTGCCACTTTCTCAAAAAACCCCAGGCACTCAAGCTCAAGGTTAGAGCAAAGAAAATTTTCAGCTCTTCAGAAAGCAAAATAAATCATTCTGTGGGAACACAGCCAATCTGAGACTTATTTCAAATGAAAAAAAGTCACAACAAATTGCTTTCTTTGGATCAGTGACACCTGTTTGCAGGTAGACTCAGTGTAACTGGTATGTGTGCAGATATGCACACAGATGATGTTATTATTTATAGAAGGGTGCACAATCCATTAGAAACCATCTTGTAAAAGAGCAGACTTCAAAACCTCCAAAGATGCTTTTAGGAAGCTTCCAGATGCTTGGATAGTCAGCCAAATCTCTGGTCCACAAGAGCAGATCTTAAAAAAATTCAGGTTCTGTTTTTAATTTTCTTCTGCAATATCTCTTGCACTTGGCACCAAAAGAAAACATAATAGCCCACGAAAAATTAAATCAGTCTGAGTTCAAAGGAAAGGTTCAGTTCATGGATGTCCAAACTGGCATCCTCTCCCTACAGGTGGTAAATGCAACTGGTGCCTCTCATGGCCTTTCTCTATAACACCAGTTTGCAAGACCAGATACAAAAAGAATGAGGGCAGTTGAAATTCCAGTCTCATCTGAATGAATGGGATATCATTATTGACCTTCCTTTCTTCTTAGCATTGTTAAAAACTTTATCTGTTAGTAAAAGAAAGTTATTTTTGTGTGTGATTTTAAATATTTATTCTAGAAGAAAGGAAACACTAACTTAGGGCTTGATCCTATATAAGGAACTGAAATGAATAAGTGGATTAAAGAAGGGTGCAGAACTGAATTCTGACTGTGCAGTGTTCACATGCAGTAGTATTTCTACTGTACTTTCATCCATTTACTATTCAGTACCATGACATGTTTTCATATAGATGCTGTATCTGAGTTCACCTCCCCTTTTCTTCCCCCAAAGACCTTCTGCAAAGCTGTTAAGCAATGGAAAGTCCTTTTTCTTCAGGAGCGCTCTGTTCCACCAACATGTGCTGCTTCCACACAGTGAGACATACACTTCCTCCCAGCTTGCACAATTTAAGTCTTATCACGTAGGTAAAGGCAGTCTACTGGCAGTCAAAACAGACATGTCTTACTTTGCATTTTTCATGATACCAGTACCTGTGAACAGATTTCTTCACAGATTTTTAGATTTAATTACTACTGGCTTAGTTTACTTTAAATGATAAAGTTGTGGAAAAAGAGAAGAGTGCAACTGAATGTGAACATGAGAAAGAACTGAGGTTTTTTGCCAGCCTTTCACTGGTTCTCTCTTAGATTCAGTAGGGCAGTTTTTATAATGGGATTTTCAAGGAAGCCCAGTGACTCAGGATCCCTAAGTCAGCCAGTCTGGGTAAACCCGCAGTACCTTTTGGAGTGGGGGAATGCTAGCGCTGACTGCACAGGCTCTGGAAGCAGAATTAGCACAGCTCCATCATTGCATTGCTGCCCTGACCTAAAAACCCAGCTAGGGAATGAGTTCATAGCCTCAGGGGCAGCACTGGGCTGACACAGCTACCCTGTTCTCCCAGTCCAGCTGAGTGCCTGCTCTATGCTCTCCTGAGCATGCAGGTTAACACTCAGCCTGGCACTGCATGGTGGATTTTATTTTATTTTTTTTACTGTACTCTGAGTCTACGGAGCTTCAGTGCTACGTAGGATTTAACACATACAGCGAGGCACTAGAACAAAGGGCCATGCCCAGAAAAGTAATGAACACATGCTGTCATAACATGACAGTTAAAGTAACCTTGCTGCCCCTACAAAACCTTCTGTTTCTTCAGCCTCCTCAGCACATATGCTTTACCATCTCAAATTCACTCCTGCACTGGTAAATATGTATCATCAACTACCCTTTGACTACTTTATGCTAACAGAGAACATAACGCCATTTCGTTTGGTTTAGTAAGTTTAAAAAAGGTTTACTCAGCTGCAAGCAATACCACGGGTTGTTGCACAGTGTGTTTTACCATCTGACCACAGGCAAAAAAACTAGTACACAAAAGGGAAAAACAGGAATTACACTTCAGAAATTTCTTTTCAGTTCTTCACTCTGGGATGAATGTCTTTCAACGTTTCAAGAAGCACTGAGTAAAGAAGCAGCTTTAAGGTAATAGGCACAGAAGGATCAAGAATGATTTTTTCCCACAGAGGAGAGTTAGTAGTTCCCTTACAAATGCCATATCATTCATGCAGCAAACCAAGCCCATGGAAAAGATGTATCCTAAGGCTGAGGACCTAGAAGTCTAGGGGCTGATGGCACAAACTAGAGCCAGAAGTCAGGACTCTTGCAAGGCATCAGTTCTTTAGTTTTGAGGAAAATAAAAATACCTGTCACAGGAGTGCCAAAAGAATGAGGTGACATTTGTTAATCAAAGCACTTATTGTAAAGGGATTTCAGTGTTGCTGACTAAAAAGGAACTCGGACCAGAATTCAGAATGAGAGTCAAAACCAGTGCACTCTAATGTGTGGTTTATATAAGTCAGCCTCATGCTTATACCGGACATGTTTCTGTTTGGTCCAATTGAAAACAGTATATACATCTATGTTTTTCATAGGAAAAAACAGTCCAAAACCTAAACCTGTCCCACCATCCAGACTTTGCAGCGATTTCAGTCATAAATCCTTCTAAAATACTTGCACCCAAGAAAAACCTTCAACCCTCCTCTACCACTGTCAAGTCTCAATGACTTAGTTGTCCTGGAGAGGATCTGAAATTATAAAGTACAGCAAGACTAACCTTTCAGTAATACTGTTTTAAAGAAAAGTTTGTACTTATTTTAAATTTTTTTTTTTTCTAAATCGGTTCAGTTACACATTTCAGCATGAACAAGAGTTCAATTCACAGCTTCTTTTTTGTTCCCTCATGTCAAAATGCTATCTTACAAGTAGAAATTGATTCTGCAGAGAGCACTTTTTGAAAAATTCTGGACCATATGGATAGAATGAAAGAATTGTTGGAGCCTTGCTCCAGCCGAACCTTTCGAGCCGCACCGGCAGTCCTGTGCCAAGGCAAAACAAGTTTGCCATATGTGTGATACACGCTGCTTTGTTGAAGTATTAAACTTACATATCCCGGCAATCATACGATATTCTCGCTGAACTTTGAGAAGAATGCAGTCGTGTCAAATGAGAATGCAACCCTAAGGCCCTCTGTGGCTCCAGTTTCAGTTCTAATTTCAGACTAGAAGCCTTATCCTGAAATCTTTATTCAGGCAGACACAAAATAAAATTGAATCAAACTGCAAGTGTATTTTCTTCCCACTTGCCCTTTTCATGAGCAAGGATTTCAGACACACTTTGAATAAACATTACAAAGTTTTCAATCTAACAGCCTTAAAATGCCCTGCCTTTGGAAGGAATTCAGGGTAAGGATCTCAGGTCCATCACACTCCAGGCACAGAGGCCTACACGCTCCTGCAGGATAACAGATCACCATGGCCAGCTGCATCTTGTAATCATGTGCAACCATCAGCTCACAGCAAATGCAAGGCATCATGAGTTCACTAAAACTGAGAGACAAAACAACTCAGAATACTTTTTTATTTGCTCCAGGATGGGCAGCTTCATGCAGCCTGTAACTGGGGCCAGTTAAGGCACAATAACTTGTTATCTGTGAGAGAGTATGTTTCAGCCAGAAGCTCTAAGACTTTGCGACGGTTGATCTCTGACCTGCAGGAGGTGTATTTCTACTTTTAAAAGGCTTGACATTTATCTGGATTGGTTGTTTCCAATAAACCTGATGTTTACTCCTCTCACACTTGTTGTTTTAACTATTACATTAATAACTAGAAATTCATGGCACCCCAATAAAACTCATGTTAAAAGGGCAAGAAGTTTGTATGGCAGCCTGCAGAATAGTACTGTTATGCTTCAAGATGACTGTCAGATTATTATTTTTAAATAACAAGCAGAACAGACAATCTCTTCTTATCCTTGGAAACCAAACTGCTTTTTTTGCTGAGACTTAAAACAACATTAGCCTGAGCCAGACACTGAGCATGGGAAACCTGAATGTGGATGATTTGCATCAGGCATTGTTATTGCAGCCCCAGCACAGGCTCCTAGAAAGAGCATTGTCAGACAAATTTCAGTACAGGAAGACTTACTTACAGTATAATTGCAACCCAGGCAATACAAACAATAGTGAGTAAGGCTTGCTGGATGTTTGGGCAGAAATACTGTGGCATGTTGTGGGTGGGTTTTTTTGGGGGAGGGGAGGGTGTTGCACTTATTATACCAAATATATGTTCTTAATGGCTTCAGATCTCAAACCCTGGAATTCCCACTTATCCCATGGCTGAAATTATCCTTCCCCAAAGATGAAGACAGATATGCATACAGTAATCACTACCAGAGATTTCACAAATACCTGTGCAAGGAGCAGCTATCACCACTCTATTTGCTGTTTCTATATACCACATGGCAAGTGCACCATCTAGTCACAGCATTGCTCACTGCTGGAGCCATGGCCTGCTAAAGCACCTTGCAAACATTCAAGCACACACTATCTGTGTTCAAATTAGTTTTTTATATTTAGACAAAATTTGGAGATTTGGAGGCAGCAGGAGATAGGTATTAGACACAATCAGTTGGATTCACTAGAGCTTTATGGCAAACATGGTTCTGCAGAAGAAACATGAATATTTTTGGGCAGAGCTTTGAGGGCAGCCTTAGCTGGAACTTTCTCAATGGAAACTCACTCATTTGCAAACTCAGCACTGCCCACAAGGGACAGAACATATACAAGTGTTTATTACATGAATCCATCTGAAGACCTATTTAGGCTGATAGTTTAATGCTCCAACGTTTGTGCCACAGGCTTTAATAGCATTTTGTCTCCTCTACATCAATTTCTTCCAAAGACTGGAGGGAAGAGTGAACAGTAAAGAATCCTCTTAAGCTACAATTGTTTTTCTGAAAGAATTACATCATGGTCCTACCCAGTGGAACAACACAATTTTTGCCTAACTATAGCCATCATTGGGCTACAGAAAGCCCACAAACACCCCAAGCATGTAGGTTTGTCTTTGCTCAATAAACATGAGCTGCCCTCTTATCCCCTTTCAGCCTCCTCACTCCCTACCTCTGTTTAAATTGTGAGATGAGCTGTAGAGACTCATCCAGAACATGATGGCCAATTCCCTCATCATCTTGTAGTGGTCACACATACCCTGCTGTCTGTAACCAATTGCGTAGAGTATCTCAGATCCAACCAGCCCATCTTGGGAGGAGCAGAAGAAAATAAAAAAGCCCAAATTCCCTGCTTCTTCTGACTATGCCACCTACTTAGATTTCCTCCTCTGCCTCAAGCTAGTTTCGCCTGCTAGACTGACAAGGCCTTTGAGGTTCATTGTTTCCAGGTTAACTGGGTGGCCTTCATTCTTCTTCTGTCTTGGGGCTCTGTGGGGACCATCCCACCACAATGTTTTACTTCACATCCTCAAAGCAAATGCTTGGACTCACCATTCCATTGTCTCTTTAAACTAGGCTATTTCTCCTTTTTCTTCTCCTTTTTTTGTGTGCCTCCACAAAGTAAGGCACATCAAGCCTTTTGCTCAAGTTGTTAGTGGATTATGGCTGCACTGATCTGGGCATGATCTTCCATTCCCTAAGTGCTCTACAACCACTCTATTTGTTTGCTTTTATTCATGCTTAATATACATTGACATGTAGTTAGTTTCAAAGATATATGAACCTGAGACACTAATAAGTATAGTGTAAAACAAACCCCTTTGTTCCCAATGTCATACTTCTGCAAATGGTACTAGTGGACGTGATGACCCTGGATCCCCCTACTTAGAAACTGGAGGTAACTACTGGAAAGCTGTTTACATGTCACAGTTAATTTTGTAACTTGGCCAACAGAACTAACCATCTCTGGAGAGGAAAGCCCTGAGGCCAAGGGACTGCCTGAATTTTTTGCACTGTTTTTCACTGATAAGTAGGGTTTCTTTGGTGAAGATCATGACTGTAGGATAGGGAAATTAAAATCTCCAGCCAAGATCAGTGCAGAATCTGGGTAGTAATTAGCAAAATATCTAAAGGACTGATTTTCAAAAGGAAGATGACACCCCTAGCTAATGGCTGCAGTCTCATTGAAAGTATTGGACAATTACAGCTTTCTGGAGGGGACAACGGGGCTGGGCCTGCAGGCAGCTGTGGAGAGCAAACCTGGTAAAGCTGCAGCTTCTCCCTCTTAGCTCCCTCAACCTCACATGTGCTCTATAAAGTGCTAACTAAGATCTCCCCAGATGAGCTCATCTGTTAGCAGTATAACAGCCCTCCAGTTGTCTAAAGAAAAACTCCCTCAGACAGGGCTCCACATCAGACTTTGTCCCTTCAAGTCTCTCTCCCACCACTAAGCCCACACGCGATTCCTTACACTTTCATCTTCGGCTTCCAGGCAATCTTTGGTCTCCCTCAGCAAGGAGCCATCACTAACTCTTTCTTGCGCTCAAAACTTCAAGGACTGCTCCAACACTCCCCAAAAACAGGCTGTCTCTCATATCTCTCAGCAATCCGGGCTCCGAGCCATTGGATCAGTCAGATCTCCTTAGTCCTCCAAGTCTCATTATTTAGGAAGAAAACCAGGCACAGGTGAGAGCTGAGGCTTAAATCACTTAAAAGCTTACACTTGCCCCATGATAAGATGCAGGACTCTTGAAACAATTCCATAAATTTAAACACTGAAAGGTAGAATGGAATAACTCCAATGAACTCCACATTTACTTGGCCTGTCAAAATATTAACCGTTCGTTGCTGGAAAGGTTGTAGATGCACAACTCCCAGCAAGTTGTGAGATGTCTACCACTGCTCTGGAAAACCAAGTGAAGTTCTGGTCTTGAATTTGGTACAAAAAAGATTTTTAAAAAATAAAACATGACTTTTCCCCCTTCCAACTTGAACACCTTTGAAAGTCAGTAAGACAGAGGCAGGCAAATAAGAATTACACCACACGGTGTTGGGAGCATGAGAATGAATATGAGATTACTGACAAAGTTGCTGTGCATGCCCTTTTGAGTTGAAAGAAACACACAAGTAAAATGTGAGAGGCTAGGAATATACTAGTGTACAAAAACTTTTCATTTACCTGAATTTGTATAAAATATTTTCTTGGTTTTCCTTTCATTGTTCTTCAATTTCTCTCAGTGACTGTTCCTTTAAGCTATCTTCATTCATGTAGATTTGTTTATCAAGTGCGTACTGTCTGTCTTTGGTTTACCAAAAACCATGGACAAGTTTGAAGAATGGATAAATTTTGCATACCACAGATAATGCATCAAAATCCAGCATTACTTATGAATATGTAGACTAGTTCATGTACGATGGCAGAAGATCCTACCTAGGTATTCTTATTGCAGTAACCTTTCTAGAATTATCATTAACCACACGGGTCCATAGATGTCAGACCCAGACTCTACTTTCCAGTTTAATTCCAAAGGAGACCAGTAATTCTGCTGGGGTAATACTGCTGGCTTTCCCTACCAATGCAGATGTGATTTTGGTTTTGCTGCAGCTCACCAGGTCACAAGCAGTAGTTACCTACAGTTGAAGAACTACGGGCATGTTCTCATTCTCCCTTTTTGCCCTTTTCCCATAACCAGTCATTTGGATGGGTTACTACTTCTCAACACAAAACGAAAAGGGGACAGACTTTGAAGAGATTCAAATGATTCTGTGTTCAAATGCTGCCATCAAGTGGATATACATAGTAGAAGGCTGCAACGATATAATTTCAAAAGAAGAGAGTGGATGGAGAGAGGAAGGATAAAAGAGTATTTTTGTTCCAAGTTTCATGTGGCAAAATGTTATAAAAACATTTTTTGTCTAGTCAAAACCTCTACTTAGGCCTGGCTTAGTCCCTCTTCTTTGTATTACACCATCTTCATATTTTAGCATCTTTAAAGTTGCTCAAACTTGCCTTTGAGAGACCATTGACATAAAGATGTTGCTTGGTGCCTGCAAAATTTCTCTGGTTTGCTAAGGACAAGGACTAGATGTTGCACTGTGTTCCATGAATTTGTCTGAGTCCCTGACTCAGGTATGAGCTTCAGGAAAGGTCCTCCATCTCGAGGATATACAGGGGAGTGAGACAGAGGAAAAAAATGAATTAATTCAATGTTTTTTTTCAAATCCCAGAGCAACCGTTCAGTTTGTATTTGAGACTGAAATAGTCACCTTTATATAAAGTCTTGTTGCCCCTCTTGCAATGTTTTAAAAGAACTATATCCTTATTTCCTTCGAGAAATTCAAAATATTACCTGATGTTATAAGAGCAAAATCTAATATAGAGTACATTTGCTGGGATGTTCTCATTTAATGGCCACAGAGATGAGGCAAATTTGGCCTGTCTTCATAGGCCTCAAGTGTTGGCTCCAATATGGGTTGAGCAACCACAAAAGTCTTCTCTCAAGACTCTTCTTTCACCTAAGCCAGGCAGAACTGGATATTTTCCTAGGCTGTGTGACATCCAGGAATGCAAAATTTGTCCATGGCTCATTCACAAAAAATGCATAGCAAATGAGATGTGTTTTGGAAAATGAACAGTGCATGCATAGTACGTGTGCAATAATATAGTGTGCTCTGGATGCATGTGCATGTAGTTCTGCCAGGAAAATGCTGGATTAAAAAAAATAATAAAAAAAAGAGTCCTATATTTGTAGCAAATTATTTTGCCCTTAAGGCTGTGATGGTAAATAAATTTTGCCAAGGCATAGACAATTTGAGAACTTGGAGAGGGAAGGACATAGTTATGAAAAGTATTATACTCAGGCAGTGCAGTCTGGACCATTGTCTTCCGTGATGGTTAGTATGTATTCCTGCAGCCAGGACCTTAATGCTGCTTCACCCTCAAAAGCTGAAGGTCTGTTTTAAGTAGGAATAATATGGTCCATCTGGACCTAAATATTTCTTTTAAAACAGAACTCAGGTTATCAACCCACAAAAGCAGATCAGCTGGGCTGTTGTGGCTATATCATCAGCAGATGGTTTAGAACTTGCAAAGAGAATCCTTATTAATCAAAACCAATGCATACGTTATTGGTTTATGGACAGATATCAAGAATGGCAGTAAAAAGAAAAGCTGTGCACGTATTCTCTGGTCAGACATCCTTGTCCAAAGTTCAGTAATCACTACTTCATATGTTCTACTTTTACACTAGCCAGAACTCACCCTTACCATGGCTGTGCCCT
The DNA here is from genome assembly GCF_949628215.1 of Phalacrocorax aristotelis. Taxonomy (NCBI): domain Eukaryota; kingdom Metazoa; phylum Chordata; class Aves; order Suliformes; family Phalacrocoracidae; genus Phalacrocorax; species Phalacrocorax aristotelis. The sequence goes on along the minus strand of NC_134284.1, from coordinate 25,336,307 downwards.
TCCCCTCCCCAAAAGAAACAAAAAACCCAAAACACAACAAAAACAAACAAACAAAAAAACCACCAAAAAAACCCAAAGCCAAAACCCAAAACATCCACACCCTGCTGTCTCTAAAAACCTGATCTTTGTGGAATATCTATAGGTCTTTTTGTTAATCTAGTGGGACAGAAGCTAAAATGGCTTAAAGTGAGATAGTTAAAATAAAAATACCTTTTAATATATTCTCCTATAGCTTGGGACAAGAGGGAGCTACTGTCCTTAACAAACTGTCCCACTGTCCAAACATATCCCTCAGGCTAGTTGTCCTTATTTATTTTTTTCACAGGCAATAAAGCAGAGGTAACACTTGAGGCTCAGGGGCATCATTGCTTGACTAAGGAAGAGCATTCAGAAATCAAAAGGGTGAGAAATGGCAATGCAGGGTGATACCTCTGGCAATGGGTATCATAGATATGTTGTTCACTATTAAAAACTATGTAGAATAAACATAAAATTGAAGCAGTGTTAATGTGCTTTATCTCCTCTTTGCCTTTATGTCAGTGTTTCTGCATAATGCTTGTTTTAAAGTTCTGCTTTGGAGACCTGTTGCAGGCTATTGTTTCAAACATTGTAGCTTTCTTAAACTTCTAAAATTCTTCTTACCATCCCAGTTCTCTGTCACTTATGTGGTGATCAGGCTTCGCAGCCATTCACTACACTAAGAGCACAGATATGAGAAACTCCCATACATATGTTTAATTTTTTTCTGGAACAGAGAAGCTAAAGACAGCTATTATTTTTTCCAGCCTTCCATGTTTAAGATAAGACATTTTTCCTTTGGAGAGTATAGCAGAACAATAGCAGCCTTCTATATTTCTTCACTGACACCACCAATGTTAGGAAGGATGCTGGGAGCTGAAATCTGTGTTTTTTTCCATGTTGAGCTAATAACCTTCCCTTCAAATAGGCTCTCCTGTCCTCATATGAAGAAATACACTGTGATGGAGGAGCTGCCAACTAGGTCACCTTGTCAAAAATCATGTGACAGTTTATAAATATGAATTATAATTACCTGGATTTTGTATTTTAAACACAAGCTTTGTTACTCAAAGCCTTGCTTTGGCTGGGAGCAGAGAAAAGCTGTAAGGGTTGACAGAGGCTTTGCTCAAAGGGAGAGAGAAGGCGCACAGCTCAGTATGGAATTTAATCACTGATTCCTAGTGGGTATCTGCTGTTGCAACTATTTTTGAATCAAAGCTGCATGGTCTGAGTTACCTAATGCAGTTATCCTGTGTTTCTGATTACCTCCAAACTGATCCTAACATACTTCTAATCACAAAATAGATCATGTTAAAATGTTACATGCTAAATGTACAATAATGAATTTCATATTTAAAATACATTGTTTTAAAAGAAATGTGTAAACTCTTGTGGCTCATATTTTATGGCTTCAAATTCAATGCTGCTTACTTGGTTTTACCTTCATCTGGATTTGTAAGTTAGTCAGCATCACTAAGACCAGTTCAAAAGTTTCTGGGTTTGATGAATATCTGTCTTCTCAACAAGAGTTTTGAGAGGGAGCATCTGCTTGCTTTAAAATTTCCACCCTGTTACCTAGAAGTCAACACTTTCGACAGTAGTATCTCACTGCCATTTTTCCTGTTAGCTCTAACCTTTGCACTACATTGTAAAGCTATGATATGTGCAAATATTATCAGCAACACAGCAAACTTGCTATATACTCATAGCCATTAAGAGAGGTCAACAGAAAAAATCTTGGGGTAATGACCTGTATATGCTTTAAGGCTCTTTTTTTTTTTTTTATTTGAGCAGCTGCTAATGGATTTGGGAATATCATAGTTATCAGACAGCTTAGAATAAGCTGCTAAGTGTTCCTATCTGGGGTGGCTGTAAATTGCTACTTAATAGCAGCTAAAGACACCTTTAAGCACTGCATTTTGAAAGGCTGCCAGGTAAGGTAGGGAAGCTGGGAGACCCAGAAGGGTCATGCCCCAGGGTGGGACATGCACTCACCAACAGCACAGTTTCACAGAGGCTGAACACATCGCCAGAGCTGGATAATGGGGTCCATTTGCAGTCCCAGACACAGCAAGAGATAAGCCAGGTTCAGGGTCCATCCATGGGCTCTGGTCAGGAGCAAAAGGAAACATGGCTGGAGCACAGGTTCATAGGGCTCATCCAGCAGATGGGCTACCTACAGTACAGGTCTGAGGTCCATCCAGCAGGCACGGGTGGAGGTGGAGACCAGCACTCCTACAGCATAGCTCAGATCAGGAACAACAGCCCTGGGCTGACCTGAAATGGGCCTGTGAGCAGCGGGGTGGGTGATGGCCCCAGGTGAGGCTCCTCAGGGACTTTAAGACCTATTAGTGCCTCCAGGCCCCTAACAATGTTTTTGCTTTCATGAGACTTTGCCTGTTCACCAGTGCTGCTTTTGATTCTTGAAAATCCTGTCCTCTCCTTGAAATATAGCAAAGAAAAAGCAGAAACGAAGATTTAAAAGCAACTGTCCTCTTTCAGTGACACATGTCACCTTTTCATTTCTCCCTATGACACAGCCATGAAGGATACTTTTCTCATCAGAGTTCCTTGAGGAATATTTATAGAAAAGTCAGAATCAGATCCTTTACATGTTTACTAGGTCTCTATACAGGACGTATAGAGATCAGACACTGAACACGTTTTCAACATTTTGGTAGGTAAATAATAGAACAATTTATGGAGGCAGCATCACAAGCATCAGAGACCTTTAACCTGAAATCAATATCTCAAAGACCTAATAGATTTTACAGAAGCAGTAATCTATTTTATAAGCCTGTAAAAAATAACAGAACTGACTGGATAGGTGAGACATCAGTGTGAATGTGCTCCTGTTGATTGCAACCTCTAAAGTTCTTACAACAAATAGCAGAACAATTAGGCAGGGGCAACTTGTTGCAGATATTGCTGTAGCATAACATTTGCAAATAAATAAATAAACCAGTATAGCCCTTAATTGCTGTTTATTAAAAAAGAAAGCATTACTGAGTAATTTACAGGTACCGTATTTGCCAAATAATTTATGCACAAGACAAGAAAGCTGCAATACAGTTCCAGTGGTAAATTACCTTTTATTTTACAAAAAATAGCTGCCTTGAAAAGAAATAAAATTACTATTCCCTGCTTTTTAATCCTTTTTATTTTTCTTAATTTTTGTTTTTGGGAATGAAAACATCCTTAGCAATACAGATACATTATATTTCTTCATTATCACTCAGCACAAGCAAATGTACCCACAAATACTGAGGCCAATCACAGGCAATAAATTCAATATATTTTACATATTGCTATGGAAAGTTGCAAGTTGCTGCTTGGCTTTCAAGGGCCTAGATGGCAGTGTAGTTCTTAGTGTAATTAGTCAATTTGATCTTCTCTGGGAAGATAATATTGACTGAGAGGTTTTCCCCATTGTTTGATTTTAGAAAAAAGTTCTTTTTCTTGCGTAGGAGATGACTATATTTGGCATTAGCAAGCCACGTTTCACATTTTGAAAAAAACACAATCCCGGTTGTACCCAAGACAACAAGGCATGTAAGCAAGCCCAGTACAACAAAACATATCACCTGGCTTCTACTGAGCAAGGGATCTGTATTTTGGATTGTTTCTTTCATTGTTATTTTCAGGATTTCTTGTTGATGATGAACTGATCTGTGATGAGCTTTTGGGGGTAGCTTGTAATTCTGCATATGCTTTGCCTCTGTATTAATTCCAGCGAGGCTTGTGTTTTTGCTGGGGTGTTTGCAGGTCACACCAACAAATTCAGATTTACAGATGCATTCGAATCCTCCCTGGGGATGTTCACTGCATGTCCCTCCATTCTCACATGGGTCACTTGCGCAAAATATGACACGGCTGTTGCAGAGTTTTCCTGTATAACCATGGGGACAAAAACAGCTGAAACCCACACCAATATCTGTACATGTTCCTCCATTTTCACATGGGTTGGATTCACAGTCATCTCTATCTATTTCGCAGAAGTTGCCAGCAAAACCAGAAGGGCACAGACAGGAAGCATGTGGAGCAAAACCATTGTCATCAATGCATGTTCCTCCATTCTGGCAGGGAGAGCTAGAACAGATAACAAACACATAGACAGGACTGAATTAAAGTCCAATGGAAGAAGCTATTAGGAAGCACTTTATCTAATAAAAAGAGAAATGGTTTTCTTTAGAAAAACTATTTCCAAATGCAAATCCACTGAAGTCAATGAAGTTGAATCAAGAATGAATTAGTTCAACAGCTTTGTCAATACAGATTATAGCATCTTCTGCCAACCCTTCGGGCAGGATTAATACACCAGCATATAAAGTCGACCTGAAGAGCTGTGAAGGGATTTTAAATTATTTCAAGCATTTATTCAAATTAAGCTTCCCAGTGTTTTCATATGCTTAGAGCTATTTAGCTGAGCAACTATTCAGACAAGACTGAACAAAGACACTAGCAACATGGCTTTCTTTTCCACCTAATTATTCATAAGATAATTTATGTATTTTATTGGCAAAGCAAAACACACTGCCATGGCAGCTAGATATAAAGCTGATTGTTTTTATTCCGCCTCTTCAGTGCTCCGTGACATACAAAAAATTTAGAGGCAAACAGATACTTTCTTGCAAACTGCTGTTCCGCCAAAAATTTCAATAAGTATAATTATAATAAAAAATATAAATGGGATAGTTTCAGCCTTGGCAAAGGCAGCTGGAACGTGAGGACAGGACTATAGGAAACCAAGTATTTCTGCAAACCCTTTAAGAACTTAATAGCCTGGAACCATATTTTAACTGACGTAAATTTGCTGAGACACCTTTTTTACCTTTGCAAAGTAACTGTGCTTTACTGAGTATAAGGCCAAAAGATAGAGACACCCATTAACAGAAAGGCACAAATGTGCCAGTTCAGTGGAGCTATGCACTTGGACTTGGTTCTTCAACTGGTTGTGTAGGCAGAAAAGGGGCCCTGGGTCACAGATTTACAAATAAATCTCAAAACCCACTGTCTTGGCAGTTATCATATATAAACAAAGCTTTTAAAACTTATTTTCTAAAAATGAATAATACTTGGTAAATCTTACAACAAGCCTTTCTGACAACTACAGTTTTTCCTATAATAATACCTATAAATCTCTGAAGACATACAGCATAGCACCAGGACTTAGTTGAAAAGTCCAAGCTGTTATTTAAGTGTTACATTTCCAGGGGGAAGTCCCAGGAGTAATGAACATCACAGCATTTCACATATGCAGTGGTCAGTAGCAATCAGCCATTATGGATTTCCATGAAGGGACACATTGATTTAAGAGATCTGTTGATGTCTGAGTGAGATGACTGTGGAAGAGATATAAACTCCTGACTACAAATGGTCCCTGACCATTGGTCAGGATAAGGGTAAGCTTCTCAAATGCCCAGCCATTGCTCTGGGACTAGCTATGATAGAGACTACCCCAAACACCTCTGACTTTACTGAGGACTGAAATAATTGGTGGCCACCCACCAGGAAAGCCTGAATGTTGTGGTAGAGGAATCACCTGTCTGTTTTTTTGCCACTTCCATATAAACTGCTCTGCTCTGTCCTCTTGTATTATCCTTCACTGTAGATGTTGTCTGGAAAATAAGGCTACTGAAAGAACAAACTGGAAGTCTGGAATTAGTATTAGAAAAGTGAATGGTGTGGTTGTCCCTGGACTTTGACGTAGCAGTTATCAGTTGTTGGTGACAACATGACAACTTGAGGTGATAATGCAAACAGGGAATTTTGCCACAATCATTTGCCACAATCACTGGTCGCTTTGTCTGCTTTAAGCAAAATACAGAAGCTGTAGCCATTCAGTCCATGAGTAAATGAGTGGTTATGGCCTGTCTTGGAGAGACTAGCACCCTCTCTTGACTTTATAATTCCCATGGAAAATCTGACAAGCTGTTTTGGATATGGCAATGTGTAGAAGTTTGAAGCCTCCTCGGCAGGTCAAATTACAGTATTTTGCAGGGAAATGGGAAGAAATTGTTGAAGAATATAAGTGTAAAATTTTTTCGGAACGTTTCATAAGTGTAAGCAACTTAAATAAAAAGCAGCTAAGGGGAAATATGCAGAATTTTGAAAACATGTTCTTTATTTTTTACTAACACTGAGTTGCATCTACCTAATTTTTATATGTTTAAATAAATAAGGTATTAATATTAATCTCCTTGCATAGATTCAGTTACTTTGCATTCTTGGCATTTAAAGCATGTTCAGCAAGGTGTGGTACGTGAAAGGCTAGTTGTGGAAACATGGACATACTACTTCTTTGGTTTCCAAATACTCTGCTTTCATTTTAAAGTACCACTCACTCCTCTGCTTCAGAGCAAAACTTCAGAACGTCACACAGATGTCACTAATGCAGATACATCTGCCTGATTTATAAACAGACTAGAACAATCATTCTGATTTGTGAATTGTCTTCATTCCATCTGTGAATATTAACCAAGGAGCCAGCGACAATGCTTAGTAATACCAACATCATTAACATTACCACTAAGATAGAGAGGAACTGAGAGGAAGTGAGATGTGAATGAGATGACATCATATGATGAGGTGTTTTTCCAGGATGTGAGGTGCTCTCTTTGGTGGACTGTGAGTTATAAGCAGACATGGAGTACTTATGCTGAGAACAGTTGTTTTTTTTAACTAAAAGCAGATCTGCAGACCCTGCTCCTCATTTTCCTGAAAAAGACACAGCTTCCTAGAGAAAAGGAATTGCTGTTTCAAATATGTTGTTTCCTTAAAAAAAAGCGTTCATGATCTCCAGACTAGCTCATGAGTATTCAGTTTGAACACAGAGGTACTATCACAAAAATGCAGTTTCAGCAATTTAAAAGCTTGAGGATTTTAATGAAGTACATGGAACTAATCTGTGTTATTTCATTGACACTGTACCTCACCTGTTCTTTGGGATAGTTGATATACATCCTTATTGAGTTACTGAAATATTTGCTCTACAGAAGAGAAGTGGAGAAAGCAAGCTATTCACACTCACTATGTAAGGCAAGTACCTTGGATGTCATTCAAAGTACTTGCGAGGAACTTAAATTTCCTCCTTGTCAATGAAGGCAATTTGTCAATAGGCAAATCCGAGCATTTACCTTAGATGCTGAAAGTAAACCCAGACAGAACTGTGTGACAATCCCCCAATTAAAAGCAATGGCAAAAAAATTCCACTGACATAAAGTTGTAAGAGTGGCAATTCTTACCAGAAAGAGTGAGAGGTGTTAATGTTCCTTAAACAAGAGTGTACAAGTCTTCAGGAAGATTTAGTCAAAAGGTAGATCTGAATATTCATAATTACCTATTGCTGAGCGAAAAGAGAACCAGAGGGTACTAATATGGAGCTAGAGAGAAAGACGCAATATCCAAAAAAGAAAACTGATTTTAAGGTGGTAGTTTTACCAAGCTTGTATCCACCAGAAAGGGATTCTGTATCCTTATGGGATGAGATCCTTGATGAGCTGGAAGACAGCAGGTACTTCTAGATTTAAAAAAAACCACCAATCTACAATTTTTTTAGCTTTGAAAGGTCATTCTTTTTTCAAGCAGTTCTGCCAGTGATACTGCTGAAAGTTTTTCAGTCTATGCCCGTTACCCCTTGCCCTTTCACTGGGCACCTCTAAGAAAAGTCTGGATCCATCTTCTTTGCTTCTCCCCATCAGGTATTTATACATATGGATAAGTTCCCCCAGAGCCTGCTCATTTCCAGGCTAAATAATCCAGCTTTCAGCCTCTCCTTATAGGAGAAATGTTCTCATCCCTTAATCATCTTCATGGCCCTTCACTGGACTCACTCCAGTGTGTCCATGTCCTTTTCGTACTGGAGAGCCCAGAACTGGACCCAGCACTCCAGATGTGCCTCACCGGCACTGAGCAGAGGGGAAGAATCATCTCCTTCAACCTGCTGGCAATCCTGTTCTTAATGTCCCACTTCTCTTAGAGAATGGAGAGCAATGGCCTCTCACACCCTGTTCTGGTGGAAGAGAGATGATCTCCTTCAGTAAACTATGGACATAGAATTATATGTCAGTTAAGAAAAATGGCAGGAGAGTGGACTAGATGTTTTTGTGCGGACAGCTTATGTGTTCGCTACTGTTCTTATTACTGCATATGGTTCATATGTACAATTAGCTCTCACCACAGGTGAGAACACAGGGTGGGAGGTTACTTCAAGTTTGTTTACTAAAATCATGGGAAGGCATGAATTCACCACCACAAAATATGAAATTATCACTTTCAGTACTCGAATTATGCACACAAACTCATGCTGAAAATCTGTAAATCTTCACAATATGAACAGATCAGATTTGTAAAATTTGATAAAAATATCAGCAACTAGCAGAAGTATTATGTATTTTAGCTCAGAGATACTTCCACTTAGCAAAGAATTTTGAATAAAAGTCAGTAGGACTGTGAATTTTAAATTCATGTCAGAAATCAATATTTACCCATTAATAATGCAGGGTCCTTTTTTGAGATGACAGTTTTTTCCTGTAAATCCCTGGGCACACAGACAAATATATCCTCCATCGCCCGTCTCTATGCATGTTGAGTTATTGCTGCAGGGCTTTGTAGAACACGGGTGAATATCTGTTTGAAAAACAGAGGGCTCAATTAATCTAATGTGAAAGAGTCAGTAAATAGTAAACAGTACTTCAGATAAAATATAGCTTTAATGGTCCTTCATGCTGCATTTTATAAATTCTGATTGACTCCTCCCTCTGTTAAAATGGAGCTCAGATTGTTCAACTATTGCAAGCGCTTTCAGCTTGCTTCTCCCTTCCTAACTCCTACTTGTAAAATATGTTTAAATTGTTCCAGTCTATAAAGAAGTACTATTATCAATAACATATTAGTAGGGGAGAAAGAACTTCTACGTAGTCTAGTCAACCTTTCACAACCTTGGCGTCTCCATGAGCCGAATTCTCATAAAGAAATCATGAACCGGGAATTCTCCCTGCTCCCTTCCTGAGAGCCTATCATTATGTGCTTATGAACAAACATTTCATAATAACAGATCATCAAGTTAAAAAAAATCTCTTAGAATTTAATCTTTTAGCTGGGCTGCATCCAGCCCTTACATAACTGTACCAGAAGAGAGAACTGTATGACATCTGGATCTGAAGTCACACATCTTTTCCTTCACAATTTCCCCGCTGAGCCACTTCCCACTCAAATGATTACTGAATTTTAAAAATAATTAAAATAAATAAACAAACAAGTGTATATTTTAGCCAACTAAAGGAGCAGCTGCAGAGAACTGCTGACTGAAAGTTATCTGATGCCTCGCACACACATGTGCACACATACACTTTCTAAGAAGATGGAAAGGGATTCAAGGGCCTTTATATTTTACTTCCCACAATATAACATGAAAGTTAGATGATATCATGAGGTACTGCAAAATTTTAATGATAGAAAACATTCAATAGCCTTAGTTTTCAAATACAATCTTCCCTGGATAAGAGGTTCTATTTTCTAATGTATTAGCCTACTCCCATTGCAAGACAACCACTTTTCATGCACTTTGAGTGTAAGCTCCAATTTTCACAAGGACCAAAACAACCTTGAATGCTTTTTGGAGCAGTGTTGTTTGCAAACTATTTTCACAGGCTTTAAAGGCAGCTAATAAAACATGAACTCTGATGCAGGGGCAAGGAAACATTCTGAAATATATACGGATAAGTATGTGTGTGTATATATGTATACACACATACATTACTGTCAGTAATTTGTGTCAAGGATTTAATTTTAAAGCACAACTTAAAAGCTTGTAGGAACATATAATTTTAAAACATAAATAGCCCCAAATGGCCCACTTTCTCTATTTTGTTTAGTTTACCTCTCAAAAGGCCAACAACCAATTGATTTACTTAAGTGATAACTGAGTCTGAGATGAGAATTTGAAAAAGGACTTTACATTTACACATATATTATGAATGGCTACAATCACATTACCAATAATTAATACTTGCATAAAACTAAGTTGTCATGCTGCAGTACATGAAGCAATCACTGAGTGTTTGTACAAGGAAGGCAGGCTCAGTAGTATATGTCACAGCAGATTTTCTAGACTCTGCTTCCTGCATGCCTAGCATGAGTTTTAGAGGCTTCACCTGTACTCTCTTTGATGACAGCTTACTAACACATGCCCTTGGCAAAGCAGTTGAGTGGCATGTAGCACAGTATACTCTGAGCTCACACCACATATTGGCTTTTTAGGGAAACTGAGGCTAAGATTCAAGCACGAGGTCAGGGGCCCACTAGAATGACTGTGCAGACACAGCCAGAGATGACAAGATGACAGAGATGACTGATCTGATTTAGCAAGGTAGATCATATACTCGTACTGAAATGTCATTTTTTTCCTGGAAATAAATTGACTAAACTGTTTTTCCCTTTTTTATAGTCAGTGTTTGATGTGGTACCTGCTCCTGTACTGTGTAGTCTATCTCAGACAGCCGTAGAAGGAAATCCTGTACTGTGCAGCCTGGTTCCAGGTGTTCATATACCCAATTTCAAGGTTGTGTTTCCACAAAATGAGAAGATGCCAAGGCATTCAGTTAGACAGGCTGGTATATCCCTTGCAAAGAGGTTAACCAGCAGTGTTAGCACTAACACCAACTCATAGATTTCTTTCTTTAAGTGCAATAATAGCCATAAATGATACCACTGACCCTCCCCTACATTTTACAGTGAATCAAGACCAACCTATTATCCACATGCCTATAAATTACTGGGAAGGTCGTTCTTGACCTGAACTGAGAACCAGGCTGCCCTTGGTAAAAACAACAGCTACACAGTCAGAAGCATTAGTAAACCACTTGATCTAAAATGACCCCAGAAAGGAACTTCCATGACCCAAGCCAGGAAGACTGTACACTATCTTTTCTAGAAAATAGAGATAACACCACCATTCTGAATCATCTTTTTCCTCCCATGCATAGCAAGCAAATAAGCTGCTGAGATTATATCTATATTTTACAAATGTTTCAGGTGTTTACAGTGGTGGTCAAATGAACTTCAGACTCTCCCACAGTTTCCCATTCCTGGTTTTACCATCCTTGTGAGTTCACCCTTGCTCACAGATGCCAACATTAAAACAGTGTCTATGGCAGAAATTCCCTGGCAAATATTTCACTTTCTATAGCAGCAAAAAGGAAGAATTTCAAGAGAATTCCAAAACCGCATTACTCACGACCCTTTGTCAACCTCCACAGAAAGAATACAAATGTAACTTTCTTAAATGCTTTATCTGACTATACACCTGAAGCTAAAAATGGTCTCCAGTAGCTAAAAAATGGCACTTAAAGTCACATGCATGTGAAAAATATAACAACCATGGCCTGCTGTCATCAGACACAAAAGTTCAGTATTAGTAGAGAGAGGCAAGGAGTCTGCTACTTTACGGTAAGAATGGGTTTGTATTTCCATATTTAAAAAACAGTTACGTGTATACGCCAGTGAACCTCAAAAAAGCAGGAGCCTTCAAAAGCCTTCCTTTTTCCTAACCTGATCAGGTTTCATTTAGTGGTACCTGTTAATGAGTTATAGCAGTCTGTAATGACTTATACAGCCAGGAAACCAACTCTTTGGCAGACGATGATGAGATCAGCGGCTGAGTAATTACCCCATTTGAGGGTTCAGTGCTTTATTGGGTCAGGATAACAAGTTGGAGCAACTTTCAAGTAGCAAGAAAAGGACCCTTCTCATGATCCCTTGTGGCAAAACAATACATTTAGAGTTGGTAAATCCACTGAGATGAAAGACTGTCACCATAACATGTTCCTGCAGATGAAAAGATGATTGTTTCTTTATGGCTGAATATTCTTGGCAGCTCTTTATGGGGATCTAGATTCAAATTGGCAAAGACAACTCTGAGATGACTCTGAGTGTTGAGAGAAATAATAGTTACTGAACTTAAGCAAGGGATACATTTTTTGGTTTATAGAACTATCTTAATGAATATGCATTAAAATAATATTTTTCCCTAAAGATGTGAGTACAATTTCCAAAGCATTGTTTTGCATCCTAAGTACCAGTTGCAAGAAGGAAACATTGCAAGGCTCAAAACTGCAAAGATATATTAGTACTTAGAAATTCAGCTAGGCACTTACAGCTTTTAAAACTATGCCCAGCTTGAAAAACTAAATTTACAGGAATCTTTAGGTGTGAAGATTATAGAATCATAGCATCATTAAGGTTGGAAAAGACCGCTAGGATCACCGAGGCCAACCATCAACCCAACACTACCATGTCTCCTAAATGATGCCCTGAAGTGCCACGTCTACACGTCTTTTAAATACCTCCAGGGATGGTGACTCCACAGCCTCCCTGGGCAGCTTGTTCCAGTGCCTGACCACTCTCTCAGTAAAGAAAGTTTTCCTAAAATCCAACCTAAACCTCCCCTGATGCACCTTGAGGCCATTTACTCTCATCCTACTGCTTGTTACCTGGGAGAAGAGACCAACACCCACCTTGCTACAACCTCCTTTCAGGTAGTTGTAGAGGGCGATAAGGTCTCCCCTCAGCCTCTTTCTCCAGGCTAAACAACCCCTGTTCCCTCAGCTGATCCTCATAAGACCTGCTCTCCAGACCCTTCACCAGCTTCGTTGCCCTTCTCTGGACACACTCCAGCACCTCGATGTCCTTCCTGTACTGAGGGGCCCAAAACTGAACACAGTACTCGAGGTGCAGCCTCACCAGTGCCGAGCACAGGGGCACGATCACTTCCCTGCTCCTGCTGGCCACACTATTCCTGATACAAGCCAGGATGCTGTTGGCCACCTTGGCTGCCTGAGCACACCGCTGGCTCATGTTCAGCTGGCTGTCAACCAACACCCCCAGGTCCTTTTCCTCCAGGCAGCTCTCCAGCCACTCCTCCCCAAGCCTGTAGTGTAGTATGGGGCTGATGTGACCCAAGTGCAGGACCCGGCACTTGGCCTTGTTGAATCTCATACTGTTGGCTCTGGCCCAATGATCCAGCCTGTACAGGTCCCTCTGTTGGGCCTTCCTACCCTCAAGCAGCTCAACACTTCTGCCCAATTTGGTGTCATCTGCAAACTTACTGAGGGTGCACTCGATCCCCTCATCCTGATCATTGATAAAGATATTAAACAAGATGGTACCTTTAAAAATCTGGACAAGCAATAGAACTGAGACTCGTAACATGGCAGTGGGTGGTTGTTCTGTCCAGTTTTAGAAATCTGTGATTGTAGCTCACAGGCAACAGAGGGACCCATTCCTCCTCACTAACTGTAATGAGAATCTAGGTGTCTCCCTCAGGTACAAACACATCTGTGAGAGGTGTCCAGAACAAAATCTCTAAGACCTTATAGTCACATCTGCACCGTTGCTACCACAGCTCCTGCAAACATAGCAGGACTCGCTTTAAACTAAAGAAGACTGTCTATGCTTATATGTGCAACTGGTGAGTACGGGCTGCAAAACCTGATGAGAAGCTAAATGAGTACCCGAGTACCTTGCATCAAGCTCCATGTCACTGCAAGCATGAGAACTACCTCAAATCTTCTGAGTCTTTTAGTCATCTTGAAAATTTTATCCAGCTCGAACTGTGTCATCACTAATTACAGTTTTGGGTATTCATTGGCAGAACATAGGCATGCTTTATAAATTATAAGCTGTATAACAAAAGCCGGAAAGATCTGAAAAGAGAATGAGGCCCTGGACACCTATCCTCTTCCAGCTGCAGCCACGCGGGCTGAAGAGGCGCATGCTCCTGGATGCTCATGCGGTTTTGGTGTCCTCAGATCTCTTTGGCTGAACATTTGCCTGTGTCAGCCAAAATAAACCAGCTCAGCAAAGGCCAATTCTTCAGCTTGCTTATGCTAAGCTGCCTTATTCTGACTGGCAAGGGGTGAGAGAGTGCACAGAAGAGCTGTGCTTACCCCTCAGATCTGAGAGGGAAGTGGCAGCCTGTTCAGGCAGACCTTTTTCTCAGTTATACTAATGCTACTCCACTGAATCATCTCTGGGTTTAGTAAAGGAAGAAATAAGAACAATATTTTCCTTTTCAGGAAGTGATAAGTATTATGCTTACATCTTTCTGAACAGACAGTAGCATATATATAATGTGTCAGGTATATATTTCACAATATTTAACATATACAAGACAACTTGTATTTTTATAGAGAAGGCTTATATGACAAGGGAGCAGTTATTTGTTGGCCTTCTCCACAATGATCAATGTTTAAAATAGAAAGAATTTACTCTTTGCTCGCACATATGCCCACTTACAAAAGATGCTGCATGCTTCTGCCTAAACTATTACAGAAGTTCCACGTTTATATGCTGCTGCCCAGAACCCCCTTGTTATCTGGCACTAACATTCAATCTTTTAAAATGAGTTATCCAGAAGGAGTTTTGCATGTTTCCAGCACCAGATGGTGCTGTTTCACGTCACTTGCTCAAGGACAGGAAAGGATGTGCAAACCTATGTCACAGAGGCTGCCGATCCAGCCCTCCTCACAGATGCACTGCCAGGGCTTGGCACAGCTGCCATGCAAACACCCAGGGAAAGGAACACACTCATTACAAAGAGCACCCTGCCAACCAGGTTGACACCTGAAAGAGATAAAAGACAAGATAGAGGCATAGTTTATTTTTAATAAACATAATTACAAGGATGTTCCCCTTTCTGAGGCACAGTAAACAAACTTTCGGATACAAAATTGGACTACGCAGCACATTTGAACAAAAAGATACCATCAATGCTTCCGGGCTACTAGAAGCAGTTTATGTGAAGAAAACTCTTTCATTCCATGAGAAAAAAAATAAATAAATGCTGATCAACATAAAGATTTTTCTTACATGAAAAAGTAGACTAAAAAGGCACCTAGATGCCTATGCTCTATGATTCCAGTTACTGTGTCCTAATAGAGTGCTGTTCCATTACGGTTCCATATTTTCAGAGAGCAATCATTTCAGCTTCTGTCTATTTTACCGGACTATGAATTATTGAAGCCATCCGTTCCAGTGCTAATAGCCCTGTCTGACAGATCTTTTTACCTGCATTCACTGGGAAATTCACAAAATCCATTTTCTGGGTGGCAGCCAGTTTTACAGTTCACTCCTGGAAGAAGAGATTTATAATATCAAACCAGAGAAATCAGTACTCAGAAAAAAATCATATCATGTCCTATACACATACCTGACATTTTAAAAGAACCCAGACTGCATAATGTTCTGATACTTTTTTCTCCAAATACATGGGCTTTTGCAACATAAAATTTTAAATGAACTTAATCTGGAGAACGTTACAGATAGGATTCACTTATCCTATAGGATAAGTGAAATGACATAAAGAATTAACCGCAAAAGAATACAAAGTCACTTTAGCATGTGCAAAGCCTATGCAATACCGCTATACGCTACTTTAAAACGGAAATTTCAGAACAGACCCATGTACGCCACTTCACAACATGCCACTCCGAATGCATTGTTTCAGAACTACTTGAAACCCAAAAATACTTTTAGTCAGAAAAGAAATTTGAAACAGCTTACAGTAAAAGTGGTGAACTCATTTCAGCCCTCCGTCGGATGAAAAAAAAATCACCATTTTCATTAAATCATGCATGAATAATAACGTAAGTTAAGGAGAAGAGGTCTCAGTCACATTTTTTTGTTTGTTTCAAGTATTTGCGTCAAGCAACGCTCCTCTGAAAGATCACCATTAGGCACGGGCATCCCGCGCAAAGGACACCAGAAACGCACTCCGTCGGTGCCAAGAGCGAGCTGCCGAAGGGCCAGCGGCACCCCCGGCCGGAGCGAGCGCCGCGGATGGCTTCGCCCCCGGGGGACCGGCTGCAGGAGGGCTCCCGCCGCCGCTCCCGCCCGGCCCCGGCAAACTCCGAAAACTTTCCCAGACCGCCTCCCCCCGCCGCGCCGCTCCCCGCGGCGGCAAACGCCGGGGTGCCCGCTGCTGCTCGCCCTCCCGCCGCCCCCCCGCACCGCTCTCCGCACCGCCCCCCGCGGCCGGCCTTACCCGGGGCTGCGGGGAGGACGAGGGGCAGCAGGCAGCAGCAGCCGATGAGCCCGGCGGCGGGCAGCCCCATGGCCCCGGGAGCTCCGGGAGCGCGGCGGAGCGCCCGCGGCTTCCTCGGCGGCCGGGAAAGCGGCACCCCCCGGCCGCAGCGCCGCCGGGCTCCGGCGCGACGGGGCGGGAGGAGGGAGGGCCGGGAGGGAGGGGAGGGCTGCCCGCCTCCTCCGGCCCCCTCGCCGGCCGGGGATCTGCCCGCGGGGCGCGGCAGCCCCCTCACACCGGGCCCGGAGCCCCCGCCTCGCTCCGCCGCTCCGAGCCCGCTCCCCTGCGCGGGGCGGACTGAGGAGCCGGGCCCCTGCGCACCCCGCCTTGCGCGGCCGCGGGAGACGGGAGGAAAGCTGGAAGGGCGCGGGAGAGGGGAGGTCTAGCGGGGTGTGTCAAGCACGCCTCTTACCTCGTTAGAACTTATTCCGGCTGTCCACAAAGAGCTACTTCGGGGCTTGCCTTCGGAGATCGGAAGACTTCTCTTCCTAGTCATTCACATCAGAACTCCAACTTTTTCAGGAAAGACCCCAGAAAAAGCAAGGAAGGTAAAACATTTTACGTTTCTGAGGCTAAAGAGTTAAAAAAAAGAGAAACACAACAAAACCACCACCCACCGCAAACGCTACCTTTAGTAGTCTTTTATACACTCAGCTGATCAAGAAGAAACATTACTTCCACCACAAGGCAATTTAAATGCTGCGGTTTATACTGTGACTGTTCCTTCCCCTTTTCTATCTTTTATTCTTCCTTTGAGCTGTCCCGTATGGAAATAGACTGGCTATTTCTCATTCTTCGTATTCTTTCTAGTTCTTTGTTTTCCTCATTTAAGGAAGTTACGTCTGAGTTTTTAGGATTCCCGAGGGACTTGTTTTCTTCTGCTCGCTGATTTAGTGCTTACTTCCACCAGACCTCATTTACCAATTTGTCTGCGTTTATGTGAAGCAACTAGAGATCCTATAATATGGCAAGAAAGCTCTGCAGCCATCTGCTTTTTCTCTAGAATTACAATGGGCTAATTCAAGATTAACTGCCTGAAAATATACACACTGGAAAGCAGACATTAGCTTCAGATAACCCATTTACTGGTACTTGGAGACAAATGATGTCACTCAGGTTGAAAAAATTTGCTTCTATTAATGCTGACGTTTGGTTTTAACCAAGAATGGGGGAAGTGAAGGACAGAAAAAAGGAGAGCAGAGAATGAGGGGTGGTTTAAAAGACAACAGTTAGGAGTAAGGTGTGAGAGGCATACACTGCTTCTTCAAAGCTCTCCAAAAGTTTTGGTATCTGAAGTAAGCTGTGCCCATCTGACCCTGTCGGCACCAAGATTGCCTCCATGCCTTTTCTGCTTGTCTTGCTTTCCTTTTAGTGCTGAAACATTACTTACTGTTTTGAAAAGGTTACTCTGCCATCACAGCTTTCACAGTAGCTCACCAGACTAAACCTTGTTGGGATATTGTGAATGACACTCTAGAGAAGTGAAAATGTGGAGTGGTGGTGATGACTGCTTAATCCTTTGCTCCGCTTTTCTGTGAACCTGTGCTTTTCTAGGAAAAATGTAAGAAGCGCTTTGTTAGTCTGTTCACTTTGCTTTTATTCTCACCCTCTTAGCTATTTGTTTACACTCAGATTGTTGTAGGTCCAGGGTTTCTTATTCCTCCCTTAGTTCATAAGTTCTCTGCTTAGTGATGTAGAAGCCTTTTCATGTTAGACCTTCGTTTGCATTTTTTGACCAAGAGATAACCTGGGAAATTAAAAACTCTACAAATGTTCTGTGAGTTCAGATATTCCTATAGTAGCTTGACCAGCTGGTCAAAGGAAGGCTTTAATCTTACTGCCTTCTGTCCCAGACAGCTGGCAGAATTTTCTCATATTCTTTTTTCTTCAGACCCCAAGAGTAGAGAGTTGATAAAATTCAAAGATTTTATGTGTACAGTCATCGCTGTCAAATTATCTGATCTAATTTGCATTGTAAATATACTCTGACATATGATGACACGTTTCTTCTATTTTCTGAGTTAACTACTGAACATCAGCTGTATTGTCTGAAGCTGATATCTTAAGAAAAATTCATTGGGAAAATCACAATCCTATAGATGATATGTTATAATCACCATTGCAAACTTCAATTACTGTACTCTCTTTTTCTTGCTTGTTTTTCAGGCTTTTTATATTTTTTGCATAGATACACCCTTAGGCAAAAATAATCTATTTTTTAGAACAACTCTACTTTTTACTCTTCTGTGCCTGACGGGTCCTTCTTGGTTTGCTGAAATTAAGACAAATCTCCATTTTCCCATCTTTTCTACTTACTTCAAGAGTCATCTAAAAAACCCTGCTAATTTTATTTCTGAGAGGTCAGAATCCTTTTTGTTAGAGTGGAGTCTATCCAACATAACCAGAATCTGTTGGAACAGGATCTGCCCAGATACTAATCCAAAAATAATTTCAAAACAGAAACCCCAGCGTTCTGTAAATCCAGACTAATTTTCTTCTCTCTTTTCCTTCCACCTGAGCAAACCAAACTGCAAATCATTTTTACTTAGCTCTCCTGCCACCAAAACCACTCTGATCCAAATCTCCATAGTCTTCACAATAGTCCTTGAAATTTACAGTAACTGTGTTCTGGCAGTTCTTTGTGATTTCTACTTTTCTTTTTTCCTTTTCTTTTGAAGTCTTTGCATTAGGAATTGGAAAGTAAAAACCTCATTGTAATCACTGCCTGTGTATGGAGATCAATCAAAGTGTTAATGATTGTACTCGCTTCTTCACCTATAAATGCTTGAGTGGTGAGTACAGATTGAGGAGTGCTGGTCAAGTGAGCTCCCAACTGTCTGTCATTCTTGGGAAACAGGTACTTTCATGGAAACCTTGGGACCTTGGGAGACTTGCTTTGGAACTTGTTGCAGGAATCAGGGGCATTAAGCCATCAAAGACACTGACTGCAACAACTGATTCCAGAGAAAAGTCTTTTTGGATCCTTATCCAGAAACTGAGATACTGTTATTTGGGTTTTTTTTTCCCAAGAAAATGGCACACAATGATCCTGCATTGTTAGACAGGAGTAATGAACATATTCAAGGACTGAGCTACTGGAAAAAGCAGACTGAGATTGAGAATTGAAGCTTGGTGAGAACTTCCTTTTATACATGGAATGTGAAACAGAGTGCTTCAACTTTCTGGTCAGCAGCATGCAAGCAACTTTGCAAAGCCTGGACATCCAGAAGCAGCAAGGAATCCTTGAAGTTCTGTCCTGGCTAGGAGTACTTGTACTCCCAAGTGCCTGTTTGCCTACTAATATAACACCTTTTGACTGGAGAGAAGGTCAATCCATTTTTTATTTCATTGTTGCCAGAATGTGGAGATGCTTGAGATGATCAAAATTTGCATCAGTGACAAGAAACACAAAGCAAGTCATCAACACAGCAGCCTCTACAGTTCCTCTCAAACTGGTAGCTAAAATCTAAGGCTAACAGCAGAGTTGTTTAGAAACTGTATGTGAGACCCCACACGAGAGGGAGAAATAGCTGTGATTTATTTAGGCTATCCCCACACATATCGCAGAAAGAAAGAAAAAAATGTCAATTACAGGGCAGTGCTATTTTCCTGGCAAAGCAGCAGTACTTTGTGAATGTATCAGAAACTTTAACATTATGAGTGGAGAGGTTTATCCTTTATCCCTTGAAGGGATCTCGTCAGTCATGGATATACACAGGCACAAAGTTTTAGGGTCTGTTGGCTGGGTTTACAAGTTTGTACTCTGTGAGTAGCATTGCACATCACAATAAAGCTCATCAGATGCAGCTGGAGCCTTAAGGAACTATTTTACACTCTGTACGTTAGGCTGTCCCATCCTCATGTATGACTGGACAAGATGGACTGAGCCAGCCTACAAGCTTGTTGGGGTTGAGCAGAGCATCCTCTCACCTTTTCTCTTAACCTTCTTGGCCATGTCCCAGCTGCACAGTTGCATTTCTCCCCTCATGCCAGCTTTACTTCTGTTACCTCTGGCTCTTCCGTGAGCTGATTCAGTACACTGCACTGGCAGATGACTGACAAGAAAAACATGACATCTTTTCTGTTGTTATTGCACCCGCTTCAAGAACATATTTCTGCCCTTACAAAAAGCAATAGGTGAATGTCTGTAGACTTCAGTGGGGAGACAGGCATCTCGTCCGGCACCTTCTGTATCAGGGCACATAAAGCAGAAAGTTTTTCTACACTTAACAGATTTCACTACACACAGAAATAGCAGCTATCAACAGTTGGCTAGAGACTGCCAAAGCATTTTTTTAATCATGGTAATTTTTTCCTGTTGGAACAGTAGCCAGAGTGTGTAGAGCTAAAATATACAGCAATAATTTACAGGAGTTAAAGCCAAACCCATTCCCTTGCCTAGAACTAAAAAACCTCATAACCTACCTCTCTAACTATTGACAAAGCACTAGCTCAGTGCTATCTATCACCCAATTACTATAGCACAGAGAATTCTGCCAGCTGTTTTAGAAAATACATTACATGAAATCTGGGCTGCTCTGAAGATGGAGGCAAAACTTTCATCACTAGGGCAGCTTTCCACTGACTGTAGCAGTCTTGATCAAAAAATGAATGCAATTTTTCCCTCTTTCAGTGCTAGGAAAGGCAGAGATTTTTGCCATCCCTGAGATCACAGTCTAGCCCTTCTTTGATACTGTAAATAAAAAACCATAAATGTAGACACTTGAAGTATTCAGTAAGATTCTACATTCGAAGTTATTCCACTGATAGACGCGTGCACCTGGCAATTAAAATACAGAGTCAAGAAACTACTACTTAAAAGGAAATCAAGACAATGACAAAAAAACCTTATTCTTCTAGTGGATTTCTTTCCATCCTGCTATTCACAGCACAAAAGATGAGAAACTGGAGGAGAAATATATGTAGCACAGGCATAAAGTAAAATAGAATATATTCAGGAAATATGATTCTGTTACTGATGCAAACAAAAAATGAGAACTCTGAAGATGTTACAAAAAATGCATATGTATTTAAAGAAATCTAAGGAAAGACATTTTTCAAAGAGCTGAAAGGGTATCACTACCATTTTATATAGTAATGGGCTGTCTACTCTTAAAGTATAGAATAATGTAGACAGGTTCATTGAAAGACAGTGTGAGAATCATGGAAGGACTTTTCTAGTCTGAAGACAGAGAAATGCTAAAAGATGTGTCCATCATAATGTGTGAAAACAGGAAAGACAGAACTGCAAAGATTTGTAGTGGGCAGAAATAATGGCCAGAACTTTAGTCGGAAGAAAGAGTAATGTAGCCTGGATATACAGACATTTTCTTTAACACCAAAGTTGATCAGACAGTATGGCAGTTTGCCACCAGACTAGAGGCAAAATAATTGGATGACTTTAAGGAAAGTTTAAGTACACTTATGGGAAGACTAATATAAACCCATCATTGCTTGAAGCAGGTGTTTGGATTAGTTTATCCAAGATGTCCCTTTCAAAGCCATCATTTATGGTCCTGCAATATCTTTTGGTGGGGAAAGCATTCCTTTGCAAACTGATGTTAAAAAACCCTGAATCCTAGGAATTTTTAAAAGGCACTTGACAGTCTGACAGATGTTAGTAGCAGCTCTGAAATTTGTATCATAATATGTCCAATATATCCAACCTACTTTACCCACTTGGAGATGAAGATAATGTTCAGTTTGTAATTCACATCACCGTGTTATGTTTTATTTTCCTGCAGTGGGAAAGATTTGGTGCAGTGAATATGCACCTAGATTCTTAGCAGTCAGCCAGTAAACAACATTTTTGTTACTGTCAGTGGCATTATGTTTTAAAATATATTTTAAAGTACTTCCCTGAGGCTAGTAAAGTAATTTTACTTCCTGTATAAAATAAAGTTAGACCTGAGACTTCATTTCAGGGCAGGGGCTGCTTGTGTGTACACAGGAGAGAAAGAAAGAGAGGGAGAAACAGTCTCTCTATTAAGGCACTGTGTTCTTACAGTTTTGTGAATTGACAGAATAAATTATTCTGTCTTCTGTCTGAAAGGGATATTTATAAAGAAAAACGGACAGTTTCCTGTGAGACAGACATATATCAAAATGAGCAGCTTAATTTAACCACATGGTGTTTAAAATGATAGTGAGCCCTTGAAGATTACATGTCCGAGAGAGGGGAAATTCAACATTGAGCCACCGTTCAAGTTTTTTGGAAAATTGTCCACGTCTCGATAATCCAGAAAGTGAAAGTATTGCCATATATTTCTGAGTGTGTGTAGAGTCTACTTACATATGATCTTTATAATATATATCTCTCTATATGACATGTATAAATGGATAGTGAACAGGAGAACAAACATACAGGGGAAGTGTATAATAGAAAAAATATATGCATGAAGAAACCTTTTTTTAAAAAATATCATTTATCAGTACAAAACAGAGGTATCCTGACTACTTACAAAACTTTACACTCTGAAACCTCTACTGTCTTCTGATATTAACGGTTTCAACCTGAACTCTGATACTTAGAGGTGCCTGCTGTTTTTAAAGTTTTGAACTGGCCATGACGGAGGCTTTAGGTGCTTGCAGTAGGCCAGGGAGAAGTTGGTGTTCGGCAAAAAATAAATTAAAAACAATCCACATGCCTTTCGAGACTCATTACTGCTGTCAGAACTCTAGCTGCTAGTCTTAGTCTCAGCTGGATTTTTTTGCTAACTACAGAAGCAAGCTGGTTTTTTCATTCTTAGTGCTCTCTCTGGTGTTGTGCCATTTTAGAGGACAGATGCTACATTTACTTCCATTGTATACAATTCCTAACAGTTCCATTGTTGTTATTTATACACATTCACATATGGGTATTTATTGTCTGCTCTTTCCTGTCCCATGCAAAAGTTTTCAGTGTTTTTACTTTGTTTGTCCTCTGACAAAGAAACCAGAACTTTGCTCACTTTTTGTTGTTTATTTTTTTTGTTAGGTTGTTTTTTGTTTAACTTTTTCCAATATATACCTCTATTAATACTAGAAATCAGGTTAACTTAACTCTGTCATAGTCCCAGTTCACAGTTTCTTTTTTGGTTCCCCCTCCGCAGTATAAACATCACTGTGCTGTACAATTCTTTCCTTTTCCATACTGTTTCTAATTAGTTCTCTGATGCTATTCTTTTTTATGTGGCATCTCATCAGTATGGTTTTCATTGTTCTTTTAAATAATAATAATAATAATCATAATCATAATCATAATAGCAACAACAATAATAATAATGTTAAACAATAAAATGGAACCTAAACTAATTTCTATTTGCATTATTATGTTTATCTTGCATTTTGTCTAGGTCTATTTAATCTCTATTTTGTTACAGGTTATTATATAACCATCAGTCAAAAATGATGAGTTTTGATGAAATGCCTACAGTTCACTGTCAATGAATTTTTGCCTCCTGGGTAAGGGACACATGAAAAAAACTGCCTCAGGAGTATTGTTCCAGTTGTAAATGTGGGGATAATATTTTATAACAATTGGTACCATAAAAATAACTATTTGAGAAATAAAAAGAACCCAAACCAGAAAGAACATCTGATGGGAATAATAAAGCAGTGCATGCCAGAAGCAGTGCTGTTTGCCATAGCCAGAAGCTCTTTTCCTCAGTCTAGCACCAAGGACAAGAAACACAGAGATTGGCAAAATATCAACCCTTTATGCACATGTAATATTGAGAAAGTAATTTTCACAAAGATTTACAACCTGTTTCCCTTGGTTTGTTTTTTTTTTATGTCTCAGCTCTGCATTTCCCAGGAAATCTTTCTTCTTTCTAGCCTTATCTTGAAATGAAAGAATTTACAAATGAAGGACAAATGTTCAATAATGGTACCGCAATAGTATATTTAAGATTGTTAATGCTGGTAAATACCTGCAGTCAGGAAACCTGAATTCTCACATAACAAGAGACACAACTTTTTGCCCTGTAATTCCTTAGGACTGTGTCAGTCCTAAGATATTCTATAACTCTGGAAAGATGATTTTCAGTGAAAGATTTCCAATGAAACAAATTAACTGCTTCAGTAAGCCAATCCAGTACTTAATACATATTAATGTAGAATGTTCAGTGATAGGAACGATTTTATAAAGCATGGTTTGAGATTAAAATTAGAAATTAATTAAGCAGGAGTGTCATTGTTGTTGTGCCTGAAACACCTTCATTCTGTAACAGTGAAGATTAAATAGGTGGCTGAGGCAAGACTGAATTAGCTGTGATTTGTTTTTCCCCGAGTCAGATCTAACTGATAAGATTTTTGCAAATCAAATAAAGACAAATAACTTGACTGCAAGAATGAGGTTTTTTTACTCACTGCAGAGTATGCTAAGATCCTGCTTTTGCACTAGTTTGTTGTTGGCTCTGTTTCACAGAGAGAAAAGCTGAAGCACAGAGAAGGAGAGCAACTAGTTGAAACTCACACTTGTGGCAAAGTCAGGTATGGATGGTCAGGTCTCCTGCATCCCTGTTTCTTCTTCTGACTATATTGCCACCTTTGGTATGAACCATGGACTTGGAAAGAGGAAGAAAGAAATTAGACAGGAAGAAAGAAAAGAAGCTATTCAGTACAGGTCATGTTAAAAACTGGAACAGAATACAGAGTTCCCTTGCATTCTGGTATTTCCAATCCTGATGGCTATTGTCAAGGGAAGTACTGGTTCTTTGTGTCAGAAGTGGCACAGTTTCATTTTCAGTTTCCCGAACTAACATGAACCATGGATCTTCTGCTGGAAGGTCTATGAGCTTATGTTCTCGAAAGAGTCATTTTTTTATGTTTGCCTGTTATCATCTTTTTCACTGCTACCATGAATTATGCTAGCTATAAATTGTTTACACTTACAGGTCTTCTATAAACTAATTAAAAGTTTCATCTACATATTGTTTGTGAATATTGAACACATGCCCAAACACGATATTTCTCTTCCAAGTGCAATAATCCTTAGGCATTTTGTTCAAAAGTGTGATTTTCCCACTATTCCCTTCCCATTTTCAAACAGAAATGTGTCATAAATCTTTTGACTCCTGGTCTCTTGCATGATGCAGTAACATTGAATAACTTAGTTGTCTGATTTGGTAATGTTCACCATTACTGTCATATAGGTTTTGATCTAGTCTCCTTTTTTGTTATACCTTACAAAATTGATTATTTAATTATTTAGTTATTTAGATCGTGATACACAGAAGACACAACAGGACTTTGGGAACTGGAAACATAACAAGGAATCTATCATTTATCACATGATCACTGGCTTGCATTTTGCTTACTATAGTTAAAAGCCTCTAGTGACAAAGAGAAGAATAAATAGCTATCCCTTTAACTGCAGCTCTGGAAAGCAGTGGCAAGCATGCCTGTTATGAAAGATACAACAATGCTCTCAATTATGTTTACATAAATGCAGAAAGCTAGTGATTTTTTGCTGATATGACTACTGTATTTTATTATTATTTCATCTGCTTGTGTCTTTTTCATGTGTCTATGTCTTATTTATATGGCTGTGTCTTATTTTAAATTTATAAATTCCTTAGGTCAAGGACTGCCTTTTAATACTGTATTTCTAAAATACCAGTCTCCGTGATGAGCTCCTAGTCATTTTGACAATACCAAGGTGATTTAATATTTGTGTTGCATTAAACATCTTACAACTGCTATCAGGGCTGTAATCTGACTGCACAGGGCACTGTATAAATATATAGAAAGGTGCACTCTTACTCATAAATAATGTAAAAGAACACAAAAATGAAAGCAGAACAGACTAGAATACAAACATACCCAAACAGCATGACCACAATGATCTAGAAAAGAGTACACTATCCCCATGGCTCTGAAGGATGCAGTTCTCTTATTGTTTCAACATTTGTTTGTGTCTGTTGTGGAAAGTATGAGTGTGTACAAAACCTGTGCAACGTTATATTTATATATTATTTTTGAGGCTGAAAAGTCAAGCCTCAAGAGTTAGGAAGTGCAAGAATTAAGGTCTGTATGCAAACTTAATTTAGCTTTTTGTGATTATGCTTCCTAATTCCATCTGCAATCTCATCATTACATACTGTGTTTTTTCACAGCGCATCTGCTTGATTGAGTATTCACCTTTTAAATAGCTTTTCAGTATTTTGTTTACTTATGTGGCTCCTTTGCCTTATCTCCTGCACTTTTCAAAACCTGTTCTAAAGCCAGAGTTATAGAACTTTCTCTGAGACTTTTCATGCTGTTCGTATTAACATCCTACAGTAACACAAATAGAAATGAACATATTTTTCAGAACATCTCTGTAACATAAGGCAGTACTCATACATCCATTTTATATCTGGAGGACTGACGAACAAAAGAAATTAAAATAAACAGTTCCTGCTTGTTCTGCGTTGCCAATGGAAGCCTTTTTTTTTCAGTGCATTTAGCACATTAGACATTCAAAGCACAGCTCTCAGAGACATGAAAGGCAATGGTGAAATCGCAACACCTTATCAATTCAGGATCAAGTGAGAGACCCAGATAATGAATAAAATGTAATTGCTGCACATGAATAGTTTGGCTATAGTGACTTGCCTAGCATGGAGAGAGGCAGGGTAGAAGGCAATTTTGCAGAAGCTTCAATGCAGAGATCAGACTTTCTCCTTCCGCCTCCCTCTGTACACACCTTCTGACCTGTGGGCCTTTGGACTGTACACCTTTCACAGCACAGCTGTAGCTCATTTTCACAATAGGTTGTTCCATAAAACTGAGTCCTGATTCCTGTCGCAGTAAAAGTGCATGACCTTTAAGTAGACATTCCACCATAATAAAGTCATACAAATAAGTTGAGAAAATATTGCACAGAGGAGTCCATTTCTGATGCTTTGCAAGCTTCATGTTGTTTTAAAAGCAGTGTGCAGGTAATATTCTGCTTTTTTAAATTTTTTGCTTGTTTGTTTGTTTTTAAATCAGAAACAGGAGCAGAATATCCCATAATGTGGCATCATCATGGTTAGCCTGTGTGCTGGCAACGTCTAGGGCTACTCTTCAGCTTCAGCTAGTGAAGTAACTGCTGGCCATGGCAAGTTCTTCTTCTTGGTGGAGCAACGAGACCTTTTGCTGAAGAGTTTTACACATATTTGCTGACAGCAGGTGAATAGTGAGACTTATGAATTTTTAATTCCATTCCAGGCATAACTCCTGCTGTTTCTCTGTAAGATCAATCCCTCCTGCCCCGTGTTTCCAGAATTTCCTCATTAGAGTATTTTATAGCTCTTGGTCCTGTCTCAGTCTCTGTTACCCTTTCTTGGATTTCTCACACCAGTCTTCCTTTGCAATCTGTCCCACTTCCTCCTTTCCTAATCCTCACGCAATCTGTCCTGCTCCTTCTTTTCCTCCCACTGCACCACTGCTCTCTGGGGAGCTGAGCCTCTTCATTTACTGCATCTCCTCTCACTTCCCATGGCTGCCTCCTGTGCCCCCCTGTTCTCACCTAAGTCCATCTTCACCTGTAAAGCTGCACCTGGTACATTTTCATTACAGGCTCCCTCCCCACAGTCTGCTTGCCTGTCCAGACCCAGTTCTGGGACTATCAAAATTCAGGACCCTTATTGTCCCTTCTCATTTGCTCACACAATAGATCTGGTCTCTGAAAACAGCTGATTACTGGCTTTAAGTCTTCTTCCTACAGGAAAGATGGGGAGGAATTCTTTGTCAGGGACTGTAGTGATAGGGGTAACAGTTTTAAACTGAAAGAGAGTAGATTTAGATTACATATAAGGAAGAAATTCTTTACTGTGAGAGTGGTGAGGCACTGGAACAGGTTGGCCAGAGAAACTGGGGATGCCCCATCCCTGGAAGTGCTCAGGGCCAGTTGGATGGGGCTTTAAGCAACCTGGTCTAGTGGAAAGTGTCCCTGCCCATGGCAGGGGTGTTGGACTGGATGATATCTAAGGACCCTTCCAACCCAAACCATTCTATGATTCTGCTCATCATCTTAAACTCATCTTCTTGTCTAGTAGTCCTGGTCTTACTTTTGATCCAGCTCCCATCTCAGGAGTCTGCTTACCTTTTTCAGTCTACTGTCTCATCCTCCCCTTGGGGCACACTGCACTCCAATCTCTGACCTGCAGCATGCGCAGCATAGAATTGCCATAATTTTGGCCCAGCTCCATGTCAATCCTACCCTGCATCTTGGAAATGTTTTAGGAATTTTGGCTGACAATAATTACACAAACATCAAGAAAATACCTTCTTCATACAGATGTCTGGCACACAAAATTCCATCTGGAATAGCTATAAACATGATTAAGTTCTCATTTGTCTGAAAACAAGGCCTCATGATAGAAACTTAAGGATAGGTGATACTGAAACAGTCCTACCAGAAGCTATGGAGAGTGGCAGGGTGGGTGTGAGCTAATAGGACCACAGGAGTAGAAGACGAAGTGCCAGCGCAGGATTATTACAGAATACACAAAAGAATGGGAAGGAGAAAAGGAGGAAAGAAGGGGGATGAGAAAAACCATGAGGAAGGAGAACAAGGCTGGAACAGTGAGGAAACCCCAGGGCAGAAGATATCAGAAAAAAATCAGTGCTCAGCATACACACCGCTTCACACTCCTCAGAGGACTCCCTCATCCACTTGTCCCACTACATCACCACATTTCCCAGTTATTTCACTATCAGCACTTGGCTCAGCCACTCCTACTTTATTGCATTTGCTTTAGCAGTGTGTTACCCTCTACTACTCAATGGTTTCTTGGAGAAGATCATCATTGGTTCCTGGCAGTTCATTTCACTCCAAAGCCCTTGTCTTCACCCTCTGAGCTCATAGTCTTAACCACCTGCATCTCCCTGAGCAGGCACACAGGCCCAGTCCCTCCCCAAGAGGTACTGTGCCCAAGGGCAGATTAGGAAGGGAGCTTGGCTCAGTCTCCAGAAGCTCAAAGACACTTTCACGCTCGTGATGTGATTTCTCTTACACACTATGCAACAATGAAACTGAGCAGGAGTGGGATGACCCATTTGTTTCGTTGCCATGACGATGTGTTCCCAGCACAGAACACTGCTCTGAGCAGCCTTGCTGCTTGGCTGCTGTGGGCAGATGATACTCTAAAAAAAAAATGTAAGAGAGTCGTCCATTGTCATTGCACTGCACCACATTGACCTCTGTGAGATGGATGAGAGGTGCAGCTCATCTGAAGTGACAGAGGTCTGCCGCTCACGATGTAGCATTTCTTTGAAAAGGAGGTCGGCTTTTGGCTTTTTTCTAAGAGGGATTGGATGAATGAGATGGGGATTTATTTATTTATTTGAAATTCCAAGAGGGGTCATTTAATTTCTAAAGCTAGCATAATGCTGCAAATAAAATTCATAAGGAAACCAACAGTGGCTTATAGACATAGGAGCAGAGCTGTGTTCACACTGCAGCAGAAAGAAAAATATTTTCTCTGGAGTGGAAGCTGCTGACATCTGTAAGTGGGTATGCACAAGAAATATGTAAAGATATGCCTGAGATCTGATTTAGAACAGTGGATAGAGACTGTTCTGTATCTGACACTGATGACAGTAGGCAGTGCTTAGTCTCCCTGCCATAAGCAACTACCTCTGCTGGTGCAGTAAGGAAAAATACTTCACCACTAGTTTATTATTCCCCAGAGATAACTTGGCTTTATTTCTTTAAAGAAATATTGGCTTCTCAAATACAGATCACCCAATATATATGCCTTGAAGGGCTCAACTGAGTCTTTGAGGCATTCTCCATATTTCCCACTTAATGTTGCAGCTTGCTACAAGAGAAAGATGACTTTTATATTTACTTTTGTGCTTTGCTATAGAAGTGCTTATGATACTATTATTATTACTATTATTATTAGTGATGAGAATTATAATTTGTTTTGCTGTAGAACTTAAGAATTCAAATCAAGAGTCTTGCTCTAACATACCAGACTCTGTATCTACTTGCTTGTTTTTGTTTAAACTAATATAGTCATTCTTTTCAAAATGCATGCCAGTGAGCAGCGAGTATATAATGTGTCCCCCTAGATCAAATGTTTCTATTCTTCAGGACGTTTGGGGATGTATTTCTGTTCTGTCACAGGGAGGGATGTGCTTTGCAAATCTCTATATCCTTGACAAGAGCAGCTCTTAGCAACAGGCGATTTCCCTGTGTAACACTCTTGGAGTGGATCTCACCTCCCTGTGTGTATTAGCTGTTAACTGAACAAGTTTGGCTCTCCTTGGAATTTCCGCTTAAATTGGCTCAAAAACAATGTCGAAGCCAAGTGTTGCATACACAGTCATATAAGAGATGAAACAATGAAGGCTTGCACAAGGGTTTCTCCCCAGTCTACATCACCACTTTTGCACAGCACTTTTGTCTTGCTCTTCAAGAATGCAGAGCTACTCACCCTGAGTTTAAGGGAATTCTTTTGGGAAGGAATTTTCTATTTTGAGTACCATGGTAAATGGGAAAGACATAAAAGGGGTTTACCAACCATAGATGCTATCAGAAAAAAATGGATAACTTTCTTTAATATGATAATTGATTTTCTAGACAACTGAAAGGGGAATGAAACCATCTACCTGGATATCAACAAATCAGCATCACATGGGAATTGAGTTAAGTGGAAAAGTCAGAAATTAAAGTGCAGGAATTGTAATCTGGATAAGAAGTTGGTTAGAGGGGAGACGGCAATAGGAAAAGTAGAACGGGAAAGTATCTGGCTGGATAGAGGGAGATTACTGAAGTTCTTCTTGGGTATTTTTCCCGATCAATCTTGTTTAATATTTTCAGTAATGATACCAGCACAAAAATATTGAAATGTACTGAGGAAACACCTCATGCTGCAAATAGTCAAGACCTTGTAAGAGAAGATCTCCATAAAAGAAAATAAGACATGAGGGAGTGAATACATTAATAGGAGGTGAACTGAGATGGAGTTCAATTAAATGGCATGCAAATTTGTTCCCTTGAGGACTCAGCTTTTAAAAGTCAGGAGCTCATCCATGGGAAATGACTGAGGAGAAGGAGCAGACCACAGTGTAACAATGGATCTGTAACAATTACTGTTGACAGTGAAACACAGTTGCTCAGAAACACAATCTATGAATGGGACCTGCGAGATCTTGTTAATTTGCAGTGTCCCCACAACCCCAGCAACTCAGTTGCATAGGGTCGCCCAGAGAAGCAGTTGAGCTGGGAGAGCAGAGGGAAGGGAATGGCAAGCCTGGTACAGTAACCAGTATGACCAGAAGAGACAGTTGAGCTCAGCCTAGGCTGAGAAGGGCTGCTGTCTATAAATATATTGCTGAGGATAGAAGAGTTATCTGTGCAGAGGACAAAGCTAGCACAAAACCAGATTGGTTTAAACTGGAGGTTAATTAAATTTGGCTGGAAATGTGAAGAATGTTTATAACGGAGTATTGAATAGCCTTTTAGGAGTATCAAGGGCAAATATCTGGGCCCTGATGGCATCCACCCAAGGGTGTTGAGAGAACTTGCTGACATCATCGCAAGGCCACCCTCCATAATCTTAGAGAAGTCATGGAGAACGGGGGATGTCCCAGAGGACTGGAGGAAGGCAAATGTTATCCCTATCTACAAGAAGGGCTCGAGGGAGGATCCGGGTAACTACAGGCCCATCAGCCTTACTTCAATCCCTGGGAAAGTTATGGAATGAATCCTTCTGGGGGCCATCACAAGTCAAATGAAGCACGTGATTGGGAAAAGCCAACATGGCTTCACTAAGGGCAGATTGTGCTTGACAAACCTGGTGGCCTTCTATGACAGAGTGAATTGCCTGGTTGACATGGGGCGGGTGATGGACATTGTCTACCTGGACTTCTCCAAGACCTTTGATATGGTCCCCCACAGTCTCCTCCTGGAGAAATTAATGTGTTTGGCCTAGACGAGTGGTCTGTGCAGTGGGTGGGGAACTGGCTGGCAGGCCGCACCCAAAGGGTGGTGATAAATAGCTCCTTTTCCAAGTGACAACCTGTCACAAGTGGAGTCCCCCAGGGATCGATATAGGGCCCAATGTTATTCAACATCTTCATAAGTGATCTGGATAACGGCATCAAGTGTAGCCTGATGAAGTTTGCTGATGACACCAAGTTGAGTGGGGAAGTAGACACTTCAGAAGGGAGAGCTGCTCTGCAGGGAGATCTGGATAGGCTGGAAGAGTGGGCCAGCAAGAACCTTATGAAGATCAGCAAGGAGAAGTGTAAGGTCATGCACCTGGGAAAATATAATCGGAGTGCAGCACAGACTGGGATCCACCTGGGTGGAGCGCAGCTCTGTGGAAAGGCACCTAGGGGTCCTGGTTGACAGGAAGGTCAACATGAGCAAACAGTGTGCTGCTGCAGCCAAGAAGGCCAACAGGATGCTGGGTTGCATCAAAAAGGGCATCACCAGCAGAGATAAAGAAGTCATCATCCCACTCTACTCAGCGTTTGTCAGACCACACCTGGAGTACTGTGTGCAGTTCTGGTCCCTGCTATACAAAAAGGACATGGACAGGCTGGAAGGGGTCCAGAGAAGGGCCACCAAGTTGATCAGAGGACTGGGAAGCTGCCATTTGAGGATAGGCTGGGAGAGCTGGGTTTGTTCAGCCTTGAGGAAAGGAGGCTCAGAGGGGATCTCATCCCCATGTACCAGTACTTAAGGGGTAGCTACAAAGAAGATAGAGACTCCCTTTTTACAAGGAGTCGCATGGAGAGGACAAGGGGGAATGGACACAAGTTGCTCTTGGGGAGATTCCGATTGGACACGAGAGGGAAATTTTTCACAGTGAGGACAGTCACCATTGGAATAATCTCCCCAGGGAAGTGGTTGTCTTGGCCACATTGGACATTTTCAAGAGTCGTCTGGACAAGGTGCTGGGCCATCTTGTCTAGACTGCGTTCTTCCTAGAAAGTTGGACTAGATGATCCCTGAGGTCTCTTTTGAACCTGTAATTCTGTGATTCTGTGAAATAAAAACACTTACTGTAAATGGTATTCTTCACATATTTATGAAGAGATCTTGTGGTGCAATTGGTGAAGGTGCTGGGGCTCAGTGACCCAGAATCTATCTTCCACATCCATCTTTGTACACTTCTTTTTCCTAGTACTGCCATCTAAATTTAGCCTCTAGATTTTCTCCATGCTTCCCTAATATAATTGGTACCAACACAGGTCGTGCCTTTGACTTGTCCAGAAATGCATCCAGATATCCACTGACATCTTCTCCTGCTCTTTAGTAAAAAACCCACTGTTTTGAAATCGTTAGTGTTTGGCCTCTGTCCCTACTGTATGATTTGTCTTACAGCCACAACTCTTTCTCTTGATAGCCTTGTCATATGATGAATGATTAAACTTCTATTGCAGATCCTATGATTCAAGGAAATATGATGTCTATTCCCATTTTAAGACTTGCTTCTTTCTTGTCACTCTGGTAATTACCAAGTCCCTATTGTAGCAGCTTCCAAGTATTTAGAAAGAGAAATTCTCCCTCTTTCCTTTATAAGGCTGTTGGAGAAAACAATTAATTAATTAGTTTGTTTATATCTGCATGTATAGGATGAGTAAGGGCAGCTTGTGTATGTATAAATAAATGACTGAAGGGAAACTACGTCATTTAAAGTGAATGCTACATTTGGACATGTAAATTTTGAGACTCATGGTTAATTTTGTTTCCAAGACTGGCTTCAAAAATGTCATATCAATTGAGCTCACACATTCACAAGTCTCCACATCTTAACAGTTTTGTTGGCAGCCACCGTGAGAGGTCACTGCAGAATGGAGATGAGCCACGTAATTTTCAGGCTTTTTCTCACAGAGGGGTTGCCCCTTTGGAAGGTTAGAGCTACTGGCTCTGAAGTGGATGCAGTCTGCAACTTTCCCTCTGTTAATAATATGCTCGGATTCAGCTTTTCAGTATTTGCTTCTTTCATGCCTTAAGCTTTCTGTCTCCCAGATTTGAAGTAGCTTTGGTGTATTCTTTTAAAACAGTGAGACCTTAAAGCATTTTGAATAGTGCATAAATACCAGGAACAAACTGGACAGCAGGATCTAATTTCCTGTCCAGGCTCACACACAGAGAACTTAGTAACAGATGTTCTGTCTTGAGATTTGCACTGGCGGGTGGAAGAATCAATCACAAGAAGCATACAATATCTGAAAAAGAACAGGTACTCAAAAGCATCAAATAAATATTTACTTGCAAATTTGAAAATAAAAGCTGATGATTAACTAAGCATAAACTGTTGTGCCACAGTTATTCTGGAAGCATTCTTTATTACCTGGGAACTACTGAAGTTAAACACATTCCTGAAGCACCTTAGAAACATACTTTTTTCCTTCTGATCTGTGCAGATGGTGGGCTGCTGATGACTCCTGCTTGGGAAAAGTGAGAAATCAGATTAGACCCTTTAATAGGATGTAGAGGAAGAACAGCGTTATGATGGACCTTCAATTGGCCAGTGCTCCAAGAAGGCTTTACCTGGACCTTCTCCTGTAGTGATCTCTCAAAGATGATTTAAAACTCAAATAAACTAGGTTTTAATGGGACATGGACTAAAACAGTAGATATAAAATAGAGGAACCTGGAAATGACTGGGTGGGAATGAATGTAAAAAAGTAGATATATAGACCCTTTATATGTCTAGAAACAAAAGAAGAAACAGTAGCAAGGATATTGAAGAGCAACTAGCAAAAGTAATCAAACCTACTGATAAGCACTTAGTAATACTCATCAGAAAGAAAAGACCTGCCAGAAAATTTGTAGAGTGTACTGATGATCAGGATATGGAAGACACGCTGAAAGAGCACAGAGCAATTCCAGAGGTGGTAGAGACTTTTGCTGCATCAGTGTTCACTGCAGAAGAAATGAGGGATATACCTATTGAAAAATCATTCTTTATGGGGGACTCACCAGAAACTGAAGTGGTGCTGGAACTGACTGAAAAAATGAACAGTCACATATTACCAAGACTGAAGTATATTCACTCATGAGAGCCAAAGGAAGTCAAGGATGAAATAGCTGAATTACTAATCATGGTGTATGCCCTCTTACTTAAATTACGTCTATAACTGAGGACTCAGGGGTGACATTAAGATGTCTATTTAAAAAAAAATATTTCCAGAGCTGTTGTGGGGAATCAGCAGGCCTATAAATCTGAAAATCTATATAGACCAAATTTGTAGAAACTATAATAAAGAATGGAATTAATGATGGACATGTGGTACATATGATTTAACTGGCAAGAGTCAACCGGTGTTTTTTGTCTGAAGATGTTTTTTTGTAAACGGAAGCCCTTCATTGCAATTCTTTTATAGTTCTTTCCAGAAGTCAATAAAAATATGGATAAGGATGATGTGATTGATAAATCCATATATTTTCAGAATGCTTTTCCTAGTCTGTAATTTTTACAGCAACTTTGCACCTGTGATATAGGAGGCCCACTGACAGAAAAGATATGGAGCAAAATGAACCTTTGCCTTAACATGGCTATGCTAATGTCCTTCTGTTATAGCCAAGATGATTCCTGCCCACTGTATCCTTGCAAGTACATCGCTGTTCCTGGGACTGGTTTCAGACAACACAGAATACTTCTGAGCTGCAACAAACCCCAAGCAATCCCTTCTGGCCCTGTGGTATTTATTCCCATTATCTCAGAGTCCCAGATTTCTGCCTTCTGTTCCTCTAAATAGTTTCTCAATTTATGCACGGGCTGCAGGCTCCCTGCTCTGAGCTGAAACCTTTTCAACTCTCTTGTGCCACAGAAATGCCAGTCCTGTGAGCAAACTAACCCCTGGGAAGCAGGAGTCTTCTGCCTTCTAGAGGGGTCCACCTCACCCAGTTAGTGCCCTCAAGGAACATAACATAAACCAAGAATAAGCAGCCAAACCGAGCTTGTCTGTCATAGCTATGGCAGAAGTGAACATCCCCGATAGCAAGCAACCTGATTAGCAGGAAAGCTCTGGAAACACCTGCTGCCAACTCACTAATGGAAGCACCCTTAACGGACTCAATGCCATGCAGGCCGTTGAGATATCAACTTCCACAAAACATCCTGGCATAACAGAGGTTATGTTGAAGAAGACAGGCAGAGACAATGTGATTTGTTCAGGGAGACAAAAGAAGGACACTATGCCACACAATAGCAACTGAATAATGTCCTTTAATAACCATGATCAATTAAAAGGCTATTAGTCTTTTCTAACTTAGATTCAAGGCCAGGCAGTTTGAGAATTTAACAGCTACAGCTGGGCTCCCTCTGTGGAGCAGATCTTGTGGTGGCAAAGAATCCAGCCCCTTATGTCCTCAAAGGGAATCTGCCAGATTTTACATCCCATTTAGGTGCATTTCTGACAGCTGAGAAGTAACTGAGTTCAGACGATATGAGCTGGATTGATATGTGTTGCATTCATTTCTCAGCACTGCAATTTTAGTCATGTCTACTTCAGATGTTTGCAGCTATTCTCTTGCCATCCACTGAGTATCACTGCATCATTAAAGCACACTTCATCATCATTCATCTCTTCAATTTACACTAGTTTCATCACAGCATTCAGTGTATTAGGTACTGCAGGGTTCAAACTTGTTTGTTCTCTTGCTTCTCTGGGGTGGACAATACAAGTGTCTTTCATTGTTTTGCAACTTTTATTTTGCAGTTTTAGGCTTTTTTTTGTCTATAAATTTAGCTAGATATCTCCAGGTGTTTTAATCCTAAAAATGATTCAATCAAGCTCTGAGCTTAAAATAAAAATAACTATGCTTGATCAGCCTGGAGATTCATAGTATCTGTTAGTATAAGAAACATGGTAGGCATTACCATATGGTGACATATTCCCTTCTTATTTTCCAGTAGTGTGTGGCTCAGGGATTTCGTGTGGTATAGCTGTGCGGTACAGAATATGGGGGGAGAGACCATAAACCAGAGATGCAGTTCTCCAAATCTCTCCACATGCCAGAGAAACATGTTTCTCCTCTTTGACCTGCTGGCTGCTGTGTGAAGGTCAGGGACACGGCTTTAAGAAACACAAGAGATAAAAATGGCTAAAAAAATGCGTGACCTAGATTGGTGGAGGAAAAGAGAATTCTTTGCTCAACATTGTGCTGGAGATATTTTCGCCAGAGCAGAAAATCAAGCTATATAAGTTTATAAATGTGTGCTGTGACATTCAGGTTTTGGTATTTATTTTTTTTAATATGCTATTTATTTGAAAAAAATTATCTATTTTCTCTTCTTTTTTATCTCAAAGGCATAAATCAAGTGTAGGTCTTAAGCTATTGTAAATGATCCCCTTAAAATTTGATGGTGATTAGCTAATATATACAACATGATGATTGGGCTCATGTTCTTTGGCATTAGGTGATGGACAGCTCCACTGGAATATATCAACTAGAAACTCAGGAAAACAACCTTCAACACAGAAAAATAAACAATTTGAGATATCTACAGGAAAAACTGGAGGAAATAGAATTTGGCGAATACAAAGGTATGATTCATTAAAATCTTGGAGAAAGTTCAGGAAAAGTAAACAGTCAATCCTGATTACAGCATAAGAATACACCAAAAATGTTATTATCAACCTTCTGTCCTAATGCAAGACACCCTAATAAACCAGAGTGGCATATCTTCCGATAAGCATACTTAAAAGGATAAATAGGTAAGAGAAATATGTGACGAATATGCTGCTCACTCTACTGGGAAGTGATAATTTAGGACAAAACTTCATATGTATCTTATAAAAGGCCTGTAGAAACCTCCTGAGCAGCCTCCTGGTCTTACTTTCCTACAACATCAGAGAGGCAGGTCTCTCTAATGCAGCTTCGTTTTAATGCAGCTCCTTCTAATGCAGCTGCCTTTTAGCAGCACGGTACACAGTATGGCTAGTATGGCTAGTATATGTAATATTGTTTTTTTGCCTTCTTTGATGATAAGGACAACTCATGTTGTACATCTGAGCTTTTCAAGTCATCTACCAGCTATCTTTCATTTTGGAGAAGGCAAGGGCCTAGACCTGTGTCTGGGATTTCTAGTGAAAGGTAAATGAGTTCCTGGATGAGTCCAATTTACATACAGTTGCTGCCCCATGGAAAAGACATGTCTTCACCTGTCGTTAGGATAGGTTTCCTTGAAAGAACTTGGAAATCCTGCCTAAACCAGCAGTTCCTGAATTGATGTTCTTCAAGGGGCACATAGAGTTCTTGAAGTACAAATGACTCAAAATGCAATCTTACTCCAAAAATTAAAACAGTGTTTACTAAAAGATATGTCTTGATGGTTATGTCAGTGGTCTTATAGTTTCATTCTTGGCACATTTCTTTACTAGTTACCAAGGAGAGATTCTGGTACAAATAAAAATTTCAATTCGAATAGAAAACTGAATTTTAAGTAGAAAATTAACCAGTTTTATCACTGGAAATTCTTAAAACTGGAAATTCTTCCAGTTTTATTACTGGAAGAATTCATGTGTACTGGAGCCAAAACCTAGGTATTTTCATTGGTTGCCTTTAAAAAGAAAAAAAATCCCTTTGTATTTCTATGCACACAACGTGGTCACTTAAAGGCAAAAGGCGAAAAAAGAGCACTTTGTTTAATTTATACATCTTTGTGTGCTTGGTTAGCTGCTGTGAAACATCACTCACTTTTAGTAGAAAGCCACAGGTATCGAACTGATTGGTACAGTAACTTTATGAGAACTTGCTGCAAGTTGGGGAACACTTTCTATTTCACAGCAGGTCTGTACTTTAATTTCGGTAACTGACACGCTGTGTCTGGAGGAAGAAATAGTGAACTTTTGATTTCAGCCAGCTTTCCTGAGGTACACTCAGATAAGCATACAGATAAAGCAGACAAAGGAAAGGAAAAGCTGTACCTGTAATGTGCTGCAGGCTGGTTTCTGGCCGGCAGCAAGCTCTGCCTTAGCTCTGCTGAAGCAGAAGGCAAGCAAAGGCCAACGCCACACCAGGTGTCTGCTGTTCCTACTACTGAGGAGGGCAAGGGACTGGCTTGGTTACAGCATCATTGCTGCCAAAACTTGGTTAGGCACTATTTCAGCATCTCAGGATCTGTAAGGTAGCCCTACCTTTTTCAGCCCTGACCTTCCCACATCATCACCCAAGGATGGATCTTCAAAGGCTCAGGAGAGCAACTGGACCTCTGCTGTGAGGACTATGCAGCCAGACAGAAGAAAGAGGAAAGAAAGATCAGTGCTGCTTTGGGGATACTCCTCCCTGAAGATGCTGGATGGGTAGGGGTGGATATTCTTTATGTGATAATGTACTTTATTAAAATGAGGAGGGCTCTCCCCTCATGACAGAGGGCACTTCTGCAAAGCAACTCCAGAAATGAAGAGTAGACACATAAATATCTAAGGGCTCATCCTTCTCAAAAAAATAAAACAAAAAAAAACCACACACAAAAAAAACAACACCAAGAAGAAGGGGAGGGAGGGGGACTTTCTGCAACCCTAAAAGCTTGAATGATGCATAAACTCAATTCTTGGTTCTGTCTTTTAAGAAATACACAATGCTGTTGAGGATATTGGCTCTCTTTCCTGAGGAAATCTGCATGCTCTTAACAATTCCTGTACATTGCCAGGCAGACATCAAAATTATAAGGCCAAAAATATAATATCCTTCTTTCTATACATGTAGATGGGACAAAGTAACCCTTTGAAACCAGATCTTTTAAAGTTAGCTGAAATTTTCAGATGAAGTATTTTTGGTGGAAAAAATCAGTTTCTACCTAGCAGAACTGTCTGCTCTCAGAAACTTTCCTTTTTAATTATAAACCTTAAAATGACCACAATAGAGAAAATTCTGGCCAAGTTTTGAAATTCTGTTTAGCTTTCATGTTTGTTTATTTTCACAGAAGATCTAAATTGCCTGCAGAAACTCTTCTGTCTTTAAATAACTCTATAATACTTTTAAGAATGATGCTTCTTATAAAGTGATAGAACATTTTCAGTCATTCTATAGAAATCAATTATTTCAATTCAGTATAACAACAGATAATTTGTGGCATCCAAGTATAAGATATCTTTATCTCACATCTGCAACAAACAACAGTTTAGGAGGAGTAAGAGAAAATTATAAACCCTTACTATAAATATTCATTCTTATCCTTCTTACCATATGCACAGACTCCACGTGGAATTCTCTGGTGTTTTAATATGCAACATGCCTGGCCTACTGCTGGGATAATAGCTTTAGTTACATTTTATGTTATGATTTATTCAACCCTATTCTCCGAAACAATTATACAAATTGTAAAGTAAAAAAAAAACCCTCAAGGCAATATACAGTAACATTATAGGTTTCATTAAATTTCACTGAAATGGGTGGAACCACACGTCCTTAAGGTACATTCAAAAACATGTTCCTGCTACAAAAAATATTTTCCTCCACCATAAATTTAGGCCTTTTACTGCAAACAGTGCACCATGTGGTAGCATATAAAAGTACACTGAGCCAGGTTTAACAAGCTGACTACCACAGTAGGAAGAGTTGCTCCATGCCAATGCACTATGGTGCCAAAGCTGGTTGGTCTGTCATGAAAACTCATACGGATTTTTGCTGTCAATTGGCTTGAGGACATTCATGAAGGAGCACCCAGAGAAGGGTTGAGCAACCAAGCCAGAGAGAAGGCTACTACAAGACCTAGGTTTTAGTGCAAGCAATTCCTTTGAGATTGGCCAAGAGCAGAACACTAAAAATCCTACTTTTTGGACTGAGTGCTACTGAAAGAGGTGTCAAAAGTTAGAAAAGGCAAATATTTCTTTTAGATCTTTCTGGGTGCAGAAACATCACTTTTTACATGCCTACTAAAGTAATGGGGAGGCATCAAAAAGCAACTGACTCCATCACCACTCTTTTTCTAAAAAATATCCCTTATTTAATATCCCTTATTTAACTTTGAACTACCCAATTAGGATAAAGGAATAAAGGTAAATATAAAGGTAGAAATTATGAACAAAGGCTTATTGTATTTTTCATTATGAAAGTTAGAAAATGTATTTTTCATTACTGATTAATTTGATTCATAGAAGAGTTTTGAATAGACAAAAGAAATTAACACTGCATCAGGATAGTTTCCTACAACATCTTTTTGAAGTTCCTAAGCTAGAAGACTTTGTAAGTACATTTGATAATTAACAACTGAAATATTAATGGCACACATCCTTAGTGGGGGATACTGAGATTGGCAAAATTTAATTCCTTTCTTAACAATTTATTTGTTTTGTAGAAAACCAGATGTATTGAAATTGTGCCCACACAAAGAGTTATCAGATTTCCTATTATATCTCTCTGTATAAAGGCTTGTGTTTAATGCAGGCATAGGATTTGCATGTAGGCAACTTATTTCAGGATTTCCTGTTGCCCTCTTCTATGACCTGTAGTTACTTTGAGCTATACAAGGACTAAAGGAGGAAAAAAGTCCTAGTGGTGACAATTAATGGCAGGAAGGGAGGGAATAGAAGTACGTGATGGACAAATTTCATTCTTTGTTTAGCCTATGACCTAACAGTTAAGCAAGGAAAGAACATCCGTAATTGTTCAGCTGGGTTATGAAAAAAGAGAAACCTGTGCAATAGTTTACACAAGGCATGGCTGACCTTGAACATTCACACACAGCTTTCCCAGAGTCAAATCCTACAGCTTGGATAGATAAAGACCAGGCATCCATAAGACAGATGTGACAATATAATATTTAAGTTGTAGTTCAGGACCATGTTACAGCTTCTGCAGGAATCCACTGCTACAAGTACCTCCTTCCTTCTCTTTTCTGTTAACCTGGGTTGGAGACAGGATTTGAGAGTCCAGTATGAACTGGGAGTTAGTAAACCTGGGCTGTGGTGGGCCAAAGGAGCGGTGGGAAGTGATGCAGAAGAATATAGGGGAGCACTAGGGGTTTACTGGGTTTGATGCTCACTTGTTTTTTACAGCTGGTTTGCAATGGTAGTAAAGAACAGTCATATAACTAGAAGAGACCTCATATTCACATCACTTCAGATCGCTTATTTGCTCTCAAATTCCTGACATAATTTTTAAATCTTTGGCACTCACTGTCTTTGACACCATTTGTGGGTTAGATTTCTCAGTAGACATACAGCCTGTGATATTCCTTCCTAGCAAATTCCTCATCAGCTTTATTAACACTGGATTTATACTACTGGCTGGCAAATCCTACTACTTTATGGTTTACTACTACACTCTGTGCTACTGTGAGCACTTTATATCAGTCCTGTTCAGTGCCTCTGGACTGAATGCTAATTAGGTAGATTAAATCTTCTTTCCCACTTCCTTTTCCCCTTCTCCATTACCAATCTCCTTTGCTTTCATATTCCCTCCTTCCCCCAATCCTCTTTAGGTCTTCTTTTCAGACCTTACATCAGTTTCTCCATTATTCAATTATCACCTGCACCAAAATTTCATTTTCTACTTAGTTTCTGGCAAGCCACTTGGACATTTATGCACTGGAGCATTCCACTGATGGTGGGTTGTGTCTCTGCTTGTAGCTGCCAAGCCAGCAATGGGAAGCTCCTGCACACCATGCAGAGGTGCTTGACCTGACAGCCACCAACTACCCTTCCTGATGCTTCCATCTGCCATCTCTGTCTCACAGCTATCCCAGCCAGAGGGACAGAAATAAACACATCAATATACCTGAAATTGTGTACAGGAAACATATATTCCTTTTAAAATAAAAGCCTCACTGGAAGAGAATCACAGAGGTAATTGGAGTGATTTATTTAATGTCTTTCAGATTCACCTTTTTCTTCTAAGGATATTTCTTACTTTAGGCTTAGCGAATGACAGATTCATTTACATACTGGTGTAAGAGATAATAAATTAGATGCCTAAATTCCTGCTTCCTTGTCTACTGAGAAAATAAAAGACATGGTCATTAACATTTTATGCAGCCTGTGGATAGAAACAATATATCAAGAGTCAACAAACAGCTCTTAGATTTCAATATTGAACTCTTTAGCTGCCTAAAAATAAACTATTTTTCTTAAAGCTTGCTAGAAAAGAAATTTGTGCTATGGCCACGGATCCCCTTGAGTTCAGATCACCAGAATAGCCATTCTCATGGCTGTAAGTAATTCTCTTTATACACTTGCAAATGGCCTGAGTCATGGCCACAATGGAGTTAATGTGGCTGCTAACATACTTAGGGTTCAAGAGTCTACAGCCTGGCTACAGACAAATCCTGGAGCAGCTATTTAGGACTTTTTCTCCTGTTGTCGTTCGATTTGTTCATTTGTTTGTGTTTTTTGTTTGGTTTGTGTTTTTCTGTTGGCTTTCTTTTTTTTTAAAATAACTCATAGCTATAAACATTATCCTGTTTAATAATAGCAATTCTTTTTCCAGGGCTGATTAGGTCCTCAGTAGTTCCCTAGAGTCATGATTTTCCTATTATTGTCCTATGAAGAAGAGTGTGAGTCCAGAAATGGACAATGTTGCAGCTACTCCTGATCACTACAACCTCTCTTTCATGCTAGCTGTTCTAGCTCCTACTTTGCTTCTCTGCAATTGGATCAACATTCCTCTGAGTTTCTCATGGTCATTGATTGAAGAGGGTTTCTAGAAGTACTCTAAAAATATCCAGAAGGAACTGCATTCTTCAGCCTTGGCTCCTGAAGCTATTTAGCCATGTATTTTTGTCACTTTGAATTACATGATTCTTACTTGATTATTTTTTCTGATCCTTGGCATGAAATTTGAGCATCTGGTCTTCTTGCATTTCACTTATATTTCCACTTTCATGTCCATCTACTTCCCTTCCTTCTATTTCCTGGTGCCAACCATTCCCTCCTGATATGCCTACCCACTTGTCTTTGCTTTTCCTTTGATGTTTTACTTACCCATGAGGATTCTCTCTCTTGCGTTCCAGCTGGGTTTATTATCTTCACACAGATCCCTTGCTGAAACACAGCTCCGCATTGTGCTTTAAACAATCATCCTGAAAATAAATTATTTAGATGCACACATGTGCACACACACTGTGTAAAATAACTTCTGATTCCAAAAGCAGCTGATTCTATCTCTGACTTAATTTTGCTTTTGCAAAACCATAAGGCTCTACTGGCAGAAAAATCCATTGTCCTCTGAAGGAGGTAACATTTTTATGTAACAAATAATTTTTTTCCATGCAACCAATAAATAATTTTTCCTGTGAAATGTGAAAAACGTATTTATGAGTGGGAGAAGGTACAACAGATCCCCCCCGAGCTATAAATATAAACAGGAAAAATTGTCTTATTATCTATACAAGAGCCAATCTGCTTTAGCCAACTCACAGAGTATACTGGCAGTTAAAATAATTTACTAAGCATTTTGTGTGGAAGCTACTGGCTGATCTGACTATTCCTTAAGGTAACTGTTTAGATCACACTCAAAACTTCTGTCCAAACACTTGGATGCATCTCTGTAAAAGAGATTATATATTCTCTC
This sequence comes from Phalacrocorax aristotelis, assembly GCF_949628215.1. NCBI lineage: Eukaryota > Metazoa > Chordata > Aves > Suliformes > Phalacrocoracidae > Phalacrocorax > Phalacrocorax aristotelis. Next base: position 25,291,773 of record NC_134284.1, on the reverse strand, counting down.
ATCATCCATGACCAGCTATATGCTACCTTTTAGATTATTAGTGCAATGCTCTAAAATGATAAAAGTCCTGCCTTTGTGAAAGAACAGGATGAATGTTTGTTTTCTATCAGTCTGCCCTAAGCAAACAAAAAATGTTTCTCATAGCCTACAGAGAAAAGAACTTAAAACTCTGCAATTCACAGCAAAAGACCTTACAGACATATCCCTAAGTGTCCATAAAGCAAACATGCTGCAATTGTTTTCTACAGAGAAAACAAGAGAAGCCAGCAGTTCTGCTTCTGGTAAGCACTTCAGAATTGCAATACCTGCTTCACCTGAACATCATGCTGTCAAAATATTTTCACTATGTAAATGCATCTAAATCACCAGTCCCACATCTAATTTGTTATAAAAAATCACAATGATCAATGAAATCTATAGTCTCATTCTGACTTCACAGACTAATGGCTGATAAAGATACAGGAGGGATCTCAGGAAGACATCTAGTCCATTACCCCACAGCAAGCTAGGAACAGAGAAACCTAATCCACTCCTCAGAGCTGCTTTTTCAATCTGTTCTTAAAAAGCTGTCATCATGGGGAGCCCATGTTCTCTCAAGGTAAGCTATTTCAGTGGTTAATTATCACCACTCTTAGAGAGTTTTCCCTAATGTCTATCCTAAATCTTCTTTGATCTAGTTTAGCCTCATTACTTCTTGTCCTGTTCACTGTAGATACAAGGAACAGATAATTCTCTTTCTTTTTCCAACAATCTATTCCATGTATAAGTTTATTCCATTGCATGGTCATATTTTCTAAGCCTCTCTATCTTTTGGTTACAGGCAATGATTTATCTGAGCTTTTATAGACTTAGAACAGGTTTGGATAAGACCTTCTGCAAATTTGGAAACCAAGAGATAAAATCTTTTATGCAAGGTTTAATCCAAGTTGGCCACATAGTAAATGTTAGAAGCGCCTCATGATTCTTCACATAAATCTTGCCTAGAACAGGAATAAAACCTGATAAATATCATGCTTGTAAACAGATTTCTTCCTGGACGAACAGAAATCAAATTCCATGATTATAAAAAATAATACATCTTTGGTAGTCCGACCTCAGTCTCTGCCAGTCTCCTAGTAATTAAAAATGTAATAACCTGATAATTAAAGCTTTCGTTACTAAACAATTAGTACTTGGGTGTGGCTGAAGATGGTTCATATAGGAACACTGAGCCCTCTGGCCAAGAAAGGAGAAGCAGGAGGCAGGGAGTGGTTGTAGCTGCAGATTTCACCCTCTAGCAGGAATCCATGTTCAATCAATGAAACAGCCTGCTGCCCTGCTGATGGCCACTGCTTGCCACTGCCCACCTCCATCCACCCTGTCCTCATTCCCTGGTAGATAAAATTGGTAACCCATAGGCTTGCCAAGCTGCAGTGGAGCAAGATTCTCTTCTGTCAGACATCAGAAAAAGAAATACAGTGATTATTGTCATGGCAAGGAAGGATCTTGCTGGAGACAGGTTCAGACCACAACATGAAGTGATAATGTATGTGGGAGCTCACAACTCCTAAATAGTGCTGCTTATAGGATTACCTGGTAGTCAGAGCTGACAAAAGGACCGGTGCCTGAGAACGAAGGCATTGCCATCTCAGGAAAACCTTCCGAGTCAATCACAAATCCTTCTCACACAAATACAGGTATATTTTCCACCTGTCTTAAACAGAAAAGATGGGTACCACTGTTATTCTTGTTAGTAGTTCATTCACACTACAATGAGAGGGAAAGTTTATAATCACCTGAAAAGGATTAGTCTCAGTTTCTCACAGTGCTCAGAAAAGATACAATTTTTCTTGTAATTTGCCAGCAAGTAATGCTACAGAACATTACAGAACTTACTGCAGGGAAAAGAGCTGTGGAATGTGACCAAAGAAATTCCAGTGGCACATCCAAGTAGAGGTGCACTGAGAGCAAAAAATGTGATAATGTAAGATGGCCTTGCAGTACGGATGATCAGACCTGGGCTAAGCTGTGCCCAAACCCTGTGTTAGCCTTCTGACTGCACTTTGCAAATAGAGTTTTACCCCAACAGGCTGGATACATCAGCAGGCTGATAGCAGACCTAGAAATAGGCTAAATGGCTACAGGTCCAGGTTAAAGTCTTGTATATGGGTTAGTAAAGGTTTATCTGATGCCTTCTCTGGAGAAAACGCATGACTTTTCACACAAAGTGGAGCGTGGGACTGCTCTATATACAGCAGAAAAGGCAGAGTCAGAGGCAAAAAGAATGAGACAGGCACCTTTGTCAGTAAGGGAGTGTTCATTAAGGAATCAATTCTGCTCTGTAACACCCACAATAATTACAAAGACAAAAAGGTTAAAGTGTTGGTGTACTGAGATATATTGATGAATACTTTTTCTTTGAAAGACGAGCTGTTTTGTGTTCTATGTTTATTCAGGCTACCCTAATGAGTCCTTCCTCAGATTTGGGCTGCTGTGCCTTTGGAGAGCAGAAAGTGTTGGGAATGCTGGTCGTATAGAAACATTTTATTACACCCACTAGTTACATACTTGTAATTAAACTATAAATAGAAAGTATATATGTAAATATAGTGGCCACATCGTCAAACCATTTTCCAAACCAGTCACTTAGATTGAGGTTAATTTTAACAATGTTCATCGGAATTTATAAGCACATTCAAAAAGCAAACTGTCCCTATCGTGGAAAACAGGGCACCTCATGGAGCAAACATGATTAAAGAGCAAGGTATGCAATGAATAACATTTAAAACAACAGATTATAATAAAATATGACCATTAAATTAAAAGTAGGAACTGTTCATATTTCACTGAATCATCCATTTTAATAATGCTGAACAAATAATGTGCATCACTTATTACTCATATTAAGAATATTATAAGAAGGCATAAAAGTGCTTTGTCCAAAGCTTATTAAAGTCAAGGGAGTGTTTATCAATGGGTGTTTGGAGCTGAGGCTGAAGTAAAAGTTCATCATTTACAGTTAATGACAAAATTAGAATTGTTAGGAACCTGGAGTCTAAAAAACCTTTTGTAGGCTGACATAATTTTTTGAACTTTGGCATATGATTTCCAGAAGTTTTAAATTTGTGTGGATTTTAGAGATGGATTGAATGATAATTTATTTGAGGTGAAATTTGACAAACTTTAACTCTAACATAAAAATTTGGAGAAGTTTCTGTTCTTTTGTTTAAGCAAAAGAAATAGAAGCATGAACAGAAAGGAACCTGACATGTTCCAAATATATTTCAGTCTTCCAGTCCAGTACATGTTAAGATTACATGTATTGTAATCCCATTAATCATACTCATAAGTATAGCCTAATTACATCTTCATCCTTAGACTGTCAGCAGCTGTGTCCTTTCCGACACTAGGGCTACTGTCCTGTCATCTCAAAAAATTTCTAATTCCTCTTATCTGTAAAAGATTGTCTTTCAAATCTCTCTTACTGTTTAGTTGTTCAGGAGGAGAATTTAACCTGTTCTTTAGCACATCTTGGCCAGATGTAACCTCACAACACTTATCATGACAAGACAAGAAATCAGCATTTTCAAGACCGGATAACATCTTTTAGTCAGATCTTTCTTTTTGGTGTTTCATTACTTCAAAGCTGCTTTGGTTAGAAAGAGAAGAACCATAGTTATTCATGAACAGATTATAAAGGACCAAATATAGCTCCAAACCCTGGCAGAACAGGGACAGAGGTCTGCTGTGCTTAAAAGTCTCTTGGTCAGGATGGTGTTTAGAGATGAGCTTTATGTTTACGGATACTTTTTCTCCATTCTCTTCATCAAGATGCTTGATCGAGTCCTCAGTTACAAACCCTTCTGCTTTACATCTATGAAATGTGAAGAAAGACTCAGACAGTGCTTGTGGTAACTAGAAACAGTTTGGCCTTCACTAATCAGATGCAGTGGGCTTTATAGCATGTACAAGGGAGTCCACTTGGAGTATAGCTCAGTCAAACAAGAACAATTTTTAAGCTTGCATGTTTAAGACATTATGTGAATAGTATGTACTGTTAAATTCAGTGAATTTGGCTTATATCCCAACATTAGTATTTGGCTGAAGTATACAATTCCATAATGATATGGTGATTATTATATATTCTTTGAACAGCTATTTATATGCTTCACCATACTGTTTGTTCAAAAGCAACAGTGTATATTAAAGTGCTCGGCTATCCGTAAGGCACATAACAGAAATCAACCTGACTCAAATGCCCAACTTAAAACACTGTCAGTCTCTGGGGATTCCAAGATGTGGATCTACTATCTGAAGCTGGAATCCCTGTTAGGACATAGGCGGCTTTGTGGAAGGAGGGAAGAAAACAGAGTATCAAACCAGAATAAGCTATTAGCTAAACACAGCCTGGGCTCCTGCCACTTGCAGAGTTCACTGAGAGGAAGGAGAAACACAAAGTACCTCCTTTCTTGCATGGTTTATCACAGGGGTAGATTAAGAAGACCACACATGAAAATAAAGCCCTGAGCATGTCATGAAACTGGATCAGTTCTCAAAAAAGCAGTGAAGTAAGTCTTTTTGCCCTGGCCAAACATCTGGGTAATTAAATTCTGAAAGTCTTGCAGCTTTGATTACATTTGAAGTAGAATATTCTTTCAGGAGTCATCTTGTTGATTAGAAGTAACAGTTATTTTAAAAATGACAGAATGATAAAAGATTTCCCCAGATGAAAATCAAACCATAAAACTAAGTCATCGAGGTAAAACTAAATATAACTAGGTTGCCAGGGTGACCCTTTCTGAGCTAATGACAGACTAACACCCCCAGCATTACTTCAATGTTTGATAATTTTTGAAAAAAACTCTTTTCTTCCGCTAGCCATTGCTTCTGCAAAGATGAAAATAAAGGAAACATCTGGACACTTCAACAACAAAGGCAGCTCACCTGCAGATTTCTTTTCTAGGTTCCTGTATAAAAATACTTGTCTGTTAAGTCCCACCATCTAGGAATATCTGTCCTACTAAACGTTCTGACTCTACTGCTATTAGCTTTCATATTCAAGATTTGTTATCTTAACTAAATAAGAAATAGCTTTATGAAGTGACTCTCCAGTCCGGCTTGCATCCCTAAATCACTTAGACATCAGAAAAGCTACCTTTTACCCATTTTTCAAAGGAAAATCTGAATGGCTTAAGCAGGACTAGAGAAAGTGTACGAGTTATAGTAAAAAAATAAAAAAATAAAGGGTTGTTTTCTGCTGAGTGAGGTATCCTACAGAACTAAGAGATTATAATTTTAATTTCCACTTTTTTCCTTATGTTAGACTATGATCTTTTTTAGGAAAGCCTAATCATCTTAATGTACGTGTCAAGTACAGTGGTGACCTGAAACTTGACTGGGCAGCTCTAGCTGATCCTTTTCAGACAAGACTCTGGAGGCACAGGAAGCATGACCTGCAGCTAGAATCTATCATCATTCTACAGAGATGTTCAAAGAAAAAGATCCACACCCAGTTGCCTAGTTGCAAGTGAGCTTTTGTTATTGCCCTGACCGCAAAATTCAATAAAAGAATAACACTTAAAAATGGTTTCTTGTATTTCAGAGTACAGATAATTTTGCGCCTGGAGAAGGTCTATTTATGGACAGTAAATGATTAACTAGTACATTTTCATAAGTTTCACTTTCTTCCAGCTACAGTTTGTACCAAAAATATCTGAGTCCTCATGGTGCCAATCTGAATTATCCTGTCCCTACCTGCCTGATTTACATGCATGATCAGATGATTAACAGTGCATTTGGCTTGCTGTCCTAGTTGACTTTTGGTTACAAAATGCTCAAATAAACATTGAATGCAGAAATTATGTTTGCAATAGAGAAACCTGCCTTTTGCAATGTATTGGTCTTTATATATTTTGGGATTAATTTAATTTTCTATATGGGAACAAACAGTCCAGAAACAACAACTACGTTGTCTCTCAAATGAATGGTAATGCAGGTGACCAGCAATTTCTAAAGATAATATTTCTGTCACAGAGGTCTTCCTGAGCACAGAAATATGAGACATGGAAAGTTATAAACTTGCTTAAACCAATAGATATTCTGCAAAGATACCCTACTTAGCTATGCTTCTCCCAGGCTTACCTCAGTATATGCACTGTGGCTTCTGAATAGAGATTGCTTTTATATTTTGAGGTTAGCTGTACCATTATGAGATACTAGAAGCAAAGGAGGCAATTTTATATGCAAAAATAAGAATACAATGTTTCATCTAAAAGTGAATAAAATTATACTTTCTAACTTGTGCTGTTTTGCCATGCAGGAAAAGACTTTTTTCTCTGCCAATGATAAACTATTCCCACTAACATCCAGCAAAGGAAGAACAGATAAAAATAAAACATATGCACAAGAAAAAAATCCTATTCCAAATGCTATCCTGAAATAAATCCTCTCTCTTTGTCAGAGTGGGAAGCGCTAATTGATTTCAACAGATCTGCATTTACAAAAAAATCTGCCAGCCAAATACCCCAGCCATTTGTGGCCATTATGCAATTAGACGCTGGTAACCTCATAGGTCACCTACCACCAAGCCCCAAGAGCTCAGCCAACCACATGAACTGCTCCTCTATAAGGAATGCAAATCTTGAGTTTCCCCTTACTATGACAATACCATGGGCAGTAGCTGATATATAGAAGCATCTACTCCTCCTCCTCCCATGGTACCACTGTGCAGCTCAGAGGGATGCACTCAGGGCACCAGAATACTTATCCTGTTGTAAGAGGAATTTTGCTAATGTCCCAAATTACTCAATTATATCTGTCATTTTCAAGAACATCATGCTGGATATTAAATGTGGGTGGGGTTTTTTTTTGTGGTTTTTGTTGGGTATTCTTTTGTTTGTTTTATTTTAATTTAAAATTTGCTGCAGTTGGACTTCTGGGATTTTTTTTTACTTCAGTTCTGAATTGAAACAAAAACTTACTGGAACAGTGGATTTTCCTGCCAAGTGGCTTTCTGCACTGATCTATGATCTGTGCTTACTCCTTGCTCTGTCCAAAGTGTTTCACTGGTGTGATATCTTCTAGAGACCGATTTTTGATTTTGAGGTTAGCTGTACCATTATGAGATGCTAGCAGCAAAGGAAACAAGTCTTGAAATATCACAATACATTAGCAGTTTGGAAGACAGACATGAAAACCAGCAAACCCTGAGGCACACACAGTAGATCCACAGCTTCCTATGCTCTGTAGGATATGGATCAGTACCTACTTTCTCCACAGCAAGGAAAAAGCAGTTAAAAGAACATATGACTTTTTAAAGAATTTGAACCTCTAAGTTTGACCATTATATAGGCCAACATTTAAGTTATATGAGGACAGATTTTATTCATGTTCCAGCTTAAAGCTGTACAATGGAGAGAATAGCTTGGGAACTTGGCCCAAACTTCCCTCATTCCTCATGTGCCCAGTTTTTGTTTCCTTAGCCAAAACCCCCTAAAATAACACACTGCCCCTTCTGGGAAAATTATGGATGTGATTTTTTTAGGAAATAATTTTGGTTCAATAGTAAGAATCATCTGACTCACAAAGATTTGTTTGGTTTCAGACATACTGTGTAACAGTGAATATTGTTACAGAATAACCCATAAATTATATGGGTGCTTTAAAAATGCTGGGCAAAATTCTCTGCTGCTATAAATGGGTGCAGTTTCGCCCCATTACCCTGACAGAAAATCTAGCCTACTGTGTTTCTGATATTGTCAAATAAAAAGACAATCCACTTAAATAAAAATCACGCTAACTTTTAAGCCACTGCCTGTGCCATCTGCAATACATACTGCACTGTAGGCTTTATAATTACAATACTTTTTCTTTTACTGTCCATACAGGACTATGCTATCCAGACAAGATAGGAACAGGGTTAATTGACTTTAAGTCCAAGTTATACCAAGAAGAGAATTTGATTTTGTACTGGAGCTTTGGAAAGTTTATGAAGTTATAAGAGGAAAATCATGGGTAAGTGTAAGAAACACAGCAGAAGAGGTACTATGCCAAATTACTGTTAATTTCAGCAGTCAAGGAGTAAGGTCCCAGAGATGCATTAACCTGTAGAAATCAATGCGACTCCATTCAGAAGAGATCTTCTAGATCTCTTACAGGTATGCATCCATACTTACTCATAACCCTCTGTCCTGAGGAAATGAATAATGCAAACATAAACATGGTATGATCCGAATCAGTCCAAAGAGAGGAAATTTCCTATATTGATTATCTACCCTATTCATGATGGTACCAATTATTATTCAGAATTGGGCCAATTATTATTATTGCATTTTGCTAAAGCAGTCTAAGAATGTAATACATTTCAGCCGTTGCAAGACATATTGCTGTTGTAAAAAATGGGAGTGTGGTACCATTCTTCTCATCCAGTTTTATGTACCTTAACAGGAGTTTAGGTACAGTGGGAAACAGCATAGCATTTACTTTGTAAAGGGCTTAAGCTAGCTAAACTTTTATCAACACCACAATCTCTGCACGTAAGGCTCCCAATGTTGGGCAGTCTACAGCTTCAAAGATTCTTGATATGGTTTCTGAATATGTTAACTTAACTAAAACAACAGCTTATTAAAACCCATACCTGTTTATTTCTGTCAGTTCAAGACAAGGAACCCTCAAGAAAGACTGCAATGTAAATAATCTTTGAGTGATGGTGATCCCAGTTTCCTCTACTATACCAGGCCTGCTCTGTAGAGTATAGCAAAAGGGATTTTTCCCCTCTGGGCTATTGGCTGGGCCTTCAGAATATAAAGCACTAAAAAAGCCCTACTTGACTAACAAGCATTAAAAGGACTCTACTCACTCTTCCTTTCCTCCCTTGGACCTCCATAAATACCAGCTAGAGCAGCATACACACAAGTTCTTTCCCATGAAGACTGGCTGAAGAGATCAGCAACCCAAGAAGAAGTAGCTTAACTCCAGCCAGTCAGCAAAGCTGGAAAGCTTCTGGGCACTAACATAGATATCAGCTAGCAAAAAAAGCTAGAGAGAGTGTCTGTGTTTGGAAAAACACAAACATTTGGTGCCTGGCCCTGAAAAGGGTCAGTCAGCTGTAACAAACCATTGATATTCAGCCCTTTTGTAAAGCCAGTTGGCTCTGGGTAGAATTGCCAAGCAGAAGTAGGCTTCCACTCCAACTCATATAGAGCCTGCAGTCTGCCATCCATCAGGGAAGGGAACAAAGCATGGGCAAGACTGTGAGCCAGCCCTTAGCTGGAAGGCAAAGCTAGTGACAGCCAGCCTGCCTGCGGCAGCACTGCACTCATGAGGGCAGTAAGCTTTCATTTGGCTCCTGCAGAAGGAAGCACTGTCCTTCTGCATCAGCTGCTGGTTCATCAGTCATCTCAATTTCATTGATAATTTGGCATCATCTCTCAGCCAGGCATAATGAAACTGATTCCCACTTTCAAAAATAGTTTAGTCTCATTGTGAAAACAATTAAATAAAGTCCTCTCCAGCTTCACTGTAAGTCCAGTGTCCTGAACTGAAACTGTACTCAAGAAATCATGCCTATCTCTTTGTACTGAATCTTTTCTTTATAGAAGCAGAAGCTGGAAGATAAGAAAGAACAAGAACAAGAGGATTCAGCAACGTTTTCTCAGCACTGAATCCTACCCTAGCCCCTGCTCCTGCTATCCTCAGCTGGGTTTAGACTACAGTGTTCCTCCCTCCTCCATCTCAGATTAAAAATCAAAAAGGTGAAGAAAAGAATCAGATTGTGTTCAGCCCCCAATTATTTTCATATTTTCTGAGAAATCGTCTTGCCGGACTGCAGCAAAAAGGCAAATTTTCCCCTACGGAAGCATGGAGAAACAATTCACTCCAGTTGTCACAGCATCAGTAAGTGTTGTCAAGGCTCTTTGAATCCACCTGCTAGATAAAATACTTTGAATCACAGTATCAGCATTCATTTTCCTTGATTAAATCTGGATGTGTTTGTTATTATTTCTATGGCAGTACACAGTGATGCTGTATGCATCCCTGTTTTTGCAAGGGAAGTTTACACACCTTTCTGTCAGCTTCACTTCATACCAGAGAGCAATGTGCTGTCCTCCACAGAACAGGCTCAGCCTAGCTTATATCTTGGGAGATAAGTTTGCTCCAAATACTCATGATGTATAGCCACAATCTGAGACTCAACTAGGTATCAAGCAAAGTTGTTTTAATAAATTTTAATGTTTTAGTGATCACATAGCCCGTGGTCCTCTTTGTATACAAAGTTTTACCTTTTCCTTTAATGAAATAAGGATAAGACAAGGCATTAAATCCAGATAAATTTAATCAGCTATATGATGCCACGTGACTGAAGAAAACAAATATGAAGGAAACACTTTAGTTTTAAAAGCAGTGAGAATAATTAACTGACATTGTGTTGATGTGTACCACAATGGGTTCTCACTGAGGACCAGGGCTCATGAGTATTTGCTTTAAGACAGTAAGAAGTTTAAACAGCTGGGTGCCTTCTGTACTGTCCTTATGACCATGCATTAAGTCTAAATTCTTTGTTTGTCCTATTCACTGAACCAGTCCTTGGCAAAAAACAAAATTCCATACATTTCATACATTTACTCACTAGAGGAGTAAACATAAATAAGACTATGATGTAGTTGCAGTGAATTGTTACTTGTAGTTGGCAGGATTGTAAGGGTCAAGAGAATAACTTTGTAAGCTGAATTTTGAAATAGAAAGAAGAGACATGTAGTGAAGATTCAGGGTGCTGGAGGATGGAGAGATGAACTAGAGCATTGGTGATTTCCACATCTGGTTTTGGCACTGTAGAACACAAAACGAACAGCAATATTTTACACCGTAGACTTTACAAAGGCATCCAGTTGGATAGGTTGGGACTTTTGTTGTGTCACAGCTTTGGACTGCATGTGTTTGTTTGTGGGAAAGCTCCACACTGAAAGCATGCCTTCCAATCCCATATTTCAAGGATGGCCATGATTTCCTTCTATGCAGAAAGGTCAATGAGAATAACCTTGTTTTGTTTTTACTTTTGAATACTCTGTGCAACTATGTAGGCATGAACAGTTGGATCCGCAGTGGTTGTTTGAAGGGAATCACTCACCTGCTTCACCCCATTTACTGTGTTTTGGATCTTGAAACATGCGAGCAACATTTCTTCCGGACAAAACCAATTCAGAAAATGTGGTCCAGCTGCCTGTGTAGTACACCTCAGCCATCGGCAGGAGTTTGGGTCACTGGAGTAGAATAGGATTAACTTGAAGTAAAGCCCTCAAACGTGTACAGATGTGGAAATCTCATCCCTGACAGCAACCATTTCTTTCTAAAGATCTGCCTTATCAGACAGCACCACTTCTGAATGTGCATAGATCCTCATGGATCTTTTCCTGGGGTAACTTTCATCTTTTAATGAATATTCCCTTCCTTCCATAAATCCTGGTCTTCATAACTGTGGCACTCCAGCAACTCTATAAAAGATGATGACACAAGGACAGAGGAAACAGGGACTAATTGAAGAGTCTAAAGTTCTTTATCCTCTGCTTTGAAAACTGTGCCTTTGTGAGCAAGAATCCAGTTTGTGACATTTAGTTACATGACATTGGCTCAGTTTTACTGTCAAAAACATTGTCAATGTGTAAATGAAAGAGCCTGTAAAGCAAGACCATGTGAGATTAAAAAACCTAGAATCAGACGGCTGATTTGGAAATAGTCATAACTCAAAGTCTTGAGAGAGGAATGCTGACATGAAAAGATATAAGAACCTGAGGAGAAAAGAAAAGAAAACAAAAAAACCCCTGAGTTTGAAAAGGAGCAGCTTGGCAAAAATAAGGATCAACCTGTTCCAAGTAACAAAGTTCTCCCCTGATGTCTCCTTAAAGTTTACATGTCCATCAAAGACTTGTCTGTAGTGCCTGTAGTGACAAGGTGGTGCTAAGCCTGTGAATGTTTGACTTAGTAGCATGTTAGTCCCAGCAATTTACTATGTCTGTTAAACAATAAGTATTTGTTGTGCACTCAGAAAGTGTGTAAAATCCTGCTTTCAAGATGCACATATAAAGTAACTCAGAGAGCTGAGGGTTACCTTTCCTATGATCTGAAACTGCTTTTAGGCCACCTCAAATCCAGAATCTTATCTGTTTCCTTTCGTGACAGTTTGCCCCAGGGAGCCAATTAAACTTTTGAGAATGAAAGCTAGGTTCAAATTCTGCCTTATGCATCACTTACAGACTTGTTAGCCGAGCTGTAGCTGCTGTATGATTGTAATTTTTTTTCCAAGCTGATGCATGAGCTGCAAAAAATCCAGGTGGGTCTCTATTCCCAGGTAGAGTTTGCAAAACAAAAATAAACATGTCTTTTTGTTGTGAACTGTACATATTGGGTGTGCAGTTGTCACATAACTATGATCATGGAAATGTTTAAAGGTGGGTTTTGCCTTCAGTATTATCTAGTTATAAGAACGGGTTGTCTCTCACTATATTTCTTTTAGGGACTGAGCTGGGGTTGCAGGCATATCAAAGCCCACAGCATTCTTTCCACCAGTGTCAGAAGCTGCTGGAGTGTGTTTAAAACCAAAGAATTGATGCTTCTACTCAGTCTGATATAGAGTAAGACCTGAATAATTTTTACTCCAACATTTTCTTCAGAGCTTCAGCTATCTTAAGTTGATGCAAACTGTACATACAAGGAAGACAATGCAGGTTATTCTGGAATAAATCATATCTGGTAGAGTGCTTTTGAGTTTCATGTGGGAATTTAAAGATCTTCCTTTAATTCTTGTGGTAATTTGCCAAAGAAGCTGTTTACTACAAGGTCACCATTTGACAGAGTAAAGCTTAACAGTACCAGAAACACCAAAAAACAAAAACCATAGGAGGTGGACAACTTTAAGCTGCCTCTTCCTTTCCTGCATTTTCATGTCTACCTTCATAAATGTTTTTCTCCTGGCACTTTTGTAGAAAATTTCATAAAGTACCATTTTCTCACAAGATTTTTCTTCAAATTAAGGGAGGGTGAAATTCCTTCCTGAAACATTTGAAGTGGGAGAGTGCCCCAAGGCTACTCCACCACTCAGCAGGATCATTGTGGAGAACTGCCACTGCATGAGCATCTGATGTCCCATGGAGGGAAGTCAGCTGTCTCAGTAGGATGGTGATGTCTGACTCCAACATCACATAAGCTTGAGGTCTATAGTCCAAGAGAGGATGTTTCCACACTGTTTTGGGAGGGGAGGAGAGGGCAAGGATCCACAGTGTTCACCCTGATGGCCTGAAACATATGTGGAATCTATCAGGAAGTTAATGCAGCATAAATATCATATGGTCAGGGCTCATCTATTGTCATCTTTTAATGGCAGACAGCAAAACAAGCAGCACAGATGGCTGCATTTATGGCCACATTCAGTTCAAATACAAAACCCAATTCCTGATGCTTTTTAAGTGCTACGGATAAAGAAAGTGATTTACATTTCCCACTGTCACATAGCGGGCTCACTTACGACAATGTAGTTACTTCACATCGTGTTTAACGAGGTTTAAACAGCACTTGGTGTTCAGCACCAGTACCAAAATGGGTCTCACGTTTCACTTCTGCAGTGAAGGGCTTGAATTTCAATGGATTTAAGCAGAGTATACGTGCTTGACATCCATGAGGAACATGCAACAGGACTCAGTCCACATCGTTTTTTCTAGCGGGCAAGCTTGCTGCACTACAACTAGAATCTATTTGAAAGTTGAAAGCCAGCCTTCATCTTGATGTACATTAATGCACTCCAGGTACTGCCAGTGAAAAGCTTTGGTGATTGTTTGGTGTATTTACTATAAGAAATGGGAACTATGAGGAGTTTCACTGGTTATTTGGCAAGATTACTTATTTAACTCCAGGAATTTGGCATTTCTGCCTATTTACAAGGCTGGAACCACATCATCCTACATTGACTTATTCTAAGTTTTTTCCCATCAGATATGAAGTCCTACACAACCCCATAGAAGGAGAAAATTGAATAAGAAGCTTATGTGATTAATAAGTAACTGAAGGCAGGAAATATAATTAATGTCAATCAGCATGAATTCATAGCATCCAGAACCTGTCAAATCTGATACTTGTTTTTGAGAGTAGAAATATAGTTGGTGAATGCAATAGTGTCAGTGTAACTCAGATTTCAGTGTAGAGTATGGCAATATAGCATACAGTGCTCTGAATAAGAAAGGAGAACAGAAACTGGAGTGCCTGTGAAATGGATTTAGAAGGGGCAAGACAGATGTCACGGAAAATTAATTCCTAAAGGGGAGTTATCATCAAATGCCTGCTCCAAGTGGTCTCCCATGCTTTTTTTTTTTAATTGAAACATGGAAACTCTGCATCAAATTAAGTTATTTTAAGCTGTCCTCTCTTTCTCAGTGTAGTACCATGGATTAGACAGTCTGCCACAAATTTTATACTCCTGACAAAATGTTACGCAAAGTAACAGGTTGGCAAATCACCAATGATGCAGTGATATTACAACAAAATGAGACTGCCTGCCATTTGCCAGGCTATTCTGTGAGACCACTCAACAAATGCTCTGGCATCCCTGCCGCACTGGCACTTTTCAGCTGTGGACACAGTTTACAGCACTGATTCATGTTATTGGTAGATCTCTCTTCAGACTCTGTTGCCCCAAATTTACTGTCACTTTTGACTATTATTGATTCATCTTTCTTTGTGCCAACATTCAGTACTTGAACATAGGAATTTTATTTATTAATTCTTTCAGGAGAAATGTCACTGGCAAATTTCCCAGTCAGTCACTCTGATGATTTTAAATTGCAAGCTCCTTTATCTTTGTTATACTGTTTCATTGTCCTGTCAACTTTCTAGTCCTGGTCTCTAATTTTCACGCCCACCTCTGGTGCGTACATCTGCAAGAGTTCCTAAAGGAGTTTGCTGTTATTTTATGATTCCAAAAGGAATCATATTTAGCTAAAACATCTGTTTACAAGTGAAAATAAGTTGTTTGTGGCTTACATATCTGCTAGATGGTAGGTGCAGATTCTTTAAAGCAAGTAACACCTAGGACACCTTCTCTTGAGGCTAATGAGAGCTTTCTTTTACTAGAGAAGTCAGATTAGCACTAAAATATCCATATGAATAATTAAGTTCTTCTGTGTTATTTTCCCCACAGACTTTCCAGAAACAAAAAAGATGACAGAAGGATATAGCTAGGCAGGTGTGAATTGTGAAAATAGTGGATTGTCTTGAAATAGCCATATTGGCAAATCAGAAAAAAAAACCCAAACAAAAAAAAACCTACAAAATTTTCAGAATAATTTTACTTGAAAATTGCAGTGAAAGAAATTCAGGGAAACTAGCTTGTGCTTCATATAACAGTGAAAATTTTCATGTAATCTTATTTTTCACAGAACTAATCAAGTGATTCATTTGCTTTGGGAAACTGCATTTTTAAAATGTAAAAACCAGATATTCCTCTAGATCTTGAGAAGAACCTGTAAAAAATGTATAATCTACCAAAAGACTATGCCAGCAGTGAAATCCAGCACAAGCATTTGGGTAATTTATGTACAGATGTTAATGAGATGGAGGTGAGGCAAACTACTAGAACTTTATGTCTGAAAAGTCTAAAAGGGATCGTTATAACTCCACCAAATACAAATAAAATAATATTATTGGTGTCTAATCCCCACAGAGGAGCACAGTGCCAGATCATTAGCATTTCATTTAGTGAAAGCACTGTCTAAATCTGCAGACCCTCTGGAGAAATCCATCTGTTCTCATTAATCAGGGCATCTGTTTTGGCAACAAGCTATTAACAAGAATTCTGTAGCCTCGATAGACACCAAAAGCTATTTATTTATTAATATGGTATAAGGTACCTTGTTTCATCTTTAGCAGATTTTTTTTAATCCTTTCCCTTCTTTCTTGCCCCTCACCCTGTCAAACCCACACCTGCAAGTACTTTGCTGAATCAGTGCCTAATCTATCTTCATCATAAGGAAAGCATACAGATTCCATCTGGGTGATGAGAAGATGGATGTTTAAGCATCCTTCATCAGATGCATCAGCCTTGAATAATTGATCTCTGCCTTCATCATCCACGAACACACTCACAGGTTTGCTGGCATGGGGCTGAAATGTAGTCTTTGCAGCTATGCTGAGAGGGAGAATTTTTAAGACCTCTAAAGCATTCTTTAAAGTCCGGTGCCTATAATGGTGCAGAGTATTATTTTCTTCTGCATTTTGTTGAGATGAACTGAGTCTGCACACTAAAGGAATTGAGTTTGACACACTAAGACAGCAACAGCTGGAAACAAATAACCTTTTTTGGGGGTGGGGGGGGAATGTTATTCAAAATGTCTTGAGATTAACTGGATATAACTTTAAAGAAAAAATTAATTCATTGCGTGATCTGTACATCATGAAGTACATGAACAAATTTCCACCCACTATCTTCCAGTTCTGTGAGGAGAAGGAATATTTTTGCTGGTAGGAAAAACTCCTAGTTTAATTTCATTAAATTAAAAATTATAGTTATCATAGGTATGTGGAAATAAAAGCAATCACAACCCCTTTCCGTCTCCCTAGCAATAAAACCAAGAGAAAGAAAAAAAAGTCTGCAAAACTTTGTCTTTCTCTGCTTTCATAAAAAATGTAAATTACTCATGGATTAGAAAAAACTGATGAATTAAAGTGAATTAGGAAACTGTTTCCTCCATATCCAATTATTCTTTTCTGATTTGTTACACCAGTGAAAAGAGTATTCTTATTGGTAGAATCAACTTCACTATGAAGTAAAGCACAGTTTAGTGACCTGCATACATGCTTGGGAATGGGGAACTCGAGTTCTAATTCTGGTGCTGAAACTAGTAACTTTGGTGGCTCCAGGCAACGTGTTCTGGCCTCAGACCAACACTCTATCCCTGCTCAGCAAAGCATTTAAGTACCAGTGTAAGTACATAAGACCCTCCAGGATTTAAGCAACTGGTTAACAGCTTTGCTGCACTGCAAGGTATTTGTTGTTTATTATTGAACCTTTGAGTAATAAAGAAGACATAGAAGCAATTAGATCTTTGCAATGCTGGCTGAAACGTGTGTTAGTTTTTATTATAGGTATGATTATTTCAAAAAGCAAAAATTATCATAAGATTTTGGACACAGAGATACAGTCATTTAATATAAAAGAAATAGAGATGATCCCAGAAGATGAGAGCTCTAAAATCTGTAATTTGTCTTGTGCTTGCTGAGTCAGAGAGATTGCTAGTATGATACACAGATACATAGAATTGTATAGGTTGGAAAAGACCTTTAAGATCATCAAGTCCAACCATAAACCTAACAATGCCAGTTAATCACTAAACCATATCCCTAAGCATCACATCCAAACATCTTTTAAATACCTCAAGGGATGGTGACTAACCACTTCCCTGGGAAGCCTGTTCGAATCCCTGACAACACTTTCAGTGAAGTAATGTTTCCTAATATCCAATCTAAACCTCCCCTGATGCACCTTGAGGCCATTTACTCTCATCCTATCACTTGGGAGAAGAGACAGACCCCCACCTCACTACAACCTCCTTCCAGGTAGTTATAGAGAGTGATAAGGTCTCCCCTTAGCCTCCTTTTCTCCAGGCTAAGCAACCCTAGTTCCTCAGCTGTTCCTTATAAGAATTGTGCTCTAGACCCTTCACCAGCTTCTTTGCACAAGCTCCAGCCCCTCAATGTCTTTCATGTAGTGAGGGGCCAAAACCTGAACACAATATTCAAAGTGTGGCCTCACCAGTGCCTAGTACAGGGGGTCAATCATTTCCTTACTCCTGATGGCCACACTATCGCTGATACATCCCAGGATGCTGTTGGCCTTCTTGGCTGTCTGGGCACACCGCTGGCTCATGTTCAGCCGGCTGTCAACCAATAACGTCCAGGTCCTTTTCCACTAGGGACCTTTCCAGCCATTTGTCCTCAAGGCTGTAGCATTGCATGGGGTAGTTGTGACCCAAGTGCAGGACCCGGCACTTAGTCGTGTTGAACCCCATACTATTGGCCTCAGCCCATCGATGCAGCCTGCCCAGAGCCCTCTGCAGAGCCTTCCTACCCTCAAGCAGATCAACACTCCTGCCCACCTTGGTGTCACCTGCAAACTTACTGTGGGTGCACTTGATGCCCTTGTCCAGATCATTGATAAAGATATTAAACAGAACTGGACCCAATACTGAGCCCTGGGGAACACCACTTGTGACCAGCTGCCAACTAGGTTTAACTCCATTCATGACAAGCCTTTGCACTCAGCCACGCAGCCAGTACTTTACCCAGCAAAGAGTATTCCCATCCAAGTCATGAGCAACCAGTTTCTCCCCACTGAATGCTGTGGGAAACACTGTCAAAGTCTAGGTAGACAACATCCATAGCCTTTTCTTCATCCACTAAGTGGGTCACCTTGTCATAGAAGGGGATCAGGTTAGTCAAGCACAAACTGCCTTTCATGCTGACTGGGTCTGATCACTTGGTTATCCTGCACATACCACCTGATGGCACTCAAGATGTTCTGCTCCATAGCATTCCCTGACACTGAGGCCAGACTGACAGACCTGTAGTCCCCCATGAGAAAAAGGGCTAGCAATTGTGACACTTCTGCAGGCTGCTTGTAGAATAATTCATCTGCCTTTTCATTCTGGTTGAGTGGTGTCGTGGTTTAGCCGGCAGCTCAGCCCCACACAGTTGCTTGCTCACTCCCCTGCTGGTAGATGGGGGAGAGAATCAGAAGGGTAACGCTCGTGGGTTGGGATAAGAACAGTTTAATAATTAAAATTAAAAGAAACAACAACAGAAATGCAATGTAAAGGAGAACAAGGAGAGGCGCAAAGCCCCAGGGGAGGGGGGAGGGGAGGGGGGAGGGGAACAAAACAAACTGCACGTGACGCAGGTGCTCACCACCCGACGCCGCGCTGCCCCCGAGCCGCAAACTGCCCCCCCTTAATATACTGGTCATGGTGTCACGTGGTGTGGGATGAACATGCCATTGGCCAGTTGGGGTCAGCTGCCCCCACCATGGCCCCGCCCCTCCCAGCCCCCCGCCACACACAGGAAGCTGGAAAGGTAGCCAACCCCCCACAGTGAGGAGAATTAACTCCTTCTCAGCCAAAAACAGCACAAGCGGTCTGTAACACACTCCCACCATGATATCTGCTTTGTTGGCCTTCCCCCTCATTTATATGCATAAACACTTAAGCCTATCATCACCATCATTAAGCTCTAGACAGTCCAAACACTCCCTAACATAAAGTGCTACCCCACCACCTCTCCTGCCTTGCTTATCCCTTCTGAAGGGTTTATAGCCATCCACTGCAGCACTCCAGCTGTGCGAGTCATCCCACCATGTTTCTGTGATGGCAGCTATATCATAGTTTTGCCTGCTACACAATGACTTCCAGCTCCTCCTGTTTGTTGCCCAAGCTGTGTGCATTGGTGTACAGACACTTCAGCTGGGCTGTTGTCTGTGTCACCTTCTTAGAGGAACACCCCTTAATTCTTTTGAGGTGTTTCACTGGTGCTCCTGTCTTGGCTCCTATTTCCTTAGTGGGCCCTAGTTCATCTCTGTACAACTTCAGCTGTGCTCCAGTGAATCCAATGTATCTCAGAGACACAGGCTGAGGGCCCTCGCTAGCACCTGTCCCTCTAACCTTGGCGTGTTTTCCCTCAGCTTGTCTTGGGCAAGCCTGATATTAACCCCCTCCCTCTTCAGGTCTAGTTTAAAGCTCTTATGATAATGACTGCTCAAGTATTTCCTTCATTAATGCACACCTGATACTAATGAAAGTGTTAAACTTATATCATGAAGTTCCAGATGTAGAGAAAGACAGTATTTCCTAGAATAACTTTAATAGCTTTCATGTGACTCTTTAGAAGGGCAAAACTCATTAAAAAACAAGTCTATCTTTGTCTAACAGTCAACACAAGTAGCTTGATCTTCAGCAGTGATGAACAGTAACAGCTACTGAAGTCAGTGGAAGCTGTCATTATTCTGCACTGTGCTAACTCAGACCCTATATTTGTCTTTGCTTCCCTATCTATAGATATGATAATACCTATTCACCTATCTAGGATGACTGATATCAAAACCAAGTATCTGTGACTGAACGGTGAGATTCCAGGCTGCATTAAAAGCCTGCCAGTTCACTATACTGAAAAAAATATAGAAAGTGTTTGCTTTTTTTAAAAAACAATCTAATTATTAACACTTTACATTTTACTGGGAACCATCACAAGTAGGAACTGATATAACTTCTGAATATATTTGATTTGAGGGAAGAGTCACAGCAACATAACTTTCTTTAACAAAAGAGACTTTCATGAAAAACAATTTTGCCTAATAAGTCATTACAGAATTCTATTTGTGAAAATAAACAGGTGTTTAAGATATCATAAAAAGAGGCTTAACATCTGGACAATACATTCTCACTTTACAGGCTAAATACACTCTAAGGCTCTCATTTTCCACATGTATCTGATTAAGTCCACGAAATCAGTCAGAAATTCAAAGGCTGACAGAAAGACTTCTCTGAAGAGTGAAAAATCAGATACTTGACCATTTGGCTGATATGAGTGTACATGTAGTTCCTAGGATTAGCTCTGCTCCTCACAGGGGATAGAAATGTTGCAACCTGGCTGTGAAAATTCAGTGCTTTCACCAGCAAGGATGCTCTTAAGGACTCTTCAACAGATAAAGGGTTAAGTAGTAGGATATACTAATGGCTGTTGTGAGACATGAAAAAACCCAGATGATTCATAGAGACAAATCTGGAGATGAGGAGTGGTTAGAGATTGGGGGGGATGATACAAGACAATTTAACCTTGACAAAGGGTCTGTTTCTGGACTTTTTTGGGCTGTACTGTCCCACACATAGGTTACCTATGTGCTTTTCCCTGAATGTAGCTTCTTCCCCAATAGCACAGGGCAGGAAAAAGAGTATGGTATAAAGAGGTTTTGGATTCTAATGAAGAGAAACACTGTGAAAATGCCACTTGATTACTTTGGGAAAGGGTAAGAAATTCCTTTAGACCCAAATGGAAGATAAACATGTAATGTGCCACAGGATATATGAACTGGCAACAGCTAGCAAGGAAGCTACAATTGTCACTCTCCTAGCTATATAAAGGACTTAAAACATCCTTGATTAGAGCAGGATAACATAATGAAAGACAAAAGTTACTGCTCAGCTGGCAATCTTTTTTCTAAGACTAATATAACCATTTGTAGTCTCTACCTGAAAGCTCAGGGGGGAAATTGCAACAATATAAAATATACTCCTTTATGAACCAATTAAATGATAATGAGAATGTAGAAAATTTTTCTGTATTCCTGTATCTTTCCTAGGAGTGGTTGGAAACATCAAAGAAAGTATGTTAAAGATAATCAAAATCTGTCAAGAGAAAATGGCCTGTTAGCATTATGGTTCTTAAATATCAAAGATATTAATTGAATGTACAGCTATTAAGATATATTCAGCCGGCACACTGATAGTTTCAGACTGGCTTTGATGATTGCAAAAACAGGTTGGTTGTTGGAGAAGAGTTATTTTCATGCAAACATATGCTTAAAAGTAACTTTCAGTGATGTCTAGCTTGAGTTACATGCTAAAACTGAAAATGAAATTTTAAGGGAAATGATTCATCACAGTTATACAGTGTTCAACTGAAACAGGTTATTCTCATTGCTGAAGTTACTGAAAGTGCTATTGACTTCACCTCACTGGGCCCAGGTTTAATTTAATGAGGCTTTAGATCAGCTTTGACCCTGTACTGGGTGCATCTAAACTTTTAATCCCATGTAGTTTGCGGAATCTTAGTTAAGAAGTGGTGAGAGCACCTTCATCCAATGAACCCTGGCTAGATCTTTCATAAAGTTTTACTGAAGCTTCTGGAAATTTGTTTATAACAGAAAATGCTATAAAGTGCATTTATATAAAATGCTTGGTCTTGAAAATCCATAAAGCTAGATGGGAAAGCATGAGGGGGTTTTATTTTCAATACCCTTGACAGCTATTCAACTTTCTCCTGCAACATTACTTCCTTCTCAAGGAACAAAGATTTTGTTGTTGTTGTTGTTGTTGTTGTTGTTTTGGGGTGTTTTTCCCCTCCCAGGCTTCATTGACCTGTAACAGTGTTGGCACCTTTCTGAATTGCTGTCACTATGCCTATATCTGTATAGTTCTGAGCTGCAAGGTGCAGCCTCATCATGCATTCTCTCACTGTTATGGATCACTTTCCTCTGAGCTGAGCTGCATATTCAAACACAAACTTCTGCATATGTGATCATTTATAAAAACACAAGCCAATGGAAACATTTATAAACACCCAAGATAATGACATGTAAGGTCATTGGTTTATTCATATGCAATAGATACTAAGGTTTATAAATCAGTTTGATCTTCATATAGAAGTGATCTGAATAAAAGTGGCACATTAATAATAAATTTTTGAATTATGTAGTTTGTCTAGTGAAATTTAGTTTCTCTGAACAGAAGAGAAGCTAACAGCAAAAAATATCGTTTTCAACTGTGATAACTGAAACTTCTGACATTCCGTAATTTATATCAATCTGTGACAGTCAGCTATGTACTGAGATCTGAAAAGTTTGCTTCGTGGGAACGAGGCATTTAAAACAAGGGAAGATGTAACCCCAGAGGTTTGCCCAGCATGTGTTTCTTGTAAAAGGTACTTCTTTTCATAATATTCTGTAACATGCTAATTCTGTGATGTTCAACTGCAGGCTTCTGAAGTCATGTGCATCCTTTTGTATCTTTACATTTGGCATGTTTTAAGGTTCAAGCAAAGAGCATCCTGGTATCAGTGTAGCTGTTGCTGTACAAAAGATGGCCATTGGAAACAAAAGCCTGAAGAAGCAGAGACAACTGTGTGATGAGGGTGGAGACATCAATGGAAGTAACTTATATAAAATCAGAGCTAGAAGCCTCCCTAAGCCCTAAATAACACTTTTCATTTTGTGCAGGCTTTGTTTACCAGATTTCATGTCTGCATGAATCATAAGAATCCACCTCTGGTTCAGGCTAAATGGTACCCACAGCTAACGGAGCACACCCTTATCTTCTTTCTCAGTATCCATTTGAGTCCTAGAGTGACAGAGAAGTGCATTTATTGAAATGAGTGAATTTAAAAGTAGTATAGCTCAGACTGCCTTTCTTTTTCCTATCTGTCTATCCTCCCTGTCTGCTCACCATTCTTAAGGAGAATCAGACACCTCATGCTTTAAAACTCAACAAAAACCCACCACAGTCTGGTGACATCTGTTGTATTCCATAACTGGAGCTGTTTTATGAGCTCTCCAACATTGCATTTGAAGTGATAACAACAATCTCACTTCCTCTTCTTTGTGTGGAAGCCAACATTTGGCGCATATAGCTGGAAGGTAGATCTGTACTGTTTAAATAAAAAATATCCTGATTAGGAACGTTTTGACTAAGACTCCCTGCCCCTCCCCTCCTTCCCACATTGGCCAATACTATTGTTTTGAAACTGAAACTGTTAATGAGAAAGTGTTTGTTTTAGTGAAACTTTCATGAGGAAACTCAAACAGATCCTGAAGGCCCGAGAGACCTAAAACACTTCCTCATCTCAGAAAACCAAGTTACCACAGGACGGTATCTCAGAGGAGATTATGACAACTGATTTGTTCTCTACATTTCTTTTGATGGAATATCCACTATGCCTGGCAGACAGACAGTGTAGTCTGATGCCTCTTAGTCAGATTCAATTCTTTGCTCAATACGAGGCAGCAGAAATAGTTTAACTTGGATCATTCATATTTTAGAAAGCACTTTGGCCACCTCCAGTGAATTGGAAGAAGCTGGGAGCTCTTCTCTGTTTCAGAAGGCAAAGGAAATTATAACATTACAAATGTCTGGTTTTATATTTGATCCTGAAAAATAAAAAGGAATTGGACAGGAAACTGAAGATGGAAGTGGAGTAAAAGGGAGCATGAAATAATACAGTTCACAAGTTCTGAACTCCAGAAAAGAGCAAAATCACACAATAAGGGTAATGAGCTCCCAAAGTAGGCTTTGAGAGACTCTGGGGACCGTTGGTAGGATCCTTCTGGAAAAAAAATTCTAACAGAAAAAAGGAAATCAGGAGAATTGACAATTGCTGATAAATTAGAAAATGTATCAACAGGATGAAATTAAATAAAAAGGTAGTAAAGGAAACCTTGCCCTTGTAATAGCAAATATAAAGTGCAGAATATAAACTGGGCAGAGTAGTATAGGAGGAAGGATCTGGGGTGGGGGATATACATGAGGTGACAAACAGAACACAATTTGAAACCAGACCACTGGACCCCCTACTGCAAAAGAGACAAATATTCTGATATGAATCAATAGGACCATTTCCAGTAAGATATAAATTGCCTGAGGGTAGCTGTTGTTTGGAAGCACTCACCTGGAAGACTGAAACACGCACTACAGTTTACCTGAAGAGATGACAAACTGGAGAGAATCCAGTGGAAAGAAACAAGAGGGCTGACAAACCCTGGACACTGAGGTAAGGCTAAAAAGTTTGTTTGCAGCACATTATATATGATGAAAATGCCAGTATTGAGCACTGGCAGAGCTGCAACATTTCTGGAGGTTTGATAAACAGGTTAGATGAAAATATGGTAAGAGCACCTCAGTTATATTTTATCCCACCACAAATCTGGAAACAGAGAGAACAACACCTGGAACTGTCCTCCAACCTCACTTTTACATGTCTGTGCCCTTATGCTTCTC
This sequence comes from Phalacrocorax aristotelis, assembly GCF_949628215.1. Lineage (NCBI taxonomy): Eukaryota > Metazoa > Chordata > Aves > Suliformes > Phalacrocoracidae > Phalacrocorax > Phalacrocorax aristotelis. The sequence goes on along the minus strand of NC_134284.1, from coordinate 25,267,000 downwards.
TAGTTTGCCTGCTGAGGAGGTGGCAGCTTAACGGTGAGCAGAAGTGTTATCATATAAGGAGTTAACAAACCAGACTGAAGAAGAGGGAAGAAAAGTGTGAAAGTCATTCTTCACTGTTATGCTCATCACTTTTTAAAACAAGGATACTGTGCTATTTTTAGCAAAGTTCCTGGAAACACAACATGCTGAATATTCACTATCCACAATAAACTACAGGATGGTGAGAAATATTGTTCAAGTCTTTCTTTTCTTTCGCAAAACAGGCAAAGCTCAAAGCTATGTATCAAGTACTTGGATTTCTTTGTAGAGTATTTTGCAATTAGAGCTGGCCAGACAACTTTCAGCTAAAGATATCTCTCAAAAAAAATTGTTGATTATTCAAGGTACATTTTTGTTCAAGATCTACTGGGTCCCATGGCTGCCTGGTTTCCTGATGACTTGCTTGCCACCTCAGCTGCCAAACTGGGAAGACCTGGTTAAAGGCTCCATCAGGGCATCAAAGTTTCTTAACTTCCAGGAGGCAGGTGAGCCCAAACTGGAGGGCAACGAGGCACTGAACTTCCCTGTGGAATGGACTTAATTCCGTTATTTTGCTGAAAACTTTTGCCGTTACTTTAAAGGGAAATTAAAAGTTTCCATGAGAAGTCAAATCACTGGAAACTTTGAAGTTTCCCATGTGGGAATTGATTTGTTTGTCTTTATATATGGGCTTGAACAATAAACACTATAGAACAGGGACACAAGGGAAATAATAAAATAGTTGCTTAAGGGATCAGCACTCATACTATGCAAAGCATGAAGAAGTGGTCTTCCTGTGAGGAGGGAGAAAAAAATGTGAGCACACAATTAAATAATATTGTACATGCACAGGGACCAAGCTGAGTTTCTGAAGCCACCTAACACTTCCCAGGAAGGGAAGCTTCTCAAGTGCTACCCTAGTTGATGTTTTTTTAAAATAGGTTTTGTGCATGTAAAATTGATTTGCGTTCACGGCAGCACATCTTGTGACTCAGTGTGGCAAACAGCCAGATGAAAATCAGAGTCTCACTGACAACGTCATTCTTCTCAGTCCTATTTCAGAGCTCACATCTACCTGAAATAGGTTGCTTTGCATTTAAAATTGTCTGCTATGTAGCACTGCATATCTTTGAAAACCTGCATCATTTTTAGAATTATAAGTAAAAGCTAGAATGGACTATGAGATAACCCAACTCATCTTTGTAGTCATGGCATGATGGTGTCAGTTCAGGTTAGTGATGTGTGCCAAATGGCTTTGGTTACTTTATCTGTGAAGCCTAAAAGGTCTCATTGCCAGTAAGATTTATATCATGCATGAAATCTCACTAGTGAATAGGATAAGTTTCATGGGAATTCAATAGGAGCAAGAGTCAGCAGTGTATTTTTAGGGATACTCTATCTATGAAGACATAGATGTTGTGAACTGTGTGTAGCTTGATCAAAGTTGTATATCTGCTTCAAGCACTCTATGCATATTTTTTCCTCAGACCTACTAAAGCTCTGAGTTATTCTTGCTGATGTGTTTAAAAAATAAGAAATGGGGTGTATTTGGAGAAAAACTGAACAATCCCGCAGATTGCCCAGTTTGCATTTCACCTCACTGCTCCATGCATTATTTCTATACCAGGAAATTCAAGTATTTCCAGGGACGTCTATTGTACATCGCAGACCTTTCCAATGGGCAGTTTGTGTGCAGCTGCTCCTTTCTGGAGGGGCAAGTTAATTTACTAGCCCAGATATGAGCCATTCCATGACAGTTGGCTTAAGTATTTGGGAATGTTCATGGCATGCTTAGTTTACTATGTGTACATACGTAGGGAACAAAACAATTAAAGGGTCAAACTGTCCACCAGGCACAAAGAGAGTGGCACAACCAGAACTAGACAAGAGGATGAGGGAAATTAGTATTCAGTTATGTTTTGTCACACACAAACATATCCTTGTCACATGAAGGCTTAACTACTTAGCCAGGGTATCTCCACTCTCCTGGTAACACAAAACAGTCTTAAGGCTGTTTCACTGTTCCTATTGCAGAAGTTATTTATCTTTCACTTTAGCAAAGACCTTTTTTCTTCCTTTTGTTTATGTGGTGTTTTCACCTAAAGTACAGAAGAATCCCCTAAGTCTACTCAGCTGGAAGTAATCAAATTGTGTAAAATAACGGAGCCAGAAAATGCAAATAGATTCTGTGCTAGAAATGTTTTCAGTGGTAACTGAAAAAAAAACAAAAGAAGAAAATGAACGGCAGGTTGTAGGTGAGTGAAGAATTGTAATTTATATTTCTTCCAAGCGGTGTTCCAGATTTTCATGTACCTCAGGAAAGTCATTCAACATTCTTGGATTTGTATATTCTATATGATAACACTGATTCAGATATCAGTTAGAAACAGCTTTGGAGCTTGAAACCATTCACATTTTTAAATTACTTTGTCTCCTTCAGGTGGAAACAGCCATAAAGATGTAAAATATTATTTCAAAGTCTGAAATAGCTTTTGAGTTCTGCTCTGATATGCAAAAAGACAAGAAATTAAAGACAGGCAAATGCACTTGGCACTTCATGTGGCAAAACAGTCATGACTATTTTATTAGAAAAGGAGTGAGTAAAAAGGTAAAGGAAAAATGTATACTATTGATTTGCAGGCCTATATTTATATCGCCAGCATGATTTCAAAGGAGAAATGGCTGGAGCGTCTCCTTTATGAGGAAAGGCTGAGAGTCTTGGGTTTGTTTAGCCTGGAGAAGACTGAGGGGGGATTTTATCAGTAACTATAAATATCTCAAGGGTGGGTGTCAGGACGACGGAACTGGGCTGTTTTTGATAGTGCCCAGTGACAGGCAATGGGCACAAGTTGGAAGATAGGAAGTTCCACCTTGAATAGGAGTAAGAACTTTCCTGTGAGGGTGCCAGAGCAGTGGCACAGGCTGCCCAGGGAGGCTGTGGAATCTCCTTCCCTGGAGACACTCAAAACCCACCTGGACGCGGTCCTGTGCCCCCTGCTCTGGGTGTCCCTGCTCAAGCAGGGGGGTTGGACAAGATGATCTCCAGAGGTCCCTTCCAACCCCTGCCATTCTGTGATTCTGTGAGAATAGTATCCTAAGTAAAGGTAATTAGGAAGCTATTTAATTTAATTTAGAATCAGGCAGAAGCAGAAATTCCATTTGTAAGTATCTGTAAAAAGTCACATAAGCAGAGATTTCTTAACATGTATAATCCAAGAGAAAGGCAGTGATCAGGGAAAGATGCACTTCTTTTTGTCTTCCAAAAAGCTGCTGTCTTTTGAGCCATTATTCATCCCGGTCCCTAACAGCTGTATACACTATATTTTAAATTTGTTGTCTCTAAGAATTTCATACAGAAAGAAAAGCATCTGTCCCCTGTCAAAAGTTTACATGAATAGACTGTGAGGTGTAAAGCAGAGATCTGCTTATCTCTTTATCCTTATCCTTTGACAGGTAAGAACTCATAGATCATCTCCAATGAACAGAGCTCTTAGCCCACAATATTTTTGCATAGATTTGCGCTATTTTGTTGACTGGTTTGTAGTCAAAAGACACATGCAATTATAAACTATTAAATTTGTAAAATGAGTCATCCCATACAAGGAAGTAGCTAAGTCTCATAAGATAAGTTGACACAGAAATAGAAATACAGATGAGTCGAATTTGTAGAAAACCTACAGATTCTGGTAACACTGAACTCTACCTGCATAGATGGGAGCTATGGACTATTTGACAAGGCAAAATTTCCTAACTTGACTGTCCAAGCGATCGACATAAGCTGGCATAACAATAACTCCAGCAAATAGTTTGTTATGACTGTGTAACCCACCTATGTGCTCGCCTCCCCCACAGACCACACAGATGGTACCATTCCAGCAGGGTAAGGCCCATGCCATGCAGGTCTACAAAATGGAAAGCCGAATCCTTCTTTCTGTCCAGGAAGACAGTGTGAAGTTCAGGTGTTGTAATTCTCATACATTTAAGAAAATCTGTCTTCTCTCATCAAACCTGCTGTGATCGTCTTTGGAGCTGGGGTCTCTTTGCAATGCATTCAAGACATTTTACTTATAGTAGAAGTAATTAACACAATACCATAGAAACAAAGATTGAACTAATCAGGGAAGGAAAGAACTAGTGAGCCAGGTAACTTACCTTTCACCTATCTCACTTTAGCAGGAATGGCGTATTTTGCCCATCTTTCCAGCTTCATCAGCAGTTGGAAAACCTTAGGCAACCATGGAGTATATGCTTTATGGTAGGTTCCTGTTGGGGCTCTCCCAGGAAAATGTATATTTTTTACCAAGGAGCCTCAGTTCTTAACAGATTTCACACCTACTACTTATTCTCTCTTCTTAAAATTATTTGATATGGCTATAACTTTTGAGGCATTTCTCCTTTGTGAGACAATTATTTGTTTTTTTCAACAGAAATGAGAGGAGGGGATTTGTAAGAAACACATTCACAATCCTCACGTGCCTCTGAGGCCAGTCACAGTTTCTAGTAGTAAGACCTGCATTGTGGAAACAGAATTTAGTCCGCTACACCCCTAAGGAGAAATTATATATGCTTCAGCTAGAATAAAACTGTTTGGGTTGTACAAAAATATTGATAGCAAGCAAGGGAACTCACTCAGGAACACTAATTCTTGTACAGAATTATTAAGATGATCTCTATTAGCATAAAATTAAATCCTATTACTGAAATACTTGTGAAATATTTATGACGAGTTTGAAGGAACGGCATTAATAAGTATTTTGATTGAGAATATTTAAAGGATCATTCCATTTTTACAAGTGCACAGGAAATATCTGAATTGTAAAGTATTTCCTTATACACAGTTCATTTATTGTGAGCAGTTCTGAGGCTCTGATGTTATTTTACTATTGATGGAGATGACTGGTACTGCAGGCTTCTTTCCTTCCTATAATGAAAGGAGCAGCTGAGCTCAGTGTACTCTACTTTCTGTGGATGGTCATATTAGCAATTTGAGCAGGGAGGTCATTAGCATATTATATCACCATACTGCAGTTTTTGTGGATGATACAATATTCATTAAAGTCTGTTGGATTCTTGTGCAAAAATTAAGGAACATTGAAGGCTTTATCTGTAATACAAACACTGGAAAGAAGGGAGGGAGAGGTGGATGATGAAGAACTCATGAATCATAATGGGGTGAGGGGTCCAGATGGGAAGACCAACCTGCCACAGCACTCTCCCTATAGCATTCTTTTCCAACCTGGCACAATTGTACCCTGTTACCTAGTACATGCCTGCCTTTAAAAAAAATGCAGTATTTGGTATTGTCAATACGTGAAAGCCCAAAGCTTAAGGATGTCTAGGCAAGTGTGTTCATGGGAAAGGTGCTGGGGTAGGGTTAGAGGCTCCAAGGATCTGAGGAAGACTGACCTTATGCAGAAAGGATCTCTGAGTAGGAGTAAAAACCAGGATGAACTTTGGGGTGCAACTGGTTCTAAGGCAGGAAGAGGGAGACTGTGACTACATGGAGGAAGGGCCTTGCAGAGGGGTTGAGGTGAGCCAGATGCTCTTTAGATCAGAGGAACTGTGAACTGGGGGGCAGATCAGATCTCACTTTGAGGGGTGGGTCACACACCCCATGCACAATATGGCCTAGCTCTCATCTTACCCTACTCACTCAGCATCAGCATGCATGCATCAACCTCAGCCTCCTGTTACATATTCTTTACATTTAAATTTAGCAAGCCCAGACATCATTCGTAGATTTTGTTATGGTAAAGGCACAATGAGACTCTCCCATTTAAATGACATTATGGTATTGTTACTTTTACACTTACTTGGTAAGAGACTAGTCTAACAAAACCATGAAGGATCTTCTTTTAAATATTTTGAATAAAAACATAACTCATTCTTGAAAAAAGGACCGTTGAACTTTGAAAGTAAACACAAATCTAGCACTGGAATCAAGCCTCTTTTTTTTCTTTTTTCTTACTTATTTTTTACATTTTTTTTTTTAATCTTACAAAAATAGGGCTGACTGAAAAACTTGCATCTGGAGCTGATCTCTTTCAATCGTTTTTCTTTTTAGGTGTTCAGTTTTTACTTTGGATCCCGCTGTTTAATTATATGTATTCTAAATTACACAATTACATTGAAGGTGCCTGACTAGGGTGGCAGAGTGTAAGGGCAGGGAAGAAAAGGTTAAAATGAATATTTGATGATGAGGGCAACTAATTAAAAAGTCACATAACATATATGCATAAATAAAATAACTGGAGGGGAGAAAAAATACCATGGAAGCAACAAAATACAGAAAAAGAAAAAGTTCATATCATTTACAGATCCTTTAGGAATCCTGAATATTAATTGAATGATAATAGTAATAAACTGTAAGTTTTAAAATCGGGTTTTTTTGACTCCCTGCCAATAGAAATTTAGCAACATGAACCCACTATCTTGCAGAGCTCTCCAGAGATGAAAAGACTATACATGTGCATAAAGTGGCCTAGATTAAAATGATGGCACTTCAAAAGCACAAGTTGGAATATTCCCCATTTCATCTTGAGTAGTGAATAATTCATCATTTTAAAACATTGGGTTTTTAAAACTTAGATGCAGACTTAGCTGCATAATTACTGAGTTTCCTTTGATCCACATTGTTTGTTTAATCAGTTACCTAACTTTAGGAAGTACGCTTTGTAATAATTGTAATTTGAGTTTTCTTATATAATAGAAAGGGGGGGGAGAATGGAAGACTTGAATACAATACTAAAGCATCTAAAGCCATTTCTACAAATCTTTTCAGAAGTTCAGAGTGTAAAGACACTGTATTTCCTACATAAAACGGGGGATAACTAGAGGTTGGGTATTGATGATTCAGTTCAGTGTGGCATTCTAACTTTGATTACATTTTTGATTACAGCTGCCTACCTTTGATTATGAGTTTATCTAGAACTGTAGAAGCTAGAGACACCACAGAAAACATACAAGTATCTTGTTTTCATGAGGTTCCAGTATCTGTTTTTGCACAGTATAAGCTAACAGTTTAGCTTGTTGTAACTGTTAATTATACTAAACATGGACTCTTATCTTTATATTTTACAGTATTATTTAAGGCAATGAAACCTGGTAAATGAACCTGCTTTTGTGTTATTATCCTGCACTGCTCCTGTCAGCTGTACAATAGAAGATGGCTTCCAGCCCAGATAAACTATTTATAGTAAAAGTGGCTTTAAGTAGGCTTAATTACAAACTAAGATTTATTAATTCTCCCAAACAGATTGGTTTCACAACATAGATGAACACAGCTCACTGTCTTTATGTGTTAGGCAAGATTACAAGTTGAAGGTATTTCCTACTACTGAGCACAAAACAAAACTTTGAAATCTTTCCAGCACCCAGCAGGAGCGCAGCAATAGCAGCTCCATGCAACAGGGAGCAGCATTCACAGCTGTGTTTTCCAAGCTGTCTGCTGGCCTTAGGAAAGATGGTTATAATCCTATATCCTCCTGTATCTCAGCCAGCTAACACGCAAAAGATGGTAACCCAGGAGCCCTGCTTATTTACATGCATACATAAAGGCCATAATTAGGCCTGGAGAGCAGCAAAATCAAAGGAAAGTACAATTATAGCATATTAAGAATACCTTAAATGGAAACTAACCACTCTTTGGTGCATAATATTTTGTCCCATCAGCTTTTAACAGTTCTCTATCTGAAATCAGCTGAAAAAAGATGCATTTGCAGACACTTGAATCCAGAAGAGCTATTCTGCCTTTGCTCAGTCAGGGCTGTAATTTGTTTAGGGAACATTAATGACCTAAAAATGTGTGAAACAATATTCTTGACATTGGGCTGACTCAAAGACATGAACCTATCCTGAAAAATGCATGTGCAGTGATCTCAGCTTTTGGCAAACACATTTCCATTTCCTTTTAAATGTGTAATCCCTTACTCCTCAACTCATAAAAACCTCATGGTTCAAATTCAGCTACGTTAATAAAGACATTTCTCTTACACTTTAGAAGTAATAGGAATCTATGTGAAATCCTGCCCCTGTTGAAATCCCTCAGTGTGACAAAGTGTGTAACAGAGCTGAGATTTCATCTGAAGCCCCAGTGCAGAGCACTCTGAAGTCAGTGATAAGTCTGCACTGACTCTACGTCTTTGGGGTTAGACCTATGATACTACAAAATTTGTAGCAATGTGTGATCCTCAATAGGCTGAATAAGCCTAGAACAAGTTTTTACTACAGAATGTAAGAATAGTTATCTTCCCCAATCTTCACATGGGACAGAGGGCGATAACAGGGTAACTGTGCAGTGAAACACCCTTCCATATCCTCCAAACTGGAAACCAACAGCTATGTCTCCTCTTTATGACAGCCTACCTGGAGTCTCCTTCCGTTGGCATGTGTAACAGCTTTTTTGAACCCAGATAAGCTACTGGTATCCACAGCATCCTGCAGAAGTGCAGCAGAAGTTGTGTAGAAAAAATACTTCCTTGCCTTAATTTTCAACTTGATATTTGAGCATTTTATTTGCTATACCCTCTTTACTATGTTCTGAGAAAAGGTGAATAATATTCCCTACCCATCTCCTATATGACATTCACTATATCATATCTAGAATATCTGCCTTCTGTCATATCTTTTCAGGTAAAGGGAACTAATCCAATTAGTCTTTCCTTACACAGAAGCTTCCCGTCACCCTTGCTGTCATTCTTTATTGCTTTTCATTTCCTCTGCATCCTGAGACAGAGCAACTGCAAAGTTGCACGTGTTGTTCAAGATGCAGGTGCACTGTGAATTTGAATAGTGGCATAACCATGTTTCCTGCTTACTTCCTTACTCCTTTCCTAGTACTTCCTACCACCCTATTTCTCTTTTTTTTTGACCACAATTAAGTATTACAGTGATGTTCCCGGAGTACTACCTGAAATCACTCCCAGATTTCTTCCTGTAATGTTGAGTGCTAAGTCAGAGATATTTGGCATGTATTTAGGGTTATTTCTCCCTGAAAGCTCAACTGGCTTTTATCAACATTGAATTTCCTCTGTTATTTTATCACTCAGCCATTTACTAGGCTAAGGTTCCTCTTTCACAGATGGACTTCCCATTTGACTATGCTGAATAATTTTCTTTCATCAGCAAGTTTTACCACCTCACTTTTCATCTTTCTTCCAGGACACCAACAGATGTGCAGGATAGCACAGATCCTCTCACAGATCCCTGCAGAGTGTCATTGATGCCTTCCCTCTGCTGCAAATCTGTTCTAGCCCTTTGTTTCCTATCCATGAACCAGTTATTAAGGTACAAAAGGACCTTCTCTTTTATCCCGTGATAAGTTTTGGTTTCTAAAAGAGCATTCAATGAGAAACATTCCTCAAAAGATTTTTAAGGCCTAAATATAGACATAAAAATTGAATATATAAATATATATCAACTGAGTTTTAGTAACATACTCCATTTAGACCACAAGGCTTCTTTTACAACAGCTATATTTGCTGTTCCTCTATATGCCTAATAATGCTTTTATAAGTTCTAACATTTGTTCTAGGGTGAATTTTGTTGGTTGGTTGGTTTATTTGGGGTTTTTTTGTTGTGGGTTTTATTTTTTTTTCCCCAAACACTAATTTGCCTAGTATGGAGGTCAGCTTTTCTGGGGTATAGTACATTATGCCAACTCTTTTTTTTTTTTCCTTCTTTTTAAAGCAGTGTCACTTTTGCCCCTTACTATTCATTTCATTTATGTTTGACAATTCATAAATGAAATTAGTTCCTTTGCATTGAGACTGTCTAAAGCATTCAATAAAGCACACTCAAATAGCTCAGCAGCTTTACCTCTGAACTCTGCTGGTACTCCATGGCAAACACAATATGATCTGGGTGATCCTGTTTTATTTACACTTTCATAAAATTCATAGGGTTTATGTATTGGTATCTTTTTAATGAAGATTCACTAATATCATCTTCTGGAAACTCCTTTTAAACAAAATACAACACATTTTATTTTCAAAATTAAAGACATTTGAAAAACTGGGGACCACCTTTTCACTTTTTGTGTTCCTACAGACTTTGGTTGTCTTCTCCTTAGACTAAGTCTCAGACCAGAGGTAGATGTTGCCACAAGAAAGTGTGGGAGGTCATGCAGCCCCATTCACCACATGGCAGGTGATGTGGGTCTCAGCAATGTCAGCAATCCCACCACTCCTTCAACAGGATTATCCCGGGAGAGTGATCAGCAGAAGAAAGTGGGCTCAACCCAGCAGTCAGCAAACAGACACCTTGAGATCATGGATGCAACATAAAAAATAAAAAAAGGTAAAACATCCAGAGAAGGGAATATTAAAGATTCACCACCAAAAAAAACCCCAAACCCTAAAACAAACAAACAAAAACAACCAACCCAGCAGCACTGTGCAGAGTAACCAAATGCTGGCATTTTCCTTAGTAAGAGCTGGGCATCTGACTGGAGCAGATTAAAAATATTTATTTTCTCTGAAGGAAAGCCTCTGGCAGGGAGGTGGTGACAGACAGACCACTGGCAGCCAGAGGTCACCCAGTCACAGAGCTGCACAATGCTGTAAGGTGGAAAGGGTCTCCAGCAGCCATTTGATCCAGCCCTTGCTCAAAGCAGAACAACCTTCAGGGTTAAATCAGTTTGCTCATGGCCACATCCAGGTGTGTTTGAATCTCGCCAAGGATGGAGTTTCCGCAGCCTCCAGGCTCCTATTCCAGAGCTGGGCCACCTGACATGGATTCTTTTTCCCCACTAATACCAAGCAGCATTTCCCTCTTGCCTAAAGCCTCCAGCAAGGCAGCAGAGGTTTCCGTGCTGGAGGCAGAGGACATGCCTGCACAAAGGGGCAGGGAGCAGTTGGGAAGGGGCAAGCCTGAGTTTGCCTGCCTGTGCCACCTCCCTGGCGATGGAGGCACCCGCTGCCCCTTGTATTGGCGGCACAGCCAGTGATAACTTGTGGCATTTGACTGAGAGAAAAACCATGATTCCTCCAGCTTTGGCCAAGAAAGATGCCTGTGCATGCCCAGCACTCCTGCTAGCAGCACAGTTCATCCACGGGTAGGTGTCCTCTTACTGAGGCCACTCCTCACTGTTAAACAGCCTCACACTGCCTTCCTCCTTCCTCACCCCCCAGGAATTTTGGCTTAAAACACCTCCAGAGGTTTGGCTTAAATTCCTGACTATTAAAGATGACATTATCCAAACAGACTCAAACTGGATAAACCTCAACCAGTTACTAGAGAAGCTGCTGAGACCTTCAGGCAAAATTCGCGTTCCTGGCATCTGATTCTGTTATGTAAAATAAAAAAAAATATATTCCAAATAATCCAGAAATGCCTCCTCAGGCTGACCTGCTTGTGTTGCTCCCTCCCCTTACAGCTAGTCACTTCCAAATCCTGGATCCCACACTGGGGACCACAGCTATTCATTTCCCAGTACCCCAAAAGCTCCAGCAGCTAGAAGCCACAAAAGAATCCTATCAGAGGTGATACTTTGTTGTTCCAATTCAATTTCAAAAGTAAGGAAAGTAGTATGTATTCCTGAGCTAATAAGTTGTTTAAGCATCCTTATTTACTGCTATGCAGGTATTATCTTTCACTTTGCAGGATTTTAGTTGTAAAGGAGGGGATCTCTTTTTAGGTGTCTTACAGGATAAAAAAATTATGTATGGATTTACTATGTACCAAATTTACTGAGAATTTGAAGAATCATCTCACCAAAGTCTGATTTCAGATATGTAGCAATAGAGGAATGGAGTAAGCAAGTGTAGAAAGACCAGGAAAAAATAAAACAGATGATATAGATGAGAATTAAACTGATTGCAAAAATTTCTTGTTTGGATACAATCCCTGTATAACATAGATTGCACAGACTGAATAACCTGCATAATTTCAAGGCTTTGCTCCAAATATTATTTTGTCAGTTAAGAGAAAAAACAGACTGCTAGAGTATTTGAGAAAACCATGCAGACTCTGATACATTCTGGAAAAATTCTGCAAATAGGATGAGGAAGAGATTCAAATCACGTTGAGAAAGGTTTGTGCTATTTAGAAAGAAGATTTACCATTAAGAGAGTTTTAGCTCTGGAAATCAGGCTTTGGGACCAATCAAAGATTCCAAGGAAAACACTCAGAATCTTGCTTGGAAGAGGGGTTCATTATGCTTACCAGTTTTTGTAAGGATCTGCTCAAAAAGTAACATATTTTTCATCCAACTACAACTGGACATGAGCTAGAAAGAGTCTTGCGTAAATCACATTCGTTCTCAAGTCAATCACCAACCACCTCTGTTCAGTTTTTTCTTTTTTTTTTTTTTCTGCCCAGCTTTGAACATGCTGTTCAATATCAAAATCCACAAAAATGTGTTCTCTACTAATGCACGAGATATATTTTATTACCAAGCATCTATGCAAAACATTTTAAAATAATGAGCAGATTTAATGCACTGTAACTCATATTTAGGATCAAGAGACATGCACAGCAGTTGTTACAGGAGAGAGATTCTAAAACAAGGGGAAAAATATAAACTACAAAGCAAGGATAACAGAAAATAATATCAGTAGTACAGCAGCCAAAGACAGATAAACAAGAACAGCCATCACAGTGTGATATATAAGATGTTCTTTACTCATGACTCTGAGCAGTAACAGATAATTCTGTATATTCATTAATTCTTGTATTACAATGCTGACAATAAAGCATAGTCTTTGTCATGAAATGTTAGATATAAAAAAAAGCAGGTAGAATAATTTGTTTAGGCTCTCTACGTGGTTAGTAACTGTGTAGCACCAGTAAATAAATTAGTGCTTGAGGGACATTAATTTATTTTCACGCACAATTCTCTGTTGTGTTCATGTCACATTAATTCTTCATTTGGAAAGGTGAGTAGCTGGAGCTCTGAGGGAAGCATATAACCCCAAACGTCATGTACACTGGGATGTACACTGATGAGCAGAAAAATTTTGAGTGAATGTTTGTTTACTTCCCACATGCACTGAAACCAAATTATAGCCCAAAGTATTTCCAGGAAATAGAGGTTGGGATGACATACCAGTGTGGGTCTTTGAAATTTAATCACACCCTTCTAATATTCCTCTCTGGCCCCATCTCCTAGTGACAAGCCACCAGTAATTTTTCCCCATAACTTTAAGCACAGGGACAGACCAGATGACATACAGTCCTCTTAAGCATCAGCATTAGGCACTTGTGCATGTAATCACCAAAAAGCACAACTGCTTAACTTAACCCTTGGATCATGATTGCATCCTCCTCTCCATGACCGCATGACTGACTGACTTTCTTAGGAAATTTGTAGCTTTTCCTCTTTTCCAGATGTCTCTTCCTTCTTCCTCTGAACACCTTTGGTCAACAGATGTTACTTTGCCCCTTCAGTTTTATTTATTCTTCAACTTCATCTGGGACCAGACCAACAAATTATCCGTTCCAAGTTTCCTCCAATACAGAATTTTTCCACTGTTCCTTTGACAATCTGCACCTAAAAATCTGGACCTCTGAAGACAACCTAAGTGGACCTATTTGACATGACACTAAAATGTCTTTTTGGTTGCCATATATGAGCTGACGGGGCTCTATTCTTCATCCAAGGTACTACTTACTATTAGCAGATAAAAGATACTAAATCCTTCAGGCTTGACAACCTGACTGCCCAGTACACATCTATACATGGACTTATACTGATATAATACAAACTGATAAAAAGGACATTTATATCAAGAGTAGGCAGGATCCAGTGTTCAAATTCAAGTCATATACAAATACTCCAAATGCATGATACATACATTTTTCACAATACGTTTTTCACCATAGATGTTATGCAAGACCTTATGATTTGAGGGAGGAGGTTGAATCAGGTGACCTTTACAGAGCCCTCACAACATAAATTATTCTGTGATTTCAAGAAATTTTACTTATTTGGGTCTAGATCTAGGGAAATTTACCCAAAAGCTTTTCTTTTCAACCTTTTGAGGTGAAATTCTTTTGATCAGGAAGCCCTAGCTTTGCTACACCTCAACATGCAGCAGTATGTATGGTTGAAACTGAATGATTGAGCAAAGCTATCAAGTAAGCTATATCTGATTAATGCAAAGTCTGCCTCTTACCTTTTATCCCTTCTCTGAAGCTACCAATTTATAGATGAAGGTCTAAAAGTAGGAACTTATTCCATAAGGTATTATGATTTGTGACTCCTCTGGACTTTTTTGCTAAAGAAAGACCAAGTCAGGTACTTGGTGTTTGTTGTGGTTTAGTCCCAGCCAGCAACCAAGCACCACACAGCCGCTCACTGACTGCCCCCCAGTGGGATGGGGGAGAGAATCGGGAGGGTCAAAGTGAGAAAACTTGTGGGTTGAGATAAAGACAGTTTGATAGGTAAAGCAAAAGCCGTGCACACAAGCAAAGCAAAACAAGGAACTCATTCAGTACTTCCCATCAGCAGGCAGGTTGTTCAGCCATCTCCAGGAAAGCAGGGCTCCATCACATGTACCAGTTACTTGGCAAGACAAAAGCCATAACTCTGAATGTCCCCCGCCTTCCTTCTTCCCCCAGCTTTATATGCTCAGCATGACGTCATATGGTACGGAATAACCCTTTGGCCAGTTTGGGCCATCTGTCTCAGCTGTGTCCCCTCGCAGCTTCTTGTGCACCCAGCAGAGCACAGGGAGCTGAAAAAGTGCTTGACCAGTGTAAGCACTACCTAGCAACAACTAAAGCATCTCTACATTGTCAACACTGTCTTTAGCACAAATCCAAAACATAGATCCATACTAGCTACTATGAAGAAAATTAACTCTGTCCTAGCTGAAACCAAGACAGTACTACACAAAAAACACCCCAAAACTACAGAAAAGCCCCAGCTGACCCCACCCCCCCAACCAAAAAACCCAACAACCAACCAACACAACCCACAATCCAAACCTCACTATGTTTGTGTGGACGGTGCCATGCTGCCTTTGCACAAAGCTACATGTCAAACAACAACCAACCAGCCACATCAAAGACTTTGCCATACCAGTTTTGTACAAGCATATTAGCATGGCTCAGTTCATGTCCTGATTGTACAGCCCATGCATTCACAGCACACTAACCACTCTCAGGCAAAGAGGGGACATTTGTAACCCTCCTTCTTGGCTGCAGGTTGGAAAGTCTGCAACTAACCAGCCAAACGATTAAAATTCTAATGCAGGAAAGCCAAAGGTCAAAGCAGAATACCATATTCAATGAAGCACAGTAGTTTAATATGTCCATGTGAAAGTGAGACACGTTCCTGCTAAAATTATACTGACATGCCCAGCCAAAGTACTCCTTGCCAACCCTGGTCCCCATCCCTTAACATACGAACAAATCTAGGCCAGTGTTTGGAGTAAATTCCCATCAGGACCTCATTCTGTCCAGACGGACACGCTCATGCAAGTAGAATCAAGAATGGTGATACTTACTGCAGCAGAAATGGGAGGCTGAGACTTCAGTTTATGTGTCAAAGTAGGTATGGGGAGGAAATGTGAACAGAGGCTCAGGCTGAAAGCTGGGAGAGCTGCTGAACCTGGTTCTGACACAAATAACTTCTGTGGTCCTGGACAAGCTCCTAAATCACTCTTCTTATTTTCTCACTGCACTTCCTCAGCCACACAGGGCTTCATAAGAGACTGCTGTGCAGTGGAGACACCCATAAAGGTCCCATGAAATGTCACAGTTTTATCACAAACAGACCAAAGTGTGGTCTGTGGGGAGCTCTGCCCTCTTCCCTGTGAGATGAGGTTAAGTCAGACTAACCTTTGCAAGTTTTTAATTCTGAAGAATTCAGAATAAACAGTTCATATTATGCTACAAAAAAGGAGAGAAAAACCTTTGAAATTGTGAAGATTAATGTTTTTCCCAACCCCTTTTCCGTAAAGGAGAAAGGATCCTGCTCCACACACAAGTTAGTTTCAATCCCATGCCCCATCAAATTGTTAGGGGATCTGGTGTGTCACAAATCATATGCTGTAATTTGCAGTTCATTAGTTTTTACTATTATTTTTGAACACATCTATTTAAAGCTGTATTCTATCCTCACTCTAGGGACAGCAGGCTGTCCTTGGATGAGCAACAGTTCAGCAGAGCTCCATTCCAGACTGGGATGGGAGGGACTGAGGAGCCTCACTGGTGGTCAAGAAAGGTCAACAAAAACATACAGTACCAGGAGCTTTGCTTTTGGCAGCTGCTTTATCCAAGATCCCAAGCAATTATTGAACCTTATTTTCCAGTGATTGAAACTCTCATCCTAAACACTCTGTAACAGAAATAGGCAGAGAAGATCAAGAGAAACACAACAGCTGCTGCTGGAAAAACCAGACACCATAAACTGATGCTTTGTCAATTTTTATTTAAAAGAGAAGTTTTTTCCTTCTACTAAGCCCATTATCACTTTGATTTTTCTCCAGATTTTGTGTTCCTAACACACAAAACCCCTTCACCTCCATTCTGACTAGTGTCAGCTGAACTCCTAAGTGCAGCTGGCTGTGGGTGACAACAGGAGGCTGAATTGGCAGAAAAGTTCTGGCCGAATACAATTGTCAGCAAAGGCAACTTTCTGAGCCTGCTGATGGCTGTTTGTTTCTCATTTCCAGGGCAAATTTCTGTCTCCATTTTCTAACCAAGAACAACAGTGTAATTCAGTAATAGTTAAATGAGCTACAGATTATATTTGCCTCTTACCTATGTGACTCAAAGGTCTCGGGTCTGTTAACATCAGTCACATGAACAAAATCTAGGTTAATAAAGTCTGAGTAAATTCTTACTCTACTTATAGCTGTATCCAAATAGCAACCACTCAAGACAATATTTTATCCATAATAAATTCTATATGTAGTAGCTCCAACCTCGGTTCTCCCTGCTATTGATGCATCTTTTCAACTGCTATCTTGATGTTTTTAATATTAATAGTTATTTTATGGTGTCAGTAAAACCTCTGTGGTGCATCTGGCAACATGTTCTTAAGTTTCGTATGTAACCATCTCATGGTTGCTCTTCCAGGAGTTATTTTATGGTCCATCAAAGCTCCAAACTCCCTAATGTATCAGCAAATTCTTGGTGTGAATGAGGTAGATATTTCTGTTGCCTGGCTTGTTTTTAAAGAAAAAAGGCATGTAAGGGTTGCTGAATGATTTCAAGGTTATTTAAAGACAAATAGTATGAGAATGCAACTCTTCCAATCTAATTTTATACGTAATTCGCGCATGAGTGCATACATGTATTTTCCAAGCACATGAATGAGGTAATGCCACATATGAAGAAACACTTAGATGTTTCGTTTTTAAAACCTATGTTCATAAAGGCTTGTGTGTATATGTTATATCCATGACCAGGAAAAAAATCACCTCTGTTCTGATTAGCCCTTTATATTACTGAAAATGCACATTGGATCTTATTGGTGCTTTTTACAATACCAGTGTATGGCTTTTACCCAACAACATGCATCTTCTGCAATGTAAAGGGAATTTGGAAAGACTTTTCACAATGAAAAATTAAGGTGACAAAGCATGGCAGATTATATATAAATTTCTTCTTGTGGAATTAATACAACTCAAGCAAAACTGCTGACGAAGAGGTCAGCAGAAAGACCCTATCAGAGAGAATATGCCTCACAAAAATAACATTCCTTGATATTTTTTGGTCAATTTTGGTGTTTTTTTGTTGTGAGAAGAGGAAGAACTTATCAAAATAAAAACAGGTTTTAAACTAAACTTTGCTTTCCTTCCTGTCCTTCCCACAGAGCTTCCTGAAAAATAATACTAAAAAAACCCAATAAAAATCAACCATGAACCCCGAAAAGCACCACCAACAACCACACACCTCCACCTTCCCACCCCGGCTGTCAGGACCAAGAACATTTTGGAGAATTTGTCTAAGGTGGTATTTTAGAACACTTGGGATCACTGTGCTGCAAATATTTGCAAAGGGACTATATGGCCACGATGGCCTGGGCCAGCCTGTGCCCAGTGGTGATGGATCACAGCTGCCCTCACTGGGTGCAGAGCCCACTCCAGATCAGACCCACTGCACAGTGCCCAAGCAGCAGCTTCTGCTTGGGTGCATAGGTGAAGACACAGGCTTTGTTCACTGCAGTGAGTAAAGAACATTTGGAAGTTGCTTTTTCTGCTCCCCACACAACTGCCAGCCAAGCACTTCATTTTAGAGCCACACCATGCCATTTGGTGGGTCTAGTCCAAGGAGAACTCAGAAGTCCTGGAAGAGCTGGTGCAATTGCCACTGAAATAAGAAAAAAAATAGTTTGCTATCTGTTGCAAGAAAATGGATCAGAGCTTTACCCTTGTGATAGAACTGGGAATAAAACCAACATCTCTTAATTACAATAGTAGTGCTACCAGCTTTTACCTCCTACTCCCCAGTGCTGGGAAGAATAAAATTATCACAGTGGGTAAATGCTAACTACATTGTGTCAGATAGGTCAAAAAAGCAAAAAACGTTATTTGCAGCAAGAAACATGGATAGACAGAGTGCTTACTGAGCCCAGATGCCTAGACTCAGATTGAAATAAAGGACTTTGACACCTCATTGCCAGTAAACAACATGTTTGTTTTACCCCCATGGTAACCCATCCAGCTTCTGGAATTCAACATTGAACAGGATGAACCTGGCCCATTTCTGAATTTGTGCTGAGAGCTGTGCTGAGAGACTGGAGTTGACTAAATATCCACATTCAACTTTCCCAGTTTGCAAAAAAATATTATTTTAATACTTTTCTATGCTAAAAGACTTCTTTTTCCCATAATTTGTATTTCATTAGCATAAGGTGAAAGTGTTTCCATAGAAACACCAAGGACATATAATTTCTAAATAATGATTTCTCCACAAAGAACCCCCAAAATTATTTGCAAGTTACAATGCAAAAATCTCCAAATACAGTTCACTTACTAATATTACAGAGAAAATATACGTAAAGATTCTGAACTTTAAATTGGAGCTATAAATTCTTAGAGATAAATTGGGTAGTTTAATATTTCAATCACAGAAAAGGAAAACATGGGAAAATACTAGAAACCAAAGTCAAAGTTACATTAAGTGTAATTTCACTGTATTCAGGGATTAAATTCATATGTCAGTGTAAAATATGATAGGCCAGTACATCATCTGTATATATTCAGATCGCTCTACATAGTTTCCTTTGTTTTCTATTTTGACTATAAAATGTTTTATGCCTACATATTATTTCTGTAATATCAATATTAAGATGAAAAAAATGTATTAAAATGAAATAAAAATTTTCTGCATGTTCATCATCCATTCACCTGCGCGGCATCTCCAGTAAACTGCTAACAAATACTAACTTGCATAGGATGAGTATTAAGAATCAAGTCCCCCAGCTAGGCTTTAAAGTGAACTGGGAAAACATCACCTACAGGAGGGATAAGTTATAAAAAGACAAGGATTTCTCTGAATCCCACTCTCAAAGGAAACAAAAAAGCAAGACGAGCAGAAAAAAGGAGAAAGAGGTCCTCAGGAAGATGATATATTCCAAGGCTAGGCAGTAAAGAAATCTCAAAGAACTTTAGGGCTGGAGAGGAAGGGGATTTGAAGCTGGAGGTGTGGTATGGATTTTGTATTTCTTTCACGTGTCATGTCTTTCTTGTGTTATTTAAGTATAAAATATAACAAGAGCTATAAACCCTTTTACGGTGTCTTGACATTGTTTCTTCATATATGGTATTTTCCTCAGGCAGAAAATTATTTCTGTGATTTGGATGCTTGATGTTGCACTTGGTGAGAAAAACACCCAAACTCTACATTCTTCTTTATGTATATTGTTAAGTGAAACAAGAGGAACATGACACAATGCAGCTGAGGCCAGTGAACAAAAATGCTGGGGCCAGTCAGTGAGAGGTGGAGCTGTGGGGGTACTCCAGGAGCAGTAAAAGGGGAAAGAAGAAAAAAGGCAAAAAGACACAAGCTGAACGAAATGTCAGGCAGATACCAAAACCAAACACTCGGATAGTGTCTCTGACCAGACACCTACATAATACTTTTGAGTTAAATTGCTCTTTCTAAAAAAAATTTATGTTTTAAACAGCATGCATCCAAGGGGCAGATGTTTTACACGATTTCTGCAAATTAACATGAATATATATTAAAAAAATATGAAAAACTGACTGCAGTCAACTCTTCTAGGTAGAAACAGAGTCCCAAAATACAAAATTTTGGCTGAAAGCACAGACTAAGCTATACTGTACAGAAAATTTCCCTATGAGGGGGAAAGAACACTTACAAGATAAGGATGATAAGGTGGTTTATGAAAGTTACCCGAAGATTCTTTGAAGTGGTATATGACTATTTGAAAAGCATGCACAAGGGACTAGAAACTAAGGCAACAGGCTCCCACAACCCCAAGGGACTTGAACAGTTACTGTTACAAGGAATTACTGTTAGCAGAAGTTTGATTTGAACATGAATGAAAATAAGGGTGCTGCTTACATATGCTTAAAGGCTTCCTTGCACAGTTGCTTGAAGAAGCACAGCAGCTGCGCCTGTAGAAATAACACAAAGCGGATCCAAGACATGGCTCCTGGGTCTGAAAAAGCCACCAGGCTTCCTGGTCCCTGTCAGGTACTCAGGATGTGCAATGTTACTGTGTAGGCCACCCTCACATACTGACCTAGACCACTGAAAAAAGAACAACCACCTGCAATAGCTAGGCAGATCTTTCCCTGGAGACAGTATGTGCAATATTTAGGCTCAGGCCTTTCCTGTCATGTTCTCTCCTCAGAGAAAAAAATATGAAAAATGGAAAACACATGTGGAAAAGCTTTGTTTTCTTAAACATTGAAAACGTCTTTATTTCCAGTCCAATGACTCTTTCATGAACTACATTCATCATGAGCTTCTTTGGTTTAATGACCTGGTTTGTACTTCATCCCACACCCCTAATAAACATTGTGAAAACTGAACTATCTGGGTTAAAGCTATACACGCCCAGCAAGTCAAATGTGAGAACAAAACCGTCCAAAGAGTATAATTAAACCTAATAGGTCTTACTCTATGACGCAATAGCCTGTCAGCTAATAGTTCACAAATTATTCGTAAAGTATGGGATCCTAAAAGATAAGCAGTACCACTTACCATATAATTCATTATTTTTTAAATACTGAAAGTTTAAATTCTTACAGATAAAACCAATTAACAGCTTTTATTCATATACATTTTAAGTCAGAAGGTGACAGGTCAGGTCAGTAAGTTACAGCACGTGTTTTCCCGCAGTGCTTTCCACCATACCCCCTATTTCAACCTACATTCATCTCCAGTTTTGTGAGAAATGAGTTCAGTACCCAGCCCAGGCTCTAGAAAAAGGAACAAAGTTCTTTGCTGGTGATAGGTGTAGGTATCACTCTCCCCTACCAACTGGCTTTCACTGGGGCCATGCCATCAGAGCTCTCATCCTGATTAAAGCTAGCCGATGTTGGCTTTTCAACCTATGTAGCAGGGACATTTTCATTTGGATCAGGAGGAGCAATTCCTCTCATCCTTGTCATCCTGCAGTTCTTAGAGGACGGAGCAAACAGCACAGTGACAACAAACTTGGGGGTCCAGGGGGTCAGCTATCTGTTATAATATCTTGGACAACAACATCTTTATAATAAAGCCTCTACCCTAGATCAATACATCCTACTTTAGCACGCGCGTAGCTGCGGAAGACCATTATAACTCCATTACAGTAGGACCTTTGGCATCGAAACACTTATCACTAGTTTTATTTCTAGGACAGCAAAGCTGTCATTCCAGACTACTTAACTGTAATTATCATTTTTACTATAGCAATGGCAAGTTTTGCAGGCAGCAGATTTTACCACTATCTCTGAATATGCAAGTTATAATTATATATTGAAGCTTGTTAAATCAACACCTCGCATGCAAGAAAATGACTAAGCATGAAATATTGATAACCTGTCCTTCAAGGCCTTATTACATTGTTTCCACAAATTTTGGTACATTTTATGAGCCATTGCATATTTTTCCATAATTTTTGATTTTTTTTTATTCTTTGCAAAGCAGTTGTCTAGTACAGTAAGTTATGATTAAGTATATGCAACTGGAATGTTTACTGCATGCTTGCACCTGCATGTTGAGTAATAAGACACAAGAGATTTGATAAACCCACAGAAATCACACATAAAGACAAAGGAGGACAGGGGATTGGAGAAGAGCCTGCAAAAGAGTGTGGGTGTGAAAATACAAGCTTGTCTTCTTAATGCGGGTCCAGAACCACACGGGCATTCATTTACACAGTAATGACCTAAATATGAGCAGTCTTTATTAATGCCAGTCTGTATTCATACCTCCCATATTATTTAAAAACTAACTAAAAAGTATATTTTTGTGTTTCTTGTTAACAAGAAGCCTTCCAACGGTGGTCACAGAAAATGCGTATTATTATCCTGAGGCACTATAACATCCATATTAATCTCTCAAGAGAGCTCTTGGGAGGGCTGTTTTGTGATTATATAAGATGATTTTGAACATCGTCACAAGATAATAAACAGTGTCAGCTTTTACCACTGCTTTCATTACTTAGTCCTCAAAAATTAGTGCATCTTTTGTTGACACGGTTTTGAATAAAACCTGAGTATTTCTTGAATCATAGGTCAGACTGGCAAGAGAATATATGTATAGTCAGATAATGATATTGTTTCACAGTACATTCCTTATTAAAGTTGTATAAAATGATTTAGAATACCACAGCGCTGTCCCAAATATAAAGACAATTAGAGAGTGGAAAAAATAATAAAAAAACTAAACTACAACAAACTGCACAAAAGTATCTTTTCCCTTATGATCAGCCCTTAGTAAACCACTTCACTGTGTGTAGTTAGTAACCAGATGGAGGAGCCAAGAGTCTGTTCTTATAACTGGTACACAAAAAAACCCCAACATTTCTACAGCTATGGGAATAAAATAAGAGCACTAAATAATCTGAATGTATTGTCCTTTTCTGTGTTTTGATATTCAAGACCAAATTAATATTCTGGTCGGATCCTGAGAGTCTAAGTCACTCTGGAACAAGGCACTGAGCAATTCCTGATAAAACTCTTAAAAGTGATTATTGAAAAAGGCTATTTTGGACAATTATTCCGAAGAAAGCTGTGTTTTATAGTGAGGATGGCCAAACTCTCAGCTCAATTCAAAAGGCTAAATGCATAAATATATTGCGCTAAAACCTATGTAAACATTTAGCACCTTAAGTCAGACACTCAAAACCTAAAATTTTGCTAAGGCTTGTTGACAATCACCTGTGAAATAAATTTTTGGCTGTTTAAATACATGCTTTATGACATAGCCTTACTCAGGCATCTTACAGAAAAATTACTTTGCAATCACCTGTCTTATTCAGTGAATAGGAGGGTCATTACTTACTTAATGAGCTTTGACTTCCTATTTTTGTACAAAACGTGCCATATAAATAAACCCCAAGGCCACACAATTCAAACAGTTCTTGACAGAGTTATTACTCTCCTCGCAGAAGTGTAAGCGTTACTCACTGTTATGAACTCCCCCGTTTCAGGGAGGCTTCCATGGTCACATTACTGTGGCTCTCCCAGAACCGACCACACACAACGGGTTGAGTGGGCGCTCCTTAAAGCCCACTCCGACTTGTGGATTTTCCCCACTCCAAATGCCATGGGAAGACCCCAGTGCCCTTACAACACAGGGAACCTGCACATCCAAGTGGGGGGGGGGGGGGGGGGGAACGGACATCCCCTGCATCTCCAAGACCTGGTGTTAGCCTACTCTTTTTCTACCAACCAGCACCTCCTTACCACATGCTTGCCCATGACTCCACATCCCAGCCACTTACTTTTATGTATACACTCTACTTACAACACTGAGCCAAACACCCAGACTGATCTGCTGGCAGACTTTAGCTTTGAGCAAAGTTGGAGTGGGATGGAAACCTGTTTCTTCCTCTCTGTATGGGCAGGCTACCCAAGAAAACTCAGTTTCAGAAAAGCCATCCAGAATTGCTACATCTTTGTGAAGACTGCTTACAGCTGGAGTATGCTCATTCCAGTGAATCGTGCCATCACCAAACAAAAACTCACGATCACGCTAAAGATACCAATTCTTATTTGAAAGCAGAAGCACTCCTGAAGCTCCAGAAAACCCTCAGCCCAGCAAGGGATCCCACTGATTCCTGTGGTCATGCTGTATGGCATTTTTTGGCAGAACAGGAAAGGAAAGAGGCTTCATAATCTACCAGGCAGAAAAAAACATGACAGGAAGACCGTAACACAGAAATGCCCAGTATACTTATAAAGTTAAGGCAGGGCCTGATAGTAGCCAGAATTACACTGAAAGTAAGACTAGAATTGCTTCCTGGTGTCAATAAGATTCCCCCAGCCAGGGCAGACCTTATCACTATGCTAGTGTTGTAACTCCAGCCAGCCCTTCACCTGGCTTTTGGCTCACAGGTCAATACCTGGAAGCTTTGGGCAACCACTTCTTTTGGATTCAGAAAATCTCCCTTTAACAGTTGGACACCTTTCTGAGTGGCAGCCAGAATGCCCTTCCTGGGGCTGGATAGTGTCCTTACTTCTTATGCTCAGCAACAAGCAGTGAATTCCCTGCCATGGGGTGAAGAAATACCTTCAGTGCTGGTCAATGTGGGCTGGCTTTTAGGGTTTACTCCTTACTAAAAGCCTCTGTACTGCAGCCAATATGATTGAGCTTGACAATAAGGAAGCATTTCACACTTGACAACAGTTTAAGGTATTTCTGCAATTCACCACATGCATTTGACCAACAATAACAACTGGCAGCTGTTGTCCTGCTCTGCCAGGTAGAGTTGAGGACCATGCTTTGCTAATAGAAGATACTTTCCTTCAGGGCAAACCACATAAGCCTTGGATCCCCTTGCAAGAATCGGTGGTGAGGGCCTAAAAATAGGCAGAGCTGCAGGTTCTTCCAAGTTGGACCACTTTTTTTCTGGGGACAACACAACCCCATTGCTGATCTCTTTTCTCTGACTCCATTCTTGGACTCAGTTTTCTGCCTCAGCAGCTCTAGCATTACCCCAGCAGCTGATGTAGCCTCTTCTGCCTTTATACCTCAAGCTCTGAAGTGCCTTAGGAGGCAGCTATGCTCCTCTGCCATGGCCAGCTCTTCCCATTAACAACCATCTCCATTTCTTTGGATCCCTCTTACATGCAAAAATTTCAGTCTAAACAGGTAACATCTAACAAAGCCAGAAGGAACTGAAAGCTGCATCTTACCATTAGAAGTGGCTGATAACTGTGAGAGGCACTGCACAAAGCTATTCATCTCCCTGGGAGAAAGCAAATACATCAAGAAAGGAGGAGATTTCTGAGAACTTGCTTAAGATAACTTTTGCAGGTGAATTGCTAGGGCACCATTACAGCTGTTGACTGAATCGTGACACCTGGGGTTCATTGGCAATCCCCTCTCCCCGCAGAAATTTCTCTCAGAAAGTGTGATTTTACTGCAATTAAAGTAACCCATAGGAAATAATATCTCTTTCAAACTACCAGTTAGGTTTTTTTATTATGATTCTCCAGTCCTTAAGCAGTATCATCAGCTTTTCCACTTAAAATTAAATTTACTTCCACAATTTTCTATCTTAAATATAAATGCATATAAATACATATACATATATATGCTTTACATTACTTCTCTCCACACTGAGAAGTGTAGAACAAATAAGAAGTCAGGGAATGCAAAAAAAATTATGTTTTGAAGTAGTGCTAAAATTTGGCTGAAATTATGCTTACTTAGTAGGTAAACCTTTTTCCTGAGAGACTGATTTCCCCAGACATTTTACTCTAATTGAAACCACACAAAAATTATGCGTGATAATTGTACAACAGATTTGGATGCCTTCCTTAAAAGGAGAACTACACATAAATATGGACAGATGGAAAGAAACCACCCTACACCTGTCTGCTTATCTACCCATCTGCCTGCACTGGCCTCCTCAGTGATCTCTCTTTGAAGGAGTGGGTGTAAACTGGCCCTTTCCACCCTCTGTCATGCCCAGTAGGCCTGTTTCTCCAGTGCCACCAACTAACAGAGGATCCTAACACCTTCCTTTCCTTCTCCTCCCTGCCTACAGAACCCCTGAAGTCCATCAGCTCTCATTATGCCCCAGTATTTAGCTAAGCCTAAAATATACTGTATTTAGGGAATAAATAGGGAAGAAACAAAAGTACAGAATGGAATTATGGGTCAGATCCATAAAAAAATATGAGTATTGGATCAGGCACCTATAATTATTTTTGACCTTGTACATCTGCAAAAACCTAGCAATGATCAGTTCTTCCTGGTATCAGTAAAGCACTTTGAAATTCTGAACAGATGTGTCATTATTACCTTAATTATCATGGCCAGACAGAACACCTATTTCCAAATTGCTCTTGAGCTAATATCCTTTATTCCAGTTAGGTCTATTAGCATTATAATTTCCACACCAGGGAACTTTTCACTATTTTAAAAGGTTTTTTTCCCCAGATTCAGGTTTAAACCAATCACAGATGTTGTTCCATTGTAGATTCTTTAAACAGAGCAGGCCAAACTGCAAATTCTTACCTTACAGTTGATTTCAGTGGGGCTGTAGTAAATGCTTGCAGTAGTGGAAAACCTGCAATTGATTTGGCATTATGGCTATGGAGTTAAAGTACAGAGCTAACCCCCTTGTGCTGCAGACACCCACAAATGAATGCGAAGCCAACATACACACTTCTAATACAGATGACTGACATTAGTTTTAGTATAACATGATGCTCCTGAAATCAGTTGAATCAGGCTAGAAACAGAGTACTTCAACCCAGATTTAGAATAGCCTTGAAAATGGAGTATTCAGACTTTAATGGTTGGTTGGGCTTTCTATTAAAATGGAAGTCCAGACTTTACCCTGAGCTTAGTTCCTCTATCTTCTTTTTCTCATCTAACACTAAGTTAGTGCATGAGGTTTTGTGTACAAACTGGAAAATATTTTGCTTAAATAGAAAAGATGTCATGAAGAAAGAGGAATTTGCTTGACTGAACAAAGAATAATTTCAACAAAAGTGCCATTACAAAGCCCTGATTGAAATTACTCTCAGCTTACACAATTGCGAATGAGAAGGTGATTTTATTAGCTGTGAAAAATGGCATACAGAGGATGCATAGACAGAGGCAACTCAACTTTAAATGTATGATGTTTCCACTAGCAGTTGGGGACCAGGTAAACAACAACCACTTGAATTCTCTTTAAGGAGTTCTGCTACTTTCTTTTTCGGTCTGATGCCTCTGGAAATAATTAACAAGCCCTCATAGCTGATGTTTATATTATGTAAGTGCTGAAAAACCCTGAAGTATACAGTAAGTCTCTTTAAAAAGAAGAAAATACATAATGAATTATGATCACCTACAATATGAATTATAGATTCTGTGCAAGTTAGCCTGATTCACGATTATGCGGTGCTTAAGGGTCTGCTGCTACATTTACATTTTTACCGTAAGCATTTTTGGTTTGTATCATCTTGAAATATAGATTAAAACTCCACAGCCAGATTATTAATTAAATCCAAAAAAACCCTGCATGCCTCATCTCTGTGTACTGAAAATGAATGCAGTGCAGTTTTTACCCTGGATGAATATCCAGCTGTGAATTTGAGTGAGACCCTAAGACTTTAGAACTGATGGTTTTATTTACACAAAAAAATTGACTTCCTGGAAAATCAGTTCTGTAATTTATTTTTGCTGGGTGGGAGAACAAATGGCGTCATCTTTCGATATGAAGTCAATATGTTTCACAAAGTCTTTCAATGCAACATTTCATCTGGAAAAAAAAACACCAAATTGTGGATTGCTTAGTGGAAAACTCAACGGAGGACAGGAGTCAGACACAAAAATTAACCAACCTCTGCCCAAAGTGTGTGGTACTAAAAAGTGCCACATAGGAATCCAAAGGAAGTCACTGCGCATATCAGTATCTGGGCTGGCTGCAAAAGCTGATAAGAACAGCCATGCTGCCTAACACAGGAACAGTTTTTTTAAACTCTTTTGGAGAACTGAATAATGTGGCTGAAGAGTGAAGCAGTGGTATGTGTTTTCCAACACCTCGTCTGTGCAGAGAAAATCTGTCTTCTGATAAATTATTCAAAGCATAACTGCTAACCTATTTACATTTGAAAATATGTGTACTGTAATCAGGAACCATGTTTCTCATGTTCAAACAGCTACCTCCAGCTCTGGCATTCTCTAAAATGCCTGCACAAAACAGTAAATGAAGATAACTATATCTAGTGAACCATTCTAAGCAATAGATCTTTCACAGTTCTGGGGCAGTGTGTCAAAGAAATCTAGATGTTCCCTAAATATAGAAAAACCTATTTAAGTATAACTTGCAGAAAGTGTGTAAAAATAGTTCTAACTCCACAAGTCTTTCCAGTGTAAATCTAAGCATGACAGCTGCCTCATTCATATCAAAAGGTTAATGAAATGTCTTCAATAATTCATCAAGGTTAAAGATTTTCTCTAAACAAATACAACTTCAGTGGAACTATTTAGATACACAGTTTGCCTTTCAACATGGAAGACTGAAGCATTTTGCAATTTTAATTGACGGTGCATTTTCCAGCATCTTCCCATTAGCTTCATTTTTAGGAGAATCAAACATTAATATAGAGATCACATGATCAGTAATTTTATGTAACGTGCCATTGCCAAGGAAATAGCACTAAACCTAGAAAAAAGTGCAGTGCTCCAGTATTTGAAACAATTACAGTGTTAGTAACTGGTGTTAAGGCACAATAATATGCTTAGTTAAGGCAATCCCTAAACCTCCTTATTTATTATGTATATTATACAAGTTCAATCTAAAATTGCCCGATATAGCTCATTGGGACTTCCCTATTCAGTGAGGAGTTTTTTGGTTTTGACATATTCAAAAGGATATTAATTATGTGGTAACAGCCGCTATAATGCACTTCCATCATCACACTAAGAAAAGATATGCCAGATTTTACCATCAGATTTGAAAACTGTTCAAAACTTGTGATTTGCTATTTTAACCCTTTTAGACCTTGCAAGCATGTGTGTACCGGATTAATCCCAGGTTCTGTATTTACCTCCACAGAACCATATTCAGTTAAATATATGATCGAGTTTTTCAAGGCCCAGGACCTTTAATAATGTGTTCTGGACCTTCCATAATGTGTTTTGCAGTATGTCTTGACTTGCTTAGATAAGTGTTTCAGTTACTGATAGGTATTCCAAGTTTCAGACACATTAAGAAGGTGAATATTTAAATAAAAATATAAAATACTAATTATAACTAACATGTAAGAATGCTGAATTATAACTTGGCTGCAAAAAAGAGATAATTGTCAGAATATTAAGAAAGACATACTGACCTGCTTTTCTGAATTCACTTCTCACGATTTCACCAGTGCTGCAGAGGTTTTTACAGAATCTCTCACTACATGTGATACAAAGTACATTAATGCCACCACTGTTGCAGAATCACATTTAAGAACACCTATGCAACACTGAGGAAATACCATGCAGTCTTAAATTTCATGCTAATGCTAATTTTTTCAGACCAATGACTTATAACAATATGACTATAACGTAGCCCTACCAATTTAATATAAAAATACCCTGTCTGTAGGAACCGACCTCCCATATGACAGATGTGGGAACTTATGTGATGCATGAGACAGGTGATTCCAGCCAGAGTAAGGATTGTTTCAAGATTAAGGGATCTGAATACTGCCTTGGAGAAACATCTGCCTCTACTACATCATGTGGTGGAATATACGTCATGTACACTGAGAGTGCCAAAGGTGGGCACTAGCTATGTGTCTTTGTTTATGGATATTTAACATACATATTTATAGGAAAGCTGACTAGTCCTAGCTGCTTCTGGAATCAATGGGGACTATGCTTTCAGCATATCAATGTGTTCATTTTCTAGAAATCCAGGTTGTGGTCATTCACAAATTAAGGTTTGTTACATGCTTAGATACTACAGTGGGCATGATTTGAAAAAGAATGAAAAAATCCATGAGGAAGCAACTGTGTTGCCGAAGAGTTTGAATACCATGCAGTAAATGAATACAAGCTGCTTGCTGAACGGGGCAAGCACAGCCCCGCCATGCAGCTGGTCTGCTTGTCCTGGGGCAGGGGTAAGGAGGTCAGTGCGCAGAGGCACCTGGCTCTTAGAAAAGCTCTGTTCCTGCATTGAAAGCAGAGAAATGAATAAAATATTGAGCAGTTGCTCCCAAAAGGAGCACTGTCCATTCTGCTCACTGATTCCAGCCTATACTACTGCCTCTGGAGTTTCATGCAGGCCGAGAAGGTGCTGAAACAAAGATGCTCAAGAAACGTTCATGCTGGAGCTCCTAACAAAAGTGTTTGTGCATTTTCTATCTGCAGCAAAGTCATTCCAAGTTCACCTTTTCAGTGTCACTCCCTGGCTTTTAAAAGCTAGAGCCCCAAATGTCATGATCTAGGACACAGGCGTGATTCAACAGAAGGACTCAAACCTTTGGCTCTGCTAAGGAGATTGCAGTCATTTTAGCTAATGGAATAATGGATAACAATCTTAGGTTGTCATCCTCAGTCTGAATCAGTGTTAGAGAGGAATGGACACTTTATTAGCTTTTTTAGCAGATATTTGTGACAGTTCATTTCCACGCACTTGATTGAAGTGCTCTCTCTTAGAAGCCTCAATTCTCCCTGCCAATTTCCTGTTCTCCCCTCTCCTCTCCAAACTCTTTTTTGCAGCCTTGTATCTTAGCTGTCTCAAAATCCTCATTTTATGGTCCTCTCCCCTCAGTTGTGATCTTTGCTCCATAAACCCCAGGTCAAATCATCTATAGATTACATCTGAACTGTGTTTTTTCAAAGTCCTATAAGCAAATTCAATTTGGATGGAATTTCAGAAGAACAAGCATAAAACAAGCACCATGCCAAATTTCAGGTACTTTGTAGACAAGAAGTAACTTTTTCTTTTCCCTCCGTAGGGGCCAAACATAATATTTTTCCTAACCTTACAATTAGTTCTAGATGAAATATTTCCAAGCCATTTAAATTACTGAGAATCATTGAAACATCATTTAGAATTACCAGTCCAAACAGCTGAATGCCAGCAAAGCTTGAGAAAGTGAAAAAACTTTCTTACGACAGAGAATAATTAGCATGGCTTCTTGAAATTTGCCACTGATTCCTGTGTTAACAGCAAATACAAAAAAAATCATCCAGGCAAAAATAAATACATATGTGCATGTATTACCCACACAGAAAGTTCTGGAGCTGCCCCAGTAAAAAGTTTTTGTAAAATTTGCTTGGGCCAAATTTATTTCCATTCATCCATGAAGGGCCAAGTCCTATAAATTTCATTTTTCTTTGACAGTTTACAGGAAAAAAAAAAAGCAACCTATATTGATCAGGCCAATGGCACTTGTGCCATTTTTATCAAAGATTAATAAACATAAGATGCAATACACTCAAGTTATAAAAGTATATTCTAAGCTCCTTCTAAAATTATACCGCTATCAATTATAAGATCCAGAAAGATGCTTTCCAAGTCTCTTTCCTAAACCTACCTATATCTCTGTTTTATTTTGATTAAACCTATTATCTATCTCATTTCTCTCTCTCTTTTTTTTAATTTTCTCTTGTTATCACACAACTGCTTTCTAGGTTGTAAACTTTCTTCGACAGAAACCGTATCTTACTGCTTTGAGCAGTACCAATGCAACTTTCCGGTGAGTGTGTTCATGTCCTACTGCAAATCTGCATTTCAGTAATAAAAGTTATAATTAGACAAATAATAATAGAAAGACAGATTGCAGATCACTTACTCACAGTGTTGAGCTATTACTCATGTGAGCTGCTCCATGAAAACAGTCACCAACTGCATGGCTCATATGAAAAACTGAGCAGTTAGGACTCCAATCTGGTCCATTATCATTATGTAATGTCGCACATTTGTGTAAATTGTTCAAATTCAGAGATCTCTTCAGTGCAAATGTCTCTTTGAATACACTCAGCTGCAGTAATCACTTAACTTCTAAACTACATCACCCCAGCAGGAGACAGAGCAGTAGCTAGTATAAAGGGACGTATACAGTATCTAATTAATTCTAATATTTTTCTAAGTTTAATCATCCAGGTCATCAACATCCAAATATTTAAGTGTAAGCTTCAGCTTTTCCAAGGGATCTGCAAACATGTGACAAATAGCAGTGTTCTAGTCTTCCCAAATTACACATGGTACTGACACCCTTTTCCAAGTCATGTTCCCACGTACCTGGGAGAGAAGCTGGTGTGCTGGATGAAAACATGTAGGCTGGTTTGGGACATGAGTTGAACAAGAGTAGCTTACACTATCCATATAAATATTGTCACTTAGTCATACAGACTAAGATGAGTACTTTCTCTCTCCTATCCTGTTTGAGCCTCTGCTGACTCTGGTACTTCTACGCCCATGATGGCATCCCTTCCTATCCTGCTCCAAGAGATCTATGGCCAGGCTGACAGCTATGGCCATCATCCTCACAGTCCCCTTTGCTGTGTTTTCTCCTCATGTTGTTGATGGATCAATATTTTTACAGATTTCAAAATGGCAAGAACATATTTAAAAATCAGTTTGTTTTCAAGCAGGAAACAGCAGAGCTAATTAATCCAAAGGATTAATTAATGAATTGGCATTAAAAAGGATGCTTTTCATGTTAGAAACAAGTAATCAGTCATTTTATTTCATTTTATTTTTCGCAATTGTTTGCTTGAAAATAAATGTTTTGTCTGTCACAGGCTTTTTTCAAAGGAAGAAGTGAGTCAGAGTATAGAGGGATTTTTCAAGAGGAGCTTAATCTGCTGGATGGCTTTTTGGGCAGTGATTCACCCTTACCCACACAGTGCAGAACAAGAGCATCTCATGATTTTGTACTTTCAATATCTACTACAGCTAACAGGTTCCCAAATCTGCTTTACGCTTTCTTATAATGGTGGCTACACCATTGTGCTACAAATACAGTGGAAACGCCCACGTGTTTCTGACCAAGAAACAGTGAAAAATGGACAGGGAGGAGGAACCAGTGTGCAAATGGTGAATTTTATTTTCATTTATAGGTTCTGAAGTGTTTCTTCTTTTCCTCAAATCAGACACTAACATGGGGTTCTTTTTTGGTTGTATTCTTTGGGATTTTCTCTGTTCCCCTTTCTTTTTCACTTACACTAGTGAGTACAATCAGCTAAATGACTTCCAAGGTATTTTCCCTAAACCATCCTCATTTTGATAGCTTTGAACTTTATCCAACTTTAAGTTTTTTAAATGTACTGAGTACAGAATAAAGTAAATTGAAAGTACCCCTCGATCTACTGAATACTTCAAGTGTTGTTGATGATTTGGAAAGTGAGAGTGCAGAAGAAAAAGCACACTTCCCCAAACCCCAACTCTTAATATCAGATGTTTGAGAAAATTCAGGAGAAAAGGAAGTATAAGGAAAATGGAACAAAAAGTACCCCAAAGCTGAAAAGTCATGAACTGGCAAATTTGTTGATTTAGGATTTCAAAATGAAAAAAACCATTGAAACAGATCTCTAAGTACTTGATTCATGCTCCAACACGTCTCAGAGATAATTAAGCTGATTTTCCAGTGAGCTAATAGTGATTTGACAGTGACCTGACACAAAAAAAGAGCAGCACCTCTTATTCCTATTGCCTGGGTTTTGTTGGTTTGGAGTCATCTTGCAGCAGGGAGGAGAATCTAACCACTTTGCTTATGCAGGTGACAACTGAGTCGCTATGGCAATTTGTAGTTACACTGGCATAACACAGTAATGAAATTTCTGGTGATATTTGGAAAATAGATGGAAGGATTAGTGACACAGAGAATAAAAGTGCATTCTAACTGGGTCTTTACCTAATGCAAAGGGGTATCAGGGAAAAGACTCCATTGACTCCCAGTGAACAATCAGAGCAAGGAAGAATGAGACAGCTGCAAATTCAAAACTCAGAAGATTGCCAAGTGTCTGGGAACACATCTAGAAGAAAGAACAGAGGATAATTATCTCATACAAGAAAATTAAATATAAGACATCAACTACATTTTCAGAAGTAACATTGCCAGTAATTTATAAAATGGGCACCCAGGAAGACCAACAAACGCAACTCAGCAGGCTGTCAAAAGGCAATCAAATATCTGAACACATGCACACACATACATCTGGACTGGTAACAATTTAAAAATCTCACTCTTTGCTGGCTGTTAGACAAGCCAGGATTGGTTAAATGAATGTCTGTTGTCTGATTTTATCTCCCAAAGGACACAACTTTACAGAAATACTAACCCAATTGTCAAAAGGTATAATTCTCTACATGCAGAAAAGCCCACATGAATGAAGAAATGACCCCACTGTGGCCAGCTTTACAGTGGTGACAGATTTTGCGCTAACACTGGTTATCTTTCAGTTAGAGACAGACTTGGTCTCCCAAGCCACTTTTCAAAAGCAGAACAATTCCAGAGAAATACATGTATTGAATGCATTGTCCAAATGACCACTTGAGTTGCAGGGGCACCTTGACTGGGATTTACAACCATGGATCAGAGGGAGAAACTAGTCCATGATCTCCATCTCTATTCAGATGTTAGTATATTATGTAGTTTTGGAAGAAAAATTAGATTATGCTCTGGAAATGGAGTTGGAACCACTTTCCACTAGAGACCAGACTGGAAAGCATCCACTATACATGAGGACTTAGAACTGTGCCAATTTCTTTCCTTTCCTTTTTTTTTTTCCCAAGTAACCTACAACTTTCTTTCATTGAATAAAAGACAAAGGACAAAAAACTATATAAATTTATTTTAAAAGCCATTTCGGAGAAAATTGAGAATTTTAATTAAAAATTGTGTCAAATTTTTATAAGAGTGGCCAAATATATGTTAAATTGGCTGTGCTTGACGGTCTATTTGAAAATTAATTAAAATTAAAGTGAACTGTGATGGTGTTGTGGTTTACCCCCAGTCAGCAACTAAGCAACTAAGTGGTGATGGGGATAGGGGAGAGAATTGGAAGGGCAAAAGTAAGAAAACCTGTGGGTTGAAATAAAAAGTTTAATAATTAAAATAAAACAGCAATAGTAATAATAATAACAATAATAATATAATGAAAAGGAAAATAACAAGAGAGGGAGAGAAGCAAGACCTCAGGTTGGAGGGGAAAACAAACAAACAAATGATGCAACCGCTCACCACCTGCCGACCGATGCTGCCAGTCCCCGAGCCGCAAACAGGGCTTCCCCCAGCCAACTCCCTCCAGTTAATATACTGGGCATGATGTCATAAGGTATGGGATATCCTTTTGGCCAGTTTGGATCAGCTCTCTTGTCTGTGCCCCCTCCCCTCCTGGCTTCTTGTGCACCCAGCAGAGCATGGGAAGCTGGAAAAGTCCTGGACTAGTACAAGCACTGCCCAGCAACAGCCAAAACATCGGTGTGTTATCAACATTATTTTCATACTAAGTCTAAAGCACAGCACTGTGCCAGCTGCAGTGAAGAAAATTAACTCTATCCCAGCTAAAACCATGACAGAGGGCAAGAAATATGTCAGGTGTTTGTTGGATTCTTGGACAGAATGATTCATGCCCAGTGCTCTGTTCTTCTGCAGAAGGATATCCTTCCAAAACAACCAGGGAGCAAACACCTCTATCAGGTAGGAAAACTTTTTTGTCTTTGGTCTACATATATCTGTGCCACCAGTTTCCAGCACTGTCAAACCTACCATTCAATAACATAAAAAAGCAGAACTTCTGCAGACATTTTCCTCTGGATATGCAATTTCTTTTTGCAAATTTGTGGAGAAACTTGTTAGTTTCCTGAAAAAAAAGAATGCCCTTTTCTTCCCAAGGATTGTGACAATATCAATCGTGACACACCTATAGAAGTGTTGAGTGTTTTCTTGCTGTGCATGGTTATCAGTGCAACTCTTCCCACTGAGAACAATACTGGTATGCTGCATTGAGCAGTGTCAGTTTTGTAAAGCTAAAATACACTTTACAGATTTCTAAAGCTTAGTTGCAAGTAATTGTTGTTCCCATGTTCCTTGTAGCCAAAAACATTTAGTCAGAACATATATAGTTAAACTAATATGCTCTGTAGTGTGTATATATTATTAAAGGCTTCTTTTATATTTAGCTAAATTTTTGTTGTATTTTTAAATACCCTGATCATTCCTTTGATTTTTTTTTCATATAAGAGATATGAGAATGAACAATGACTACAAAACAAATTCCTTTGCCCTCAGAACAATATAATAAAACATTCTACTGGCTGGTATAAAAAATCTGGATAAATGTACAATGTAGTTGGGCTTACTAAAAAGCAGGAAAGTGATATGTGACTGGAAATCTGTTTAATGCTCTTTATCAGCCAGAACACATACATGCAGGATACATTGCGCTTGCACAGCAAGTACACTACGAACAGGTAATTAATGATCAGCAGCACAGAGGCCTGCAATGCAGAAGAAAGGGAGGCAGAGGCTACTGGTGCTCTGTTGCAGTGATTGGCAAAGAAACAAAGAGCTAAGGTTTGGGATGAAACATGTCCTGTTCTTGAGCTTTCTCAAGCAGGTATACAGAAGGTACTGAAAAGAGGACAAAAACCCAATCCCCTTTCCTTTTCAGCTCTACATAGAAGATGACAATCACAACAGCAGAGAACACTTGCAGCTGATTCAGCTCATTCATCAGCCCTTGTTTGGGCTTAGACCCAACTCTCATTGAAGTCAAGGGGAGTATTTCCTTTGCCTTCTGTGCTGAAATGGATTGAGGCTTTCAGAGTCCTCTGGGAAAGCAAAGAGCTCTCCTTTAGCAAAAGCTGAAAATGCTCTTTCCTCAAGCAGCAGAAATGCTAAAGCAATTGCATGTCAGACATCTCAAAGTGGTCTGGCAGAGCTGCTATTACCTTCCCACAGCATGCTGCACCTGGAGAGAAGCCACAGTAAAACGGGAAGTGTTTGTCCTTCCCAAACACACAGCACCATCTATTATATTTCGTATAAAATGAAGCAATTATCTCTTACCTATCTGCATGAGAGTAGTGAGGCAGAGCTCTCTGGTGGCTCCCATGTGCAGAAACTGAGGGGGTACTTTTTCTGAAACAAGACTTCTGTTTTTTTCCCCTCTGTGCAGGAATACTAAAGCTCTCGCAGGGCATTTGTGAACATAGAATCATAGAATGTCCTGAGTTAGAAGGTACCCACAAAGATCATCGAGCCCAACTCCTGTCTCTGCATAGGACAACCCCAAAATATACACCATGTGTGTGAGGACTTCGCCCAAATGCTTCTTGAATATTGTCAGTCTTGGCACCGTGACTACCTCCCTGGGGAGCCTGTTCCAGTGCTCCACCAACCTCTGGGGGAAGAACCTTTTCCTGATATCCAGCCTAAACCTCCCCAGGCACATCTTCCTGCCATTCCCTCAGGTCCTGTCATTGGTCACCAGAGAGAAAAGATCAGCACCTGCCCCAACCCTTCTCATGTAAGAAAGCTGTAGACCGCAATGAGGTCTCCCCTCAGTCTCCTCTTCTCCAGGCTGAACAAACCAAGTGACTTTAGCTGCTCCTCATATGGCTTCCCCTCTAAACCCTTCACCAACTTTGTGAAGGGTTGGTGGACACTCTTTAGTAGCTTTGTATCCTTAATGTACTGTGGTGCCCAAAACTGCACCCAGCACTCGAGGTGAGGCCGCACCAGCGCAGAGCAGAGCAGGACAATCCCCTCCCTCGACTGGCTGCAATGCAGGGCTTGATGCACCCCAGGATATGGTTGGCCCTCTTGGCTGCCAGGGCACACTGTTGGCTCATTTCAGCTTGCCACAACCAGAACCCCCAGATCTCTCTGCGGGGCTGCACTTCAGCCTCTCATTCCCCAGTCTGTATGCATATCCAGCGCTGTTGTGACCCAGGTGCAAAATCCGGCATTTGCCCTTGTTAGACTTCATACAGTTGGTGATTGCCCAGCACTCTAATTTGTCTAGATCTCTCTGCAGGGCCTCTCTGCCCTTGAGTGTCAACAGCTCCTCCCAATTTTGTGTCATCAGCAAACTTAATTAGTATTCGTTCCAGTCCTGCATCCAAGTCATTTATGAAGACATTGAAGAGTACAGGCCCCAAGATGAATCCCTGCGGAACCCCGCTAGTGACTGGCTGCCAGCCTGATATAATCCCATTTGCTATAACCCTTTGAGCCTGACCTGTCAGCCAATTGCTCACCCATCGCATTATGTCCAGCATACAGCAGGACATTTTGTCCAGGTGGATACTGTGAGAGACTTTACTGAAGCTTTACTGAAATCCAAAAAGTTTACATCGGCTGGCTTCCCTTGGTCAACTAGGTGGGTAACCTTGTCATAGAAAGAAATTAAGTTTGTTAAGCAGGACTTTCCCCTCATGTACCTGTGCTGGCTGGGACCAATGACTGTGTTGTCTTTCAGGTCTTTTTCAATAACTCCCAGAATCTTCTCCATAATTTTGCCAGGCACAGAAGTGAGACTGACAGGCTGTAGTTACTGGGGTCATCCCTGTTGCCCTTCTTGAAGACTGGGACAAGGTTTGCTGGCTTCCAGACTACTGGGACTTCTCCAGATTCCCAAGAGCATTGAAAAATCATTGGGAGAGGTCTCTCTGTGACATCAGCCAGATATTTAAATACTCTTGGATGAATCTCGTCAGTCCCCATCAACTTATATGGATCCAGTTGGAGCAGCAAGTCCCACACAAGTTCAGCGTTGATTGGGAGTTTATAATTCCCATGGTCATGGTTCTCTATGCCAGGGCTCTGGGGGTCCCTGAGCCCATCATCAATGTTAAAGACTGAGGTGAAGAAAGCATTAAACATCTCTGCTTTGTCTATGTCCCTATTTGTGAGGTGACCATGCTTATCAAGTAACTGGCCAATGTTATTTCTGGCCTGCCTTTTGCCATTAACATATTTTAAAAATCTTTTTATTGTCCCTCTCAGTACTGGCCAGCTTCAACTCTAATTGAGCTTTGGCCGCATGAATTTCCTCCCTACAGTGACAAACAGCATCTCTGTAGTCCTCCCACATCACCTGACCTTGCTTCCACTGGCCATATACTTTCTTTTTTCACCTTATTTCTATAAGAAGATCCCTGATCAGCCAAGCTGGCCTCCTGCCTCGCCTGCTCTATGGCTTCCTACATTTTGGAGTTGCCTGCTTCTGTGCTCTTGGGAGTTGGTACTTAAAAAGTGACCAGCACTGATGGGCACCAGCACCTTCAAAAACTTTTCTCCAGTGGACCTTATTAAGTAGTTCCCTGAGCAACCTGAAGTCTGCTATCCTCATATCCAGTTGAGGTCTTGCTGGTAGTTTTCCTCCTGTTACCATAGTTTTTAACGTATCTGTTCCTATTAAAGGGCTTTCATGTTCACCAGTGTATCATCTAGGTATAACCAACAGGCCAACAGAGACTTGCAGAAAGTGCCCTTCCCATTAACCTTTTAAACATGATAGTCACATTGTGCAAACTGAAATCCGTCACTTAAATTGCCACAGAATTGTTTTTAACTGAGACAAAAGTCTCTTCTCTACTCTTTGGCTACACTTCTGACAATGTGCCCTTTAAGGTTCCCTTCTGGAAATCAGCTATATTTACAACAACCTTGACCTTATTAATTCCTCCCATTTTCTGCAGTTTATACCAAATCTGGTGTTGTTATTTTACTTAGCTCACACTTAAGTAATCTCCAGTCTCATATATGACTTAAAATGCTTTTCTCCATGGCCCTTCCCTCTCTACTTCTGCTAACACGGGAGATGGCTTTTGAAGAGGTGGGCTCCTTGTGTACCTTTTGGTACACCAGCACAATGCAGACATCATCATGGATAGGTTGACAAGAAATTTTTCTATTTTCTGTTCCATTTCTAATGTGAAGAGGTCCAGAAAACAGAAAAAGGTTTGTCTTGGATAATGTATTATCTCTGAAAAATATATTTCATTAGGTTTACGTGATTCAATTCAATAGCAAAATTTTACTGATTGGCAGGGAAGACAATTTTAAAGGTGAGTTTCACTGCTATCCTAGGTGGCCAAGACAGTAATGCTGCAGAATCTAATTCAGTAATTGAACTAGAAATCATACAGAACTGACTAATGTTTGATAAGCACTAAAGTAACATGGTTTGGAGCCCTTCATCATTTTGTTTTGGCTAGCTAAGAGCCGGGGTAAAAAAGTAAACAGCTACATAAACTGCCAGAGGACCTCTAAAGATTTGTACATTGCTGAGAACTTCAGGATGAAAGTGGCCAATGACCGGGTTTATATTGACCTGAGCTTGCACATGTGGATGTACTGATGGAAGTCAAAGGCATTCAAATGCCTGCAGAAGAGACTGAAGAAACTGAGACTTGCAATTGCATGTCAGTCCTGAAGAATACACAGATGGAGGGCTTGGGGAAATGCATTACATTCCTGAGTGGAACTACCAAGGTCAGAAAATGAATTGGTAATGGCAGAAAGGATTGGCAGGATTACCACAAGCTCTCCAGAAATAGAAGATACTACAGAAGTCCTGGCCACACCAAAACTTGTGAGAACAATCCATAGCGGAGCCACTAAAATGAGTCACAGCTTTATTTCCATGCACAAGTAGCACCTTTTCTGCTGTGGGGCATGGAGTTTCTTTTCCCATGCTGAATCTTCCTGATGAGTTCTGGCAGAAAAAAATGACCCAGACGACAAGGAAAAGGTTACTTCCACAGCAGGACAAGGCCTCTGACAAGCCAAAGAACTGCTTTCCAGTTGATAAAATAGACTGTGAAGTTTCTACAAAGGCTGCTGGGTCTTACAAGCCAGTCAGACGTCTGGATGTCTTCACCCAAATACCTGGTGAGGCCTTTCAAAGAGAATTCATTTTTATAAGCAGCCCTCATGATAAGTTCATGATCCTCACCCAAAGAAATGTGGTTCTTTTTCAGAAGACAATTTCCCCAAATGAACTTGATCCAGAAGAACTGGCTACACAAAACCAGTGGTGAGGTCTTGACTCTGTTGTGGAATTACTACTGTTTTCAAATCATTGTCACTGGTGGGGTAAGCAGGCAAAAAATCCTCACAGTCTTTCTGGAGTACACAACAACTGAATCTTTTCAGGGCTGAAAAACAGCCTGAAGCACTGCTGCTGAATTTCTTCCCTTTCACATTAAGAACTAGGTGTAATGCTTTGTGGTTTGCAGGGAATTGAAAGCTTGAGGGTGGCGATAGCTTGTGAAAGCAACAGCTTCAGTTCTTCAGGAAAAAATAACAATTAAAATTCTCTGCCCAGAAGGAGTTGTTACATTGTTACACTTTGAAATGGGCAATGAATAACTCTCTGAAACCTGTTTGATGTTACTTGAGTGAGAGTGGCTTTGTTTTGGGACGTTAATGTGTAAAAATCCTTTAACACAGATGCTATCTGTATAGCTGCTTAGTTGGACTTCACCAATTGTATTTGTTATGCTATTTTATTTGGGATGTGTTGTTCAGAGTGTCATTATTTTAATCTCTATCAGGATATTGAGCCATACAGCGGTATAATGAATTGAGCAATTCCTGTTGAAACTGGTGAGTGGGTTCTGCTAGTTCTGAGGTTGGCAGAGATATGAAATAGTTAACAATTAACAGTGAATTATCTATAGAATCTGAACACTGCTATGATAATGCTGTTGTGCTGAACACTCACATT
This sequence comes from Phalacrocorax aristotelis, assembly GCF_949628215.1. Classification (NCBI taxonomy): domain Eukaryota; kingdom Metazoa; phylum Chordata; class Aves; order Suliformes; family Phalacrocoracidae; genus Phalacrocorax; species Phalacrocorax aristotelis. Next base: position 25,225,225 of record NC_134284.1, on the reverse strand, counting down.
ACAAGCTGTCACCATTAACACAGAAAATACACACTCAGAAGCAAGCTGAAGGGCTACACTGACTTTTGTTTTCCTAAGGGGTGTATGCAAGAAATTAAATAAGAAACACCCAAAGAGATGGAAAGCAAGTTGTCAAGGGAACATCAAGGAACATGGTCCTTAGAAAAGCCTCGTGAAAATGGTGGGGCAGGTGAGGGACACTTTTCTACTTGAAACCTCCTCTCTTTAGGAAAAAGGTATATGTAAACATAATTGAATTGAAGATGACCAGCAAACCACATATGGTTTAACTATAATGGCAAGCAAGCTAATTTCTCTATGATGGATAAATAATCCCAGTCACTAGTGATATGAAGCATAGATTCATGTGATACTGAGTTGTGCTGCACAGTCCCTGTGTATAAATAACCAAAACCAGCACAACCTTGGTGCGGACAAGTTGATATTACCCATTAGATTAATGGATGAGGTCTCAAGAAATGAATGTGGGGAGAGGATCACAGAATCACAGAATGGTAGAAGTTGGAAGGGACCTCTGGAGATCATCTCATCCAACCCCCCTGCTTGAGCAGGGACACCCAGAGCAGGGGGCACAGGACTGTGTCCAGGTGGGTTTTGAATATCTCCAGGGAAGGAGACTCCACAGCCTCTCTGGGCAGCCTGTGCCACTGCTCTGGCACCCCCACAGTAAAGAAGTTTTTCCTCCTATTCAGGTGGAACTTCCTGCATTTCCATTTGTGCTCATTGCCTCTTGTCCTGTCATTGGGCACTATCAAAAGGATTCCGGCCCCATCCTCTTGACACCTGCCCTTTAGCTATTTATAAGCATTGAAAGGAACCCCCTCAGCCTTCTCTTCTCCAGGCTGAACAAACTGAGGTCTCTCAGCCTTTCCTCATAAGGGAGATGCTCCAGTCCCCTGATCACCTTGGTAGCTCTCTGCTGGACTCTCTCCAGTAGTTCCCTGTCTTTCTTGAACTGGGTGAGCCCAGAACTGGATGCAGCACTCCAGATGTGGACTCACTAGGGCAGAGTAGAGGGGGAGGATAACCTCCCTCGACCTGCTGGCCACAATCCTTTTAATGCATCCCAGGATACCGTTGGCCTTCTTGGCCACAAGGGCACATTAGAGGCCCATGGTCAGCTTGTTGTCCACCAGCACTCCCAGGTCCTTCTCAACAGAGCTGCTTTCCAGCAGGTCAACCCCCAGCCTGTACTAATGCATGTGGTGGTTCCTCCCCAGGCACAGGACCTTGCACTTGCTCTTGTTGAAGTTCATCAGGTTCCCCTTGGCCCAGCTCTCCAGCCTGTCCAGGTCTCACTGGATGGCAGCACAGCCTTCTGGTGTATCAGCCACTCTTCCCAGTTTTGTATAGTCAGCAAACTTGCTGAGGGTACACTCTGTCCCTTTGTCCAGGTCATTGATGAATATGTTGAACAGGACTGGACCCAACACAAACACCTGGGGAACATTGCTAGTTACAGGCCTCCAGCCAGACTCTGTGCCTTTGATCAGGAGCCTCTGAGCTCTGCTGTTCATCCAGTTGTCTGTCCACCTCACTGCCCACTCACCTAACCCATGCTTCCTAAGCTTACCTGTGAGGATGTTATGGGAGACAGAGTCAAAAGCCGCTGAAGTCAAGGTAAACAACATCCACTGCTCTCCCGTTGTCTACCCAGCCAGTCACACCATCATAGAAGGCTATCAGGTTGGTCAAGTATGATCTCCTCTTGGTGAATCCATGTTGACTACTTCTGATAACCTTCTTTTCCTCTACATGCCTGGAGATGACCTCCAGAATAAACTGTTCCATCACCTTTCCAGGGATGGAGGTGAGGATGACTGGCCTATACCTCCCTGGGTCCTCCTTCTTGACCTTTTTGAAGACAGGAGTGACATTGGCTACCCTCCAGTCCTCAGGTACCTCTCCTGTCCTTCATGACCTTTCAAAGATGATGGAGAGTGGCTTAGTGACAGCATCCACCAGCTCCCTCAGCACTCATGGGTGCATCCCATCAGGGCCCATGGATTTGTGAGGATCCAGTTTGCCTAGATGATCTCTAACCCAATCCTCCTCAACCAAGAGGAAGTCCTCTTTTCTCCAGATTTTCTCTCTCACTTCGGGGCTGGGATGCCTGAGGGCCAGCCTTAGCAGTAAAGACTGAAGCAAAGAAGGCATTCAGCAACTCTGCCTTCTCTGCATCCTGCGTCACCAGGGCACCCACCTTGTTCAGCAGTGGGCCCATAGAGTCCCCAGTCTTTCTTTTACTACTGATGCATTTCAAGGACCCCTTCTTGTTATCCTTGACATCCCTTGCCAGATTTAATTCCAAGTGGGCCTTGGCCTTCCTCTTTGCCACTTCTGCGTATCTTGGCAATGTTCCTATATTCCTCCCAAGTAGCCAGTCCCTTTTTCCACATGCTGTAAACCTCCTTCTTCCATTTGAGCTTTTCTAGAAGCTCTTTGCTCATCCATGCGGGTCCCCTGGCTCCTTTGCTTGACTTCTTCTTCATAGGGATGCACCGATCTTGAGCTTGGAGGAAGTGCTGCTTGACCAGCTCTCTTGGGCTGCCCTACCTTCTAGAGCCCTAACCCATAGGATTCCTTCAAGCATGTCTTTGAAGAGGCCAAATTTAGCTCTCTTGAAGTCCAGGGCTGTAATCCTACTTGTCACCCTGCTTCTACCATGCAGGATCTTGAACTCCAACATCTCATAGTCACTGCAGCCAAGGCTACCCCCAAACTTCACATCCTCAACCAAACCTTCTTTGTTAGTATAAGGTCCAGAAGCACATCTTGCCTCGTTGGCTCCTCCACCACCTTTGTCAAAAAGTTATCCCCAATGCTCTGCAGGAACGTCCTGGATTGCGTGCACCTCGCCATTTTGCTTTTCCAGCAAATACCAGGGTGGTTGAAGTCCCCCATGAGAACCAGGGCCTGAGATTGTGAGGCCACTTCCAGCTGTCTGTAGAAGGCCTCATCAACTTCGTCTTCCTGATCAGGTGGCCTGTAGCAAATGCCCACAACAGTGTCACCCATATCTGTCTGCCCCTTAATTTTTACCTGTAAGGTCTCGACTTGTTCTTCCTCCACCCCGAGGGAGAACTTGATACATTCCAGTTTCTCCCTCACATAAAGAGCAACTCCCCCACCTCACCTTGCTGGCCTGTCTTTCCTAAAAAGTATGTAGCCGTCCATGACAGCATTCCAGTCATGTGAGCTATCCCACCATGTCTCTGTAACCGCAATCAGAGAGTGGCCCTGTGACCACATGCAGACCTCTAGTTCCTCCTGTTTATTCCCCATGCTTCTTGTGTTGGTGTACAGGCATTTCAGAGAGGTAGTTGAGCATGCAGGTTTCCCTGGAGGGGTACACGAGGATCCACTAGAGCCATGCACACCCTTGAGGTGCTTGGTCTTCTGATTGTCATCTCGTAAGGCAGCTAAGGCACCTTTGTCACTGCTCTGGTTGGCCTGGGTTATTCCCCTGGTGGATGTGATGGCTTTAGCTTTGCCACTTTGGACCCTGCCTCCCAAGTCCTTCAGATTAAAGCTCACCTCACCAAGTTGACCGGTCTGCTGCCGAAGGTTGCCTTGCCCCTTCTGGACAGGTAGATTCCATCCCTTCCTAACAGGCTATGGCTGCTGGGAATATTCCATTCTTATAAAAGCCAAAACCCTCGTGACGGCACCACCATGTAGCCAAGAGTTGATCTGCATTATCTGTTATTGGCTGCCCATTTTTCTCCAACTGGTAAGATGGAGGAGAAGATGACTTGGGCACCAATATTTTTCACTTGCTCCCCCAGGGTTTCATAGAGTTCCTTGGTTCTGCCCAGGCTCTGGCTTATAGCATCATTTGTGCCCACATAGAAGAGAACAGTGGATAGTAATCTGTGCTCTTGACAAGTGGTGGCACCCTCTCAGCAATGAAACTCAAGCTTCTTTCATATACTCACTCTTCACAGGAGTGCATGTCCTGCAATGGCAGGCACTGACTCCCAGCATCTGGCATGTACATCCAAAAAGATTCAAACTCAGCAAAAGGTCCCAGCTGAATGAAATATTTGATATCAACTCTAATCATGTTCCTTAAGCGTTTTACTACGTGTGGATAGACTTAACATGGTGCTACATATTTTTCTGAATCTAGCTAAGGTGCTTGACTCCTCTTTTGTGTCTATGAGTCAATTCAAACCCAGGGGCCGTGTGTGTTTCAGATTTTTCTGAATGCAATGGGGAAAGGGGCTCCTCATCTGTAAACGATTTCCATGAGAGTGATTCAGAAATTGGCTCTTACACTATAATACTTATTCTTTTTTACACAGTGGCAGAATTAATTTACTGGATGTGAAAAATTGAACTGCCACCCCAGTTAGCATTTCCAATCTGATACTGTTCCACACTCGTGACAGCCCTGTGAAGAGAGCAAAATTCTTGTTTCAAGGAGTGCCTGAAGATTTCTGAAATCTCTTTTGAGATAGGAATGAAAGTCCCTCATTCCAAAATTCTCCACAAAATATATGACTGAAGGCACTTTGTTTTGAGCTGGTCAGAAATGTGTCAGTTAAGGTGTTTTTTTCCTTCTAACACTCTAAAAATCACCTTACAAAGCAACAACACTGAACAAAATAAAATGAAAAATAAACATTTTAACAATTTTTTCTTACACTCTTCAAATACATTTTTGACTTACCTGAACTACACTTTAAGGTTTGGTTTTTTTTTTCAAAATAATATCTAATCAAGTGTGATAGACTAAGCAGATTTGGATAGAAATACTTATTATCCAGCTCTGTTTCTGTGAATAATCACAGGAACTTAAGACAGGATTAAAAAGAAGGATATTAAATGCCTTCAAAACTGTAACAATAGAATAAATGCCAGAAAGTCTTTTCTTTAATCTAATAATATCAAAACTGCCGTGTTTGTATTTTAAGTCAGACAGCAGGAGCTATTTTAAAGAACTTCTTTTAGCAACTGTTCTCCTAGGTAGTGGGTGACCCTTTGTTTTGCAGCCATCGCTCAGTTGTCATAAGTGACAGAGACACTTACATGCAATGAGATCACTGGGATGGCAATTTTCCAAGCGTTGTTCTCACCAGGTGAGGGCAGTCATATTCCTTAATGAAACGCAAGCAGCTGTCACCTTGGGAGAAAACCAGATTGGCTGCCCACACATACAGCCAGAGGGATCCTACTTGGCCTGAGCTTTGTGTGTAGCAGAGGAAAAGAAGTATCAGAAACAAGGAAAGGGAAGAGAATATTTCATGAGCATAATTTACTTGTGGGTTTTGTCTCACATAGCTTGTCCTATTTGAACATCAATTGTCATCATATTGGCGGAAGCGGAGGTACCGGGATAATATACATATTTATGTGCAAAACAGACATGGAAATGCAGTTGTCTTTGTTCCTATGCAGTGAAAGAGTATAACATCTGCATATCAATAGTCACAAATTTGATGCAGTTCTTAGTACTGTCATTTCAGAGAAACTCAAGTCAGGGAAGGGAGGAGTTCTCAAGACATTTCCTATGGCACTGGCTTACTTTTTTCCTATTTGCAATCAAGGGGACAAATTCAGCAGAGCAGATGAAGATGGTGCAGAGCATACCCACCAAGGCCAGAAAACCTCAATGTGTCCTGAATGAGGGAGGAGAAATGCACTTTTGCTTTTGCTGGAGGGGAGAATGACTTGTCATGGTACCTCCACAGGAATTTAAAGGCAGCTGCTGCAGTCTTTTAGCTAAGTTAGCTTCTCTGAAGACAGTGCTGAGCCCTTCTGGATCCCTGGGGAATGGCAGGAATGAGATCAATGAGTGCAATAGCTGACTGATGAAAACTGTGTGCTGACCCTCAAGATATCCTTCAGCCCTATGACCCCTAAAATTGCTTGGGCTCCTGAAGAAAAGGCATAACATATTCTATTCAATAGAATATCCCTGTCCTCTCCTTCATCAGAATGAGTTTGGCATTAATTTTGAAAGAAACCCAGTATTTAATAGTTATATATTTTTCACTTTTCTAAACATCATCTATTGGTAACTATTGGAGACAGGGCATGGAAAAGGGCCAGACAGTCAATGGTAGCTCTTCCTTCAGGTTTCTTCAGCAAACCTGAAAAAGGAAATTGTACTGGCAAACTGGCATTGGGCTGACAAAGGCACTGTGGGTTTGCATGATACAGTAAAATATCTGCTTCCAGGGCTGCTAGTAAAATACCTACTCTGAATGCACAGGAAAGAAAACAAGTACCACAGGTGCTGCAATGTTCAAAACATTAAAAATATTTTTACTGGGTGGGGAATAGTTCAACAGAACTGTCAGGTTTTGTCATCACTTACACTTCCCTTGTAGGAATAGTTTTAAAATCTACTGGGCCAAAAATTAATCTTTTATAGAAATATCAGACCCATTTAACTTTATCCCAGCTGAAACCAGGACAGTCAGTCAGATGTTCAAAGGATTTCCCCTCCCCATAGTCTTATTAATACTTCCTTCAGTCCTCAGATTACAGGAAATTATCTGATACAAACCTAGTGTGTGCATGAGAATAAGAGAAAATAATCCTGAAATGCAGAGGATGTTACTGTCAGTAATATATAATAGAATTAATAACCATTTGTCATTACAAGTAACTATATTCCACCTAGTAGGTTAAGTCTGAAATTCAGTACACCTTCCACAGAATAATGATTACTCATGTTGATGAAACAAACAACAACACATTTGGAAAAGGGAGTTCCTAGCCAAGTCAACAACATAATCCTTTCACGTGGTTGCATTTCAGTCTAAAACAAAGAACTACATAAACCTCTTTTGAAAGCTGAACCAAACAAATGGCATATGAGCTGCTTTCAAATGGGTGAAAAAAAAAAGTTAAGAGCGGTTGTTTTGAGTCAGTTTGCTTGCACAGCTCTTTGTTTCTCAGTGGGTTAACCGAAAAGGCATCTCCTCTTCCTGTGTACAAGTCTGTATTCCTCAGGATATTTCACGGTATAGTCATATGTGATTCTTGTTTGTGGTTTTATTTGCTTTTTTAAAGCCTTACAATAAGCAGATTTCTATGAAATAGCCTTTTCTTACTGACATGGTATTCATAAAGACATCTATCAACCTCATAGGCATGATGCACCTATATCAAAGATAAGCAAACCTTATCCTCAGTATATTTAATTTCCAACTCCTTTAAATAGGATTGCGTAATGACACTTTAACTATTCAGATAAACCAGATAATTTTTTTAACTTCCCTTTTCTTTGACAGAATACACGTAACAGACTTATTACTTGATTTTCAAAAAGTTCTGCATTGCATGGCAGCTGCACGTTACAAACTTTATTGAGGGGTAACGTCTAAAAATACTTACATTTAAGAGACAATTTTTCTTATAAATAATGTGTTCTCTTTCACTTGATTTTATTACTGAATAGGAGAATTCTGGTGAAACTTTTGTTATATTTGATCTTTAAAAAAATAGGATCCACAGAGCTAACTATTGTATTCCTGTTTCCACATACTCTAAATTGTTATGAAAGCTGTTACAGGTTTCATTTTTATCTTCTAAAATGTTTGCCACATCTCTTAGAGTGCAGAGCTGTTTGTATTAATTTCCAAGCAGATCAGAGCAGCAAAAAGATACACATTCCTTGTTATCTTGCAAAAAGATTCTTTGCTTTCTTGTGTTGATCTAGAGGTAAAATGTCTTTGACTGAAATACCTGTCTTCCCCTTTCCTATGAGACAATACCGTATGGTCTCTATTTTAACAGGTAGATGTGTTTACAAGAGTAGCCAAGGATATTTTCTGGAGAGCAGAACCTGAGCTCCAGCTGCCAGAAACACATCTCAGGGAGGAATTTGAGGGAGATTTGACCTGCTATTAGTACTTATTCTTCTAGTGACATAACACACCATCTACAGCCTTACAATCACCTTTATAGCAACCAAATGTTACAAAAAGAGGATTTAATTTAGGTGAGGAACAAGCAATGTGAACAAACCACTTCTGAGCATTAAAACTCCTGCTACCTTGCAAGTGTCCCTAGTGATAAGGAATAAGGACATGACTTTAGCTTTTACAGTACAGTTTTTAACTTAAAGGATATATAGACTTTCCCATAAGATGTTGGAAGGTCTCTAATATGCACTGTTGAACTTCTTTTTGAAATAATTTGTACACATTAGAAACAGTGCTATTATAACAGATGTCTTGAAAGATCATCTTCTATAGAACAGTGGAGTGTGTGAGTAACCTTATCTTTTCCTGTGGAGACTGTCTCAATTACTACAATTTCAATTGCAATTGCACATCAGGAGGTACTGTGACTCAGAGGCATTCCTTACTGCCCAATTCCTGTTTTCCTTTCTTGCACATGAAGTGTTAGCAGTAAGTCAGGACAGTTTGGGTGCTAGCTTCATTACACTCACTTGGAAGGAAGAAAGAGGAAGGGATATAAGAGCTAAATTGCTGCTATTAGATATCTGAAAACCATTGATGCTTTACCTTGCTTCTCCAGGAAGGAAAAGGAGATGCACAGGCCCTGCTACAGACACAAGTATGGCATGGGAAGATCGAAGGAGAGAACTTTGCTATTTCTGCTTTGCATTACTATACACTTCAGGTTATGACCAAGCCCTTTGGTTATGATTATGTCTTCTGAGTAGTGGATGTGATCAGAACCTCAGCAACTCCAGTCAATGCAGTCCCCTTCCCTCAGGTTGAGAAAACTGTTTTTCCATGTTCTTACTCTGCACTTCAGGGAGATTCTGCAATTTCACTGCCTGAGGCCAAAGTCCTAATGCGTAGCTGAGAAGCTTTCAGCACCTTGTTACTCATTCCAGAGAAACAGGCTGTATTTGCTGATGGTTTTGTCATGTCATGGTAAATATTTCACTGCCTGATCACTTTCAGGCCTCATTTGACTAGACCAAGATACTAAGTTTTGCAGTGCCAGCTGCAATATAACTTCATTGCTACATGGGTTGTAAAGAAATGTATCTCTTTTTGCCTAACATAGCCTAATACCCCCATAGAAACCAAATTAGACCCCCACCTTCTGTCAGCTCCTGCAGTGTTAACCTTCTCTCTCCCTCTCTGACTGGATTTCCTTCAGATATTTTCAGTTGTCTAAAATTCAATTAAATGGCCAGAGTATTGCAAAGACTTGGTGAAGAGGGTGGGAGCTGCGGTTTCCCAGCAGGACTGGAAGGCATTTGGCAATCTCTATGAGAGCACAACCGTGCCTTTTTTACTGCAACTTCTCACTTCAGTTGCCTATACAGTTAAGTCACAGAAAGACATTACATCCATCATCAGACTAGTTGCTGAGTATGCACAGGTGCAATGCTTGTTACTGTGGAGTTAATCAGGTGTACAACGGAGTCTTACTTAGCATCTGGAAGGAGAACGTATCATCTAGCATTTTCTCTCTGTAAGATATGAGCAACTCATGCACCAATTGTTGGCATAATCCCTGCTCTTTCTAACTGCATATCTATACTTAGCCACTACACCTCCAAATTATGGCTTCACTGCAGTAATGCATTTCATGATGACAGAAGAAATTCCAGCCTTCATGCTAAAAAGGGGTATTTGGAGAAATTATTGCTGAGTGCCTGCTCTGTAAAGCTGTTCCACACTTCCTCACTGCAGATGCACGTCTGAAGAATGATTGAGAAAAGCCATAATTTCAGTGTCAATCAACTGCCCTGCTTGCATGGCTTTGAGTGGCTCAGCATGCAACGGGCAAGGCAGAAGGTCCCCTCAAACATCCACACAGCAGGTATGAATATAAATGATATGTCGCTTCACATATGAACTACTTCATTGTCATTCTAAGGAACACCTGATATAGGACTTCGTATTTTGTCAGAGACAAGTAATTAACTGTGACACCACGAATGACATTCTGCAAAAATTATTTGGATATCATGTCCATGGTTAAGATCATGTGGCCACTTCGATTTTCTCTGCCTACCTGCCTAAATGCACACATAAAACACAATCTGTAGTAATGAATTTTAATTTTAAGACAACTGCTAGCATTTATGCTATTGTTGGTATGCATTGGTTCGAACATGATAAACTGTCATGATCCTGCCTTGTGTCTTAGGGTGCCTTTTTACAGTACAGAGAAATAATATCCTGTTCTATTTTTACATTGCTCCATGTTCTGAGCCTCATCCAGTGTTTAAATGCACATTCAAACCTGCTCAGATCTCAGTGTCACTCGTTGGTAGTCATACTGATTTTCAGAGACAGGCAAGCAGGTGTATATGGGTCGATTGATAGCACTTTTCTGCATCTGCTCTCCTTGTGTTATTTATCCCTGAAATAAAGTGATCTGGATTTGAACGGTGTGAAAAAACCACAGTTCTGTTAAGGAGAGCCTGTACACTGGGTCCTGCATCCATGAGAAGGGGAACCCTGAGCAGATTGACATGATGCCAGCGAAGTCCCGCAGAAGATGGTTAATATTTGCCTCAAACCCCGGGGGCTTTACAAGAAATGGGGTAGACCTTTGGAATTCTGTATGAATACTAAACTAATTTCAAGTCTAGGAAGGCTAGCCAGCCTTCACAGGCAGACGATTCTCAGCAATGTTCTTTTCACCATCCTCTTAGCAGCCTCAAAACTTCATTGGTAGGTTATATTTTAGGTAGAAATCACTAGGAGTTTGTGAAAATAAATGAGCAATAAGGTGCAGTGGTCTTCAGTAAAGATGATGCAAAACAGAATTAGATCTCCTGTTGCAAAAGTATGACCCTTTTCACTTCCTGAAGCGAGAGAAGACTTTTCCCTCAGTAACTCTGATAGAGGCATGTTTATGAAACGTGAAGATGGAAGCCCTCATCCTTCACATGGAGGTGGTTACATTAGGCAGACTGACCTCTACTGCATGAGTTATACCTCAGATAGTCCCTAGATGTCCTACTAAAGCTGTCATCTCATTAAACTACGTCCCTGTATCCAGAACAACACACAGCTGTTATGACTGCCCATGCAGAGCTGGCACATTCTGCAGCATGGGGACTCCACAGCTGCTCTGGTTTCCTCCTTTTGTCTCGCAGTTCTAAAAGCTGTAAGAGTCTGACGTGGAGGTTTGAAGAAGACATTGACTTAATTAAACAGAAGTTTTTCCTGTAGTGCAATGATGGATTATTTAATTCTTTCTAGTTATAGCTGAAAGGAGGTAAAACAGCCCAGAGAAAATATAAGACATTGAGCTCTTTTCAGCTGAAGATTTTAGATCATGATTATTTGTGCAGTTCATATAGGAAACAGTAAAAAAACCATGGTTCTAGTCAAGTTACATCTAAATTGAATTCGCATTGTAACTGAACGGAAGTGAAATGTGTTGGACTGATAATCCTGAAGTAAGAAGGTGAAAGCTAGCAGCATCCTCTTTGTACACACACGCATTACAATTCCAGCATAGATTTCTTGCTGTTCTGATCAAGCCCCAAAAATTAGTTGCCTTAACAAGATTTACAGTGTTGCTATGCTCTGAGTCCATCACAAATTGCTTTGCTGAGTCTATAGATGCTTCTTTCAGCTCTCAGTATCAGTATCTGGAGTCAGTCTATTCACTTGTGAATAATACTGGCAGGTTTTTAATTCCAAAATTCATTTCCAGTCAGCCCTTGCTCAGATATTTGTGTGGCTCACCAACAGTCAAATCCAGGGGCTCAGACTGTGATAAAAAACTGAATACAGAAAGTGTCATGAAAGCTGCCAAAAGAAAATTCAATCTCAAGTGAGTATTGGCAGAAATATAGCCTTTGTCATTTTAAAGAGGTACTGTGAAAGCTGTTTTTGCCATAAAGGTTTTCCAATGTAACAAAAATAAAACTCACAACAAAGGTCCTTTAATTCATCCAACCAATGATATACAACATGCTACACAAATACCAACCAAAAGCAAAAATCTGAACAAATTTCCAAATACATTTTGAAGTCCCTATATTATTCAAAATCAAGAGTCAGGTAATCCAGGCAGAAAGGCTGCTCTCAACTACTGAAATTATGTGGAAGCAACTCATGTTCTCTGGAGATAAGCAAGGGTATAGTTTATTAATTTTTACAAATATTAATTTTATAGAGCCCTGTTGGTTCCCTGCTGTTAAAATAAACAGAAATAGGTTTACTGGAAAGCACGTACTGAAAATATGACAATGATGCAAAAAGGTCTTTGTTATTCTGCACAAACCTGGGGTATTATGTAGTTTGTGCCATCAACCTGCTCAGAGTAAATAGCAGAAGTTGAATTTCTGGAAGATGTTGGTAGCTTCCCCTCACCAACATTTTCAGTGGTAGTAATGCAATGGAAAGACAACTAGAAAGGGAGTTCAAGTAAACAGGAGACATCATAGACCTGGTATATTCATTATGATTTCTTCAACACCATGTGCCATACCAAATCAAACGTTTATTTTGATGAAATGGACTTTCGCTTGCATTGCTTCCTCTTTAGCTCTGTTTGCAGAGATGGAGCTCTTCCATTTTGAAGGGGGAGACACAAAATTTAAATTCTGAACTCATCCCCTTGAGCAATTTGTGGGTCAACTCAACTTCCTGCTTCTACCTTTTGGCTTTTGTTTCTTCAGAACTAGAGTGTGACTAACTTCAGTGCCAGCACTCCAGGGATAAAAACCTTGATATGAACATGCAACAGCAGCAGGAAACTAGCATAAATATCTAAGCAGTTTTCTGTTCAATCCCATGTGTTTATGGCTAAGATATGAAGAACAGAACAAATACAAAACAAAGGTGGGGAGGGTGGAAAAGGAGAGGATGATACCAATATTCAGTATTAAAAATCCCACAAATTGTTTTGAGTTACTGATAACTCTGATCTATGGAACTTGAGTATACAAAAATCACTACTGAATCAAATCTGATAACAGGGTAAACTAGTCCTTAAGCACATGTTTATATATCTGGAAAGAAATGAAATTGTATTAGCAAGGACTTTGACCATGGAAGCAGACACAGGAGGCACTCTGCTGCCAGAGAGTAAAATACTATTCAAGTCTGTAGGGCAGTCTATAATTTCTTAACTCAAGCGTAATTTCACTTCGCAAGCTAACTCCTGATGAATTACTCACCAGACTGATGTTCAAGGATGTATTGGAAGCAATGTTAATAACTCACTGATCTTGACTGAAGTAAGTAGGATAATCTCAAAATAGTTTGTTGCGCGCACACACACAAGTACAGTTCAGAAAATTAACAGAAGGTTAATTTTGCCAAGGCTCAAGAAAGTTAATAAAAATTAGTGGGAGGAATATTAAAAGAAATTAGGATTTCTTAATAAACAAATTTTATCAAAGACTATTAAAAAACTATAACTCAGTGGATGAACGAAGGCAGCAATTACCATTGATGGAAAATGACAGAACAGGAAACAGGAGAAATACATGTCAGTGTAAATTAGAATTTGTAAAATATAGAAAACTGATGAGAAAATCTAAGGACACAAGGGAAAAATCAACATCTGGCAAGAAAAATAATGTTATGAATATTTATGGAAACATAGCTTCCACACTTTTATGTGCATGCATAAGATATATGATTTAGTATCAATAAAACACACCCATTACTGGCAGACATGAGAAAATTTTAAGTGATACTGAGAAGGCAACACTATTTGAAAGTATTTATCATCTCTACTTGGGAAAAAGCAGATGATATACATATCCAGAGAGAACACTTTGTAGTACACTAGTAGCTAAAGGGGATGGTAAATACCCTATATCAGTGCTCAGTTGTTTTTTTTTAAAGCAAGTATTTCTGGAGAACTTGCACTGAACAATCCTACAAATTTTCTGTGGTGAGCCCTGGGGACTAACTTGCCATCTTAGAAAAAAGTTGCGGAATAAGAAGGAAATACAACAGACAAGAAGAATCTTAACACTTGTGAGTACTTCATAAGGATAAACAAAATGACCTAGGCAACTATAGGCTAGTGAATCTGATGTCAGTCATGGCCAAAATGATGGAACGTTCATTTAGCTGATAAAGTACAGGAATGTAACTAGTACTAATCAACATCTTTTAATAGAGAATAATATTTGTAGAACAAGCCTGATTTATTTTTTTTTAAGAGAAAAGTCTGACGTACATAAGCAACTACAAAATATGCCTGAGTAGTTAAGCTGCTTTTCTACATTACTGCATTCTCTCCATACTATTGCTAAAGTACACACTGAGTGAACAAAGACCATGGAAGTGGCAAACCACAAAACGTAGCTCTCAATGAAGAAAGAAATGGAAATATCTTTAATAAGGTCCATCCCTATACAGGTTCCCCCATCAGTTTCTGAGTTTAGCAAACCTACAAAAGACAAATGTTTGCAATATATAAATAATGGCAAGTAGATAGCACTCTGTGTGACTTTAATGGCATTTAAGCTCTACACATTAAAAAAAAGTTTTATGCAAATGAAAAGCTCTCTGCCAAAGAAGGGAAAGGCAGGTCCTGTCTGCAGAAAGGGACCCCTTGGCTGAACACTTTGGCTGGAATGGGAAACATGGCACACAGCAAGTAGATGACATGGCTGAATACTCCATCTGGAGATATCAAAAAACCCCAACTTTGCAAGGAAGGAGCATATAATTAATTTAGGAAAAAAAACCCCAAACAACACCCTGATATTTTTCATTTCAATTTATAGAAGCGGGAAAAGCAACTGCCTCAGTACTGTAGTGGGCAATCACAAAACTCATGGGAGCATTGCAAAAGGTCTTCAGTAATAGAGGTCACAGTGACCATATAACTCCTAAGCCATGCTGGGGCAAAAAGTACTGGGGTGTCTGAGGTGTTTTAATTATCAGGAAAAAAAATGTGCAAGACTGGCAAGACTAATGCTTAGCCATGATAAGGTGTTTGTGCTTGTTTGAGAGACCCACAAAAAAGGACCTCAGCTAGAAAAAGCTGTATCATAGTAAAATACAGAAGATACAGAAAGATAACTTGATTACAGAGTGTGAAGTTTTCTACCAGGGAGAAAACATCATGTATTAAAACTGTATTCCATCTTTCCCCACCACCAAACAAAAGTGAGGGGGAGAGAAAGCTGGACAAATTTGGGGTTTGGTTTTTTTTCAGTCAAACAAGAAGTTGCACTTAATATGGGGATAACTGAGTGAAAGGTATTTCTTGTGTTATCAAGGAAACCAGGTCATATGGTCTAATAATATCTTTTGTCCCTAAACTTGAGAACTATAAGTCTGCTTGGTGTTTTCTATTCCTCCCAATTACTGAAAGATCCATCCTGAAGAGGTAAGTTTTCCTCTCATTATTGCTCTTCTCAGTGCTTTTTTGCAAAATCTTGAAGAATTTCCCAAGGAATATGTCCTTAGTTCTCCATGAAAAGTGATTTATACTCTGAATGCCACTTCAAAATCAAAAGCAGTAGGGAGTTAAGTTCATTAAGCTGTTTTGCATTCTTGTCAGTACATTAAGCAACAGGCATCCCTATAAACTCGAAAATAACCATTGAAATGGACAAAGCTGCAGATACAAATAGAAGGATTGGTTGGAGGCAAGAAGGTTAGGCAGAATAAAGACCCTTTCACTAGAATACTATACATCTGAATTTTCAACATTATTGGATCCAGGACAAAAAATCCCATTCTCTGCACAAACCTACAATCTGTGCCACTACAGCGGTGAGCATTACTTCTTTCTTCTGTATTTTTAATGTCATTTTTTGCAATCAGAGACTGAAGCAACTAGGCTGCACATCTGAAATGCATGTTATATATTGTCCAGGGCCAACAGCTGGATTTTTCAGAGATGACAGTATATAAATACAAATGCTCCCATTGTGAATAAACATTAAGGGCAGGTATTAGCAAGTGCCTGAGAGCCACTGAACGCAGAGCCAGTAATACATGCTAACATTTGCGAGGCATATTAGTTTCTGAAGCTTGAATTTAATTATGCACTAGTATTTTGACAATAAGATGTCAATACAAAATATCAATGCTATTATTTGCACTGATGCTTTTGTTACAGAAATATTTCTGCCTAGTGAGTCATCGTTTATTCAGGCCTTAGCTCTCTTACTCCTAGGTGGATGTACAGCGCAGATATAACTCCTCTTTACTTGATTATTTACGCCTATTACTAGTCAAAGCACCCCATTATGCATAGTATCAAACTATCATATGAGTCATCCACTTGAAATGAGAGGCTTGATAGGCCTCAGCATACCACAGAATGCTTTCATATGCATTCTTTGCAAGCTTTCTCAGGAGCACACAAACTGCTCTCTTTATTAAAGACTAGCAAATATGTTTGGATAAAACAAAAGTCCATGAACACTATCACTTGAACCACAAACCAAAGTAAACACAAACCTTTACACTGATGATAAAAAAATCAAGGCATTGTTCCTTCTACACAAGAATATTTACATATTTGCAGTTCTTGTCTGGGAATAAACAGTATTTAAAAACTCATCCCAAATCAGACAGAACTGGCAAACTCCTAAGCTAAACTCAGATAATTTACAAGCATCTCAAATCCAGTCAGACTTCTGATGTCTTAGCAAATGTAAACAAATATCTATATGCTTTGCTGTGAATATGTCATACGAAAGGATCCCATATTTTTTCAGAGCAAAGCTGTCTTCCTTGTTCCCTTTATTTCTTAGATAAATAAGGATGTGCTGCCATGTTGAAGAAGAAACACAGAACCTGTGCACATATACTGCACATGTAAATGATGATAAAGAGCTCATGAGAACACACGTACCTTAGAATTAATATGAAATTAAATAGGGACTATGAGATGAAGCGCTTTATCTAGATGCAGAGTGACCAAAAGAACTCCATCAGTATGAATCCAGGCTATACTCTCTTGAGGCTAAATTTTAGATGCCTAAAAAATGCCAGCTAAGCTGGCAAGTCTGAATGGTTACCTTACTGATCCTAAACAGGAACAGTAATGGATACTGTACAGCACTGCCCCAGTTGTGGAGCCTATTTCACAATAGATACCTGATTATATACAGTGCTGGAATTTCCACAGGCAAATACCATTGTTCCTGCAGCAAACTGAAATGTGATTGAAATGTGGCAGATATCTATCTGTCAGGTACCAAGAAAAGCAATAGCAAGACACAGGCAGGCTTTCTGTACAGTTACTGGATGAACTGGAAAATGAACTGTGTGTTAACTTTATGTTTTCATAGCTCTAATAAGCCTAGTTTCAGCAGGCCCTCTCCTTCTCACTCTATATTTCAACATATCAGTCTTTTCTATTTGACTTCACAACCTTTTTCACCCCTTTAGAAAATAACTTTTACGCTTATTCTTTCATTACAGATGGAGACAGCTTCCCAGGCACCACTATGCTCTTTAATGTAAAAGTCACATCCTGGAAACATCAGTCAGTAATGGCCTTTTCAAGAGCACCCAAATCTGCTACTGTCAAACATGTGGGATGCTCACAGTCAGTCCTTCTGTCCTTTTCACCCACTTGTTCCCGTCCAGTGACCTTTCCAGCACACTAAAATCTGCCAAAATACTGCAGACCTGGTAAAAGCATGCAAATGCCAAGTGCTATTAAATGTGCCCATTGTCTCTTGAAAGACAAGTTATTGCTTTCTTTCTGTCACAAGAAATCTCTTAGATCCTTGTGCAAATAAAGACAACTTGAGGTTATATTGATTTACATTCCTTAAATTCAAACAAGCCTTAGGAATATGTTTAAAGGCAGTATGGCTTCTTTAGAAGCTGTGCAGAAGATATTTGAAGTGAGTACATGGTTTGTAGATCACATGGATATCATAGCTATTTCAAAACATCAAGGCAAGGGCTTCCAAAGGGAGCTAGCTGTTCTACTCACTGCAACTTCTGATGACAGCTGGACATCTACTCCCCTTTAGGTTTCAGAAATCATAAAGTCCTAATAAAGTGGCAATCAAAGTCTTTTAATGTGAATTTATAGTTTACTACGTTTTTACCATACAGCTGACATGAAAGAGTTTTTGAAAGAGAACAATGACAAACTTTCATGCAGCCGAAACTTGATCTCAGTTGTATCAGAGTACTGGATAGCCTTTTAATGGGAGGAGAGGTGGAATTAAACAAGTGATTAATGCTCACTGGTTTCACAGACAGTCTGGCACAACATATTTTGCTAGCAGATCAGTCAAGAAGTAAGATTAGTTTTAGCTCAGGGTTCTCTGTCTCTCCTTTTATGATAAGATTTATAAATTATTTCAGGCAAATGAAAATTTAGAGAAATAGTTATTTCTAGAGTAAACTCTAATAAAGTTCTACAAATATTGCTAACAGATTCTGAAGCCGACATCAATTTCCTCCTTAGCCACATAAGTTTCCAGAGTTTGAATAATGACAAGCTACCAAGAACAAATAAAATGATAAATTTAAAAATAAGGTAAAAATAAACACTGTCTACACTGTCTTCTACAGAAAACTGTAAGGCTATTGTGAGAAGCTGAGTCTTGAACCCAAAGATTAATGCATAAAATCCAACTTTCAGAGCATCTAAACAGTATGTTCCGGTCAATGCCACACAGCAACAAAGATGAAACAAATTTGGCTAGACTGCATTAACACAATACACGTAGAAAATGTATTTTCATTTACACATCAGGCTAATTAATTCACAACTGCCACATTTGGCCTGATGAATATGTAGTCGTGACTCAGTGCTGAGACCTATACAGGCTACAGTTTTTGTGATAATTTAACTCCTCGGATTTCCAACCAGACCCATTCTAGTTAAAGAGAACTGTGTGAAGGACCACAGATGTCAATGAGAAAATAGTTTCATTTTCTTTACACCTCCTTTACCTTAGGCAGTGCTAATGGAGTCTAAAGGGCAATGTGGCTTTTTTCTGAGCGAGTCAGTTTCCACAAGGAAACATTTAGAGAAGGAAGGCTAGAACTTGTTAATTTATACCCTTAATGAGAGGACAGGAGATAGCCTTAGATAGATATCTTCTTGTAAAAATTTATTTACTTCATTGTACTACCTTCACTGTATCAACAGAAGAGAATAGCAATGTTAAGTTATAAAACAAATCCTCATTTTCTGCTTTTTGCAATCATAATTTCTATTGGTATTCATTATCCAAGCTGAATGCAATTCCCCCACTGGCAACTAAGCTTAATTTAGGACCCCAGCAGACAGGAAAACAAAACAAAACAACAACAAAATGAAAGGAAGAAAAAAAGCACACAAAATATTACAACTTTGTTTTCTGTGCTAGGCAGAAAGTAGTTGGACACCTAAACACACAAATACAGCTTTAGCAGGATTTTCAAAAGTCGTGAATTCAATGGGAAGCAGGACTGAAAATTTGGCTAGAAACCACTAAGAAGTAAAACACTTACCGTATTTAGTGTACTCTGATTTATGTATTCTGAGAAGGGTAAGTTCCTTTTCTGTGACAGAGAAAAGAAGATACACCAAAGCCTGAACTCTCTAGTGAAACTACCTCTGGAATTATTACTGCATTTTAAAAAATCAAGCTTTATATATTCCCTTTGTATCAGTGCTGCATATTTAATTTTTGTTTGACTTTTGTAAAGAGCAGAAATATCTTCTCATCTTACATTTTCTGCCACATCAAGTGATTTCTTTTCTAAGCCATCTTTTCTTTGGGTTTCATACAGTAACACAACTGTGCACACAAATCTACAAATAATAACAATAACAATAAAAACAACAATATAAACTCAAGCAGCCTTCTTTCCTGTTCATTACATTTTAGAATTAGGTGTCAGAAGTTGTAGCTCATGCTAATGAGTATCATAATTGTTCAACTTTTTCCTGATTGTAATAATGTCGTAGTTTAATTATGGCAGTATATTTTAAAGAATTGTCATTTTCTGAATTTGCCCAATAATAAAAGGTAAGGTAACACTGCCTTGCCAACACCCAACAGCATCTTTGCTCAGTTAAGCATAATTGTAAAAAATTTAGACAAACATAATAAAATAATATATGGTGCATTGGGTTTTGCAGTCGAAAATACAAAGATACCTGCCTGTATTTGTCTCAGAATGTATTTCCTCCCATAAACTTTAGATATAATCAAATTATTGAGCTATACGACACTGTCTAATAAAAAGATTGTAACTTTAAATCCTAATCATAACATTCTTAGAAAATACAGAAGGTAATTAATATTAGAATGATATCAGTCTCTTGAAAAACCCTAGAGGACAACAGGTGGCAGAAGAAACCTTTAATATTATGCTCGTGCACACTGTGGGTTTTTCTTACTAAAATTTAAATTCATTCTCCTTTTTATAGTAAGCAGAACTACATAAATATTGCACTTAGAAAAAAACTGTTAGAAATGCTCCTCCCAAAAGGACATTTTAGCAATGAAAATGCAAATCTGAAATCTGAAATAAGTTGCTAGCCCCCTCAGAGAGCTTCGTGGCACTATTAAGAAAAATCAAGGGTCTTCTGTATAGGTGGAGCTGATCTTGTGAAGCACGATATGGAGCACATAGCACATCAAGATGTGGAGCATATCTTGATCTGATGCAAACCCAAATATCTTCTCATATTAAGGATTTTTGTGAACTTTTCTTTGACAATTTCTCATTCTGCTACTATCTGCCATAGTCTAGCATTTAGCAGAAGGATTAACATCTGGCTCAGAAGTGTCTTTTTCTTTGTTCCCCTGAATTATGTTGGGATTTGGCAGACATATAAAGTTAAAAATTGTCACTTCCTAAAGAGGAAAAGGCATAAGGACATCATGGAAACAGTATGCAGATAAATTCCTTCCCAGAAATTTTTACTTGAAAGTACAAAACATTTGAAGTTCTGTGGCCAATTTCATAGCTGAGTATGCAACACATATAATATATAGACTTTCATTCACATTTTAAAGAAGTGATTTATCTTTGGCACCATTCAAATTTCTTCTGAATTCACTTTCCTAAATATTTCCAATGATGGGGATATTTGGCAAAACAGTGAATATTGCAGAACACTTAATTGATAGAAAACTTATTTGAAATATTGCATTGGAAAGCTAATTTTGAAAGCAATTTTCCTTTCTTCAGGGACAAAAAAATCATATTTTCTGTTCACTGACAACCACAGCAATGAAGACTTGCAGTAATTCTCCACTCATGTTGCTGTTGAAGTGATGTGTCTGAACAGGAAGCCAGTAACCATTTTCTAACTGCAAAACTGGCTAGCAGAGACAAAACCTCTTAACAAGGTCACAGATTGGTATCTGAACTGGGAATAGGATTCGGATCAACTGGTCAGGTGTTCTGTCACATGTCTGCTCATGATTTCATAGAAGATTGCTAATTAGCAGAATAGGAACTAAGAGCAGCATCTATACCAGTTCATACAGTGAATACTGGATTCCAGTATTGCTCTTCAAGCACTGTCGCAAAGAATGTGCCATACTCACTGGCTAAATATTTCTGAAATTGTCCAAATGCTCCTGCTTCCTACCCCAATTCTTTTGACAGTGGAGCTCAATAAAGGAATGAAAGATCATCCCATTTGCGAATGCTAAACTAGGCTTTAAATAGCGAATTAACAAAATGTTATTTAGTACAGATGTGTCTTAAACTGTGATGGAATCAATTAAGAAATTCTACAAGTGTCCTTTATATTCACAGAATGTTTTGGATACAATGAATGTTCCCATTTATTTATTTTTTTTAACTAGAAAGACTTGGTCTGCAGAACAGCCGGATCCTAATCAGAGGGCTAGAGGAGAAACTGCATACCCATATGTTTAAGCGTTGTTTCCATGGATACAACTGACTTGATTTGCAGTTTGCAAATTTACCTTCAGTAAGTGGCAAAACACATTCTACCTTCCCAAAGATCTGAGTGTCAAGATACAGACATTGCCTGCCCGTACAATGAATGTGAAGCCAAGGACTGGAGTGCAGAACCAGGGAGAAATGCACTCGTATTGCTAATCTGAGATAGCGCTGCAGAGTGTGTTTGGGGAATCTTAATCAGGGTGTGTCTTTTTGTTGGTGTAAGAGACATTTAGGCAGGAATAGTCAACTGCAGAAATAAAGACCAGGAAAAAACTGGTTGCAGGAAAAAGGTATCACATGGATGTTGTGGGCCATCAACTGAACATGAGTCAAAAATGCTATGCTGTTTCAATGAGAAATGAATGCTGCATTAGTAGGGATAGCTCACTAGACATGTGATGCAATCCTCCCATCCAAGCCCTGGCTGGAATACTTATTTCTGTTCAGACACCCACACAGGGATGTCTAGAGCCATTTCAGATGTCCATGGTGGGAAGAACAGGAATCAATGGGCATGTATTGCTGCAAGGAATATTCAAGTTTGCTATTAGGAGAACTTTTTAGCAGTAAGTATAGTGCAGGCGTGTAATATGCTGTCAGGGGAAACTCTGAAATCTCCACAACCATGAGCCACCAAGAGTAAGAGGGACAAGTCTTTCAGGAATGAGAGAAGCATAGATCATGATGACCTGGGGCTGGGACAAGGCCAAAATGGACTCTTGCGATCCCTCAGCTTTTGATTCTGTTTCATTAAAATAGCACTGAAACACTAGGAATCACTAAATACTATAGATGTTCTGGGTTTTGATTAGACTACCAGATTATCTTACCACACCAAGTCCCAGAGTAAATTAAAATTAACAGTCTAAACAAAGAGATATTCTAAAGGTGACCCTTTTTCTAAATACTTTTTTTATTCATACTAGAACTAGTTCAGTCTTTTTGACATACAGTTGTCAATTCTGGCAAAGTGCTCAGAATCCAGGAAATTGTTCAGGAAATTACCTTTTGACACAAAGGATATGCAGAGATGTATACTAAATGCTTCATTCTACCCTAATTTCATTCTAGACAGACTATCCAATGTCAGTGAGGAAGGTCATTTGGATATGCAATGTTAAGGATGAGAAGCAAAGCCCAAGGAAGCCCTCGTGATGAAGGCTTTAATAATAGTGACAGATTTAGCTGTAAAGTTCCAAATTTCCTTTAACCATTCAGAGATAAAAAAGCTTTACCCAATATTGAACATTTCCTTTCATCACCCTTCTGTTTATGGAGTTCAGGCTCCAAAGTATGATGACTTACTTCACAAACTACAACAAGAAACATCAGTGGGAACAAGTACATATGATTTTTTGTTATAATTAAGAGGAGGACCTCAAGCAGAGCATCGTTTATCTGAAATTACATCTACACTGTAGGAGGCAAAGTGTGGACTTCAAATAATTAAGCTTTATTACAGAACAGCCATGTTGCGGGGGCATTACCTGATAGGACTGGGCAGCAATGTGGAGCAGAAGCCAGGGAGAAGCTTAGTACTCTGCACAGTACTACAGGTTCTCTCCATCTTCCCCACTCTGTGCATCAAATATGGGGAGTGCAAAGGAAATTTGCAGTAGGCAGTGGATATTTACAAGCTCCTAGTCACATGGAAGAGGAGCAGGGGTCAGGAACTAGTGGCAGTGTTTTTATTCTTTCCATTCTTCCCTGGTAAATCTGCATCTGATTGGCTTTCATCTGACGTGCTCACTATAAATCTAGTAAAATTCCTTTCATTCACTAAGATGTTAAGTCAGCTTTTTTTCACCAAAAAAGATTTAACATCAAAGTAGCCAGTCTAGTGATAAGAACAGCAAGTTTCTGATAGTGTTATAAAGAGCTAATTTGCAGAGATAAGGTTTTATTTGTTGATGTGGTGGGTAGTATTTACCAGGTCACTTGAATAAAATCAATGGTTTCTCCTTATGCTGGCAGGAGCTATTGTACATGTTAGACTGAATGATGAATTTCCTTCTGAAGATCTAGAGATAATTTCTTTACTGTAGTTGTCATACTGCACTGACAATCTAAATGCCATTATCAGAGTAATAACTGAAGTTAAAAAGTGGATTAGTGTCATTTGAAGATGAATACAAAGAACACAGAAAGACTTGTGTGTTGACTCACTTCAGCTATTCTTCTGTCTACCTGTTGTTCTATGTATTCATAGCATTTCAGTGGAATTTATTCCAATAAGATCAGTATTTCTTCATTTAAATATTTCCTAACGGATTCTCCATCTCTGGACCAAATTCATCTCACATATAACATTCAGGCAATTAATGGACTTTTACAATAGATCTGGCTTGGACAGCAAGCCTGAATTATTTAAAGGAAAAAACTATCATTAATATAAGATGTAAAGACATCCTGAACCAAACCAATAATTGTAAGCGGGAACAGCTGGGAAATGAACTTTAAAACCACACAGGTGCTCCAAATCAAAATGTTATTATGGATTCTGAAATTATTAGAAATCATTATATTTGCCTCTACTTGGGGAGAGAGCTCAAGCCATTAGGAATGGGTACCTGAACTAGCAGACTATTGTCCCTCAATTGGAGCCTCTTAGAAGCAGTTCAAGTCACCTAAATATTTAAACGTTTGAATATTTAAAGGTGCTTAATGGGAGTTGAGAGCATTCTTTTTTAAATTCCACTTCAGTGACAAGAGCAGAACAAGCTAATTCAGGCACTTGAATGTGCTGCTTGTGACTTCACCAAGCCAACTGAGTGTCTGGCTGCTGTGCACAGGAACAGTCCCATCAGTCTCCTGCAGCTCCAGGCCTCACCGTGTGCTTCCAGTTCCTCCCTGGGATTTGTCTAATCCCATGCCAAGTTGGTTTATGGTGTTTAAACAGCAGAGAACCAACCCTAAAGAGGGGAAAAATAAAAGGAAAAAGCAATTACCCATCTTCTGGTTTAGCTTTCTTAACATACTTCTTCTGGGATCAGATAATCACCAATGACAGCAGAAAGGACAGCATCAAAAATCCCATCAAAAAGAAGTGGACAAGGGCCAGATCAGACTTCTTGCTGGCAGCTAGCTATAAGATGGCTTTAGTTGTACTGTAAGTCTATGCACAAAGGTAGATGAGATAATGCAATTACTTCCAACAGTGTGCAAAAATGGAAGGGTAGGGGAGCTCAGAAGCAGCCACAAGTGCCATCACCACAGAAAAATGATTATGAAAACTCTCACCAGCTTTCTCCTAGTGAAAGGCAATTGACCCAGTAAAAGGCTTTTATTAATATGGATGGGAAGCAGGAGAGAGGAGAGGGGAAGTAAATTTAGAGACGTTGTTGTCTGCATCTCTGGCCTGCATTCTGTGTCAGAAGTGATGGGGTCAGGATGGTTACAGCTGCACTCAAGATCAGAAATGACAAGGGGAAATAAAAAATTAATTTACAAATACATTTCACAGTTCACACACAGTTAGGTGCAACTTACTTTTTAAAATTCCCTTCTTTATTCAGGATTGACTTTACTTGATGTGGTATGTGTTGTTTTATACTTATGGGAGTTGACTTATGAATAATACAATTAGCGAGTTTGGGCTTTCAGGAAAGGTCTACACTTACAGGAATTTATTCAATTTAAGCGAGAGGTTCTTTACACTTTGTGTATTCTGCAGGGTAACTATGATGTAGGCATAACTCTGTTGAAATAATTTTTTGCCTCTCCTTACAGTAAGATTGAATTAGACTCACCTCATTTAAACTCATGTTAGTGTCTGAGTATAATAGCTCAATAACATAATAGTGCTAGCCTAGGATTCCTGTGGTTCAAGCAAATACAACATGTAGGCTGGTGTGATAAGCTCTGTCTCTTTCACACCACAGTTAGCAAAGATGTGGGGAGAACACCAGGGACCCTCACCCTCTGTGCACTGCTCCTTGAAGACCACCACCATTTTCCTACACATCTAGGCTGAAACACATGAATCCAGAAAATGCAATTGTGAAAGTTGTTCTGGGAGTCTCGAAAATTATTATTACATGTGACTGATACAATGTTAAGTTTTTAAACTTGTGTCAGACATCTTGCTAGTGTAAATCAGCATGTCTACCAAAATCAAAGGATGAACATGCAACTGTATTGCAGATGGTATCACAATCCCATTGTCAGCCCATTGAAAGACTTAAATTATTAGGGTGATCTTCCTTAATGTTATTTAGCCTTTACATCATCAGTGCAATTGCTAGTTCCCTTTTAACATTCACTGTTCTCCTTCCTGTAGTATCCTTAGATCAATACCAGCACCCACCAGCTAGTGATCTGCTGTCCTTGATTATAGACTAAAAACCATGGCTAGTCCCAAACCAAGATGTTGGAGCTGACTACACATTTTGTGGGTTATGTGAAAAAATTTTAAACTTCCAGTTGATCTGCAGTGAGCTCACTGTTTGATTTATATTATCAAAGAGGTTTTCTTTGGATCTGATCAGGAGACTCACAAACAGCAAGTTGTTTAAGAAACAGAAGTAAAACCTATTTTTTTCAGCATTTTATTTTTTACAATGCCCTCTGAGTGGCACAAATTAATATATGTCTTTTCTGAGACAGATCATAAGTGGCAAGAGGCCAGGACTCTTGGTCATCTGTAGATTTTCTTTGGAAATTAGTCTTGGCAGAGGTTGAGGCCATGTTTTTGAAAGGACAGTAATCTTATAACCCACTTTCTTTTCCAGCTGTCTTCCCAGCCCATTAGAGGCTATAGATTCCTAATAGTTTTTTATTCACAGCCACAGTTGCTTTGAGGAGCACCTGTTCCATCGTGGCCTTCTCCATGGGCCACAATGCCTTTAGGGACACACCTGTTCCAGTGTGGCCATACCCACAGCCAGGGGCCCTTCAGGAGTAAAGCTACTCTAGCATGGCCCTACCCGTGGCTTCAGTCCCTCCAGGGGAGCGCCTACTCTGTGTTGGGCTCTTGCACTTTGTGCACACATGAGCAGATATGTTCATTTATCAAGTGGTGGTTATTGACAATGTTGTTGCACTGGCATAGAGGGGTAACTTGCCCTAGAAAAGATGTCAGTTCAAAGCAGAGTTCATTGGTTAGCCTCAGTGGGTAGTTAGAAACATCTCCCCATATGCCAGCAGACATTATACACCTCTGGCCTGAGACTGAATAGGGCAGAGTAAGATGGTCCCCATATCAGCCCAGCAAATCCTCCTGCCCTTAGCATTGCTTCCAGCTCTGATCTCAGAGCTTCCTTAGCAGCAAGCTACAGACTGATTTTTGGAAACAAAAAGCACAAGCTCGCGGGTCCTATCAGACTCCTCCCCACAATTTTCCCTGGTAAAAGAGAAGAAAAAAATGCATAACATTGCAGAAAATCACAATGAAAGGGATGGTTGAAAGTCTTTACTTGTCAGATCCACTCCCTGAGCAAATCCATCGAACCTAAACATCCTTTTAGTTTTAATAGAGCAATTGAAGGAGATATTGTAACAGAGGAAAGCCTGCAGTGCTATCTAGGCCATATATGCCTTTAAACTTGCTGACTTAAAAATGATACAAAACTGAATTAATCACTTTACTCACACATCAGTAAAACCCCTTGATCATGCAAAATCTCACATACCTGTCTGAAGACAGAAGGTTTCAAGAACTTACTAAAAAAACAAAACAAAACAAAACAAAACAGCCTATCAAATTTTCCTCATATTTTTTTCCCATTGGTTTAGGCTTGCTAAAGTATTTACATTGCTTTAAACTGTTTTGCAACACTTCCAGAAAGTCATCTGTCTAGTATATCTGTGTTGCACATGGGACCCCTCTTAATGCAGCTCTGGTCTTGCTTGGCTTTTCGCTATATTCATTTTACTACAGGCTAGTATAAAAAAACTGGACACATATGCACTTGTGCATCTCTTATTTCTATGATACTAGTACTAATAATTCTAGGCCATTCTTTTACTGTCATATAGCCATTAGGGATAGAGCTGGTCCGTGTTTTGACTTTATGCTAGTCTATGGGACTCAGATACCCAAAATCTAAAGAAATTTAAAGAAACCATATGGCAAACCTTTGTCATATTTGAAATGCCACCCAATGCCATACATAATTTAATTAGAAGGTACATTCGCTAAAAAGCCATTCCTTCAACTTTGGTGCCAGAATACCGATTTTCAAGGAAAACTAGAAAGAAATTGGTAACTAAAGTTTCTGTGTGTACTCTGGGCTAAAAAATTCCCCTTCTTTTCTCCATGAAGATTTTAAGGGCTATAGAAGGTAGAAGGCTCAAAATATGCTTTCCCATTTTTAATTAAAACAAAGAGAAAGACAGCAAAAGATTGTGAAAAATTCCAGTTGCTTTACGGGAAACATATGAGCATCCTGATACAGAGAACTGTCTCAAGCTAATGCTGTTTATCTCATGCCCAAAGGGAGAATTCACAGCAGGCACAGAGAATGCAAATCTTTGGTGAAATGCACCTTACAGGTCCCTTGATGCACCATTAAGATGGTGGGCCAAATCTAGGCATGTTGACAGATTACATCTTCTCCCCCAGGACAAAGGGAAAAACAGCCTTTGCAGAAATCCAACATTCTATCTTTGGCTTTAAATGATGCATTTCTATCATAAAAACAATTTAAACTTCAGGATCACTTCATGGTTGCTAAATTTGGAGTCAAAAAGGGGGAAAGACTGTTATGTCTGACTAATTTTGCTGGTTTGTGGAACCAGTATGGATGTGGTTTAAGCCGCTGTGTAAAATGATGTTCAAAAACTTAGATTATATCCCTGTGTCCCAAGCAAGTGTTCTTACTCTCTTCATGGTCAAAAAGTAGGCCAACATGTTGCTTCCCCATTACTGTTAAATACGCTTTCTGTCTCTTTTCTCTCCAGCACTTCTATAGCAGTGAACTAAGTACTGTCTATGAAAAAGGCACCAGGAAGGGGCAAATGAGGTTATATATTTGTATTAAATATAACGGTAGGTATTAGTGAATGTCCCTGCAAAACTTTAAAGGATGAGGCCTCCAAATCTATTCCTTAGCTAATATCCAAACCTTTTTTTGTTTTGTTTTATGATCAGCATATCATTAAGTAAAGATTGGATCTGCCAAGCTTTCTTCATTGATCTGTGCCCCTGTTGTCCTAGAGCTTCAGTCTTTTCTTTTTGAAAACTTGGATATCATAACTTCCCACAGGAAGTGGGGTAAGAAAAAAAGAAACAGCTGACCTGCTTTTTCCACTGGCCACAGGTCCCTTAGAGCTGAAAGCCACTTCCAAAGGAGAGCAGGGGGGCAACGGCCCAGCAAAGAGCCATATATGTTATATGGCATGGCAGGTCTTGCTATTGTTACCTCAGCACAAATTTGAGCTAGCTGTGGAGGCAACATAAAAAGGCTTCTGCCAAACGGTGGGTCAAATCTAGCCACACTAACAGATTACATCATCTCCCTCAGGACAAACAAAAACCCCCAAAAACCAGCCTTTGCAAAAATCCAAATTCCCCCCCCCCCAAAAAAAACCCAAACAAACCCACAGCAGGTTGCTCTGTGCCAGAAAACAGAGAGATGCCCAAGAGAGAAGGATAACAGGGAGGAGAACAGCAGCACTGAGCCCTAAATCAACCTTTGCAAAGGGCTGGCCATGGGGAGTGGGGAGACAGATGGACTCCTCTGAAGCCTGTTGCTCTCTCTTTCCTGCAGGCGCAGTGGTCAAGAAGCATTTCTGGCTTTGAACAGTCCTCACAGTAGCAGTGTATCCATCTTAGGTATGTGAGGAAGCAGTGGATGCCCAGACCGTTCTTGTCAGTAACAACACCCGTTCATTATCCAATACATCTAGCAGGGTCTTATAGCTTGCACCATAAAAATCCTGAAAGCTTTAACTTCTCCATGGAGGGAACACACTGTGGAAAGACCCATGTTAATGAAGTAGGATGGGTACATGTGGTCAAGCCAATATTGGCCATCACTCTCACACCCACACAGTCAGCCTTTGCATTGTAACGGTAGCCATGGATTGTCACTAGTCTTTCTTTCTGTTCTTCCCCTTTTATCCACATAATTTAAATGAAATTTTAAAAAGTGGTTTCTTTAATAGTGCAACTACAAATCAGGACCTCTGAATGATGACAGGTAGAGTTCAAATAGCACTCATACTGACTCCATGTCTGTAAATACTTAGAAAAGTATACCTTACCATACTGAGGCTGATCTCTGTCCTGTGGTCGAGTTAGACAGAGAAGTGTGCTGGATTCACCCTTTTCAGGCTTGTAGATGAAGCTCCTGCTCTGAATTAGTTCCTCAAAGAACATCTCTCTCTGGTGTCTACAGAAGTAACCTAGAAAGCCTTCTGAATATCCATGAAACAGAAACCTGATTTCTTATTTACAAAAAAAAAAAAAAAAAAAAGAAAGACCAAGCCCCCCCCCCCCCACCCCTTTCAGCAAAACTGGGACAAAGAGAAAACTAAGGGAGGAATTCTGCCCTCTGCCCCCG
This sequence comes from Phalacrocorax aristotelis, assembly GCF_949628215.1. Lineage (NCBI taxonomy): Eukaryota > Metazoa > Chordata > Aves > Suliformes > Phalacrocoracidae > Phalacrocorax > Phalacrocorax aristotelis. Next base: position 25,194,921 of record NC_134284.1, on the reverse strand, counting down.
CCCCCAAATTTTTGTCTGTGTCTAAAATATTTATGATGAAGAAATGAACAAAATAAAGGCTGAGGAAATAAACAAACACGATGTTCTTCCTTCTATGCACCCTTTCTCCATGCTACTTCTACTCAGATATAAGCTAGAATTTCCCCAGGACCAGTTAAGGCTTTTATTGGCAGAACTACAGAGCAGTATCTTGGTAGAGCTTTCCATTTAAAATCTTTAATCTGCATGTTATCTGATTCTGAGCAACCTTATTCTAAGCAGAATTTATGCACTCACTCTCCCTTTGAATGCCCCTTGGGACCAGAGACTATGTATAGCACTAATTCACTTAAATTTCTCATTTATCAAAAAAGAAAAAAAGCTCAAAATTTCTTCCAAGCCAAGTTAGCTTTCTTTGTAATGATTTTAATTGACTGCTTCAGAGCAGCATCAGAATAGAGCAATCAGGAGTGGCAATAACAGCATGCTCATACATGACATATTAGAAAAAATTATTATATTTGCTTGTTTGAATAAGGAAGCAATAAAACGACCAGCGTGGGAAAAAAAAAACCAAGAAATCACATGATTTTTTGTACAATGTTCAAAATGGAAATCAATCAACCAATCAATCAACTGGAAAAGAAAGACTCATTTTCCCTGCATATATTTTCCCTGCTGTATTTTTTCTGCAATTTAGAGAACCAGTATTTGCCTGCTTGGGTCATTTTCAGATAATTTGGCTGGCAAACATATTTTTAGATCTCTTTGTAAAAACCTCTGGGTTTTAAAGATATAGCTATTATTTTAAGAAAAGAAAGAAAGAAATGAATAAATAAGAAAGCTTTTGAGAAATGCAGCCATGAATGTTGCAGCTGGAAGCCAGGGGGTGCTGAGTGTATTACAATTGGTCACAGCTTTAAGTGCCAAGCACTGGAAATCTGAACCTATTCCATTTTGGACCTCTGGCTTTACTGGAATGGAGCCTAGAACCTTGTCTGGCAATAGTCTGCATTGGATGACCTTCATCACTCATCTCCGCTTCCCCCTTATCCATATCTGAAGCATCTGGCAGAAAGAGGAAAGATGGGTAAAACTGAATGAGTAGGTAGGGAATTTGTGACCAGTCAGCTCTGACAGCTGTATACAGATTTTACCATGTTAAGGGAACCTAAAAGTATTGAAGAAGAAGCTTTTACATGCTGTATATCCAGTCATCTCTTTGGCTTTCTATCACCTTTTCAAAAAAACCAGACAAAATCCATAAATTGGGCTGAGTACTGAAACCAACTTACTGCACACAGTGCCTCCGCCCTATATTTTTCAGCACTAAGCACTATGAAGAAGATAAATGAATGTGTGATTAGATCCCTGGTGCTTTTTGGAAAAAGCAAGAAACTCCACTCTGCTTTTGAGAAACAAAGTTGACAAGCAGTGATGTATTTCCATAAGGTGCTAGAAGTTTTCAAAACTTGGAATTTCTCAAGTTCTATTGTGGACAGTTCTCATACAAAGCATTTACTTAGAAAACAACCACTCAGGGATTAAAAATAAGGTCACTTTAAATTTAGTGAGAGCCATCACAAAGACAGACCATGAGAAAATAATTTGTCAGCTGCAGCTTCAACCTTGCAGACTGAGTTTAGGTCTTCTGGATTTGACTTGCACTCAGATCTCATGCAAGGCTGAATTTCTGCATGTGCACCTTCCACCAGTGATAGAAACCACACCATTTACCAATGCCAGTGCCAAACTACCATTAGCCAGAGTGAGCCAGCGTTATTTGACCATTTTATCAATTTCGTTCAGAATAAGACTCAAAATGAGAAGTTTTGAATGTTGAAAGGATTCTTCACCCCAGAAAACAGAGGTGTATGTGTGAACATGAGTACAAAAACCTGAAGATTGTGACTGAAAACATGGACTGCAAAATTTAAAATTCTTTAAAACACATTTATAAATGTTTCTCTGTGTTTGATTTAGCAAGAAACACATCTCTCATGCTGATGCTAGGGCATGCATTTCCAAACACAACATGATTGTTTCGGCACTGCTTAGGCATCCAGCATGGCCATTGCTCCCTAGTTAGGATCAAGCCCAAAGCAGTCCCCTCAGTAAGCTGTCCTGTGGGATAAGAAATCACCTTTCTACAGGTGAGAGGGAAAGGGGTTAAAAGGAAGGCTCATTAAGAAAAACAAACCCTGACTGGTTATGACCACATTTGGGCTACGAATAACTTAAGCAACCACAACACCCAGCAGGACCTCCAAGCACAAGAGACCCATTGTCCCTCTGGATAACATACATCTTTGCTGGTGATTTGACTCCATCATACCGGCTATAACAGTCCTAAATTAGGCCTAAAGTAACAATGCCTTCAGCTGACCACTGTCACTTCATCTTGATGCTGCCTTATTCCCTCCTTTCACATGAGAGTATCTGCCAGTACTTGTGAGAAACTGCAGAGTGATTGTCCACATTTCTTTATAGATGGGCTACAAAGGATGTTTATTTAGCACATTCACATAACTGCTTTTGCCCTCATGCTGTACTAACTGTCCTTTCATGAGTTTCGGTTCTATAGATCCCTGATTATCTTCAGGGCGAAAGAGAATTTAAATGCCTTTCTTTGGTTCACAGCCAAATGCTTTTCATACAGTCTAAAAAACATCTTGCAGCTTCCTTCACAGCCCTGCCCCTTCCTCCTCCCCTCTTACATCTGCTGCTATAAAAACCAGCCTGTTCCATATTTCTAAAAATTGTAAACTAGATTTCTGAATCACTTCACCTTTTGGTTGCCATTCAGATTATTAATCTTTATATCACAAATAGAGGCTCGGTTGGCTCTAAGCAACTGTTATTTTAGTGTCTGACAGGCACAGGCTTCCTTCTCAGTCTGAGGACTTATTTACATCTCTGTATCCTGGCCCACTATTGAAGTTTTCCCCAGCTCTCATTCAGACAAAATTCCCACTGAGATTTTAAAGGCCCCCCCTCCAATGAATCCTTAGCATCTCTCTCATGTGTAGTACTCAGGATAATGGAACCTGAATTCAAGCTGTTTGTGCTGGTCCCTTGCTCATGCCTTTCTGCTACAGCTCCAATCAAATGAAAATTCACCCTGATTGCTATAAGAAGGAAAGGATGCTGCCAAAGTGTTCTTAACACACTGCCTTTTTTTGCAGTGATCTGCATTTCCTCAGTCCAAAATAACCCATGTTTGCCTCCCAGCATACTCCAGACCAGAGGCTTTCCAGGTGTCACTGCAACAATAATTCAATTTGACATGAGTGGTTGGACTCTCCTGCCCCTAATCAATGTCCTCCTTTGTCTCACAAGGTGCAAATGACAGCAATGGCCTGCAAATGAGTCACAGAGGGTGCCTAGCTCCTTAGAGCCCAAGGCCAGTGCCTCTCCAATGGCACTGACTGGGTGGTAGAACAAGCCTCACAGAGGCACGATCTGTGACCCCCAACACCCCACACTGCTTATCTTAGCGAAGCTGCTCTGGCACACAGCGCGGCCACAGCTGAAGCCTGGCAGCCACCACAAGAGCTTCTCTGACAGCAACTGGCCTTATGGGCAAGTGCCACCAGAGTAGTACAGATCAGCAATGAAAGGTGCAACAAGGGGACAGATTACCCCGTCAAGCAGTATGTGAGGAAAAGGCTGTGCACAGACACTGCCACACAGAAGCACCATGAAAGCTGTTCTCATTCTGAAGTGCTGCTCCCTGGGCTTTTTGGTCCATCTTGATGGCAGGAACAGGTGGCTTCATCTCTCTGAGAGGCACAGGCCATCCTTTCCCACCAGTAGGGCACTTGCTCGGGCGACTCCTTACCAGGATGATTTTGCTGACTTGATTTCCATGCAAAGGGCCAACATGTCTAACAAAAAATATCCACAGCTGAGATGATAACTTTTATTCCTCCACAACCAAAATCATGTGAGAGTCCCTCACATCTTGCCTTGGAGCACCACTTTGAAAGTCCTTAACTGTCCCACAGATACAAACATTGGAATGTCACTTTGCACTAGGCACTGGAGCTAATTTTCCTATTCAGTGATTCTGTCATTTTTAAAAAAGTGTACAATATGCAACATCATTTATTATAAAAAAACAGAGTGCAAGAAGATTAAAATTCTGACAGAGGCGTATTAGCTTTGCTTGGCAAAAGAAAAAACTTCATATGTTTGTGAATCATTCCTGAGATAATCATACTCCTTTAAATACCATAAAGAAAACAATTTTCATGTTTGTTCTGGAAAACATAATGAATATTAATACAAGACCAAAAAAAGTGTTCATTTTGGAGAGTAATGAACTTTTATCCTACAAAAGATTTTGTAATGACAGCATATAGATTTTGAAAGGCTAAAGACACCACTAATCTGAGACAGATTTGCGTGTGAACATTTGTACCATAAATCTGGTAGATATCACACTCAGTTTTAAAAATAAACCCCAACTGGTAGCTGTTTGAGTCAGTTTGTACTCATCCCTCCTATGTGAAAAAGGTGTGCAATTTTGGAGACATTTAAGCTCATAGCAGCATACTGCCAATGAATACTTCGAGGAACTCTAAAGGTTTAGAAACTTATTTTGAGGAAGGGAAAAGGAAGGGTAGAAAGAGCATCTTAATTTGTATTTAAATTATCTTTTTTAACAGTAAGTAGGAGTCTGAGTCACATATATGCATTGGATACTGTTTGAATAAAGACAGAACCTTTCAGCTTATGGCATTCTCCATCGGCTACCTATGGCACTGCTGAAGCTTAACATAAAACCCCTGTGCCTTTCCCACTCCATCTTCCATGATCCCCCTTACTTGTAGCTAATGCACAGAACTGTGGAAATCAATGCTCAGTTCTCAACTCATCAAAGCCTTATACAACTGGACAATGTGTCATTTAATTTGTGTTGCAGTTTTCTGACATCAACAGCAAGTATATATTTACTGTCTTCACAACTGTACTGAGAGATAAAGTAATTTTTAAGGATGGACAGAAGGCGTTTATATTTATGGCCATCTTTAACAATATGGTTGCTGAAGAGACCTATATAACAGGACAAAAGGATGCAAAGCTAATTTAGAGATCAGGAATTATTCCTATCACTCACCAGAGCAGATTTTTCAGAAAACTGCAGGGAAGGTTTGCAGGGAAATGGTCAGTCAGAGCTAGTAAAGGCCCTAGTCAAGATGCAAGAGCATCACAGTTATATAGGACAAAAAAAGATTGATGCTTAAGACATGGTTTATACACTTAACACCTCTAAAAATGTCAAACTTGATCTGCGAAGTGTTGGAAACAAAGTTATGGATGTTCCCTAGTGACACCAGAATATAGGTTTCTTCTCATGTCAGCCAGCTTTGATACAAAAATAAGTGATGTATCTTGCTGGTGGGAATCACTGCTCCTGTTGTTAGTGTAGAAAAAGCAAAATGAAAGTCACAAGTACTACCATTAGTTTATTGAGATAGTTGACAGAAAAAAAAACACCCAAAACAAAACAAAACAAAAAACCCAAACCCTAAATTTTTGTTTCCTTATTACCTTATATTACACATAATCATTTTAGACAAAAAAATATGTAAGGGAAAAATGTCATTCTGGCCACGGATAGATTTCTAAACCATTCTACTGTGGAAACTACACAGAAAAAGAGGCAAGAAGGAACATAGTTGATTTTCTGTTGAGTAGAATCAAATGCCACAACAAAGAGCCAGCGTGTTTGTTGGTAAACTCTGATAAAACGAAATCCATATCATGCACTAGAATTAATTATACAGCCCAAAATGCAAGGGAACAGATTGAAATACCCTCTCCACACCCCCACACCCCCCCCCAGTATAATCTAACACTTTGCCAAAAGCACATTGAGCAAGTCTGAACCATTCTGAAATCATTCAGCATAGGGTATATTGATCAGCAGAACCCAGAATAGAGAAACAAAGCTCAGACACAAACAAGTGAATTTAATCAATTGAAGTTGCCCAACAGCTAGCAAAAAAGAATGCAGATCATTTTGACCACAATATACTTTTACGAAAGTCATGTTGGTTGTTTCTTAGGACAGAGTAGGGAAGGAGAAGAACTGACATAAAAGCAGCCATTTTTTCTGCTGCACTAATTGTAACGTTTAACTTGCTCGCTGGGATTTTACAAATCCAAAGTATAAGTCTGGAGAAAATATTGAGCAAAGAATCAGGATTTCCTTTAATTACAGGTGTTTCAAAACGATAAGAGAAAGCTTGGAAAAAAGCTGCAGGTTAAAAAGTAAGTTTAACGTGACCCAGAAGTGTCAATGAGAAATCTGAGACACTGAGAAAGAAACAACTAATGTTCCAAAGGATAAACGTCGTTAAAGCCTTTAGTGATTATTAACTTCTGGAATTACGATGTTGTTCTGTTCTCAGGGAAAAATAAAAATGTTATCTGTAAGAGTTTAGATAAAATAGTTATTGCAAACCAAGTGGTTCAAGTGCCCTCTGGAAATGTTAAAGATTGAAGTTACAGACATGGAGAACTGCTACACAGGAGTAATAAGCTGATGTCTTTATCTCGGATCAAATAATGAAAAACTATTCAAGGAGTTATGCTGCTAGAACAGGAGGTAGTGACAATATAATCCATTTAGCTTCACAGGAGCCCAGCTTTGTTTTGATTTAAGCTCAAGGACTGGAGTAAGCCTGTTTCAAAAATAGAACTACTAGCATCAAGGGTTGGTTAGAGGAAGTCTCTTATCTTCTCCTCCATGCCTGTGAGAGGCTGTCAGGTATGCCTCACCTTTGTTCAGACAGAGGGAAAAAGAGCCCCTTCTTGCTGTGTAGCTGAGCTCTCTCATTTGGTGACTCTTGCTCATGCCAGGAGGTAGTTGTATATTTAAAGGAAGAGCCTGGCCCCTTCTGTGGATATTACCGTAGAGGAGAATCAGGTTCCCCAAGAGGCAGCTTGTGACACAAGACCCAGAATTTACCTCTTTGCCTATGTATTGTGGATATAGTCCTTTCCTATACCTTTAGCAGGAAGCACAGTGGTGCTCATGCTGTAGTGGAGAACATAAGGTGGTCAAGTAGATAGGTGAGGTTAATTCAAGCACGGCTCAGGAGCAATACCATTATAATAATTTATATTTACAGTGTAACTATATTACAAGGCAGATTAACTTAACCACACTGGTTGTTAAAAGGTTCTCATGCAAGAAATAAACATATCTGTACATGAACATCAAAACCACAAAGTCCAGCAGAAAGTATCAGAAATTGCCTGAAATGTCAGAACTATGTTCCCTGGTATAAATACATGTCATTAAAGCCTGTAGCATAACACAGTTGTTTTGTAGGACCTCTGCCACACTACATGCCTCATTGTCTGAGTATCCAGATGGACACCATAGGGTTAGATTTACAGGTGTATTTGAGGGCTTGCAGATGTGGCTGGAATCAATGAAGGCTAAACCTAGAGGGCTATCTAATTCTAAGCATTCAAGTTCTAATATCTCAGATGGGACATGGTAGAATAAGCAGGCACATTTTACTTTAACTTTGTCACTTATTTTGATTTGTAAGATACTAGATTCTTCAAGATTCTCTTCCCTATATCAACTTTTCTTTGCAAACAATATCACCCCCCCCAGCTCCATGTATAAACTACACATCTTTAGCTATGTCTATGCCCTTAATTCTTTGTCTCTATGCAATCACTCCCTACCTACTTCTCCATTTTCAGTTATTTCTTTCCCACTTCAATTAACTCCCATTTCACTTAATTTCTTCTTCATGCCACCTTCATCAGACTCCTTGTCCCCATCTTTCTATTTTGCAGTGCAGTTTTTTTTCTCTCCTTTTGCATCAGGTATTCTTCTTTCCCTTTCACTAGATGTGGGCACAGATGTCACAGAAGATGACAAAAAGACTGACAGCTTCCCTGCTCTGTGCTTTACTGTCCATACTTATCCTGGTCTCAAACAGCTATTACAGATCAAGTTCATGTTATTTCTGTAGCCTGAGCCTGACTGTGTTCAATCATGATGGAATATTTGGACATATCAGCCCATAAAACAGAGGTCTCTCCTGAGCTTGTGCAAACTTCAATTACTTTAAGGCTTGTACCTTGGCTAAATTTCTTCAGTATTTCCGGCACTGAAAAACACACATTCTGACACAAAAGGCACTGCTACCGAATTTAAAATCACAGTTTAATAGCTTAGAGTAACTACCAATATTTTGCCATTTTATCGGATCTATTTTTCAATTTAAGTTTGTTTGTAGGAATGTTTTCTTTTGCAAAATTGACACTAATAACTGGCATTTAACATTTAACCAAACTTTAGTCTTATCTTCTCATTACAAACAACTGAAAGCTTGATTAACTTTCAGAAGATCTGGTGAACCAGCTCTTCCCATGAAGATTTTCAGCCAAAGAGCACTAGTTCTTAAGCAGCTATTCTTTAAGCTACAGTATATCAGATTAAAAGCTATATGGGGCTACAAGCATTTTTCTACCTTAAAATTATATATAAATAACCATAATGTTTCTTCAAAATAAATGCCTATATAAAACATCTTCAGTTTATTCGTAACGCCTCTGCCACAGCACTGCAATTACAGTCAATTCAGCTCAAAGATTCCAGACTATTCGGACTGAGGAAAGTACATAGTGCAATTTATCCTCTAATGATATTGTGTAAAGGCAAACCTATCACTTGCTGCTAGTGTTGAAATACATGGCTTTAAATGAATAAGGAAACATAAGTTAATTAAACACTAGAGTGTCAAAGTTTTAATGACCCCTACTGTTGGGGAGCAATGAATAACTGCAACCTTTAAATAGCTGATTAGAACACCACATATACACCAGTGAAATTGTTTTAATATAGTAGTTGAAGAAACTGATGTACTTAAAGACATTTCTTTGACGGAACTGGGTCTTAGTTTTACTGGGCAAAGGTAGTGTAGGTTTGTGACATCAGTCTCCAGTTCCTTGGTATGGAATTGTAAAAGAAGCTAAAATAGTGTTGTAGGGGTAAGTTTTGATCCTTCATTCTTACTAATAAAATTCAAAAAATACTGTCTGGTAATGTTTTATGCAATGATATGTCTGAGGCTACGGACAGCTTCAAGCTCTAACTTTCATGGGAAAGCTCTTCTATGGATAAAGCCAGCGGTTATAGCCTACAGCAAAAGCAGACTCCAAATGCCACCCTCCCCTAAACTCTTCCTTCAAATATTACAGGGGGACAAGATTACAGGGGGAAAGGTGATATAAATGAAAAGGATCAATGCATAGGCCTGAATTCCACTTTCGTTGTTTTATTAGGTTTGGGATGTAATCCTGTTTAAAGGGGAAAGAAAGCATTTCAAGTGGGAAGAAATTGTAATTCTAATAAAGTTGAAAGTCTAGAGTAAGTAATTAATGGCTTCTTGTGCTTGGGCTGAATAGTCAACCTAAAGTTAAGGAAAGGATTAGGAGTGGTTGAAATGCAAAAGTTTCATCCTGCAATAGGAAGGAAGAAGGCTAGGAGACATTTTCAGACCACAGGAGACTTGGACAGAGACATGTATTTAGATCTCTGTGCTAGGGGCCTATGTTAGTCTTCCATTTTCCATGCATAGCTCAGAGATAAAGCACTGGGAGCCAACTATTAGCTAAAGTGAGGAGGATCACCTCTTGGGAGCAGGTAGTGCAGAAAGGAGAGGCACTTGAGAATGAACTAGGCAGCCAGCAGCATGGAGGCAGCCCAACTCCAGATCAGTGGCAGCCTCAGTTAAGCTTTTCTAACAAGCAAGACCTGACAGATCTTAACAGTATCACAGAATCACAGAATGGCAGGGGTTGGAAGGGACCTCTGGAGATCATCTCATCCAACCCCCCCTGCTTGAGCAGGGACACCCAGAGCAGGGGGCACAGGACTGTGTCCAGGTGGGTTTTGAATATCTCCAGGGAAGGAGACTCCACAACCTCCCTGGGCAGCCTGTGCCACTGCTCTGGCACCCTCACAGGAAAGGAGTTTTTCCTCCTATTCAGGTGGAACTTCATGTGTTTCCATTTGTGCCCATTGCCCTTTGTCCTGTTGTTGGGAACCACTGGCCCCATCCTCTTGACACCCACCCATTAGATATTTATAAGCCTTGATAAGATCCCCCCTCAGTCTTCTCCAGGTTAAACAGACCCAGGTCTCTCAGCCTTTCCTCATAAGGGAGATGCTCCGGTCCCCTGATCATCTTGGTAGCTCTCTGCTGGACTTGCTCAAGCAGTTCCCTGTTCTTCTTAAACTGCAGGGCCCAAAACTGGACACAGTACGCCAAATGCAGTCTCACTAGGGCAGAGTAGAGGGGAAGGATTGCAGACATACCTCCAACCAACTACTGATTTTCATCATACATCGAGAAACCTGGTAGTTAGGAGATGTGGGCTCAACTCCCCATATCACCAAAGGGGATATGTTTGTCCCACACCCCACCTGAGCTACAAAGGAAGCGGATAGTTGTTACTTCCTCCAGGGACTCTGGCTTTCCTAGTAGAACAGATGTGTCTAATTTAAACTGAATTGGAATGTTTCCAGGGTAATTGCATTGTTAGTTTAATATGAGGTTTTCCATAAACAAATACATTATGTGCCTCAGACTGAAAATGGTGCTATCCCTAGAGCTATCAACTGGCCTTCAAAAGTGCACGTTTGATATGAAGAGGGTCATTTGGAAAATGGAGATGTAGCATGTGGGTCAGGCTGCAAGAAGAAGCTGTCTTGCTGGTAATCAGAATGAACTAACTGTTCCAGCCAGGGATTCTTGGATGTGCAGCCATTTTAGCTGGCTGAGGAGAAGAGCTGCCAGCCTTCTTTACAGACTGGACGGGAAGTCTCCATTTCACTGTTTGCAGCTGCCACTGCTGCTTTGCCTTGCCTCAGAACTTGGAGGAGGCAGCTGGTGCTGTAACCTGACTGGATAGAATCATAGAATCATTTAGGTTGGAAAGGACCTTCAGGATCACCGAGTCATCTTAAGAAGGAAGACATCCAGTAAAAAGACAAGCAGTCTTGTCATACATGCATATAGCATCTATGTGGCGCTGTTTTCTCTGCTTTTTGATTGGTGAAGCTCCAATCCAGGCAGGTAAGATTTTTAAATGCTGTCCTAATTCCAATGAATTCCAGTTCAGAAGTCACCTTCCCTGTACTGTAGTCTCTTATCTCCTGCTGTCACTGCGTAGACATCAGCACCATGTCAGATTCCCTACCAGCATTTGTACAAGCAGTTCAGTGGGTATAAGAATTATCCATGTTTGAAGCTAGGTGTCAGTCATTTGTTTTTCAGTTTATAGCCAGTTTTGCTCGTCAGTGAATAATCATATTCCCAAACACACTGAAAATGTCTGGTGAATAAATACTGGGAGAAAGACAAATTGTGTATCTGTCAGTGATTTAAATCATGGCAGGCTCTTTTTATTCTTCCAAAATCACAAACCAAAGGAGCTTTACTATACTGGTAGTGATTCATTGTCATACAAGAAGCCATATGTAGGCCTTTCATTCCACACCTTTATTCTGCATTGTGTTTCAGAGAAAACTGAAGGGATCATGCAATTCATAGGATACTCAAACTGTCTTACAGCAGCTTGCTTGGAGATCTGACACTGGTAATCATGTTTATTGCTGAATAGTATTTTGGAGCAAAATATTACAAGGCGCTCTATAAAGATGAGCCAGGGATTTTGTGACAACTGTAAAATAGAATTTATAATGATCACATGGACAGAAAGCTGACAGGCAAGGCTTCTTGTCTTACCTTAATATGCATGAACAATCAAAATACCCCACATTTTAGAAGGAAAAACTCTTTGAGATCCAAGTAGTAGACTTCAGCCAAAACTTGTGTCTTACACTATGAATACTAAGATTCAGTAAAATGTATAAGTGTATAATAATGCATTAGTGTCTGAATGTACATCTCCAAACAGTGATTAAACTATTCATTATATTCAGTCAACATGTTTGTCACTAGAAGGCACCAGCTGATTGACAGAGGTGCTTTGGGGAATGAAGCCTGAGCCTGTTTTAGTAATTATGTAGTCAAGTTTTGTCTGCTGCACTTTCTTCTGAGGATGCATTTGCACTCTCTTCAGAACATATTATTGTCAGATACCGTACTGCCCAGGTACAAGGCTGAATAAAAGGTCAACTGTTCCAAACAGTGCATTTTCTTCAAATTCTCTGGAACGTTTCTTTCTAATATGCTCTCTTTTTTAAAAAAAAAAAAATAAATTAAAAACTAGACAACTCTGACAAATGGCCATTTCATAGAATCATTGAATCATAGAATTATTTAGGTTGGAAAAGACCTTCAAGATCATCAAGTCGAACTGTTAACCCAGCACTGCAAAGTCCACCAATAAACCATGTCCCTAAGCATCACACCTCCATGTCTTTCAAATACCTCCAGGGATGGTGACTCAACTGCCTCCCTGGGCAGCCTGTTCCAATGCATGACCACTCTTTCAGTGAATAAATTTTTCCTAATATCCAATCGAAACCTCCCCTGGTGCAACTTGAGGCCATTTGCTCTCATCCTGCTGCTTGTTACCTGGGAGAAGAGACCGACCCCCACCTCACTACAACCTCCTTTCAGGTAGTTGTAGAGAGCGATAAGGTCTCCCGTCAGCCTCCTCTTCTCCAGGCTAAACAATCCCAGTTCCCTCAACCTCTCCTCATCAGAACTGTGCTCAAGACTCTTCACCAGTTTCGTTGCCCTTCTTTGCACAAGCTCCAGCTCTTCAATGTCTTTCATGTAGTGAGGGGTCCAAAACTGAACACACTATTTGAGATGCAGCCTCACCAGTGCTGAGCACAGGGGGACAATCATTTCCTTACTCCTGCTGACCACACTATTGCTGATACAAGCCAGGATGCCGTTGGCCTTCTTGGCCATCTGGGCACACTGCTGGCTCATGTTCAGCCGGCTGTCAACCAATAACACCCTGGTCTTTTTCCACCGGGCAGCTCTCCAGACACTCCTCCCCAAGCCTGTAGCGTTGCATGGGGTAGTTGTGACCTAAGTGCAGGACCCGGCACTTAGCCGTGTTGAACCCCATACTATTGGCCTCAGCCCATCGATGCAGCCTGCCCAGAGCCCTCTGTAGAGCCTTCCTACCCTCAAGCAGATCAACACTCCTGCCACCTTGGTGTCACCTGCAAACTTACTGAGGGTGCACTTGATGCCCTTGCCCAGATTACTGATAAAGATATTAAACAGAACTGGCCCCAATACTGAGCCCTGGGGAACACCAGAACACCACTCGTGACCAGCTGCCAACTGGATTTAACTCCATTCATGACAAGTCTTTGCACCCAACCACGCAGCCAGTATTTTACCCAGCAGAGTATTCCCATCCAAGTCATGAGCAACCAGTTTCTCCCCACTGAATGCTGTGGGAAACACTGTCAAAGTCTAGGTAGACAACATCCATAGCCTTTTCTTCATCCACTAAGTGGGTCACCTTGTCATAGAAGGGGATCAGGTTAGTCAAGCACAAACTGCCTTTGTGTTGACTGGGTCTGATCACTCTGTTATCCTGCACATGCCGCCTGATGGCACTCAACATGATCTCCTCCATAGCCTTCCCTGACACTGAGGCCAGACTGACAGACCTGTAGTTCTCCAGATCCTCATTCAGGCCCTTCTTGTAGGAGGGTGCCACATTTACTAATCTCCATTCAACTGGGACCTCCCCGGTTAGCCAGGACTGCTGATAAATGACGGAAAGCAGCTTGGTGAGTACTTCTGCCAGTCCCTTCAGTACTCTTCCATGGGTATCGTCTGGCCCCATAGGCTTGTGTGTGTCTAAGTGGTCAGCAGGTCACTAACCATTTTCCGTTGGATTATGGGGCCTTCATTCTGCTCCCCACCCCTGTCTTTCACCTCAGGGGCTGGGTACCCAGAGAAAAACTGGTCTTACTATTAAAGACTGAGGCAAAGAAGGCATTAAGTACTTCAGACTTATCCTCATCCTTTGTAACTATGTTTCCTCCTGTATCCAATAAAGGACGGAGATTCTCCTTAGCCCTCCTTTTGTTGTAAATGTATTTCTGGAAACATTTTTTATTGTCTTTTATGGCAATAGCCAGATTAAGCTCTAGTTGGGCTTTATCTTCTAACTTTCTCCCTGCATAACCTCATGACATCCTTTTAGTCCTGCTGACTTGCCTACCCCTTCTTCCAAAGGTCATAAACACTCCTTTTTTTCTGAGTTCCAGCCAAAGAGCTCTGTCCAGCCAGGCTGGTATTCTTTCCTGCCATCTCATCTTTTGGCACATGCGGACAGCCTACTCCTGCATCTTTAAGACTTCCTTCTTGGAGATTGTCCAGCCTTCCTGGACTCCTTTGCCGTTCAGGGCTGCCTCCCAGGGGACTCTGTCGATCAGTCTCCTAATCAGGCCAAAGTCTGCTTATCCCTTCTGAAGGGTTTATAGCCATCCATTGCAGCACTCCAGCTGTGCGAGTCATCCCACCATGTTTCTGTGATGGCAGCTATATCATAGTTTTCCTGCTGCACAATGGCTTCCAGCTCCTCCTGTTTGTTGCTCATGCTTCGTGCATTGGTGTAAATGCACTTCTGTTGGGCTACTGATCCCACCACCTTTCTGGGGGTAGTCACAGAGGAGAAGTGCCTTCTCTGCTGGGCAGGAACTTGTCACCATTGCGCCCTATCTCTTAAGTCACTGTGTTCAGCCAGGAGGAGAGAGGATAGGGAGTCCCCATATCATGCGCCCTGTCTGCCTGTTGGGCCTGTCTCAGGGAAGATAGGGTGCAATTCCAGTTGTCTATCTCTCTTTCACTCTCCTTGATACTTCTCAAAACACTCACCTCCTCCTGGAGCTCTGCCACTGAGTGGAGGAGCTCCTCTACCTGGGCGTACCACCTGCTTAGTGCTGCCATCCAACACTGGCATAGGAGTAGGGCACAGCTTGCAGCCTGACACCTGGGTGGTGGTTTTTTCCCACCAGAGCTCTGTCTGGGAAGCTGCGTCAGTCATGGTGGGTGCAGAGCATAGAGAGATCATGTCTTTATGCTGGGTGGATGCCATTGCTGCCTGGTCAAGATAGCAGAGGTTCAGCACCCTTCCTGCACACCCTTCTGCACAAACTGCCATGCCGTGCCCCTCCTGACATGCCATGTCCTATTTGCCTGCCCTGTTCAAAGCACTCCTGGTCTCTAGTGCTCCCTAAGGGCTTCTTTTATACATGTGGGAGGCTTGGCTGCCATTGCTCCTCGCCCTGCTTGGGTCTCATCAGCCACTGTTGCGTGAGCTGCAGGCTCCTGGTGGCTCTCTCAGCTTTCCCTGAGATTCCCCCAGTTCAGGAAACCCCCCTTCACACTGTGCACTGCAGATCATGGCAGCATCGGCGCTGCTCACCTTTCAGATAATGGTTGGGCATTTTTAGCCCCTGATATTCCTGTTTTCTAGTTTTCAAAAGATAATCTGTTTGGGTGCATCATACCAACAAATTTGTGCAATGCAGTGGTGTATAAACCACAGCTGAGTATATACATGTGTTTGGGTTTCATTACTCTCATACTGAACAACATCTCTCAGCATCTTCCAGGCTGTCTGCTCTCAGTGTGTCATAACTCTTCTACCTCATGCTCCATGGGGTCTTACAACTCCTCTCTAGTTCCTGGGCATTCCAGTATCTGTTGTGGGTTTGTCCTTGTGAGGTAATTACACACTTGGAAATGGATAACCGAGGTACCAAAGACTGACTGGCCCTCCCAAGCTCACACAGTAAGTAGTGGAAGGTGCATACCCACTCTAAAGGCCACCTTATCTACCAAGACACCTTTAACTTACACAGTTGAATCTTTTATTTCTTTCTTTGTTATCTTATCTCTTCCCTCTCCATTTTGCCTTTTAAGCCTTGGAAGGGCATCTCAACCACATGGGAAATGCCTTTTCCATCTTTCAAATACCTTCAGTGCTTACCTTGTTGCCAAAAGTATCTCCACAACTGTGAGCTTATATTAGGCCAATAATGAGCCTTAATTTTGCCCAGAATCAGGAAAGACTTTCTGCAAGAACACTGGAAATAAAGTAAATAACCACAAAGAGAGGTGCTATTTTCAGACATGTCTTTGGTGGCAACAACAAAATGGGAGTTTTAATCAGCTGTAGTGCTTTAATTCACAGATCAGTTTCGTTTCATGTCAGCAATAATGGAAGTGATGTTATTTTCTGTTTTCCAATAACACCTTCATGGCATTATGTTATTTTTCATTTTCAGATGATACTTGCAATGATAAGACTTCAAGCCAAAGCAGGGAGAGGACTTGATTGAAAAACAATTTCCCTTGCAGTGAGTGAATGACCTTTCTTAAAAGTTCAGAAGCTGTGGTGGAAAACCATTTATTTATTTTATCAAATGACAAATAAGTACCTTCAACTTTGACTTGTTGCCAGCATCTCTCTCTCTCTCATTCAATTTCAGTATAATGCATGAACTAACTGTATTAATAGATTAGAACTGTTCTCTAAAATTGGTCCAAAATCAAGCCCCATACTTTGATGATGTCAGGATCTGGATATGAAGAATTTCATTTTGAGATACTTATTCTTTATCTGGATGTTGTCAACTTTCCTCTCACCCTGCTTTTTTGGTCCCTAGTGGTAAAAGATTGAAACAATTGGAATTTCCACAGTAAGTGAAACTGCTCTTCCACATGTCAGTATAGTAGATGTATGTAAACTCTACAGTTTTCCCCTTCTCCACCAACTTCTTGAAACCCATATGTATATGCTTTTGCAGGATTTTGATCTTTAAGGAAGGAAGGCAAAACAGGAAACAGCAAGGTATCTGAGCTAAGCAGGGGCAGCCTTAGAAACACAATAGGCATAATCCCATTGTTCCCCTTTCTTTACCCTTTTACTCATTTTATCATGCACAAGTATATTGGTCATCTCTTTAATAAAAGATAAGTCACTAGTGCGATACCTCAGGGATGGATACCATGGCTAATATTGTTCAACACCTTCATTAATAACCTGGATGATTGTACCAAGTGTACCCTCAGCAAGTCTGTAGATGATACAAAACTGGGAGGGGTGTTTGATACACCAAATGGTTGTGCTGCCTTTTATGGAGACCTTGACAGGCTGGAGAAATGGGCAGAGACGAATGAAGTTCAAAAAAGGAAGTGTGAAGGAATTCCTGCACCTGTGGAGGAATAGCCCATGCTCTGGTACAGGCTGGGTGCCAAGAAGCTGGAAAGCTGATTTTCCAAGAGGAGCTGAGGTTCCTGATAGACAAGAAGTTGAACGTGAGACAGCAATGTACCTCCGTGACAAGGAAGGCCAACAGCATCCTCAGCTGCTTTAGGATGAGCATTGCCAACAGGTTGAGGGAAGTGATTCTCCCCCTCTACTTAGCCCTGGTGAGACACACCTGGGGTGCTGCGTCCAGTTCTGGACTCCCCACTATGAGGGAAACTTACTGGAATGAGTTCAGTGAAGGGTAATGAAGATGATGAAAAGTTTGGAGCATTTGTCATATGAAGACAGTCTGGGTCAGTTGGGGTTGTTTAGCCTGGAGAACAGGCTCAGGGTGGGGATCTTATCCATGTGTATAAAAATCTGACAGAGGGGAGTACAGAAGATGGAGCCAGACTCTTCTCAGTTGTACAGTGACAGGATGAGAGCCAATGGGCACAGATTCAAATAAAGGAAATTCCATTTAAATGTAAGTAAAAATCATCCTATTGTGAGAGTGGCTAAACACTAGAACATCTTGTCCCTGACAAGTTGTCAGGACATGGCCTGAGCTCCACACAGGCTTTGTACCATTTTAAGTATTTCAGGACTTTTAACGAAATGTGAGGCCTCCCCTTAGAATATCTAATTCACTGAAGTCAGTGTTTCATCCTGTTGTCTCTAATGCACCCAGCTAAATTATTCTACTTGCTTGACTGTATTTTAGCTTATACCTATTGGCTCAATGAAGTTACTTTTTTTAGCTTGAAAGTTTTAAATAGGTTATGTCTTCTCTGACAATATCATCCCAAGACCCCCAACATTTTGTTTTTCTTGTAATGAATAGAAATTCATTTTCCACTTTAAAAAATCTGTAAAAATAACCCCAAAGGATTGAAGAGAGAAAACTTAGAGCAATCACCACTGCATTCTTAAAAATAAAATATCCAACTATTTTCAGGTTACTTATGTGAAATTACTCGAGGTATGGTGATACTGGAAGTTTTCAAGATGCAATTGGAGAGGGTGCTAGATGATCTCATCTAGACTGCCTTTCCCATGAAAGGTTGGACCAGATGATCTTTTGAGGTCCCTTCCAACCTGGGCTGTTCGATTCTATGATACCACTTCTCCCTTCGCCTTTCAAAAGCAGAACCTGTTCCAGCAAACATTCTTTCTGTTTCAACCCTCAAAACAATATTTCTGAAGTGAAAATGAGAAACTGAGAACTTGAAATACAATGTTCAGTACTGCCAAAAGATTGTAATGAAGGCAGATTTCCAGCTGAAACCAGTTTTATTTAGCATAGCTGATGTCATGTTTTTGAGACATCCAAAATTCTTGAATGACCAATGCAATGACTGTAAACACACACAGAGCACCAAACTTGGTCCCTAATCTTCATAAGTCTCTACAATAAAAGATATTATTTATGGGCTATTCACTTGATTGTGCAAGGATTTGCAAGGTTGCTATCACAGAGTACAGCGTAGCTCACACATATAGAGCTCCTTAACTCTGAAATAATATTGAGTATTGAATAAAAAAGAGCATTAAAGTATTGAGTATTAAATAAAATAATATATTTTCCCAGTCAAGAAAGCATTACTGAAAGTTTTGTAACAGATAGCTTGATAAACATTATGGCAAATGTTTTTTCAAAAAGTAATTTTTCAGGCTAAGTTTGGGGGGATTTACTTATCTCCAGCAATGACAAACTTAAGAATCCTAGCGCTAGCCTATTCCTAGGCATGTATTATATTTATATGTGGTGACACAATATTCAGGCTTAGGTATCTAAAGTTAGAATTCCTCATCCATGCACTAAGGAATATAAGAAGAGCATGCTGATTTTAGACTATACTTGTTCTAAGCAATGAGCAGAACAGATGAGTGTAAAAATACAGGTGGGGAGGTGGGGAAAGGAGGAATAGAAATAATGAAAAATGAAATTAGTGCTATTTCTGAGAAATCAGCATCATAGAATTGACAAATGCTGGTTAGGTAAAAGAAGCGGGACTTTCTGCATGGAACTCAGGAAAACACTGAGTTGAACCTTTATGTCACACTGAAGTTAAGTGAAACCAGCTAGGTAAAGATAAAATAAAACCAGCCCCAGAGTCACAATTTCATTGTGACTCTTGAGTAGACAAAGAGCTCACTGGATTTTTGAAGTCCCAGACATAATGAAAATAGGTGCAACAACATAGGTCTATGAAATAAAACAGCAGTAATACCAAGGCTGTTATCTTAGCTAAGTTTAGACAGCTGAAAATTGGAGAAG
This sequence comes from Phalacrocorax aristotelis, assembly GCF_949628215.1. Classification (NCBI taxonomy): domain Eukaryota; kingdom Metazoa; phylum Chordata; class Aves; order Suliformes; family Phalacrocoracidae; genus Phalacrocorax; species Phalacrocorax aristotelis. The sequence goes on along the minus strand of NC_134284.1, from coordinate 25,175,417 downwards.
AAATAAAAATGTGACTGAATGGACCTCCTGTGGCTTTTTGATAAACAGTTACAAGAAATTACTTCCTGATAGAACAGACCTGTGTTAGTGAACAGTAAGAAGAAACATTCCTAGGCAATGAAACACAATTGACTATGCCATTATAATGACATTATAGCCTTGCACAGTTTTGACTCATGATAACTAGCCCTTTCCTAAATAATTCCTGGGTATGGTCTAAAGAATTAATATTCTTAGACAAAGGAACATTCCAAATAGGAAATTTGCAAATAGCTTTCCTATTTTGGAGGTGGAGAGAGATCAACAGTATGGACCAAGGCATTTTGTGCCAGTTAGCCCCAATGATAGAGAGGTTGCTTTACTAGTATATAGGCACAGCCAGCCTGACTTGCAAAAGTAGAGACTGCAGACCCAAACCCAGGAGTAGTTTTGTTCATCACTTTAGTGGGACTGGGACCCAACAATTGTTGAGCTGCAGTGGTCCAGAAAAAATTTCAAAAGAACAATTTTCCTTGGTTATATATGAGGGATGTAAGTTATCTTATGCTAGGACTAATGTATAATGCACCTTTACTATGTGCTGGAAAAAAAGACTCTATGATTAGTTCAGTGAATTAGGCATTTCAAAATAGAGGTATTAATAGCAAAAATGTGGTGATCAAACCATGTTTAACATGGGAGAGAAAAAGCTTGGCCTCAAAAGTGCTCCTGGAGGAACAGAACGCTTTGCCTTATAAAGAGTTATGATGAGCACAGAAGTGGAGGCTACATTGCATTGTAACTCTTAGCCAAATGTTTTGTCTGAGAAGCTACTGGGTAACCCATCTTGAGCAGAGCAGTGAAACAGACATAAATGGCAAAAGGCATGCTGCATGGTCAGTTGCTAACTCAAGAAAGCATTTCACAAAGTTACAGCTCTCCTTTCTTTGAAAAAAGGTCCATAATTGCACCATGCTGAGCACAGTGATAGCATTCGAGTAATTAATGAGAATCCATGCCATTTTTTAAAGTGAAATACACCTCTTGTTTTACACAGAGATCATTTCATCCATCACGGACTGTAGGGACCTCAGGAAAGCCCATGGGAACTGCTACAGCACAGTACTACATAAGCAGTTCTAGCTAAGCATCAGACAAAAATAATCTCCTGAGGTTGCAATTAAAAGGAAAGTCTTAGAAGGGAAAACAATATTTCCCAACTGCAGTTTGACAGTAGGTCTAGTCTAAACAATTGGTCAGTGTAAAACAGGAACCTGTCTTCCTGATGTAATCCATTTCATGTATTAAATATAGTACATTGCTCTGATAAATAGTACTTCATGTTTTATAACTAGTGTATTTCTGTCAGGATCTAATGAAGGCTTTTCACCTACATAAAAATGCATTAACTATATATTCAGTACTCGTGACAAACCCTGGCTCTGCTGGTTCTACATTTACTTATCCTGCATGAGACAGGTGACTGTAAACACATTTTTACCACAATCCAATCATAGCAAAATATTATGCAGCATTTGGGAAAATATTTCACCTCCTCATTTGCAGCAACTGACTTGATAAAGTACTTCATATGTAGCCCTTATACTTTATTGTAGGGTTATTGGCATGGTTGGTTATTAGGATATAGGATCTTCAACTGGAGAAAATATGCTACAGGAAGGAAGGTACTTCGCTTTCCTCCAAAGCAGCCTAATTTGATGTGGCACAAGGTTTCATGTGAGATATACAGTTCCATTCATGCAGAATATATAATTTTCCCAAAAGTTTCCTGTGGGGCCTGTGTCTCTGAATAGCTCTTCGAGGACTCGATGGAGCTGACTTTCCGTCATGCAGAGGCTCGTGGAGCGTAACTCTGATCTGCCAGACTTCAGGCAAATTTTCTTTTTTCTCTTCTCTGAACACGTATCAAAACAGCATTATTGTTCACATCTGGAAAAGACAGTAATAGATTTTACCAGAAAATATCTGGCCAAATTGTATGTGCAAGTGAAGGAGAGAGATGAAGGAATATGGAATGATCACTGTGGCCCAGAAGTCCTCTGATAAGCAATCTCTCCTTGAAGGCTGAGAAGATGAAGGCCAAAGACATTACTAAAGCAAGGAAATCTACTCTCCCCTGAGAAAACTGTTGATGTCTCAGGGCAGCAAACACAGTATTCATCTTGTTCTGTGTATTGGTGGGTATTGTGACCACATTTGGAGTACTGTGCCCAGTTTTGGGCCCCCCACTTTAAGAAGGGTGTGGAACTCCTTGAGCAAGTCCAGCAGAGAGCTACCAAGATGATCAGGGGACTGGAGCATCTCCCTTATGAGGAAAGGCTGAGAGACCTGGGTTTGTTCAGCCTGGAGAAGAGAAGGCTGAGGGGGGATTTCATAAATACTTATAAATATCTAAAGGATGGGTGTCAGGATGGTGGGACTAGGCTCTTTTTGATAGTGCCCAGTGACAGGCAATGGGCACAAGTTGGAACATAGGAAGTCCACCTTGAATAGGAGTAAGAACTTTCTTGTGCGGGTGCCAGAGCAGTGGCAGAGGCTGCCCAGGGAGGATGTGGAATCTCCTTCCCTGGAGACACTCAAAACCTGCCTGGATGCGTTCTTGTGCCATCTGGTCTAGGTGTGCCTGCTCAAGCAGGGGGGTTGGACAAGACGATCTCCAGAGGTCCTTTCCAGTCCCTGCCATTCTGTGATTCTGTGTGATTCTGTGGGTCTCAAAAAAATCCAGTGCTGGATGCTTGGGTACTACCATGTTTAAATATCAGGGATTTGACTGAATTTTCAAAACCAGTAGCATTGAGCACTTCTGAAAATTGTCATCCTCCAATGTCATAAAACTGTCTGAAATATTTAAATCTACATTCAGATCAGCAAAGCAACCTCATCCAAATTGCCCTGAAAACATCAGGATTTTTATATGGTAAGTATGCTAGACTGGATGAGAATTTATCCATTCTCTTAAATCATCAGCTTCATGAATACACCATTCCTGTTTTCCTTGTTCTTTAATACAAAATTATATTCCATGTATGTCAATCTCTTTAAGGAATTCTTCCTACCTCCTAGATTGTCCCTCTTAGCCTGTGGTCTACTATATTACTTAAGGCAAGTTTTGCAATTTTGAAGATAGTTCATTTACAACAGCCGTTTCTGTTCATTCTAGGATTTGATTCGGTGCTAGTCCACATAGCTACTGTGTGCTACAAGGACTGCTATATCTCAAATAACATGCTTAGCCATTCCTGGGAGCCTTGAAATGGGTGCTCTGAAGTTCATAGGCATACTTCTACTCCTCAGCCTTCTCTTTATCTCTGTTTTTCAAACTCAAGATTCACAAAATATTCTGCAGCAATAAAAGGCCCCAAAGGTGCATAGCCTGCAAATTCCATGTAAAATATTATTTTATCCAAACTTGTAACAATAATGATAGAATATTGATTTTACTTTTCCTCATAGGAATGCAGGTAGAAGTTATTAGCCCTCAAAATCCTGGAGCAACATCCTGTTTCAAAGTGCAAATCCAGCTTCCCCCGTAAAAAAAAATTTCTCTCAAAAACACTTTGATTCACAATTCTGTTGAGTGAAATGAAGAAATATACTCAAATACAAGCCTTCCGATTCACAAGAGGGAAGGTAAGAGAAGGCATCCCATACAGCAAAAAATACAGATAATGCAATAATTACAGTCGCTGTTTTGTTGGTCCACTGTCTATCACTACAATCCATCATCAGTATCTGAATACTTTTGCCAGACTGATTGTGAATTTCTGTTCTGTATCTTTTAATGCAGCCTACTTCATTATAATCCCCTTGACAGCACAAAAATAAGAGAAGGTCGTCTTAGCTCCCAGAAATAAAAGATATTTTAGCAGAAAAAAAAGCCTCTTTAAGCAATGTATTTCTTCAGGGAAATTCATCGAGGATGAGAGCAGTAACAGAGTAATTCTTCAGGAGTTAAGACATGACATATAGACTATTGCGTAAAGCACAGCTTTGCTAAAATCCATGTGGAAGACTAAAACACCACATTGTGTGGCAGACTTCTGATAAGGCATCAGGGATATCCAGCAGTGTTCTTATGTGACAGTCCTAAGTGGAATATCTGTCAGTTCAATCACAAGGTCAGGCTAAATTTCTGAAGGTCCTTGAATTTTGGGGAAGAAAAAAATTCAAAATTAATCAGAACATTAACATTTGGATGATGAAATTTTAAGCCTCCTCATTGCCACAAACTTATTAAAAGTATCTCTTGTATGTGTGCACCTACAGAGGATCATCTAAAACTTACATTTTGGAACTTAATCATTACTGCAACAGATACAGTTATTTTTCTCAGTAGAATCAAATATGTTCAAGATTGGTTGGGTTTAGTCTAGATCAACACTTCCCAACACATTAGGTCTATCTGGAGCTGCATCATGTCTTTTGAGGGGTCAAAACCATGCTGTTTGCAAGGCATCCTGTAACATCTTTGAACTGGAAATTGCAATGTGAAAAAATAATCATTTCCAGCTAATCAAAACTGTAGTTTTATGAGTCAGACATAATACAAATTAGTTGGATCTTTTTTTAGGGTTTCTCACTTCTGTATCTTTGCAGATGAAACGTTTAGCAGGTATTCATGCTATAGCACAGCCTCCTCTTTTTATAAATGAAATCCAAGAATCACATTATTCCATGATCTGAAATTTAAATAAATCGTGGGGTATTTCAATTATATTACATTTTATAAGACTAAGAGATTAAAAAAATAGGCTGCTTTAAATGATAGGTGGTATAAACAGTTGAAAAATTATTTTCCACATAAGAATTACCTTAAGAATGTTGATACAGTGCTGTTGCCATTTAGCTGGTAAGTATGGTGTTCTTTGTTGACAGAAACCATCCATCTCTCCCCAAAGGAGTCTCACATGATTACCACACTGCAACTGTCATGCTACATGGTAGAATGGGATGTCACGTCTCATTAGCAGTATGTTAATGACACCTGCCCTGAAACAGAATTTTCAGTTTTCAGAGCTGATGGATGTGCTTGGTTTCTGGTCAAAGTTAGGGTTACATGGGGATCTTGATGAGTTACAGCCACCAAAAATATTGGTTTGTTCTTCCTATTCCCTTCTAAGGGAAAAGCAGGTTGTTCAAGGTAAGACTTTAAAACAATAGCCATATTATGTCCTGGGCTGAAACATACACCCAAAAGCAATCAATATGTCCTCAGACATTCAAGCAAGCAAACATTATTTTAGAAGTAATTGCTGATCAGCTGCTTCATACCAGGAAGTGAGAATATTATCACAATCACAAGTATCACAATCACAATCACAAGTAATCTTTCCTACCTGTAATGCATTATAATACTCTCTGCTGTTTCGTTCCTATTCCAACTTTTGCTAAAGATTAGGAAAGACCAGTTAAAAGATGGTAAAAAGGCAGTTCTAAGGAGTAGCTTCCATTCTCTGTCTTTAGAAACAAAACAGATGTTTATGGTTTGGAAGGCTTGTTTTCTCACATTAGCTAGCATCATATAAGGCTGTAAATGTCCCTTTTCTACCTTGAAGGGTCTGAAAAAGAGATTCATTTTCAAGTGAGTCAAATTTAACAATGCACAACAAATATACTTAGCAAAAAGCTGGCTAAATAGAGCTTAATGGGCATATGCATTTTTGCAAATCAATTTGACATCTGGAGTCTGATTTTTCTATTTTGCCTTCCCTACATCTTCTTGAAGCAATTTTAGGAGAAATAACCAGAGAAGCAGCATTGGCAACATATTGGAAAAATATTGGTTACAGATGGCATAAAGAACACTATCTTGTTGAAAATCCATAAGGACTCAAAGCAACAGACAAAAAGAACGGGGTACAAAAATAGTTCATAAATTCTTAAAGCATTCCAGCTTAGTAGCTTTATTTCCAGAGTTAACCAAATACACTTGAAATTTGAAGGTAGAGATTGCTAACGGGTCATGTTCTTAGCAGTGCTGACCCAAGGTTAAGTAATTTTTGCTCCAAGCTATATTGGAGTCAATAGCTTCAACAGGGTGGTATTATATCCCCTATTTTTAATAATGTTCTCAGCTTGACACCATCAAATTCCTATGGGTTTCTTTTGACAAAAGCAAAGTTTAAGTTCCTCAAAAGTCATTGCATATGACATTTTCATGGGCTTTTATTTCAATTAAAAGAGGCAAGCTTTACTGGAACACAAAATCTAACCTAGAAGTGTCCAGAATGACCACCACGCAGCAAAAGAGAGGTCTTCTCACAAACACACTCATTAACAACATTCATTTTCTGTGAATGCTATGGTTTCCATAGAGGTGTTTAGATGCTGATACAAATGTGAAATGAATGAAGACTGTGGGAATCTGTGTGTGGGTGTGCAATAGCCAGGCTGCTGAAAGTTGAGCATGACTGATGTGCAAATAGCGGGCTATGTGTGGAGAATGATAAACATGGTGGGAGAAAAGATTAGTACACACGTGAAAGGGAATTTGCTATATATTGCCTGAGTTTGCAGCACACCCCCTCTCTCAAGGTTATCTCCCCTCTACTCTCCCCATATTTGATTACACTTGACAGAGTGATGAGTACTGCAGCCAGATGAGACACACTTATTTTGCTGAAAAATCCCAGAGGACTTAGAAAGACAGAATAATCCACCATCCAAGGTACAGCTTAGGTCTTCAGGATACAAGCTGGGCATTTTTATTTTTTGTTTAGAAATGCAGGTTCAGAGCAGCTGAGGTTATTTGTAGATTGAGGTCAAATTCAGCAAATCGCTTTAGCGAGATCTTCATTTTTTAAGGGATGAATTTATGTTTGTCCAAAAGTCCTGCTGCACCAATGTAAAACATTTGCAGGTCTAATCCTTGCTAAGACTTCTGCTCCTAACAAACCACTCCAGTCACCAAGAACATACGACTTTCCCCAAACCCATCCAAGAGACGTACACAGGCACTACAGGGCAAGCACAAGGCCTTGGCTGGCAAGGCCCCTGCCCTGCCAGCCCCAGGGGAGCCCCTGTGGTTCCTTGCCCCTGGGAGCCCCCAGCTCTGGAGGCACCCTGACAGCGTTCCTTTGTAGTTTTTGAGTTAGTGGAGGAATGTCTATGCCCCCATTCTTTCTCTCTCCCTGTTAAAGAGTGGGGGTTGTGAATTTTTGCACAACTGCCATTGAACTGTCAGGGAAGGATTTTGAAGGCAGTTGTCAGGATCATTCAGTTTTATTGTGGTTTAGCAATAGAGAATACTCTCCATACATAAGGGCTGAGTAAGCTTCCTTCTCCAGACTCCCTGCTTACCTCACTCCATGAGGGTGGATGAACAAGACCAATTAAAGACATTAAATTCACCATAATTGTTGGTCACTTTAATGAAAAAAACTATATTCAAACATAAGTGGCCATTCCGTTTAACTGTTTTCATGGCATTTTTCCTATGGCATAGCAAAGAAACATTTTAAAAAGACACATGTCAAAGCTCTGAACATTATAATGGGAAGTAAATAAAGTACCTCAACACCACAAAGTAAGCTTCTTTTAAAATTATAGGTACCATTCAGAAACACTATCAGTACTAGTGCCACCTTACTCTTAGCAAATACTTGGTCTGAAGAAAGTAAATGGAAAAGGGAAGCATAAATTACTTTGCAAATCAAAATATGTGCATACGTATGTACATTTATATATGTGTGTATACACTTACAAATTTAGTAAAATTTCAAAATGCTCAAGAATTTATCACACCCCATAGCAGTTTGTTTGAGAGAAATCTACTGTATTTGTTTAAGGATAATGCTTTATTTTGCATTGGATAATTTTCTACCTTCTAAGCTTTGGTTATTTTATGTCTAGATTTGAGGTGATGACAGTATTTATGACAACAGGAATTTAAAACATGACACTGAAAGAAGATGACGCTGAAAGAAGGTGGCACTAATAGGCACTAAACTTTCCAAAGCTTCTATTATCTTTCAAGTATTGTGACTGCTTTCACATGTATTACCTGGAGTCACTTGCAGATGTACTTTATCTTCATAGATACTTAGATAATACTTGAAGATACCCAACAGTATTTCTGTGGTGATCCCTCTTATTCATTCATGTTGAGATGGAATATACTGGAGGAGTTAATCTTTATTCTGTTTGATGCAATAAAAATTGCGTGCTGTCCATATAAAGTTACCAACAACTTATGTTATAGAACTAATGACCAACTGAACAATGGTAGCAGCCTTGCCCTAGACTTTTGCTTTTATCTTTTGGAGCACCAACTTTTAGAAATAACTGCTTCATTGCATTCATTCCCTCACCCTTCTAAGATGTGCTCCTCTCACATTGAATGAGTTTTAAAATATCCAGTTAAAATCCCATAAAAGGGCATGACCAAAGATTCCAGTCACATTACTGCTGAAGTTCAAAGTTGAGCCTTGCCTGTACTTTCTTTTCCTACTGCTGCTGAGGTTATTGTTAGCAATTATTTTACTGAAAGAAGAGGGAGGTGGAGAAAAAAAAATGAGAAAGAATGAGTGGTTAGATAGCAGTGTTCTGCAAGATATACTTAGAATCAATCATGTTACTGTTTTCTCAGCCAGGCTTGTGATCATAAATTCTGTATCTTTCCCCAAGCTCAGTGGCTATGCCAGCCATTCATTCTGAAATGCTTCATGTTTCCTGTAGAGGAATTCACAATAGGATTATGGATTCAGGAGAAAGCTCTGCTCAAGGAGTGAAAGGAGACTTGCATAGTGTGTAAAAGGAAAAGCAAACCAAGAAGATGGGGAAATGGAAAAGGAGGTAGAAAAAAGGAGAATTTATTTGTAGTTCATTATAAAAATTTTTTTCAATGAGGAGTTTCTCTGCCTTGCCTTACTTTCATTTGGAAACTGGAACTGGAATTTTGTTGGGCCAATTTGGAATTGACCACTAACACCTGGAAAAACATTTTTACACCTGGAACAGCCAAAGGAAAAATGAAAAAGGGGTATATACACATGGCTGGGCAATATATTGTCTCTCTAACCTCCAGCTGTAAGTATGGCAGTGGCTAAAGCCAAAAGTGCAAATGATGTCAAGTTTCCTCTCCTCTCATGTCAGCTCACTGGAAAAAAATGCTACTTCTTGTAAGAAATGCAATGTTCTTCCTCCCTTCCCCATATATGTCTTGGAGGTCCTGGCATATAATGACTGCCCATTTGCATTTGGCTTGAATTCACCAGTCTGCTCCTAAGATATAATGGAGCCTAAGGGGAAGATTTTGCTAGTCAAAAGTTCTTACAATGGAAAAACTAGTTACAGAGCTACGCAGTGGCCTTGTTTCTCTGAAAAAAAAACCAAAACAAAACCAAACCAGCATAAAGAGCAGCCAAATATTTTCCATGTCATCAGTGGTTAAAGAAAATCGGAACACAAGCAGGGTTGCGGTTACAAGGTTCTATGGTTATAGGAACAATTCTACTACTGACCTCACCAGGAGTCATGAGCTAGAAATCTCTGCTCCACATCTGTATATTGCATCTGTTGGAAGCAACGAGTGCTGGATTTCAGAAGCTTCTGCTGACTTTTGAATTCAGTGTCAGTCCAGAGGCAAGGTCTGTTGCCTTTTAAGAGGCAAGGTCTGGTTTTTTTTCTGCTGAAAGGAAGGTGCTGCTATTAGGAATTTGCCCTTAGGATGCTGGGAAGATCTGCCTCCTTGAACACCAAGGTCTTGCACATTGCTCAATGCTCAAAACTCAGTGGGAGCAATAAACCCAAATCTCCTGACAGCTGATGAAGAGCAACTGTACGGGGAAGATCCTGAGCATGCCCGCACTGGCTGGGATTCATGTAGAAACTCAACAGCAGCAGTGCAATAACTTAATGTAACCAGTTATTCTTCCCTTTCCCCTGGCACCCTTTTTTTTTCATGTCAAGTCATGAAGGTGTGGCTAACCTTTGGCCATCTCCCCACCTCAGGCTGGCAAGCTAATGGTGCAGGCACAGTTCACCTCTGTCTTCACATTAGAGATGAAAGGTCCAGCCTTTTGGACAAGACAAATCAGGATAAGCCAAAACATGACAACTCAGTAATTTCCAATTGATAAATACATCAGAGATCTCTCCCATCCAAAAGCATCCTTGGGTAAAAGCAACTTAAAGTAGAATGTTTCAAAATGCAGGGCTAAATTTAAAGAATGGTTGCTTCTCTGCAATGCAATACTGCAGATATAATTGATTACTGGACCATGATGTCCATATTTGTGTTGGGCTTTACACAGGCAGAATTCTAACAAAAATATTTAAATACTTTAAATGGTGACATCTCTAAAACTCCAAAAGTGTGTATGATTTTATATGTTAAATGTATAGATACATGTGGATGATTTCATAACCAAAATTACATGCCTGTATAATTGCAATGGTTTGCGTACACTCAGAAATGTGGTGCTTAAAAATTTTTCTCCCAAAATATCAAAGGTAAAACAAAATACTTAGTTTTTCACATTTGTGTGATCCCTTTAGGGCAGTTCCTACACTCCTTTCTCAGGGCTAATGCTCTAGAAGTAGTCAAGCACCAGAGTCAAGGAGAGTAGCAGGTACTGCACTTTGATTGTAATTAGAGCCTTGTCCCCTCTTAAGGGAATTCAGTGCGTTTCAATTGAAAGATTTTGGCTCTACCCAGTTTTATACTTATATTCACAAACAATACTGACTCAGTCACTTTCAATCTCAAGTGTACATGACTAACTAGTAATTTCCTGCATTTGTGACATACCATGACCCTCCTTGATGCTGTTAAAGTTTGTGACTACACAGAAAAGCACTGGCAAGTTGATAGCAAATGACCCTTGGTAAGTTGTTCTGCAATTGCTTGACTTTGCTTTGCAAGTTTGTGCTCTCATAGCAACATGGACAGCTTATCATTCTATGCTGGCTTCATTAAAAGAAAACGATCCTGTCTTTCAGTTAAAAAAAAAAAGAAAAGCTGTAACTGTTGAAGCAGCATGCACCTAATAAGCTACTTCTAAATCTAGCTCCATCATTTCAGTCTGTGGACTAGCAGAACAGAGCTTGCAGGATCCTTCTCAAGTAAGTATTGCTTTCTCTTAACAGCATGTTTGGTTTTTTCATTTAAAATGTATAACAGGTAGTAAAGAAGCCCTCAGCATTGAATTAATGGTGCTGCAATATGACAACTGAATGCCTGCTTTAAACATGAATTAACATGCTCTGTTGTTTTATTTGGCAGACATTACTGTCTTAAAAAGGAAATATTTAATACATTAAGGTACAAGACAGCAAATTATATGGATGAAGCTTCCCAAAGCTGCAGTGCTAGAAAGCTAATGGAATAATTTATAATTGACTGTCATGATAAGGGTTTTTTTTAAAATGAGTTATGTATCTTCTATTTGCATAATACACATCACGGAACGTGTCTATTTGATCTCATCAGAACTGGAATATGTATTCTGAATATGCTACTGGCCATTAAGCATGAAATTAGCAAAATTATTTATATTTTCAGGAAAAGAAAAAGTCAGATAGTGGCATTAATATTATTAATAAAGCTAGTATGTACATATTAAATCTACCTCAGGTTTGTATTAAATGCTGAAGGGAAGCATCTGTAATGGATGAGTGTGTATAATTATACAAAGTATTAGTCAATCTTTGTTAAACCCAATAGACTATAGATTAAATAATTGTTTGTGTGAGAAACAACATAAATGCATGCCATTTGCCAAAAAACCCAGCACATACTCTAGCATGCTTTCTGCAAGAGTATTTAAGCAGCTCTGATGAACATGTCTCTTTAATATAATGAAATGGGGTGTGACTATGGGAGTTGAAGGAAAAAATATAGCAATATTTTGCTTCATGTTTAAATCCCAACTGCTGTAGCAGAAAGAAGTTAGGAACAGGCAACTTACAGGGCTACCTTCACATTTGGTGTGCAAACACACAGATACCCATATGTAAACAAACATTTTTCTTCTCATTTAGTCCTAGCTGCTTAGCACCAATTCCCATGACATGCAGCTCTGATTGCAAACACACAGGTTTGCAGCACTCAGCAGAACTATATTGTAGCTGCATCTGAGACGTTACAGCTCTGCTACTAATATCCTGGAAACTTCTAACACAAACATGTCCTATATCTCCAAATAATATTGTTTATCATAATTTTTTATGTAGGGGAAAATAGGCTGGAAAATATAAAATTGTTTAGTTATCTTCCACAGAAAACTACATAAATACTTTCCTCCTGTTCAAGTTATCCATTACCTAACACCCTGTAACAAGTCAAAAAATTACTATTTATTTCTCCCAGTTATTTTCAAATTATTCATAACTACAAATTTAAAAGCATACTGCCAAGCCAACTCATCTATATGCAGGCAACCTTTTTTAAGCAAACTTTTCCAGGACATATTGAAGCATGGAACTGGAACAACCATTTCCTTGTTTACTGTGTAATAGAAATAGAATGTCTTTTGCAGATTATGCATATGGAGGGACAAAGAATGAAAGCAGAGGTAACAAAATTACTGTGTTACAGTTATGGTGAACAGTAATATGTCCTTCCTTTTGCAAGCAACACTAAGCTTCCTAGGGCCAGCTCTGAACAGCCTAATAAATTAGAAGCCAATAAAAGAGAAGTTTAGCCTGATACCCCACAGCCCTTTCCAAAATCCCAGGAAAACACAGGATAGTTATAACATGGCCACTAAGTAGCAAAATTTATGGCACCATCCCCACAAAGAGACATCAGTGAGTAGTAACAACACTAACAAGTTTTGATAATTTCTATGGCTATTACTATTCAGCAACAAAAGGAAGCAATCATTGGAAACTATTTCTGAGACAGACTAGGAGGTGAGGAGGAAGAGGGCTGCATTTGTGAGGCCTTCAAAGGGAAATGGTGACTTCATGATCAAGGAGACATCATTGCCTAAATGAAAAGGCTCACTCCTTCCTTATCCTTTGTGATTTCCTAATCCTCCAAAAGAATGATCCTAACGAAATCCCACAAACCTAGTACAGGTCAATTGTTCTTATGAAAGTCAAAGCCCCCAGGGATTTGACCCCCTATAAAGAATGGTGAATTTTTGTGTTATGCTCTTGAACAACTTGAACAACCCAGTCTAATATACAATTTGTTAATAACACTAATTTGAATAAGTTCACTGGATGGAGAAAAAAAAAAAAAGGAATATCATAGCAACACCGTATTCCTTTGTGGTTGATGCATTTGACAAAGACTTTCGTCCCAGTCTTAATCTTTCTTCTATGTTTAACATTTAATTAGTAGAATTACATATTCCTGCAGATGTAAAAAAGATGACAAGAAAAATGCTGCTGTACTGAAAGACCTCTTCAATACTCCTGGAAGCATCACTGGGATGGACTTTGGGTAGCCTTAATTCACCAGTAAGGTGATATCACATCAAAAAGGGACATTATACGACAGAGGCAGCAAGGCCTTGCAGACTGTGGCATCCAGCATCAAACTAGGCATGGATTTAATAAAAGAAATTAAACTGGTATAGAAAATATCATTAATTTTAAAATAAAGCAGAATTTAGTGAGTAGGAAATATTTCCATTCTACTTGAAGAAAAAGGCTGTGTATTTTTATTCCAAGTCTGATTTTGCATGAGAAACTAATTCCATTCTTCCATTCACTTTTCCTCTCTACTCTCTGAAATTTTCTTACACCTTTGCCTCCTCTGTTGCCAAGTAGTAGTAGTAGTAGTAGTAGTAGTAGTAGTAGTAATAATAATAATAATAATAATAATAATAATAGTAGGATATAGGGGCTGGGAAATAGGAAGAGAGAAAAGGGAGAGCAAAATGAGGAAAATTGTGTACCTAATTTGGAAAGCCATATGACACACATCCTACCGCAAAGAAGGACAGATTTAAGAATAGGATTTGACACCTTCCTAGAAACGCACATATTCAAGGAGCAGTGGAAGAAACTAAGGCTCCTCATCTATGTATTCTCAGAAGAATCAATTATTTTGCTGTCTTTCCACCGAGTGACTACAAATTGAACTGGAGACAGAACCAAATGCTAGTGTAAAGCAGATGACCTACAGCTCTACCCATCCTACAGCACGGCTACAAAGAAGGTACAGCGTGTGAAGAAGAGCTCATGGAGTGGCTGGCTAAGGCAGAAGCTGAACAAGAAAAAGATGATGTTGGCAGAAGACAGAAAGCATTTTGAGGACTCACACACAGATAAGGTACGCAGCCACAGCTGGTCACTAAACACTGATCTGATAAAGAAGCTGTTATTCACAGATGCTACTGCCTTCCATTAGCTAGGAAACTTCATCTCTCTTGGATGAGGACAACAATCTCTCAGGCAGGTGATATCACACACTTTTACTGCTGAGAAGTTCTGACACAGAGAAAATGCTATAGTGTATATACTCTGAAGCTTGGCCTAACTAGACCACAAATCTGTTTCCTATATTGTAGATCAGCCTCCATATAATTTTGTTTTTCTTTCTTCAAAGCAGGCCATTGTCCAAACTGTGGATTAATAAAAGATCACTTAAAACCCTTGAAAAAAGATCACAGTCTGCAGCTTCATTTCCCTGGCTTTTCTCAGCAAGAGTAAAATTTCTCTTCATGGGAGAATGAAAGGGAAAAAGTCCCTTGGGAATTAAGGGTAACCAAATGTCATTATCTAAGGCCACAAGTGCCTGGTACATTTCTTTGAGCAGCTTTAAAAATATACACAGCATTATGTGTCCACAGTGAATTTTCTACTGCTAGGGAGCAGACAACACAACAGCCAACAGCTTACAACTGATACTAATCTGGCTGCTTGCACAGTAATGGAAGGCACTCTGAGGGTATGATACTGAATGCAGTAAGGACCTGTGTTGAATGGAAAGACTTTTCTTCTGTTGTACTGCCATAAAAATAATTTTTAAATTGGTATATTAAAACATTTTGTGCTTACATTTTTCTCTTCCTTAATTTTTAATTAATTTTTAAGGCTATAAATATAGCTTGCATATTAAATGGATGGCTGGCTTTAGTTTTACTGCAGCTGTAGCATTTGTCAGGGAACAATGACTCTGTTTTTGGGGTGGTGCAGGATTTATGCTAAAAAACACCTCTGCTCTAATGTTCAACATTTCTTACAGGCTTAGCACCACTCTAGCAGTGCTAGTATATGGCACCTCTAGTACACAGCTATAAATTTAATGAATCAGACTTGTGACTGTTGGCAAGAAAGATGGCAGAGCAATTTGTTGCATTGTGTTAGGTCACTCTGTAGATGTAAGATAGATAAATGTTTTCCTCATCATTGTGGAGAGGTAGATTAATGAGAATTTAGAGCAATTTAGATCCTCTAGATCTTTATATTAAGATTCAGACACTGTACACCATGTCAATTCCTACACAGAAGCATGAGTTTCTTAAATGTCTCTGGTCTGTAAGACACCGCAGTACCTTTTCACATAATTTTCATGCCAATAATACCTATTATTTGTTAAGAATCCTGACTGACTTAGTGGTGGCAGCACTGGTCCAATTTTCTGTTTGTCATTACATGATACAGAGCTACCAACAATTGACAGAGAAAGGAAAAACTAATTTTAAGAGTTTTAACTCATTCCCATGAACAGTCACTAATTAAAATAAAGGAACTGAACTTTCATTCTACTGGTCCTGAAGGCAGCTGGATCTTTCAGAGTTAGAGCAAATGTCCATTGGAATTCACCTTAGGACTGCAAGACTTTCAAGCAGAACCTAGTGAGGTAAAATGACTACAGGCAATGCTGGCTGCATCTTCCGACCATTAGAAATTATTTGTTCTGAAAAGAAAAGAAAAGATGGTGAAGTTAATATTTAGTGAAATGGAATTTTTGCTGTGTGACACCTAGCATCCTAGAAATAGACATTATTCCCATTAATTTGGAAATGTGATAGACACTTTCTGGAGAAAAACTAAATAAAACAATGCTGAGAAGACTTTAAGCCAAAACTTCATTAAGTGCAAAGAGCAGTGGAGAAGATGTGATAAAATTTTCATTAAAGGCAGAAGGGAAGAATATATCTGAACAAGAATGGGCACTGAAACAGTTGGGATATAGCTGTTATGAGAGTGGACTGTACGCTGAAGGACTTACACCTCTGTAGGGCAAACTCAGAACTTTGAAATGAATTGCAGTTCCTCAACTCTGATGGGTTTGGCTGTGGTACTTAGGCAGTATTTCTGAGCTGCTGAAAGGCTGACTGAGAATGAGAAACAAAATTACTTATAGGAAATACACTGTTATAACAGAAAAACCCAGCCTTAACTGCAACAAGAACAGCACAGAGACCGGTGTAATTATTGACCTGAAATCCTGCAGTCTACTCAGTGACTATGAAAGGCTCTGGAACCAACCTTAACTGGAATTAAAATGAACCCCAATATTGTTTAAAAACAGATTTACACTTTTTTTCATTAATAACCTAAAATTTTCTTATGAATCTCAAAATGTGGAAAACCTTTAGACTCTATTTTTCTAATGTAGACAATCTGCTGAATATAATATCATTAATGTATAGAGAGGCATAATTTTAGAGATATAAAAACTTTGCACACTTTAGTGCTAGAACTGTTGAATGTTGTCTGCTTTGACCCAAAAATGATATCTTCCAGAGCTCTACACAAAGAAACTTCCAGTTGTCATAACAACCTACTGCAGCTTTTTTGCTACAGAGATAGCTTGTATTTACTTTTGATACTATTAAGAAAAATTTAAACCTTCTTAAGTTTAAAAAACAGGGATATTATTTAAAAAGGAGAGGGAATTAATATATATAAAAATATTCTTTTAATTCCCACAAAACTCAGCTTTCAATTTTAAACCTTCAGACAGTGTTCTGTAGAGACATTACATTGCATCAAATCATGTTTGGAGGTAACCTGTTATGCTCCATTTTTATACAAAATATGCAGGTTTCTAATAATGTCTGTGTAAAATGACACTGAGAATATAAATAAGCTTAAATTAACCTTTAGAAAAATGTTCATGTGTTTTCCTAAGTAACAAGTTTACTAGACAAGTCACTGAATGCTTCAGACTTGTCAAATGAAATAATGAATCATTATGAAAGTCCCATTTATGCCGTGATCTTAGCTATTATTCTCTTATAAATGTTTCAGATTCAGCAGTCAATTTAGTAGGAAAGGATCAATATTGCTCTGTTTATATTCTTATATTAATACTAAAATAGAATAAAACATCATAGCCATTGTACTACACAAAATTACAAATTGGATCCACTTGAGTCTCTAGAAATGGTTCATTTATAAATTACCGCTATGTGAACCTTGACAGTACCTACAGATGTCACTTTGTTCAGGGTGTCACTATGCAAGATTGTGTATGAATGCATAGAAAAAGACAGTCCTTTCCTAATTTTTAAGGCCAGTTAACAGTGGCTACAGAAAAAAGTGCAGGTGCTCACCAAAGGTCAACTAACAAGGTAATGGCAGAGCTGCTAAAAAAAGACATCTTATTTACAGTGAAGTCTATCACTTAGGTCAGTTTTCAATTGATTTGCACAGGCATATTCTATTATTCCAAGAATTGTGCCCACTATTTCTAAAATAGGGCAAAATTAATGCATAAATTTTTCTCTTAAGATTATTTTAATGTTAATATGACAGTTTTAGAAGAACTTGGAAATCAGGCAAACAGCCACTTAGCAGAGGCACGTTGCAGCAAGAAATAACAGAAGAATTTGAGCTCTCTGAAGGTATTTGTTGCAAGAGTACAGCCCAGACTACTGCAGCAATACATTGCTATTCACAGTCATACCTGCTTGCACTGGAATGAGAAATTCTCTTTATCAGTAATGTCTTCAAAGAGATTTAGATATATAAGGCAAAATAATTTTAACACTTTAAAAAGTAAGTCACTTATATGAAAAACAAATCATGAACATCAAATCGTTATAAAAGAGTTCAAGTCTCAAGCATCCAGATTCTTAAGCATATTTTAGTTTAACGTTCAGCTTCTCTGTTTGTACATGTGACTAGTGGAAATAATTTCTGTGATTCAGGTAGTCTCTAGAGAATATTTTGATTAATTTAAGACAGACCACTGAATAGTTATTGTTACTATAAACTTTGATAATATCTATTCCAATCAAGGTTTAGAGGGATTGATTTGAAAAGTTCTGTATCATTCAGGTAAGAAGACGTATTTGTCATTTTGCAGCTGTGGCTTAATTTTTTTTTCTTAATGATTTGATATGTCTGTCATACATCTAAAGTCATTAGGCAGAAATCACCTGAAGAAAGAAAACAGCGGTATAAACACTATAAAAAACCCACAAGTGTTATAACCTTGCTTAGGTCACCTATAACCTACAACCTGATACTTTTACTAATTTTTTTAAAATACTGTTTGTCTGCTACACAGATGACATATTTCAGAAGAAATGGGCTCATTCCTGACAATAGAGGAGAATTATATGAACCATTTTTGTTGGCTGTGCCACAGACTTCTGTCAGATTCACACCTTAAAATTTGCACATATGCAACGGATAGCTGAATTTGTGCTTGTAGTTAACATAGCTTTCTTCACACACAAATGAGCCCAATCCCTCATGAATAAAAAAGCTCTTCTCCAAATATATACAAGCCATTACAGATTCTGGCTCAGCAATGAGGCTTGCTCTGTTTCTGAAACAGACACATTGATAAAGTCCATTAAAATTGCAGAGCTCACACTTTGCCAAGCTCTAATGGATCCTGGAAGGCAAAAGACCTGTGGTGCATTAGCATAGACCCTACCTTTTTGGGGAATCCTGTTTGCTTCAATGAGTAACCATAAATTTGCAGAAGTCTATTAGAACATACTGCAAAAGCCCTAAATTCTGGCTTTACAAGAAGAGGGTAGTGCTGTATTGTTCCCTGACTGCATTGAAAAGGTCATTAAAGTTAAAATCTTTGTGTTGACAATAGAAAGTATTCACCAGCCTGTCACCGTTCACATTCAAGTGAGAGAGGAATAAATGATTCTAAAACAAGACAGTGTGAACAGAATTTATGCATTTTAAGCCACATTGTCTCTGTGACCAGGACGTTTGTAACATGCAATGGAATGGCACAGTCACATAGAAAATATGGAAGCATTTCATACAGTAATTCCAGTAAAAGCAATTGATTTCTGATGTGTTAAAAGGATCTTCTTGTCCCCCTGTTATTTGCAAAATTAATGCACTTACTATGTTAATTTGAGAGATTTGCAACACTTCAGCAGCTTTTATGAGCTATGATTTAAATGGGTCCTGGAACTACCAGCATGGAGGCAATAAATTCTGTGCAGTGGACAAAGTGACTTGTAATGAGGAACCTAAATACAATGGCCACTTAAAAAGCTTATGGAACTACATTTCAACCCAAGCTGCCACTGATCTGTCAGCATGTATGATACTTTTAAATGTGCCCTTCACTGACTTTTTCTCCTTTCTTGCCACCCTTTCCTGCTCCTCAATCCCTTCCAGGGATCCTCCTCATGTCACCCTGCCCCAGTGTTTAAGAGAGGTCACTCAGGTTTCTCCTTGTGACTTGCTTCTCTTTTCTTTCTCCGCCTGCTGCATTTCATCAGACAGAAAGCCATTGTGATGGGAGTGACAGTGATGTAAGCAGAGTCTGATTCCCACCAGACAAAAAGTGTGAAATTATTTGCTTTCACCCTTATGCCAAAGTAAGGAGATGCAAAAGAACTCCTTTTGAGTCTATCAGTTCATTCTCTGGTCAGTTCCTGTGGCAGCACATCATCAGGACACTCCAAACCTTCACACTGATTATAAAGTCAGACTATAGCCCTTACCCTCACTTAAGCTAGCCCTTAGGTTCCTGCATATACAGAGCAAAAATAGAAATTCTGCACTTCACAGACTTGCCTGTCTATAAAGACAGTAAAGAATGAGAAGAGCTTCACGTGCAAGGTACTGGAAGAACCCATTACTGCTACTCCAGACTCATTTACCATGCTGAAATATTTCACCTTGCTTTGGATTCAAACCTTTAAAAATTCTTTTAGAATGAAAATTATGGCAAGAACTAGCAGGCAGAAAGTGAGAATCACATTCTCTTTTTGCCTTTCTGCGTCTAGCAGATCTGTCACTAAGCTTTCTAATAGAATAGCAAACACTAGTAACATTAGGACAATATAGCATGACCTTCTCTACTATCGGATTTTAAAAAGCCCTGAAACAGAACCACCACAGACTTTACTTAGTGAGAATTGATCTACATCACAGTAGTTCTGTTTCCAGTTCAACAGACAGGAATATATCATATGCTGCTTTGGATCAATGAAAGCCCACGCTCATCCACTAACCACTCAATACGCTGGAAAATCTGCACGTCCTATAGATTCTGTTCATTAGTATGGCTAATTAAAATGAAGAGAATGTGCTATTGATCTAATTATGAAACATACACATAATTTGGGATGCATATGGGATAAAATGTGGTGGCTGCACTGTTACGCCTTTCAAAGTCATGCCTGTTGTCTTACGATATAGAGAAGGATTTATGGGAATGCCACTTTCACTGATGCCAGCTGACATACAGGCACAAAAATAAATGGAGTCACTGTCAAAGGGCTCCATTTCCCCTGTTAAGCCAGAGGGTGCTGTGCCTGGAAGACCAGCCAAGCAAGAGAGGGTTAGCAGGGTGACTGAAGAAAGAGCATGCAGTGCATCTACTGCCACATGTGTACCAGAAGTAGGAACAGACACGGAGAGGAAACTCTCTGGAGATTTGACAATGAACAGTTACTCAAAATGCTGCAGCTCCAGTGAGGACAGCTTTGAGTTACAGGTTAGCACAAGGTCAGAAGCTAAAAGCTTTGTTAAAAGCAAAAATAAGGATGAAGGCTATCGACCCCATCGATCAAAGCACTGTCAGAAAGGGGGTGAAAAAATCCACGGACTGGAGCACTCTTCTCTATGTCCAGCAGAAGTGGGAAACACAAGCCAAAAGCTCCAGAGGCAGAAGACGACTCACAAGAAAAGCAGTTCCTCTGCATCGGATTTGAGCTTGGTGAGTCAAGGATCATCAAGTTCATTGTCTGTTGTGGAAGAAAAAATAGAAGCCAAACTCAAGTTCTCTCAATTTATTAATGAAGTTACTTTCAGAGTGCTTGATCCCATGAGCCTGAGGGCATACCGAGCTGCTAAACTGAAAAATAACTTTCCATCCAGTGTGAGAAGCCTAGATGATTTGCATATTAAGAGAAAGTCTCCTGAAAGCTGGAAAGAGAACATTCTAGATGGGAAAACCCATCAAGAAGTAGACTTAGAGAGTCTAAGAAGTGCCGACATTGTGGTTGGAGCACGGACACACAAATTAGAGAAGTCCTTGTCCCTGGATACAAGTCCCTCTCTCAGGTCATTTGATAATGGTGCCTCGTGCAGAACAAGATCCGGCTTGCCTGTAGAAATTATGATTTCTCAAAGCAAAGAAATGCCAGCCACAAAATCTGCATCTCTGCCTAGAAGTACAAGCATGGTGAGCTCTCTTTCAAATCACTTCTTTGAGTGGTATGTGACAAAAGTACTTGTGCATTAATGTGACTATTTGAAAAGTGTTTCTGTCTTCCTGGGTGGGCTGTTACTGTGTACACAAACTTTTCTCCAGGTGGAACAAACATAGAGGGTTTATTTTTGGTAGCTGAATACACCAGCTCTAGGAGGTATGGGAGGAAGAAGACAGGATACAGCTAGACAACAAGACAGGATACAACAGGATTCCTTTTAGCTGGGTGTCTTAAAGGAATACTTTACAAGGTCAAACAAGAAAGGTATTTCTGCACTGCAATGAAACATATGTATAACCCAGTCAGCTCAATATGAGCAGTCAAGGCACCCTCAGAAAAGGGTGAAGAGGGTACTGTGACAGACTACACAGGTAGTCAAGCTCACTAGCTTACAACTTGCTCAGGTACCTCTACACTAAACGGGAATGTTCAGTTAGTGTGTTTAAAAACCAGAAAGAGCTCTGACATCCTGAAAACGTTGCTAAGGTTTGTGTGTCTGGAGTTAATACATCTAGATTGATAATTTATTTACTGATTTTTCTGAAGAAAAAACCTTAAGAACTGAAAAACAAGGTAAAAAAGTCTGAGGCTTTCCCCTATGGTCTGCACAAAAATATTTATGTCTTAAATTTTTTCTTATGAGATTCTTTGGTTGAAGAAGAGGTGTTTACGCCTATGGAGGGGGCAAAGGGAAATTGTTGTTCTTTGCTTGGATGGCTTCATCAGAAATCCTGAGCTACCAGACCTTGAACTGATACATTATGCTATTATTTCTCCAGAGCAGTAGTTGTAATCTTGCTAAAACAATAAAGGTTCAGGAACTGTTGCTTAAGACTATATGCATGTACACAGATGTTGCTAAAATGGGAGATGTTACAGCTGCATTATTCTTAAAAAAGTCTATGAATTTAAAAACAAAGAAACAAAAGGTTGTCTGATTTCACAGAGGACTGTAGCAAGTGGGAGAACATCCCAAACTTAAGAATTTCATGCAATCTTCAGCAACCCAAGCTTAGGATTTTATAGGATGTCCTTGGATGTTTAATTATCACCTATCAAAGATGGCCAGAGGGAGAAGAGAAAAGGTGAAAGATAATGAAACACAGAGAGAATTTGCAGACTGTGTCATGTCACAGCTCCACAACGGGAGCTATCCTGCAAAGGGGTCAGGAGGCTCCATCCTGATCCATCCTCAGCCCATGGCAGGATATGCTTTTTTCACATTTCAGTTAGCCATCTGTCAGAGCATCTTTTCCGGTGGACTTGATTGTACTGTACAGATTGGAATGTCCAACCAATTGAGTACTAACTGTCTAAACACTCCTGAGTGCTCTGTAATTCCACTCAGTTAATGTAGGCATCAATCTACTCCAATTTAAGCATCAGTTTGTTCTAAATCTAGTAATATAAATTAAACAGAGTAGTTACTAAGCATTTTACCTCAACAAACAACACCTCAGACTGCAGAGCTCAACATGGGAAAAGAAAGGAGTGGCAGGGCAAAAACAAAAGCAGAACATGTTCAGCCACATCTACAGATTCATGTTTCCTACATGCAAAAACTTTGACTCCAATGTAATTTATTTAGTGCAAGTCCTCACCTGAAGCATGCCTTGTAAGAAGCAAAAGGATAACTGCACAGACAGTCTCGAGTGCCATTATTGTAAACATGTTTAAAAAATACTTGGTTATGTAATGTTCATTTGAATATGCACATAGAACATTGCCTAAAACTGTTTCATGTTTTAGTTGCCAAGTTTTTATTCATATGCAGAAGATAATCTTTGAGAGAAAGAAATGGATATGGTTACATTGACTTAGATGTAAAAGCAGGATAGCAGAGGTATAATAACACATCCTGAAGAGCATGAAAGAACATGCTTGAAAGTTTGTGGTTAAGAAAGCCTCACTTAATTAAAAATATATGACTTAGAAAAGGAATGCTGTGACATTGCCTCCTGTCCATTATGTTTTCTGAAGACCCCTGAGGTGTCCACAACTGTGTCTGCACTATGTTTGATGCATCTATATTGGATTCAGACCCACTACAGTGATTTTCAACTTTCAGACTTCTGAGAACTGGTCAAAATGTTCAGGGACATTTCTGCAGAAAGTATTTATTGGTTTGCAAACAGCTGCCACTAAAATGAAATCTCACAAAGAAACCACCTTCACTGTAGATCTACGCAGAGGAATTTCCAGACACCTATCAGTATCAAAAAGGATGCTCCATTTAGTGACTGAAGTTAAAGGGAATTCTGTTAGGTAGAAAGCAATTACCAAATATGATGGATGTGACATTGCTAGGGTCTAAATATTTTAGTAACCTGGCCAGCAGGATGAAATTATTTCTCATTTCAATGTACCAATCTAAATTTGGAGACACTAGAAAAATAAGCAGGAAGGCAAAATCATTTAACTAGATGAAAGAAAGCCTCTGAATCCACACCAATGTAGAGGAGGGTGCACAACTCAAGACTATGTCATACTTTTATGATAAAATGAAATGACCAGTTCAGTAGGCTGAAAAATGCAGGAAAAGTCTGAAAAAGGTTGTAGACAATGGAATGTTTCTCAGAACTGGGAAGACATGCTTGTCTGTTTGTCAAAGGACAGATCAACCCAGAGAGAAATGCGGATGGGTCCAAACAATATGTACTTTCTTCAGATCCAGGGTATGTTTCAAAGAAGGCCAGGCACGAGAGGAGACTGCTCTGTGTCTTTCAATACACATTTTATCTTAAATACGTTTGTTCTAAGTAACTAATGCCTTCAGGAAGGATTTGGATACAACTGCTATTGTTCCAGGAGGAAACTATGGGTAAAAATTTAGTTCTTAATCATACAGGAGACTGACTTCAGACCTGAGTAAGTCTGCAGCATCTTGAGATTTGAATCAACCTAAATATTATATTTCAGTTAACTTTAGTCATACATGAATGAGGATCAACTTTCAACTAGATCTTATCTTTACATATCTACCTTTGCCTGCCCAGGCGAGCATGTAACACAATATTAGATTAGACATTGATTTTTATTGATCACAGGAAAGCAGTCCTGTTTCTTTCTTAGAAGAGCTGTATCTTTCCATCTTATGAGAAACTATTAATAGTACACATTCTGCGTGCAAGAGGTCTTAGAAGCACTTAGTTATTGACCTCATCATTGCAACTATATGCATACATATCCTAAGGAATTGTGCGCTTGTCACCTAAGGCCATGACATTATCTCATCACACAGAATAAGCAAGGTCAAACCTGAGCAATACAAATTACTTAGTAAGATGCAGTATCCCCGCTGAGTTGCTAATAACACAACATTCCCATTTGGTGCAGAAGATGTTTTTAAAAACAAGCTTGGGTTGGGATAATACACTTCTACAAAACATTTTGGAAGTTAAGACCTCAGATGCTATAAAATATGCCTGAATCAGGCAGGTGGTAAGAGGACAGAAACATGGTCTTGCTCCATAGGAACTAAACATACTTATGGAGACATGTCTGACAATTTAGCTTCATCCATGCAAAGTTGCACCAATAAAGGCAGAGCCAACAACAGTTGCCTATTGCCTAGTCAGCATGATGTCATTGATGTCACGGACAGTCAGTGATGACATGGACTCAAGTGAGAAGTGGGCTTCTCAGCTTGGTTTGGCACCAGCTTCATGTTTTCTTCTACATTGGACATACTGCTGCTACCAAGCTAACTGTATCCCTGCTTGTCTCACATCTCCATCTGTCTTTCATCTCTCAAATGAATTACACTAGTCTCATCAGCCAGGTCAGGTTGATGCTACAGCCACCTGTAAGGACAAGGCACCTGGAGAGTTATTGATGCAGTCATGCTGCCTCCTGTGTAATTTAGTCTAAAGGGCCAAACTTTGGGTCCATATAAGCAATTCAATTCCATCCTGTAGCCTTAGCAAAATTATCTGAAAACAAAGTATTAATTCTCGATCTTGATTTCAGTCAATGTATGCCCTAAAGTATTTAATTTTGATAGCCCTCAAGACAGAATGGGACAAATGACTGTTACAAAGGCTTGCATCCTTATAAAATGCAAATAAGTGAAGCAAAAGCTAGAATAACACCGCATTTCGTTCCCCTCACAAGAAATTAGTATCACAGTAATTATTGTAAAGGAGAAATATGACCATTGTAGACATTGATATAAGATATTGAGAAGATTCAAATCCTGATGGTGTATGTATCTAATCCAGGTAGGCTGTTTAATTCTTAAGAAATTCTATAGGTAGTCTGCTGAAGTAAAGTGTAATAGACATTAACACAAACAAGGAAAGTGATAGTAATTTCTGTTCTTTCTTCTATCTGTTATGCATGAGGATTCCTGCTGTTCATTACAGGTTGTCTTGCAAGAAAAATACCTTAGCACTGGGATGGCTTTCTGAAGGTGCAGAGGCATCTTTAGAAATTATAGCCTCACACACCTGAACTTCCCAGGCATGAAGAAACCTGAGGTAGAGTAAGACTGTCTGCAAAGGCTGTGGCAGAATGCCATAACAGTAGAAAATTCAGCTAATCTTCCCTTTATAAAGAAACTCAGTTTCTAGGGCACCTGAGTTTTAACAGAATCTCTCTGAAAGAGAAGACAACATGGTGATTTTTGTTGCTCTAGGCCAACGCTCTTTTATACAAGAAGGCTTCAGTCCTCTTTCAGGCTTTCCAGTCTGCCACCATGTAAAAAAGGAATAGCTTTGTTCCTGGATGAATGGCAAATCTTTCAGTTCCATGTACAGTACAAGCTTTACAAGTAAGATTTGGATTCAAATACATTATAATGGAAAGTATCTATTATTTCACTGACTCATGCATAAAATACACTAAAAGAAAAATAGTAAGAGGTGGCACCAGAAGCACAGAGAGGTGAAATTTGCCCATGTCAGTGATCAAGCCAGCAGCAGAACACAGGCCTGAACAGCCTTCCTGTGTTTTATTACCTGGTCTGTTCCTGCTCTTTCAGGGAGGCAGGACAATGTAGAAATACCCTCTCTAGCAGAAATAACTCAAGGTTACCAGAGAAAGGTAAGAAAAAGAACTATATGAGATGCTTCAATTCTTTAACACATGACATCATATCTTTAAGGTCGCGTATGAGTCTCATACAGCAATGGGACATGCCACATGGTCACCTTTCCTGGCATCCCAGCCTCCCTTTTGCCACGCTACCTTGCATGACACTGCTTAGCAGTTTAGTCCCCTCTGCCTTGCAAATTGGAGATGACCATCAGGCTGTCAGTAGTCTAAAAATATTTTGTCAAAATAGATATTAAAATACACGGCTTATACACAGCTTAGTTTATTTACCAAAAACTTGATCAAGAGAAGATATTGGTCACTTCACCATTCAAAGACATCAGAGAAATACAGCAATTTTCAGACTTGCTAGCTTTAAACTCATTATCATACAAAGTGAGCATAGCCACCGAGCTGCTAGCAATTTAAATAATAAAAACTTCACTCTGTTATTTTTTCTTCATCTGCAGATCCCTGAAAATAGTCTCTGTATCTGGTAATACTGTATAAGAATCACAGGTCAAAACATTTTAATTTGGATGTGGAAAGCAGAGTACTACATCTTCCGTCAATTGGGGCTGCAGTTCCTCGGTACTTCCAAGGATTCCTACTGTACCATTATAACCTCTCTCTTTCTGATACCAATACTGACGGTTTTTCTAATTCTATAGACCACTATCATGAAATTGTCACTCTGGGTGCAGTAGTAGTGAGCGCATTGTAAATATATGCAGATGTGTACACTTGGAGCTTCCAGGGTAGGTAAATTAGTTTTATAACACCTCATAGGTGTTAGGCAGTCAAATTAAGCAATAAAATCTGATGGCCAAAAGAAATGGTAGTGCTTTCTGACCCTAACTCCATCTGTCATCAAAGACAATCCTCATTTTCCACTGATCAAGCTATCTTAAACATCTCTTCAACCTCTGGTAGGACTTATCCATGTTAGGTTTGAAGCACATAGTAGTATTAGTCGTACCAGCAGCAACCCAGCTGGGGCAAGATGGAGCTCACTGAAGACTAACAGTCCCAGTATTTACCCAGCATCATAAGTTAAATATAGAGCGCTGAATCCTCTCCTTCATTTTGTTTGTGACATTTATGGTACAGTCACAAGATATGGGAAGCCAAGGAGGCCATGTGCAATTTCATCTATAGTTAACTTAACACCTCTTGTCCCAATAATGTGGCATTGACTCCTTTTCCCACTGCTAAGAGAAGTGCAGAAGCTACGTACTGTAAGAGAGATCAGCATAATGTTTTTAGAGCAGCAGATGTGACATCGTTTTACAAGCAACAGTATGAGCAGATGGTGTTTAGAGAGTTCGCCTTGCCTGCTCTAAAACACCTCCGTTGGGTCACTAATGGATCCTTCGTCTAGTCGAACATAGTGCATAAAGCTACAATGTTCCCAAGATGACGCATATGGTCATTTACAGCTTCTCAGCTCATCAAATACAAATTAGATCAAAATCTTCTTTACAGAGCACAGATATCTATAAGCCAGTACTCAGAAGAGTAAGCTATTTATTCAAGACAGGATAAAATAAAGACAGTCTGAGCTGCTTGGCAATAAAAACAATGTTTCAAATGAAATTAAGTATCTCACCTTAAAGCCTGCAATTTTTGAAGTTAGGGTTCGTACTTGGGTTGTCTTCCCTTCCTTCCCCCTCCCCCGCCAAATTTTTAGAGAAGGGAAGCAGCAAGTGAGTCAGGAGGGAGATGTTTGGATAAAGGAACAGAAATTATAATGGAGAATTTCTCCACAGGATTCAGGGCTCCAACCAGAACACAAAACCATTTTCCAGCCAAATCTACTATTTGCCTTCAAAGGGCAGCTACTCAGCCAGAGGAAAATGATGAACACATGAAGTTCACATCAATTTCGATATCTCTTGGCACCAGCCACAAGAAAGCAACATTGCTAATCAAAAATGTTTAGTGTTCCTTTTCCAGTGATTTTTGTTAACATGACTTTTCCCCTTCCTTTGAGTTTGCAAATCACTTCTCAGTTGCGCCTCTATCTTTGGGTGCCTTTAGAAAGAAATGGTACTTTCAGAGTAATGGGAGCTACAACAGGCTTATAACAATTGCCATCAGCAGAGGTGCCTGAGCACTGCAGAGCCCGGCAAGGGAAGGCAAAAGAGCAAGAGGTAGAAAAGACCAACGGATCTTTCTTCTCTGGCCCAGGTTTGGTCTAAAGCCTCTCTGTGTAATCTATGACAAAAGATTTTTAAAGGTGTTTCAGTCCATTTTTAATTTCTTCCTTCAGCCAGCAGCTTGTGTTTGTCATGTTTACAAGATGTTTTTGGTTTTTTTTTTGCACTGGCATAGAATGACTTTTGTGTAGCACAGAAGCAGAAGACCTGAGCATGCAGTGACTCCCTCCCACAAACATATGCAATAATTAACACAACCATTTTGCCTGGTCAACATAGTGAAAATCTCTGAATTATAAAAAGAGAAGATTCAAGTGAAAGGCACTGCCTAGAGACAGAGTTTGCTCTTGTGAGTTTCACTTGTGAGTGACTGATATTTTTGCCCCACTCATTCTAAGGTTTTCTGCCCTATTAAAATTCTGCCCGCTGATGTACTGCATGCAATTAATAGAAACAAAGATGTAACCTTGGTCCTCTCCCCACCTTGCTCTAACATCTACCCTGAGTAAAATAAAAGTTCACTTCTTATTATGAACCTAGCACAACATGCATTTTGGGGATAGAAAAGAGGGAATCCATATTACATTACTCTGCCAAAGCTGCACTTCAAATACACTGTTTTTGCTGTAGGTCTTGGTGTTCCATGGGTTTTAGTCTCACATCAGAAACTGTAACAGTAAAATCTTGAGACTGACAGATTTCAAAAGCAGAAACTTTCATGAATTACAGGATGGATTGGAGGTTTTTATACTAAATGTGGTCCTCAGAAGTAAAGCCTACCTGACCCGACAGCATCATTCATGTCTCAGAATATCAGGAACTGCCGGCTTTGACCTCACTTCTGATAAGTAGAAGCAGGACCCCATTTGGGAAGCTGTTTTGTATTTCTAAAATACATATTTTTTCATAAAGCTCTAAAAAATGCCATTTTCACAGACTAGCTCAGACATTTGTTTCAATGATTTCCTCTTTGCAAAGGGGCTTAAATTTGACCTTCTCAGATTAAACTCTTCAGTGCCAGGAGTTTTAGATGGCAGGAAAACACATCTCGTGAGTGAGGAAGAAGCAGTACATGCCATAAGTCTTGGCTTTAAAACAGTCTCCCATGATATTCTCATAAGCAAGCCAGGAAAATATGGGGGGAAATATTAAAAGGTAGATGCAAAATTGATTGGAAAAACTTATTGAGGGGGTAGTTCATAATATTCAGTTGTGACTAGGGTCTCAGGGGGACTAATACTATTTGGTATTAGCATGCAGATGCATTTGATTTGAGATACCATTGCTATCTATCTACAGAGAGTAAATAAAACATGTAATTCTGCTCCCTTGTCCATTCTGGAAAAAACAGTAGCACATTTATACTCCTGTGAAATACTCTTGAGGGGATGGTTGTGAAATTTCAAAAATTCTGACTTCCCAAAAATAAACAGGCACTGCTTAAGTTTAAAGGAAGCTTTCCCATATCTGAAAATCAGCCCTGGTGAAAGTCTTCAAGTTTTTTTACTGTGTCATAGAAAACTTATCCAGTACCTAGAATGGACAGAAGTTATTTAAACATCCCACCATGTCTCCCACCACTCAAATCACCACTCTGTTATTCCTTTTTCACTACCAAAGGATATTCCAGAACTTGTTTGGAGCTTAATGTTGAAAAAGCTCAAGTGAGCTGGATACAACAGCACTGGAGTACCTATTGCTGAACAGCTAGCTCATAGACTGTAGCCTGAAAAGCCTTCTGTTATGACACTGTTGGCCAACAGCTCTCAATTTCTGACAGAAAATTCAATAACTGCAAAGATAAACTAAAATTATTCAACTGCACATCTGTATCTGTTGAGTGTATGAGCTGGTTGCATTAATATTTCATGTTAGTTGGGTAAGAATGATCAGTAATATGTCAGTCTCTGCCTCCTGCTCCCTGCTTGGATAGTGAGAGCATTTTAAACAAAAGTGAATCAGGAATAAATACTAGGCCTGTTCGTACAGCAACACTTGCTCTCTTGAACATAAAGAGATATTTCCCCCAAAGAACAGCTATTCCCTAGATAACTGTAGTGACAAAAACCTGCTGTGTGAACAGTTAAAATGAGCAGCTATTGAGGATTCAAAAAATGGTTCACAACCACTTATTTCTACAGCAGCCAGCCAGACCTTCGTCCCGCTTGCTATGCTGCTCTGTGCTGCGAACTCACAGAAAGTACCAGACACGTCCTATTTCTGGAGACTCAGAGCTGAATCATAGTCTTGCAACAAGAAAACTGGGACTGCCTGTAAGCCAGCCGGATGAAACAAAACAGCAACAGCTGCTGGCGAACAGTCAGGGACTGGAGGGCACCAGTAGGCCTTCATGGTGCTGACTACCTGAGGTGTCCCCAACGCTGTCTGCAGCCTAGGACCCCATGCCCCAGTGGTACCGCAGCAGGGCTGGTCTCAGCTTTCCACAGCCCTGGCCATGGGGCCCATCAAGCCAGGCCCACACACAGACCAGCAGGCCAGCCTGGCCCTGTGCCCAGGGAGGTGCCCAATGCCCAGGGCTGGGGCTGCCCCCAGTTCCACTGGCTGCCCTGCTGCTGCCCTGGCTGCCAGGCCCTGCCCTCATGGACCCCAGGGGAGCCCCATGGCTGCTGGAGCCCAGGGAGTCCTCGCCCCTGCAGTGGGGCACGCAAACACAGGGTGGATGGAGGCAATGTGCCAGACAGCAGAGCCAATCCCCAAACAGCAGAAGAAGATAAAATATTGTCCAGTACACAAGAGGTTATCACAAGGAGCAAACAGAATCACCATATTGCAAACCATACAAAGCCAGAGCTGCTTACTCTCATAAGGAATTCACATGGAGTAACAAACTGGTTACAAAAAACTGCTAAAATTATCTTCACAGATGCCTATATTAAGCAGTAAAATGTAGAAAAGACCTTTCATTTGCCTTGGATATGCCTGTCTTCTCCATTTTTCAGTATTTTGAGGTTTCCTCTTGCTTCTTTTTTTGATGTTGTACGAAACCAAAATGGATGCTAAACCAGTCAGCAAAGTTACATGATGGAAGTGTACAGTCCAGTGCAATCAATGCAGTTAATTAAAAATACAATTAAATAGAAACAGTAATGAGAATTGGAACACAATAAATAATTAAAACAAAATTAGTTTGGCTTTTTTGTTGAGCCTCTCTGCCCCAGTTAAAAGTAAATGGCTTTTTACTTCATTGATAGCTACAACAGCAAACCATATACAGCTCTAAGTTCTCTTTCCAGTGTTAAGGTGTAAGCATCTAAGGCCCCCTTTCCTACTTTCCCCTTGCTCTACCCACTTTCCACAGTCTGCTGTTCAAGTCCTGGTGCCACAAAACTGGGAGCTGGACTGTGCAGTTGCAAATGCAGAGCAGGAAAGAAGAATATGGTGGTAGAAAGGAACAAAAAGCCTGTTAATTATTCCAACAAAATATGAAACATTCCCCTACAGCAGAGGGGAAGCAGTTGGCAAATTATTATTTATATGTTTATTTGTGTTGGAAATAAGCAAGGGCAGAAAGAAGTAAGACTATTCCACTCACAAGCTACTGACAGCTTTTTTTGTACCTTGCTCATAACCATTTTGGGGTGTAGAAGCTAACATTGCAGTAAGTAACCTGGGAAGGAAAGAGGCTTTGATGTTCTAACACCAGGCCTTCAGAACAAATGCTGGGTACTAACACAGCTAACTGCTTCATTTCTCAGCTCAGGTCTGCAGGAATAATTTTTACAGGTTATTGTGTCTGTCTGATACTACCACAGTGGTGTTACAGCGCTATAAATTTTGTATTGACAGCCATGGTTGGTTTCCTACTTTTCTTGTATTCATTCACATCTTAAGTGTTCCTTCCATCCTTGAAGGAAATAAATCTCTCCCCTGTGTTGGGGAATGTTAGTGACAAAAAGCAGGATGCTGAGAAGAAAGTTTCAGCTTTCACTTTCTCATTGCATAATCCCTCCAGTTCTTTGAGAAGGAAGAAACAAATGAACCCTTCTGGCTGATTCACTATTTAATAACACAATAATTAGCTAAACATCATGACAACTAGGGATTAAGTATCTTCCACTCTTATTGGACTTCTATCATCAGAAGAAAAACAACAAGTAGCTCTTCTAGTAACTCAGTTATTTTAATACCACAGATCGATAGCTTGATTCCTGCATTTCTCAAAACTATGAAACCTAATAACTATAATAAATATTAGCATATATCTTCTAAGCTATAATGGAATTTTATGAAGGTTTATGTGCACTGCTGTAATATGTAAGAAGAACTAGCTAACAAATGTCTTTTAAATCCTTACTTTCTGTTGAACAATTGTTAACACCACAGCTGCTCCAGTGCTGATTGTTGTTTTGAGCACTGACAACTATTTTCCAGATAAGCATTGCAGCAAAATGTAGGTAAAATTGGACATAGATTTATAGGGTTTATCACTATGTATTAGACCCTTCTATTGAATCTGGACAATAATGGAAGCTCCTGAGACAGACGAAAGCTTTTCTGAGATAGTCAAAGCAAGGGAGGGCTTAATACTGGCTTTTCTTACAATTGCCTCCACTAGTTTATTGTGTAACTTTGGGTAAAGGCCCATCTTGGCACTGCCACAGTTTCCCAAGATGTGAAATAAGAATAACTCTTAATCAGTTTTTTGTGATGTTTCAAGATCCTTTCAGAAAATTGATGTGTTGCAAAACCACACCCGAGAAAGTTGAAGGAATTCACTCATAGAATGATCAATTAATTTCCTTATTTGTGTAGTCTGAGGAGTCCTTATGCTAACGTATACCAGAAATTTTTCCTATACCCCTGTAGTGTTTACCAGATAGAAAACTGAAGTACTTGGTCTATGCTTCTTAGAAGTGTTTCTGTTCTTGTTATTCTTAAGTATTTATGCCTTGCTTTGGTTTTTGTTAAATACTTTTAAGATGTAGCCTGTTACCAAAAAGATTATATCTTTTCCTGAATTACAGAATAGAAAATTAAATTATGCTAAGTGCTAGCAATTCATATAATCTTTATATTGGAGTGAAAATAATTTTAAGAACGCTGTGTGCAGTCTGGTCAGCAAGGTAATGGTACAGTGCTGCAAGATTCTTATAGGTGAAGGTATTATTTCAGTTTCGTGGGCATGCGATAAACTTTCTTGAGGCCTTGAGGGACAACTAAGGCTTGTTCTTACTGTCATAATGCCTGAAGACATGGGCAACTGCTTATTTCACTCCTCAGTTTCCTAAAACTTTTTAAAGTGAGCAGCCCTTTTTCAGTGGGGAGTTTTGCATGAGTGTCACTCCCAGGTCCTTCTTCCAGCAACCAAATTAGACACACATGAGCCAAAAGGATTACATTTTCTACAAATCCCTCTACACCTTTCTTTTTTTAACCAGAGCAGACAGGTTGACGCTGAATTGTAACACTAAGACCTTTTTTTGCTATTTCACACATAATGTAGCTTATGAACTTCCTGGTCATAACAGAATTTTACAAAACATGGGTATGTAATTCTAGGATGAAGGAAAAAAAAAAAAGGAAACCAGGGAATGACTAGCTTTTGGTAAAATACTGGCTGCATGGCTGGGTGCAAAGACTTGTCATGAATGGAGTTAAATCCAGTTGGCAGCTGGTCACGAGTGGTGTTCTGGTGTTCCCCAGGGCTCAGTATTGGGTCCAGTTCTGTTTAATATCTTTATCAGTAATCTGGGCAAGGGCATCAAGTGCACCCTCAGCAAGTTTGCAGGTGACACCAAGGTGGGCAGGAGTGTTGATCTGCTTGAGGGTAGGAAGGCTCTACAGAGGGCTCTGGGCAGGCTGCATCGATGGGCTGAGGCCAATAGTATGGGGTTCAACACGGCTAAGTGCCGGGTCCTGCACTTAGGTCACAACTACCCCATGCAACGCTACAGGCTTGGGGAGGAGTGTCTGGAGAGCTGCCCGGTGGAAAAAGACCAGGGTGTTATTGGTTGACAGCCGGCTGAACATGAGCCAGCAGTGTGCCCAGATGGCCAAGAAGGCCAACGGCATCCTGGTTTGTATCAGCAATAGTGTGGTCAGCAGGAGTAAGGAAATGATTGTCCCCCTGTGCTCAGCACTGGTGAGGCCACACACTGAATATTGTGTTCAGTTTTGTGCCTCTAAGTACAAGAAGGACACTGAGTTGTTGGAGTGTGTCCAGAGAAGGGCAGTGAAGCTAGTGAAGGGTCAGGAGAGCAGGTCTGATGAGGAGAGGTTGAGGGAACTGGGATTGTTTAGGCTGGAGAAGAGGAGGCTGACGGGAGACCTTATCGCTCTCTACAACTACCTGAAAGGAGGTTGTAGCGAGGTGGGGGTCGGTCTCTTCTCCCAAGTTACCAGCTATAGAATGGGAGCAAATGGCCTCAAGTTGCACCAGGGGAGGTTTCGATTGGATATTAGGAAAAATTTATTCACTGAAAGAGTGGTCATGCATTGGAAAAGGCTGCCCAGGGAGGCAGTTGAGTCACCATCCCTGGAGGTATTTGAAAGACATGTAGACATGGCACTTTAGGAGACATAGTAATGTTGGATTAATGGTTGGACTTGATGATCTTGAAGGACTTTTCCAACCTAAATGGTTCTATGATTCTAGATTGCTTCAGTTTGTTGAAAGGAATATTTCTGTATGGCAGTAAATACTTCTTAGCTCCTGACAAGTAAGTCTGGTTCTTTCCGAAGTAACCTATACCCTATTATCACATTGACTCATTCTTTTTGTTCCAGATCAGGGCATCATCTCTGTAAGCCTTAGTAATGGCATGAGTGTTATATTTTCTAGGGACATTTCTTGGTTATCCAATATAGCAGTATTTCCCAACAAGGGTGTTGGATGTCCACAGGTATATCTGCAATGCTGCCTTTCAAGGACATCTAAATCTATGAACATATTTACCCCTATATGTGACATTTAAATTTCTCTCCCTGAAGAAATTATTCCTTTCTACTTATATAATTCCAGTTGGGCTGCATATGAGGTAAAAAAAAATTAAAATATGTCCACCTATAAAGTCAGTGTATTGTCAACCCCAGAAAACTTTGATCTGCATGGAATGACTGCACGATGTAGCAAATTTAACTTCCTTGTAGAAGGTTTGTCCTAAGTTTTCCAGTAGTCGGTGCCATTTTTGCCAGCCACAGCCCAGGACTCACAGCCTCTTTGAACCGTGAGGCTGATGCAGTTCAGACTTCATTCAGTCAGACTTTCTATATTTGCACTTTCCTTTTATAGCTGAAAGTTAAAAATATCTTACATTTCTATGTCAAGTACAGCACTCAAACCCCTGTAATGCAGTTTTGCAGTTATATTACTGTGTCTGGATTAACTGCAAACTATTAATTTCAGTAAAAGTGCAGCAGAACTTGCTATTGTCAGAAATAAATCTACCTTTTTATTATCTTGCTTTCCATTGTCATCCATTACTTTCACCGATGATAGATGCACCGTTGAAACCTTTTCCAGTTGTCTTCTGTATTTCCGAAAATACCCAAT
Organism: Phalacrocorax aristotelis; assembly: GCF_949628215.1. Lineage (NCBI taxonomy): Eukaryota > Metazoa > Chordata > Aves > Suliformes > Phalacrocoracidae > Phalacrocorax > Phalacrocorax aristotelis. The sequence goes on along the minus strand of NC_134284.1, from coordinate 25,139,157 downwards.
CTAGCAGACCTTTGCGCAGCTCTGGCTCTTTTCATACGTTCTGTGGTTTTTATTTACAACTGATGCAATGGGGTGTTACATGTTCACTTTGGGCCTACAGTACTTCAGTTAAATTCTCCTTATTCAGTGATGTATTTTCACCTGTCTCCACATAATAGAACACATTAAACCTTAAGTGACAGCCAGGTTATTATTTTTGTATTAACACTTTACCTCTCAGAATGTCAAAAGCAGAAAACAAAAAAAAAAGTAACTCAAGGAAAAAAAGAAACAGGTGGTAAAAATTTACAGCTTTTCATGCACTTCTGGCATAAAAGTCTGAAATTATCTGTTACTGGGTTTTATTTATTCGTAGCAAAACCTAATTTGAAGATTATGACAAATACTGTAAGTAGGAAGGCTAATGATACTTCTGTTGTTATTGTCTATGTGTAATACATTATGGAGACTGTGGAACTACTCATTACTGAGACATGAAGTAAAAGGCAAAACAGTAGGGTTTGGGACACTAATCTTGCAAACGCTCACTGTGGGGCATTGTGCTTTCTGATGTGTTAGGCAGTGAAATGAATACAGGCAGACAAGTACTTACATGTGCTTGGAGTCACCACTCTTCCTTATTCTTTGGGTCATATACCAAAATTGGATGAGATGCACACGACAGGTACTGCTTAGAGGTAAGAGGGGAGTAGCTTTGGGATCAGTTCCCAAGAGGTAAATGGTGTTGTTTTCCCTGGGATCTCATCACATAAGAGCTAGTCAGGCTGGTAGCCTGGTAAGCTTGCAGCGTTACCCACATTTGTCTCTCCCATGGAGACAGATTCAGATGACCCCAAACCCCTGCTGCCAGACACCCTCCTGCTAATCTCATCAGCACGGGCACTGCACTTGAGCTTCTCAGTCCTGAAATGCCTTGAAAACTGCCCAGTTACAACTCTTGTTGTAGACATGGAGTAAGTTTATATAGGAATCAGAGAGCAGGGCACATGCTGTGGAGGCCACATTTGTCTGAGCCTTTAATTTCTTAATGGAAAAGGATGATGTAGCTTTTTTGTTCTGGAGCCATGGGAGAAAACCTGGTACTGCTAATAATCTTTGTAAACAACAGGATTTGCATAATTTCACCAATCATTAGATGCTTTAATTCCTGATGATAAAGAATGTTAAGTATTCCCTTTGGTTAAAAATAGCTTGCTCCTATGACTGGTTATTAATAGTTTACCCAGCACTGATTTGAAACATTTTGATAAATGTTCAGAACTTATATTTGATCATTCTTTTTTTTAACTAAACTACTTAGTATAGAAGTAAGAATTTCTTCAGAGAAACAGCTTGTTTAAACTCTATCTACATAAGTTATTAATTAGAAGTGACTTGTAATCTTTTGGTATAGCTGGTTTAAAAAGTGTTCCCAAAAAATCCTTGCTGCATTTTTTTTTTTTTTTTAAAACAAGTCATGCTTCCATTCCTTTTGGTTCCTTTGGAAAAAGGTCTCTTTCTTTTATGAACAGGCCTTTCTTTACCTTGTTTATACTTTTAAAATACCTTTTCATTTTACGTTGGCGTAACTTTGTCAAGATTTCTGAATAGGAATTAAGTAGCTTTACTTAATGGTGCTTTGCCTTCAGGCTGTTTATCTGATAACAAATTTCTATTATTTATTTTTGCATTTTCTCCCCCAACCTGCTTTTCCTTCTGAATTAGCCACATATTTAAGTAAAAGAATTTTTGTATTCTTTTGCCTGATGTTAAATTCAGGCAACTTTCCATGCTTCTATGCTCAAATAAAATTCCCCAGTAATCCTGATTCTGTGTCATGTGAGAGTTCGGATTCCACCCTTTACCCTACCACTGTCTTCTCATGCTTTTTTTTGGGAGGAAAACCCAGCTGCCCATTCCAGAAGGAAGCAACAGTGTGCTTTAGCCAGGTCCCCAACCTGAACAGACAGGGGCCAGGACCAAAGGACACCCCCAAAAGGAATGGTTGCATAGTCCTCACAGAGCCTGAGTCTCAATTTATGCTGCTAAATAATTGTAATAATCAATTTCTCAGTCTGAGTCTCGCATAATCACAGCAGGTTGGAAGGAAGGAATTAAACTGGGTTTTTTCAAAGGTCTGTAAAATGTCATCACTCTGATAAGAAATACTGTGCTGTTTCTATCCCTACAGTCAGCTTCACACTCTGGCCACCATTCCCTGAAGGACTGATGAGTTTAAAAGAGCAGTGTAACAGCCTTTTAAAGATGTTTGGTTTAATATGACACGATTCTTTCCTTAAAAAAATGTATGGAGCCATACAATAGCAATAAAACAAATTTTCAGTTAATACAGACTTGATGAACAGCTCTCTAAAGGGCTGTTTCAAAGGAAATCACCTTACAAGGATCTCAGAAATCAGGCCTAACAATATTAAGCCTTATCATTGATGATTGCAAGGAAAAAATTTGAAATTATAATTAATTCATGGATACAGCAAACATTCACAGTGTGGTAAATAATGATGAGGTCAGAGTAAATAAAGTGATCTCACTTTTAATTTTTTGAAAGAACATTACTATAGTCAATGTTAAAATTATACACGTTGATATAAGAGGGAAAGGTCATACATTTAGGCTATGAGACTAAACAGACTTTGTTGAAGGTCAAGGAGTTCTGACTATGTAGCTGAAAAGAAGCTAACATAACATAACCTTGGATTTAAAACTAGAGGGATAGGACTGTTAAAGAGGTGTCCTCATCTCTGTGCACAGAATAGACAAGATAAGCGTTAGGAAGACTGACAAACAATTCAAGGGTGGTATTGAAGAGAGACCCAAGAATTATCCTGTGCCAGAATGTAGAAACGGATTCAAAGAGGGATGCTCCATGGTCATTCCAGGCACAGAGACAAGGGTGGCTGGTGTGTAATTCCCCAACACTTTCTCAAAGGTTTGTTAAAGTTAGCGTTCTCCAAGTCATTCCAGAAGATTGCATATACTACCTTTGCTAGGTCCTGGGGAGCTTGGTAGAGAAGCTTAGTTTCTATTAGCTGAATCAAGAAGTCAGAAAGGAGTGACAGAATTAAAACTTTGTTGTCAGTCAAAAAGAGATAAGAAAAAGAAATTGTAAGGCTAAATGGTCCAAAAGGTTAATAATAGGTGGTTAACACAGTGACTAGTGAGTCACACTTTAACAATACTGTAGGGAAAGCAGATGAAGAGTGAAGGGAGAAAACCTTAAAGATAGCACAAATTTATTCAGGAAAATCAAGAGAAGATAGATTTCAAAGAGAACTAACAGAGCTGGATGAAGGTATAGCACAAGGGAAGGCAAAATACAATACTGACAAGTCCAAGTGTTCTTGGTAGCAAGAAGTCTAAATTTATTGTGTGGGGGAAAGACAGGGACAGAACAAAAAGCCCTTATGGAAAACCCAGTAGGAAGATTTGCTCAACACTGTTGTAGCTAAAAAAGAAGGTAGAAAAAAATGTAATTTTTGAGACCATATAAATCCGGCCTAGAGTACTGAAAAAAATTTCTGATATTCATCTTGCCAACACGAGGCAGAAACAAAAAGATTTTTGGACAGAGGAATTAGAACGAGTTAAAAGATTTCTTTAGGAAAAGACAGCAAAAAGAATGGATTAAGTTTAGGAGCAACATATACAAAACTATGGGTAGAAAAGTTACTGTCAAGTGCTCTAGTTAATACCTTTATAGTGCAAGAATGAAAGACTAAAATGACACAGAGAGGCAATAAATTCAAAACTGATCAAAATATGTGATTTTTAAACAGAGTAAGTTGCATATGGAGCTCATTGTCACAAAACAATCTGAAGGTCTAAAAGATCAAAAGGAATCAGAGTAAAGGTAGACGTTTATCTGAAGGTATATAAATCCTCGAGCAGGAAGGTATAATCCAAATGTCTACCTGACAGGAGTTAGAAAGTTAGTTCCTACTTACAGGTTATTCTGTAATCACTCATTATGTAATTTCATACATTTTCTTGTGAAACAGTAGGGATTAAACCTTTAGTTGAGACACTATGATACCAGGAGCCATAAATTCAAAAATGCACCTCTGGACAGCATTGATGTGGAAGATTAGGAAAGAGGGGAGTGTTTAGGTCATCACCAAGCTGAAGACAACCATATCAGTGGTAGCCAAATATGGAAAGATACACAACATCCATTCCATACATTTTTGCAGGGCTATTCCAGCTTTGAAAACGCAAGGATATAAACAGCCAATGTTTGCAGGGCAAGAGAACTTCTATTGGGCCAAGTGGTACTGCTGGGGAAAGAAAACAACAACAGCAAAGCCTCTTTATGTGTTTAAACCTTTGTTTCTTCCAAATAAAGTCTCAGGAACATCATGGATTTTCGGTTCGTTTCTCAGAATGTGCCAACCAGTGTAATAAAATATATTAATTCTCCCTATAAAACTTGACTAGCTCATTTCATATGTGCCAGTTATTGCTCTAAAGAGAAAAAAAGCGGCTTTGCTTTTTGAAAGAATGACCCGACAGCATGAAATATTTCTTTCTGAGGGTTCATTAGGCTCCATAGTCATAGCCAGGCTGCTAGACTGGCCTCACTACAGCCTGAAGAGGAGATGATCCTGACAGCCCTTTCTAGTGATGTCTGAAGTACAGGCTTACAGGCAAATCCTTGCTATCCCCTTTGGTTTAAGAGACGAGTGATGTCATCATCTACTTAATAAATACTAATATCAGACTGGAAGTTAAAGTGACTTCTCTACCCCAGAGGAATACATCTGTTGGAAGAAACTCTGGAAACAGTTGAATCAAATAGCAAAAATCACACAGAGATCAATAGAGCCAGAATTTCAGTCTATAAATTTAGCTACCTTCCCAGCTGAAAAAGGACATCAGAGGATGGGCTTTCTCCAACTGGCTCTGACATTTTCCTACAGCGTATGTGAAAAAAAGGGTCCTGGCATGTTGACTGTCATTATGTAGATATATTAATATTATATACCAAAATTTCTATGTTTACTGCTGAGCTTTTTCTTTTACATTTACTCCCAGATATGTCATGGAATCATAGAATACCAGGTTGGAAGGGACCTTAAAGATCACCTAGTCCAAATTTTCCTGGCAGAAGCACAGTCTAGACAAGATGGCCCAGCACCCTGTCTAGCTGAATCTTCTTTTTAACCCTTTCACTATTTTAGTTAGTTATCTTATTCCTTTTCATTTTATGCGTCATATGAATTTCTTGATTCAATGAATTCTTTATTCTGCCACACCAGTGACAGTGCCTCTTTCTCTGGTTCTTAGTGGCTCATGTTTACATTGCTCAAAGGAGAAATGTACAACAGGATGAGATAATAATATTCTACCATGAGGTTCAATTCTCACTGTGACTTTTTCTTTTTTGGACATCCAGAAAGCTATTTTAAGAAAATACCCTTCCATACTTTGTAGTTGCTTATATGCTTTATTGTTTAGCAATCTGCCTGTCCCCAGTTTATCAGGCTGAGTAATTTCTCAAGCAGATTTTCAGCACTGAAATCCCATCTACATTGATACAAAGCCTTTGGCAAATGTATAGACTCCCTTTGTTTATTTCTGCACAAGAGCAATTTAATGCTCTATATCATTGCCATAGTCAGGCATAAATGTTTTACAGAAATGACACTGCTTGTGATTTTGTTACTGAGTCCAGCTCCTTTTGTCTCTGAATATTTCAGTACTTTGTTCTTTTCATTTTTCTGTATATTTGTAATATTAGGAAGCACTTTTTACAAACTTTGTTTTACAGATATCAATACAGAAACACTACAACACAAATCCATCTCCTTACTACTCCCATTGTCACCCAGAGAATGAGTTGAAAAGCAAGATTTGAGAAGCTAGATGAAATGGAGTCCTGAACCACAGCAACATCTTCCCTCATTGATACAAAAATTCAGTTTAAATGGAAAACAAAACCTTTAGCAGACCATAGAATCATTGAATCATTTAGGTTGGAAAAGACCTTCAAGATCATCAAGTCCAACTGTTAACCCAGCACTGCAAAGTCCACCACTAAATCATGTCCCTAAGCATCACACCTCCATGTCTTTCAAATACCTCCAGGGATGGTGACTCAACTGCCTCCCTGGGCAGCCTTTTCCAATGCATGACCACTCTTTCAGTGAATAAATTTTTCCTAATATCCAATCGAAACCTCCCCTGGTGCAACTTGAGGCCATTTGCTCCCATTCTATAGCTAGTAACTTGGGAGAAGAGACCGACCCCCACCTCGCTACAACCTCCTTTCAGGTAGTTGTAGAGAGCGATAAGGTCTCCCGTCAGCCTCCTCTTCTCCAGCCTAAACAATCCCAGTTCCCTCAACCTCTCCTCATCAGACCTGCTCTCCTGACCCTTCACTAGCTTCACTGCCCTTCTCTGGACACACTCCAACAACTCAGTGTCCTTCTTGTACTTAGAGGCACAAAACTGAACACAATATTCAGTGTGTGGCCTCACCAGTGCTGAGCACAGGGGGACAATCATTTCCTTACTCCTGCTGACCACACTACTGCTGATACAAACCAGGATGCCGTTGGCCTTCTTGGCCATCTGGGCACACTGCTGGCTCATGTTCAGCCGGCTGTCAACCAATAACACCCTGGTCTTTTTCCACCGGGCAGCTCTCCAGACACTCCTCCCCAAGCCTGTAGCGTTGCATGGGGTAGTTGTGACCTAAGTGCAGGACCCGGCACTTAGCCGTGTTGAACCCCATACTATTGGCCTCAGCCCATCGATGCAGCCTGCCCAGAGCCCTCTGTAGAGCCTTCCTACCCTCAAGCAGATCAACACTCCTGCCACCTTGGTGTCACCTGCAAACTTACTGAGGGTGCACTTGATGCCCTTGCCCAGATTACTGATAAAGATATTAAACAGAACTGGACCCAATACTGAGCCCTGGGCAACACCAGAACACCACTCGTGACCAGCTGCCAACTGGATTTAACTCCATTCATGACAAGTCTTTGCACCTAGCCATGCAGCCAGTATTTTACCCAGCAGAGTATTCCTATCCAAGTCATGAGCAAACAGTTTCTCCCCACTGAATGCTGAGGGAAGTGGTGTCAAAGGCTTTACAAAAGTCATAGAATCATAGAACAGTTTGAGTTGGAAGGGACCTTTAGAGGTCATCTAGTCCAACCCCCCTTCAGTGAGCAGGGACATCTTCAACTGAGGTTGCTCAGAGCCCCATCCAACCTGACCTAGAATGTTTCCAGAGGTGGGGCATCTACCACCTCTCTAGGTAACCTGTTCCAGTGTTTCATCACTCTCATCATAAAAAACATCTTCCTCTTATCTGGTTTAAATCTACCCTCTTTTAGTTTAAAACCATTAGCTCTTGTCCTGTTGCAACACATCCTGCTAAAAAGTTTGTCCCCACCTTTCTTATAAGTCCCCTTTAAGTACTGAAAGGCTGCAATAAGGTGTCCTCAGAGCCTTCTTGTCTCCAGGTTCAACAACCTCAACTCCCTTAACCTTTCTTCACAGGAGAGGTGTTCCATTCCTCTGACCTTTTCATGGCCCTCCTCTGGGTCTGCTCCAACAGGTCCATCCTGTGCCATCCACAGCCTTCCCCTTATCCACTAAGCAGATCACCTTGTCATAGAAGGAGATCAGGTTAATCAAGCATGACTTGCGTTCCTGATTATCTGCTCCATAGCCTTCCTTGGCACTGTATTCAGACTGACAGGCCTGTAGTTCCCTGGATCCTCCTTCTGGCCCATCTTGTAGATGGGCCAGATACTAAATATATTTCAGGTTATAGAGCTTAACAAATTGAGTCTTTATCAGTTGTATTTTCTTTGCCTTTTTCGTCAAATCAGTGCAGTAATAATATAGCTCTCCTAACTGAAATAGGATTAGGAATGCAATTGTCATTGCATGAATTTTTACGTGTAGTGCAGTTACACTTAAAGCTATCGGATAGATGGAGGTTTAAACCCCAAACCTCCACACATAAGTACAGTTAATTATTTTTGCAGTACTAGGGTTCAAGAGCCTTACTAAAGGTCAGAAAGGAAATGCCAAGTAGTTGAAGGAATCGAAACCAGGTTGCTAACATCCCCTTTGCTGTTTGAAACACTAGCTCCCTTTTTAGTTGACTTCTTAAAAGAAAGTCACTATGTCTTCATTTAACCTTGACTGCAAAGCCCGCATGTGGTGACACTATTTATAGAGCATTGCTCATTAATTTATTAGGGTCCCACTCAGACGATTCTTGTTTCTCCAAACCTGTGCGATATTCTTGAGTCTCTGCAGGTGACTGTCCTTGTTCGTTTCTATGCATTTGTCTTCCTGATGCCCAAACCTCCCATTCACCTAGTAGTGGTGGTCATAACAGAGTTTTAAAGATGCCCAGCCCCTTTGAAATAATAAAAACTGAACAAACCCACTCCAAAACAGCAGTTCTGATGGCAGTGGAGGAAATTCCCCTTGACTTTCACTCTCTTTCCATTTGTATCTCCCTTAATAAGGACAACCTGGCTGAAGTCACTTTGATGTGGCCTGCTGAGTCTCTTTCAGTGCTACTTGGCAAGGGAGAACCTTCCCTGGCCTGTATTAAAGTCACTTCTGCTACAAGCACTCAGAGTCCAGTGAATTTCTGTTGACCTCTGGTGAAAGAGAACAGTTCTGTAATGCCTCCACAGCTCAGGAAAGGTCAGAACCTCTCTGTTCCCCACCTACCTTTGCCAGGTATTAATCAGAAAACCATTAGCCTAGCAAAGAACTGGAAGACACATTATTAAGGCAATAATACTTCTCTTACAAATTTAATCAGTGCTACGTGATATGTTTGCAGGTGTAGGCTGTCATCATTTGATACTTCCCCATTCTTATCCTCTCTATAGCCTTTTGGTAGGCTCTCCTTAAGTTTCAGTTCCTTTTTCTTGTCTCAGTGGCAGCCACCTGGGCTGTGAACAGAAGACTGACTGACCTTGGTCAATTGCACTGGTTCACATGTGGTCTGTGGCTCAGAATCATTCGGGGTCACAATGGAGGACAGTCTGATAATGTGTCTGCCATATAACAAGAAATCAAACAACTTCCCAGATGTTTGAACAAGTTTTACTGTTGTGCTACATAATGATGCAGGCATTAAGAAAGAAGAATCTTCTTGAATAGAGAAAAAAGATATTTCTTTACAGTCATGAAATTCCCTCATCTTTTTTGCTAGTTAAGCAGTAGGATAAAAATAAAGAAACATTTTAGTCCTGTTTATGATCCTGTTTTTTTCACTTATAGATCCAATTTGTAAAAAACCTTCCTCTTGGACCATTGCAATTACCATCTGACTGGCTGTGTCTACTGTCAGCACACACAAGAGAACTCACAGAAAGAAATTTCTTTGCCTTTGCAGTAACTTCTAAAAAGATACTGAATGTCAGAGCTCCATACAAGCACACAATCAGGTGTCTGCAATATTTCTTAGCAGTTTCAGAAATCTAGAAGATCTAGATGGGCCTGTTCATAATTACTCCAAAAAGGACATAGTCCTCAATTTCAGAGGACTGATCCTGGAGGATCCTCCACCACTTTACCATAGCTTTGCTTACTGATTAACATGCATAGAAATTAGTGGCAGCTCTTTTCAGTATGCTTTAAATAGAAGGAAAGTTCCCTTCCTTCTTGCACTCAAGAGCTCAGGCAGGGCTGCTCCGGAGGAGCCTCTCAGATGTTTCCCTTCTGTTCTGTCATCTCTTTTTTCACTCTAAAAGAAAACCAATCAGATATTCTGTCCACAAACAGTCAGTTGTCCTTTGCCTATAAAAGCAATAAGGGGAAGCCTTTTTCTTCTTGGTGAAGCCTCTATAATGAATGTAATAAAAACCAAACTATTGAGATTCTATGACACTTAAACAATAATCAGTAGAAATGGATGAGAAATGCTATCCTTTGTGTAATTATCACAACAACAGAGACTTAGTATATATGTGTTCTTTATAACACAGCTCCACATGAGAAGATCCATTTTCATTAATTCCAAGATTCCTGAGAACCTATTTCATATCGTTTATTGTCTTTGAACTCTTTTGTCTCCTTAGAAAACTATGGCTCAAGGGGGAAAATCCTTTTTCAAAATCATTTGTGAACTCTCCTCCTTATTTTTCAGAAATCTGGAATTTCAGTCCCTTCCAACAAGTTCTGCCTGGCACTATGGTCCTTCCTGCTTCATTCATTAAAAATAGCAATGCAGCAGCATGAATTTATCCTTTGGGATTTCACATTAAATACCAAGTCTTGCATCCTGGGCTGGCTTACATCTGTGTAGCCCTTCCGATGTCTCTTGGCACACCACCGCAGCTGTCCCTCATAGTAGGCATTTGAATGGATTAGCACTCTTACTCCTTTTTTCTATCCCTCTTGCTCTCATGGCTGTACCCTGAAAGATTTACTGCACTTCGGAGGGGTGAGGCACTCTGTGAATGCTCTGAGGACAACATAATTGCTGAATCAAAATCTCCCATGAGAATGTGAGTTTTGAACCCTGCTTTCAAGATTTAAATTCTCTATTTCTCAGCATATGTATAACAGATTGTCAGAGAATAATCTCCTAATAAGATGCATGTAGATAAACAGAGGAAGAGAGAGAAAAAGTACCTTCAAAATATTGTCTGCTAAAATTCAGACAGTAAATCTCCAGTCCAGCAAGTAATTAAATACATAAATAGTCATCACATGAGGTTCACTGGGACTACTCATGTACACAGTTCTGTGTATAAGCATTTGCACTGCTGGGATTAAGTAATGAAAATCTAATTAAACATAACAAAAATTGTTAGCAACTCAAACTGGGTTGAGTCACTGTTGGAACTGTGCTACAGTTGCAGACTGGTGCATTGTTATTCTGTACTGGAGATATAAATCAGAATTCCCTATTTCATTAGGTGTGGATCCCAGTGTTTTATTTTGCAATATCTAGTGGCATTAACATATTTTAGGGACTATCAAAAAGAAGATTCTTAGAGGATCTGTGGTTGCTAGGAGACTGGTACTTCAGTCCTGCAAATCTTCCACACTGCAAAGAGCAAACTGGCAATAATCAGGTTTTCCTGCCAGACAGCACTCAAACTGAAGTTTATGGTTTATTTTTTAAAAATTGTGATCTAACCTTAAATTTGTAGAACAGGAAAACTTAAGAGTTGTTGGATTTCTGCAAGTAGGTATTTTATTCTGTGTCTGTAATATGCCACCCTTAAATCCTTTTCTTAGTCAATAATAACTTGGGTGTCCAATAACTCTAAACTTACTTTCAGTGCACTGGCAGGTTTCAATCAGCATAGAAAGTGCCGAGCTCATTTAAAACAGTTCAGAAAGAGAGCTTTGCCACCCCCAGGCCTGCCATCTCCTTTCAGGTACATGCACATGATCTGCACCCTGAGAAGCCTCAAAACAACACCTTTACCACCTGCAGCGCCCTGCATCTTTGGGGGCTCCCAGCTTACAGCTACAGCAACCACAAGTGCATTTATCTCCCCGACGCCTAAACATCTTGGGATCCATACACCGAGTGACGGGGTTGCCATTGTGGAGTTTGCACCACATTGACTACATTTCCTAATTTTAACTTCATTAATGTCAATATCATATATCTTCTATATCAAAGTGGTTTTGTTACAGTGTCTGAGAGGGCACAGTATAAATCCTGGAAATTGCTGAGGTCTATAATTTAGTGATCTTTAAAATTCTGTATTCTTTATGATCCAGGAGCTATGCTAACCAGAAGAGCACACTGTTTTCAGTGAAATAACACTTGTGATCAGAACTGCATATGGGTTTGGTGCTTTGCTGGATCATTGTCTTTAGTACTGTTTAAATAGGTTTACATTACAAAGGTGTTCATCTATGAATATGTCTATTTTCTCATTCATGACTTTTCAGTTTGTCAGTGTAATGTCACAATATTAAACTCTGACCTATAGCCCACTGGAGTCAGCCTTTTCATGGATCTTGAGCCTGATTCTGTTTAACTGCAAAACTGCAAATGCCTTCCTTTCTTATCATGCACCCTTCACTGTCTTCATCTAACACCACAGCCTAACTCTTTTTTCTTTCATGTGGCAGTAAAGAGATATGAAAGTACTCATGGGGACACAGAGGGCAGGGGAGAGGGAAAAAGGGCAAAATCCTAGCTGAAGTCAAAGTGTGGTGGTCTGCCATTCCTTTCAGGAGAACTACAACTTCCCCCAGAGTCCTTTGATAACCTTCTATTTATTCTGTAATGAATTCTGTAATATTCTATTTATTCTGGTTTGTAATTATATTTATGCATTTTATTATTTCAGTCTAAAACCTGCCAGCGCCATGCAATTACATGTCCTGAATGTGGTATTTGTCCCCCACTATGTTAAGATTATATAGTAATAGTAACAACGAACATGGCTGAATCATTGACAAATTCAGCCTTAGCTATCTTCTATTGCTTGCCTTGACAACTAGACTATTGAATTCCAACAGGACGAAAATCTAAAAATAGCACTGCGTGAAGAAAGACTGCAAGCAAAGCCACTAGATAATACAGGCTCAATGCTCCTGTGAAATGTGACACGTGCAAAAGCCAGATGTAATTTTAACAATACAGCTTCCTTTTTGACAAAGGAATCTCCAGAGTCTGATTTAATGTCTCCACAGTAAAGCCTAACAATTCCACGTTTTGTGTGGGAGTAAGAACAGAGTTTAAACTTGCAGAAAAGAACCCCTGAGAAGAATGCTAATGCACAATGCAGTGAATAAAAAAAGAATAGACCTCTTATGACCCTGTAACAGTTAAGACACCATCCAAGTCCAGCACAGAAGTCACCTTATACTTAAAATTATTACAATGACACAACTGGACTCAGCAATGTTGACAGAGACCAGTACCACGGTGGCTTTGCATAAACCAAAATCACTGCAGCTAAGGAAGTATTTTACTTTATTTAGTAAACAATATCAGAGTAAGAATCTGGGTGGCTTTTATGCAGGAGAGCAGAAATGAGCAGGCAAAAAGAGCTTTTCTTGCTTTCATACCCTGCCTAAAAAGAGGTTAAGAAAGAGGTAGATTAAGTAGTTAGCAAATTAGCTGAAGCCTTGGGACAGTAAGGTTTAAGTCTCTTCTACCTCTTAACATCACCATCTCACCTCGGGACTCCCTTAAGGAACTCAAGCACTCTATAAAATAGGTACATCTCTAAGCCCTATCTTATTTCACAGATTAATTGGATGGTAATTAATATTCACCATCTTGATGCTCCCATGTATCTACATGTTATATAGATATATATTATGAATACATAATGGTCCCTCTTCATCCCTTGACCTCCAAGGTGATAGCAGAAGACACTAATGGTGAAAGGCTGAGGCATGCAACTTTTCAAGCCTGTTTTAGAGATGCATATTCTGCATGTACCCTAACACCACTGAGGGCTCAGACATACAGAGTAGGTTTTGCACTGGCGGCTTGTGGTAGAAAGAAAACCAGCACCAACCAAGAACACTTCCAGGAACATGGTCTCTTTTCTACCCCATACTTAAATTTTCCTGGCACATAAGCCAAAGTGGCAGCTGGAACCAGTTTCTTTGATTCAAGTAACATCCTAATTCCCTGATAGTCTGCTGTGGGTTTGGGGAGATTTTATTTTTTAATCTCATCCATAATATTATTAGGAAGATTCTATTCCTTTGGTGAAGGGAGAGAATGGTTTGAAGGAGGAAGATCAAAGCTCTCCTTAATATTATTCTCTGGCCTCATTCTTTTATTTCTTATTTAAAGTTCTCTTCTTAAACAATTGCAGGCACAAATCCAAATGATCTGTCATAGGCCATGGCTTTTTATTCTCTGGAATAACCCTTTTTCTAGAAATAGATATAGCCCCACCCATATAACTTTGAAGAACCACACATGTTGGTTGGAAATGGGAAAAAAAATAAGGTGACTCAATAAACAGATATTGTTTTCCACCAGTGCTGTGTGGCAGGAGTGAAAGCTTTGAAGTTTGGCTCTTTTTTCAGGGAAATATTAGTGACATTGCCTGGTATATCGCTGCACCTTGTTTATTTTACTCTTCCCTGTCCACAGACAATCCATAAGTGACAAAAACATGAACACAACTATCCTATTTTTAGGACACTCACTCAACTCTCCAGTGCATGGGTCCCAGGGAACCAATGGCTTATGTTGAAGGCAGTAAAGCAGAGAACAAATTCTGTTTGTTGGAAGAAATGTTTGCCCTGGTTTACATTGTCCTTTCTTTGGGGTAGCAGTCATAGTCAGAAAAGTCAGAAAGGACCATGAAAGGTCTCTAGTCTGTCCTCCCACCCCAAGGCAGGAAAGTTGTATGTAAATCTTTCCAAACTTTATGGAACATCCCACAGCTATTATGGACAATCCCCTCAGGTCATAACTATCCCTGTGATTAAAATATTCCCCCTAATATTTTCCCTAAATCTTTTGGCTCCACTTTGAACCTGTTACTTCCTATTCAGTCCACACCGAACATGGTAAATGGTTGATTTCCTTTCTCTTTACAGCTATGTCTTCCCTGCTTGAAGGCAATTATCTTTACTCATTTCAGTCTTGTTTTTGCCAGGAAGAGTTTTCCAGCTCTCTTAGCATTCTGGTTGCCTTCCTCTGAATGCTTCCTTTAGGGGTGATGCTGAAAGCAGGGCACAAAACTAGTGACCATAATAAAAAAAAAGAAAGATGAAGCTTTGTTTAACAGGACCACAGGTGATTATTCCTATCACCTAGATAGATGTAGATTTATTTAGATCAGAAAATGCATGTTTTGTAACAAACAGAGCTCTACAAGTGTAGGATGTAGGAATTTTGCAGTTCTGCTCCCCCTCTCATCTCCCTCTCCCACTTCCCATCACCAGCATTAACTAACAAAACATCTCCAGTACATAGAGACATATGTAGAGATATAAAGATGCAAACACAGAAATGCATAGGATCAGCTATGTTAGAATTCATATGCCACCCTGGCTCATGATGACCCAGGCTTTGGTCCCACTCATTACATGACCATCCTTAACAAGTCAGGAGTAAGTGCTCCAGGATTTTGCAGTTACTCCTGTCTCAGATATCACTTTATATTATCTATTGACAGACAGGAGCTTTTCGAATGGCAACTGCTGTGGCTAAATAATGTAATGTCAGTAATTGCTGTTACCAATGTCTGTAATACAGACACCCACATAGGTGTACTGGCAATGTGTAGTCAGTAGCACCACATATTAGTTTAAGACACACAGACTCCAGTTAGACAATTAGATTGCATTTTCCACTCACTCTTAGTCTCCGCTCCCTTACAATATTTACAGTTATACTGCAGGTTGTAGGGCCACACTGGAGTCGAGCTAGTTGGAAGTGAAGTGTACAGAGGGTCAGTTGGACAAACAGTGTGGTTTCACCTCAATATTTTAACCTTTTGTAATTCTATGGCATTATATGACGCTGAACAAATGTAAAGAAAACATAATTAATCAATCTGTTCTCACAAGACAAAAGTGCTGCTGTGTCTTTGCATCACATAAGAAACAAAAAATACCGCACGTATCTGTCTCTATTTTTTAGCTGATCTTATTGTCCGAGAAAGGCTTTCATTTTTGTATGAGGAGTTTGTACAGCTCCTAGCACCATGGACCCTCATCTCTGCTGATGGCTACAAGGACTATTTAATATAAATAAGCACTTTAATCACATTCATTACAGGCACAGGTTCAAATCATCTAAGGAAAAGAGTACTGAACAATTTAAGCGGAGTCTTAGCTGTCATTTTAAGGCAGGAATCTTCCTGTTTTCGATAGTCTTTGTTCAGGTTTCACCGGATGGTTTGCCAAGCGACACAGAGAAGAGGTGTGGGTTCTTTTGGGACTGTTTTTTGAGAAGGACTGTGGCATTTCATGCTAGCTGAGAGTACTGGGTATGACAGTAATCGGCTTGACTCACCGAAACAGCCATTTAAGAGCAGACCCTCTAGTGGTATAAATCAGCAAGGCTTGACTTCACTGGAGCTCTGCTAATTTACCCCTGTTGGGAATCTGGCTCTGAGACTTTATAGAGTGAAAATGAAACTAAGGAAGCAAAACAAAGATCCTAAAATATTAGGAAATAAAACAGCTTGAGACTGCTATGTTTTCCCAAGCATGTGAAAGAGAAGCCTGTAGGTTATAGTTTCTATTTAATTTGTGATTATTTGATATGTGCTCATGCATGCAGTATGTGCCATGGAAGACTTAAAGGCCTATAGTGAGAAAAGTACCCAAGATTTCTTCTTACCTTATTTCTGTTGTGGTTATTCCCCAGTCTCTCTCAGCCAAAATTTAGTGAGGTTGGACCTTGCTAAGGATTTTTAAAAGACGAGTGCAGAAAATATCTTCAACCATACAGACAGAAAAAGGAAAAAAGGACAAAAATCTAGTGTATGCTGAAGGTCACACAGAAGTTGAGTACTTAGATGTGGTCCAGTTATTAAAGGGATACTTTACCTCATCTTTCAGTAAGAATGCTAGTGAACATCAGAATAATTGTAGGATATCTGATTAAGAATGAGGAAGGTTTAAGAGACACTGCCATAATTAAAGTAGGATCAAACTAAGCCTGTTCACCTTGGTGGTATCAGGTAATCCCCAGCCCAAAATCCTGATCAATTGACACATGAAGTGGCAAACTCAGAAACAAAACTTTTCACTGTGTGCATTGGTACAGGAGTTGTATTTTAACTGGAAAAGAGAAAATGTAACATGAAGTGGAGCGAAGGCTTCATGGTCAAGCAAGCTGAGAAATCAAGGATGCAGAGAAGTGGCATAAAAGAGAACAGTTCTAGCAAAAGTAACTTTTTGTTAAGAGAACTGATTTCATACTCAAGAAACATGTCCTGATCTATCTAGATTTGCATGAAGCAGCTCATAAAATGCTCAGCTGATAATTACTGTCTAAAACTGGTATAATGGAGAGTAATTAAAGATTATTAACCTGAATGAAAAGTATGTAAAAAAAAAAAAGTAGCATGTTAAAAAGAAAGCCTGTTGGGTTGGGAAGAGGTTATTGAACTCTGGAAGAAGTTTTTGGACACATCTTGCCACAGATACTTGTTACTGACCTTGAGTCAATAAATAGGTTTGCCTAAATGATAAAGGCATTCAGAGGTGCTGACAACAGTTAGGAAGCTCCTGCAAAAACTGTTTCATTTATAAGCAGAATAATGGAAACAGGATGAAATTGAACACAAAGCCATTCCCTTGAAGACTTCATGCTGTGGAGCTTATCATTTGGAAGCAGCAGAGAAATGGAGATCTAGGTGTACTGTTAGACTGCAAAACAGCTACGAGCCTCCAATGTGACAGAACCATGGGAAATCTGAGACAAGACTAAGATGCGCTGCAGATAGATTTTCTTTACGGTCACTGAAGCATTCATATTATTATACAAGGTACTGCCAAGGTGTTTTGTACCTGTTATACAGCTCTGAGCACCCACTTTCAAATAAGATTTAAGTTAACTTGGAATATATCCAGAGAAGGGATACTGAAATGACTGAGGGAAAGGAGTATAATCTTCTGAGAGCAGTCAAAGCATCATGTCTTGTTTTCCCTCTCAGATAAGACATTTCTTCATAAATGCATATGGGAATTTAAAAACAGGGTGGGAGTAACAAGCTTTAAACATAAAATTGGTACAAGACCTAATAGAGATAAACTGGTCATACAAAATCTAACATGGTTAGAATCACCCTCCGATTTCAACCAGTTTAGTTGTGTTTGGGAATACACAGGGGGAAAAAAATCTAACTCTCTGAAGATGGAGCCCAGCAGCCTTATGACTGCTGCATGACAGAGTAGTGGTGTTCTGGAGATGCGCATTCAGGTATGGTGTGAAAATTTTGGGTGTTGAACTTAGTCAGCTGCTCTAAGAATTAAAAAGACAATTTATCTATTTTATTACTGAGTTGGGTCCATTTATGCCTTATCTTTGTTGTATGCAGTTAGACATAAACATCTGAGCTTCGGAGGATTTCTTCTTTCACCCTAAGTGTCAGAAGTTGGTCTCAGGTGGGGAGGGAAAGTTGGGAATGCTACTTTTGGTGGTGTTGGGAGATTTGGTATGTCTTACTCATAGATACTTGTGTCTAAACTGATTGACAGATGCTTTTCCTCAGGTCAGACATACAAAAACCCCACAGCTTAATGAAACCCTCCCATTCTTTCTAATGTGTGTGATCTTCCTCCTTCCAGGGTGAAAATATCCCAACAAGTTCTTTACTATTGCAGGGATATAGGATGTTAGTCTTAGCCTCTTCTGCCTCGTTCCCTCAGTGTTAACCCTCTTCACCTTTTATGTATTAACTGTCTTCAGATGGTCTGAGAATAGAGGAGGTGTTTTATGCCCATGGTGTGGAGGTATGCTTGGAAAAGGTGCTTTCTGAGGAAAATATCCCTTACAGTGGCAGCTGTGGAGAACTGGACCCAATTTTCTTTGTACCTACATGACAATTTCAGGCAAAAGTTTTACAGAAAGATTCTTATTTCGTAAACATCTGTTAGCTACATTCAGTACATGAAGCCAAATCAAATGCAGCCAAACACTTCCTCCAGCTCTATTAAAGTTTCTATAGATTAAATTTTAGTCTTTCTTCAGGCATCACTTGAGTGGTACTTTAAAGCCTATACAAAGAAATCTCTAAAAATTGATTAAGAGTCTAATTAAAGATTGATCCTATCAAATTATATAGTCTGTAAATATTATTAAATCAAATCTTTTACTTTTGTACCCTGTAGGGAAAAAAAGGGAAAACAGCCACAGTGGTTCCTATCCATAAAACTTTAGTACAACTGCAAGCACAAAAGAAATGCTGAAATGAAATACTTGATTGATTGAAGACCTGTGGCAGTTTACAGATGTGCCAGGAGTCCAGACTACCTTAGTTGTGAGTGAACTCTCCTTTACAGCTTTACTCACCACAGAAATAAAAGCAACTCCCATAATACTAAACAAGTCAGAGTAATAACAGGCAGACTAAATGAATGGGAGTAACTTCCTGCTAGTCTTTCTTTTCTCATATATTTAGTAGCAACTAGCCAACATGCCAATCCAAAGTCCACCAAACTCAGTGGGAAGACAGGTGAGCACTGAGCCAGGCTCCTCCCTCTAAAATGAAACATCTTTTTTCCACGAAAAAAAAAAGTTTAAAAAAAGGCACCTCCAGAGTATTCCTCCTTTTCCACATATACATTGGGAAGATGCAGAAGGATGAAAACTGTCCTTAAGGTCATGGGGAAAGGAAATTTCATTAGAAGGAAAATTCATTTGTTGCTTGTCCTTCAGAAAGTGATAATACCATAAAGGAAATAAAACATAAGCACAGTATTTTACCAATGCAGTCACCACGTGAACTGAATAAAAATTATATATAGACTATCAACATGAGTTTTTATTTTATTTAAAAAGGTTTTTATTCAATAATCAACACTATAGAATGACCATATAAGAAAAAATCAAATAACTGAATCACTATGTTAAGTTTTATATACGTCAATTACTAAGAATATTCTGCCTTTGTCTTGAGGTTTTTTGATTTTTAATCAAGCACGGGGAGATAAAAATTTAGGGAATTACAGTATTTTTCATTCACTCTGCTGCCTTGAAAACAACTGAGGTTGTTATGCTGACTGAAAAACAGTAACCATACTCTAAAGGTAAAAAAAGCCACAGTAAAATTTCCTGGGGTTTTCATTAACTGTCTTTGCTTTCATTCAAGCCAGCAAATTACTTTGTTCTCAGAGAATGCCAAAGAATATCAACTTGCAATCTAGAATAAGCAGGGAGTGAAGGCAACTGATTTGCCTTTTGAATACCTGCTCCAAAATGGACTTTTAAAAGCTCAACACTTCCAGAAAAGGAGAGTCTTGACAGTTGTTCTGTGTTTTACACTTGCATTCTTCAAATACTTAGAAGCAGGTCAAGTTTCTATCAGTACTCTTAGGCATTGCCTGAAAGTGCTTCCAGGCAAAGTTGCCACACCAAGTACTTCTGTAAAAAGGAAAATCTTCAAACCAGCCCCAGTATTTTAAGTAGGAGACTGTATATGGAAATGTAGGACATTGAATTACTGAGGCCAACCTTTTTGCTCAAAGCAAAAATTGTTATTTTTAGGCTGATTAAATAAAGTCTTTAGTCACACTGCATTGATATTGTTTAAAAAAAAAAAGGTATTTAAATCACATCTGATATTTCTGTAATTAAAGGTAATTACTGATCTTAATTAAAAATATTTTATTAAAAAACATCATATGGCTTCTATCACACTTCCCAGTTCAGGCATCAAGAACCACCTGAAATGAATCAATCCACAGCAACTTATGAATGACATACCATAAAGAACATACTTATACCAACCTTTACTTCATTCTTTCTGCTTGAAATAGGTCCCACAAGACCTTCAGGACAAGATTGGTCCTTAAAGTGGCCAATTCAGAACTGTTTAGAATATATTTTGAAATCAGTTCAGTAGGATCTTTCACATAGGAGCCTTCACAGAGAGCAGTGGGAGGATGATGTAACCTCTAAGCTTCCTCAGGCTAAATCAATGGCAGGGATCTGGCTAGGAAACAGCAATTTTGCCTTAGTAAAAATGTCACCTTGTGAAAACATAGCTGTTTCAGAAAACCACAGACTTTTAAAATAATTTTGAGTTGCTAAGGCTTTTTTTTGGAGGGAAAAGAAATGAAGAAAAACTTAAAAAGGAAAATGAAAAGGATGAAAAAAGGACCTCTCTAAAGAACAAAATTATCTGAAAAAAAACCTGTTTGGGATGAAAGCTACATTTCTACAGACACTCCTATCTTTTTTTTTACCATCTCAAGTTCCTGTATGCTCATTTGACTTGTCTAGCCTGAAAGCCAGGGCATTCCCCTGAAACACACTCAGGCTCTAGTCCTTTCATTTATTTACTAGAAGTGGATCCCCATCAAAAGAAGTAATGGAGCGTTGCAGTGTCACAGCCCAGAAAGGGCTCTGACCTGGGCCAGAGCATCCTCCTCAAGGAGAATTGAGCTGAACCCATTGCTCCCACATCAGGAAGGAGCCCTCTCTTCACTGCAGAGGTTATGAGGGAAAGGAGGAGGAGAACATCCCTGCTGGTGCAAAGGAAAATTGGCCATGTTACACAAAACGAGCAGCTTTTGCTGTGAGGAGGGAAAAAAAATTAGCCCTACCATTAAAAAAAAAAAAGTTAATAGTTCATACGGAAGTAATTGCAGCTTGGTTTAGTTTTCTGGTTTGTTTTGGTGTCAGGCATTTGCTGTGCTTTTTTTCCCCACTAATTTCCTGTTGGGATTGGCAGCCAGTGACTCACCTGCATTCACAGATGAGTATAGCCAGAAAGCCAGCCTACAGCTTCTCCATCCTGCACTTTAATCACACAAAACAAACCCCATCCTGACCCTGTGAGTACAGCAATATTCAAAACACTAGGCAGAAGAAAGGCCAGGCAGCTTCCCCTTATGTCTGTAGCTACTGCCATAACAGAAGGACTGAAATCAGATATTCCAAGTACTCTGTCTTCATGGGTGACTCCCACAGTTCAAGACAAAGTAATAGTGAGTGATCCTGGAGAAAACTAGTTCCCGCCTCCCCAAAAGTACAGGAACAAGATGATTAGGGCAGTTTTTGAGAACTCATGTCTGGAAAACCAAACTGACCTCTGTGGTTCATTTTCTGGACAGCAATATTTAAACTATTTCCTGCATACTACAAAATACGCATAAATTCAGTGGGTAGATATAAATTTAAAAAAGCAATTATGGGTCCCTAGGTTAGATTTTTAATCTCAAAATCTAGGATTTATCATGGGCAACCCTGTGCTTCCAACAGACAGGCGGGGACCACGTAAGACGTATATTACATCAAATACTGGGAAGCTGAGGAGGCCTTTTCCTGCAGCTGGCTTCTTGTGTACCAAGTTATCATGAATGCCTAAAATCCTTAATGTATGTCCTCAGAAATTATCATGCAAACATCAGCCTGACAGACAACTTATCTAAGGGGCAAATCAAAAGTAGATGAGATGAAGAGAAGATAGGTGACCCAATGAAGAACCAACCATTTGTCATTTGGGATGTTTTATTTGTCAGTTTGACAAATTTCCTGGTCATTAACTGATTAAATCTACATTTCCCTATTTTTAATCTTTATTTCACACTCAGATATGATTGTTAGCCATTAATCAATAAGGTTTAAAGTGCTCATGATTAATGGGCAGTGCCTTCAGTATAAATAAGAGATTTTATGCTGCTGGGGTTTATCTGGCTCTAGAGACTGCAGGATTGTTCCCAGTGCTCATTCCTTAGTTACAATAAAGTGGGACCAGGAGGAGTGATGAGCTTCTGTGGCAGTGGTGTGATAAAATGAAATGGAAGCAGCTATTAAGGATCTACGTGAGATAATGATGAAAAAGAAACTAAAGGGTTAGCAAGACGATGCTTTTGATATAAGTAGTGTCAGAGAGATTAACGAGTCTCCATGCTATAGATAAGTAGGGTTTTACAGCATCTGTGCGGTAAAAAGAAAGCAGACGGAGTAATGAAATCACCACCTACAGCTCTGCCGGGCTGTAAAGATTCAGGGCTCCAGGAGTGCCAAGCTGCTGTCAAAGGGTTAATGGGAGCCTGGCTGCAGCAGCAGGCAGAGTTACTGGAGTTGTAAGCTGCAGCCTTCATATGTAGCAGCGAAAGGGTTAACGAAAAGCCTCCATGTATTGAGATGCTAATTGTCAAGATAGTGTATTACTTGAGGAAAGTCATTTGATTACTGGAAACTCCCACTAAGGAGGCAAGCTTGTGTCCCTTCCATCTGTCGGGCTCTGTGAAAGATGATGAATTGAACTCAAAATTCACGTGTGATGAAGTCACTGTCATTTCCCAGCCAGCAGAGCACTGCTGCCATGCCCACCGTGCAGAGGGTAGCACCGCATTTCAACTTTTCCTCTGAAACCCAGGAGGCACAGTAACCTGTTACTTGCTGCTGCTTGCTTTTTTTTTGTTCCTCCCCATTTTCTGCCTCAGCGCTACAACTGAGTCATTCTGTTGCCCATGGCTCGTGGGTATACAGTGCTCCTGCAGCGTGCTGCATTATTCCCCAGTTCATCTGTCAATGTTATTTTCGGCTAATGCAGATGTGGGGTTCGCTTACCGCCGCTTTGTAGACACTTGTCGAAAACCATTTGGAAAGCCTTAACTATGCATAAATCTGCAGAGTGAATGTTTTCTTTCATTCACTTGCTCCTATTATTTGATTTCTTGTAGGCCTCTGCGGCAGAGATGGAGAAAATAAGGTAAGTGAGACAGTTCATTTACATCTCATTATAGAGAAGAAATGTTCTGTTGCACAATGGACGATACAGGCTCTTGGAAAATATTTTGCTTAATACAATCAGTGTAAAATACTGGATTGCATGGTGATGCAAGGGAAGCTGTGTTTTAGAGACAAAAGAAAAGGAATGTGGTTATTCTTGTAAATGTGTTTTGCAGGGATGTCAATTCAGAAAGGGTGTTTTACACACAAACATGTTTTATTGCCAGATGCAGAGGATATTTGATTATATAAATGTTGTAGTCACTTGTCCATTTACTGCTAGAGCCTGCCACTCCATTTAACGAGGAAAGTGGATCAATAATTCATGAAAAAGCTGAAGAAAATATAGGCTTGACTTCAAAGCATCTAATTACTGTGGCTTGTTTCAATATAATGCTGTAACATTGGTGTTCAATTTTTGTTTTATATTGTATACCAACCAAACAAATCTTGTCTCCTCTGTGTTTAAAATGTTGTCATACTGTACCAGTTTCTCAGCACATCTCTCTGCTTTAAGCAAAAGGAGATGGCTTTTATAAACATAAGTTTTCCATCTCGTGTCTAAGTGCAAGTCTGCTTTGGGGGATATCACTTTTGTGTATGTTGTTAAGAAAGAAAATGAAAGAAGAAAGCATTCTAGCCCTTTTTTAAAAAAATTAATTTAAAAAAATAAATTTAAAAAAATTTCAAATCCTGTCTATTAATAAAATCCCCAGGTATTATCAAAGTGATATGTAAAAGCTGAACTTTTTACTACCCTTTAAATGCTTTATGAATCTTATTTTAATAACCTAAAACACTGGCCATACTTTTATTTGGTTTTATTGGACAAGCCCAAATTCCATCTCTGAACCTGGTGATTGAGTTTGGTTAGTGACAACTATTGTCCAAGCACAACTTTTTAGATTCCTTAACTTTGGACTGGCCCTCCTGAGTTATTAGAAATGCAGAAAAGTTCTAAAATTCTGGAAATAACTGGGGAAGAATTGGCAAATATGAAAGAACAGAGATTTGACTGAGTGTTTAATGAATTCTGGGCTGGAAAAAAAATCCTGTTTTTTATCTGAGAAGAAGGAGGAGGTCAGGTCTCTTAGAGTGGACTTGAAGATACATGTCCAAAGGTTTCTAATATTATTTATAAAAAGCTTCAGTGGTATATTTTTTTTTGTACTGTCTCCTGAAAGTATTGTAACTTTTGAGCTGAAAGAAAAACCCTGTGCAAGGTATTATGGTTTTGATGTAAATAAGCACTCTAATGTTAAAGCTGTGAGTTTTTCCTGAGTAAGAACTGAGAAAGCACCTCGGTATGTGGTCCTGAATTCACTAAAAATTCTGAAAAAGGTCACCTATGGTATGTGTGCACTAATGTTATGAATTACTCTCTTAGAAGATGCAAGCAAATATATATTTACGTGTTTGCTTGATAAGCATGTGTGGACAAATACGATACAATACTTGTAATACTTTTCTGAGCGTGCCTTGGCCTCTGCTTTTAGCAGACAAGCTCTTGCCACATTTGCAATAACGGCTGCAGAGCCCAGGAGAATGAGCTCAAGAATGTATTGAAAAAGAAAGCATATGCTTTGACAGAGTAAATAACCATAAAGCTCCATTTTCCTAGCACCCTAGTTTTGCACCTGTCAGGCATGCAGCAGTCCTTACCTCAGTACTCCTTGAGCACTATGTAGATGGAAAAGTCCATATCACCCCACTGAAGGAAGCAGGAGTTTAGCTGTTAACTCCAACAAGAGAAGGGTCAAGCAATGTCAGGAGTTTGTTAATTAAGTTTTCTGCTTACAATTCTTGTGTGTAAAAGTTGTTTGACGGACATTTGTCCCCATCAGCTAAGCCAGTGCAAGGCCAGTGCAAGGGCTCCCTGTGCTCCAGCGCAGAGCAGCGGGCCAGGCTGGGGGAGGACCCAGCACAGAAGCTGCGCTGCTCCATCCTGAACTTTTCCAGACTCCCTGTCTATAGTCATTGTCTTGGATGCAAACTGACAGAACCCTCAGCAGTTTAAAGAAACAGTTATCAATTCTGGACTCAATATTTTAAATAGCCAGTGAACCCACAGACCTGAGAGAATTAGATTTTTCCTAAACCTATCCAAGCCTGGCACCCAGGTAAAAAACAGATTACCTTGTTTTTTAAGCGCAGTGGCTTCAGAGAGGCAATGAAGAGAGATAGCCCGAAGCCAGGGGAAGGAAGAAAGAAACAAGAGGGAAAAGGGCCGGCCAGGAGGATAGAGGTATTTTTTGTTACATGTAGAAACCAGTGTAACAGGAGAAGCCAGTCCCATGTAATATTCAAATATGTTCTGCCCTATCGCCTGGGCCCAGCTCCTCCCCCACTCTCCTTTTGTAACCAGCTGAGGATGTACCATCCTGTATCAGCTGGGAGAGAGCTGGCCCAAGGACTAGGGGGTGAGCCCGCACCACCTGTGGAGCTGGGAAGCACAGAGGGTACAAGACTCTACGAAAGAGGGAGGAAAAGGGGGTCTGGAATTTGCAACAAGGAAACAAACCAAAGCCCTTTTGGACAAACAGGAGAAGAGGGGTAAGTCAGATATCTATAGGACAACCTATGCAGCCGCAGCCAGGTTGAAAACCCTCAGAGTCAGAGAAATCCAGGTATGCATTCCACAGTCCACTTCAAGATAAAAAAGTCTTTTAAGTATGAAGAACAGGCCCTGTTCTTCAGATAATCACACTTTTCAGAGGAGCTGCTCCACACTGACTGTCTTTGGGATCCCACAGGGCCAAACACTTTAAAAAGGCAGGTCTGCAAGTTTTTGGGTGAGCTTTGCACATTCTCCATCCCATTGCATCTGGGGTACCCCCAAGAACTGGGGTGGCCAGGCCCATTCAGAGGGGCAAACAGAAGGAGCCTGCAAAATTGATCCACTGATGACAAATGTTTTATTCAGCCCTGAATTCACTGAGACAGGGCAGCACGAGCAATGGTGCAGCAAACTAACACACCTCTCAGTGTTACATTCCTGCACTCAGAATCTAGCTGGAAAGATGCAATTCATCTCACGTAACACAGTAATAATTCCCCTTGCAGACCAAGGAGCCGCTGTGACCTGCAATGTAACATCCTGTCCTTTTCAGCAGCCGCTTGCCGTGACAGCATTACAGGTGGAAGGAGCAGTAGGAAGCAGAGGTGGGAGGTTATCAGTATTTAGCCTGACACAGGGACGACTTCCTCTAGAAGTGGAAACATGCTATTTTGTGCTAAAACTTCAACTAGAAGAATCAGTTACTGCAATGAAGTCTTCACACTGTGAACAATTCTTAGCAGTACATAGTGTTTATAACATCTCAAGGTACCAATATATTAGGCAGGAAGTAAGGCTAACTACTAATCACAAACCTCTTGAGGATCTGCACTTATGTAGGTTGGCTGTGGATGGTTATACAGTCACTTTAAACATTAATTACTTCTGACTACAACCTTTTAAATACAGTCTTCTGGATCTGGTTCTTTTTCATGTCTGTAAACAAGGACTGAAAATCTCAGTTAAGTAAAATAAATTTCAAATATACCTATACTACCTTATTTTGACTCTTAGCAGTGTGCTATCTTTGATGCATATACTCAAGAGAAGCACATTCCTTCCAAGTCTGAGGCCTTGCAGATCTGTGGTGGCTGGCACACAAAATTGCAAGTACTTTGGAAACTGTTCCTTTAAGCCAGATTGAATCCATATCATGGCTAGATGTGCAGAAAGACCAGTTCTGCTGCAACTCCTGTACAAACTCCTGGTAGCTTTTCCTTTCCTTCCATTTAATCTTGCTTGAAATACAGGCTATAACACACAACCTTCCAAGTGAAAATGTTGTAAGGTTTGACATAAGAGAGCTCCAGATATATTTTTGTACACAAATATTGGACCAGATTCTGAGTGTTTCTTACACTGAAGAGTAGCTCACTCCAGAGGAAAAGTCAGCCAAGGTGAGAGATTCTGGTCAATAAAGACTTCTCCTTTTTTTATATGCCCTCCTAAAATTTCAGTGACAATTCAGAAACTTTATAAATCAATATTCTCAGTTCTAAGCTTTCAAGATCCACAATAGGCTGAACTGTATATCTAAAAGTACATAAAACAGAACACATCATCACCACCATGAACTGCTAGGCTCTCATAATTAGTGCTTGTAAGGAGGCTGACTTTCTACTCTGCAATGTAGCCATCATATTCCCTAGCTAAGGATATTACTTTGTTTTGGTAGCATCAGTAGTAGCACTTTACTAATCATCCAGGGATCTCTGTTAAAAGCGATCCATGCCTCAAGGAATCTGTGAGGCAACATCTTCATTTCATTGTAGTTCTTGCTTCAGAGCATATGAAAACGAAGTGATTTGTTTTGCACAAACAGCTGGTAGTAAGTCAGCAGCTTGATCCAAGTCTCTTGAATTTTCAGACTTGGACTTTTCTCAAGCATGTTTCTGTTCATCTGTGGTAAAGAAGGAATATCAGTCTCTTCAAAAGGATCATCAGAGACATATGCAGTCCTAGGGAAAAGCTTCTCCTGTAGTTTAGTGAAAATGTGAATACATTCCCAAATGCCCACTAGATCATGCTGCCTTTCTTGTACTTGGTATAAATTTAGCCCTCTTCATATGCTAATGAACCCAGTGCAATTTCCTGTCATCCCCACCTTGTCCTTGTTCCTTCTGTCAGCTTGTACCTACATTAATTTTACCATAGTTACCTGAACACAAGAAGATGATTTTTTTTCCAGAAAGTTAACCAACAAACATGGTTTACTTTACCCTAGGTCATGTCTTCACGTCCACAGCTGATGTGCTGGGAGCCACTGCTTTGTACAGAGGCACAACGCCACAGGACAGCAGCAGGGTTGTGCAAGTAGCAGCTCCAGCATCACCTGTGGGCTCTAGCTGATGATGGGACTTGAAACCCCAGCTGAGGACACAGGCAGAGAGATGTCACGGGGCAAGCTTAGAAGAAACAGAGTATAGGGAAATACTGGCATGAAAGGGCCGTGAGTTTGGGGTCATTAGCTGTTATGGTAGAAAAGTCACCTAGCTGGGTGGATGTTGGGCCCATTTTGAAAGAGTGAAAAAGAAAAGGAAGAGAGTTGCCTACTCATATTCAAACAGGTAAAGCAGGTTCTCATTTTTCTCTGCTTTGCAAGATGTTTTAATCTCCCAGGCAGTCCCAGCAGCAGTGGCAGCCATGCAGTGCTGTTTTCAGCACATCTGGTTTGTTCATGCTGCCATCCAAGGTGTGACTGCAGCACATCTCAACCACACGTCTGTCCGCCCCACAGACTACGTTCAGCTTTAAGTACGGTGGTTGTCAACCATAGCAATGGGAGCACTGTACACACAAGGATATATTCACAGCCCCCAGGGGCACTATAGCCCTGGAACTGGGATCAGTTGGGGCACAGAGCCATGCTGATTGGCCTATACTGGTACCTTAAAGAATTTTGTTAATGCTACCAGGGGCACAGTACACTTGTGTAGCTTGTGCTGAAGTTCATCCTACTTCATTTCCACTGTTACTCTTACTTGTGCTAATCAGTCAAATTAGCACTACTTAGCGGAGGCAGGGGGGTACTGTTCTCCTGTTCTACAGCCCTGTGCCCTGAACTGCTCTCTGCTGCTTGGAAGAATGATCTAAAAGGTAGTGATGCTAGTATGGAAGGAATAATCTCCACTTACCTGCTGTAATAAGTGTTGTGTTATAATACCTTTACTTAGGTAAATATTGAGTGGAGTAAAAGTGTCCAGCAAACAAGAAACATGACAGGAACAGAGGGCAGATAGATTCAGATTGAATGAAACCAGGTATAGCTGCATAAAGTGGCCTGCAGGGACAAGTGGGAGCTGAGCAAACATCTGAAGAGACCAAGGAAGTAGGTAGGAGGAGATGAGCCATGCCATCAACCAGGAGCTGCAGTGAGTCATGGGGAAGAGGCTGGACCTAAGTAATACCAAGCTTACAAATAATGCTCTGCCTACCTCTTTCTTGCAAGACAAAGTGCATCACTGAGCAATACTATAAACCCCTCCGGAAAAAAAAGTAGGGGGCATTTTTGATAAATATTTAAGAAAAGAAAAAATAAAAATGTCCTTTTCTTATAGTGTTTGTGATTAGTTCAAAGACTTTGTAGCACAGAGAATAGAGCTTCCAGAAGAGGGTTTTTTGATGTTGGCTTTTTTTTTTTATTTTATTCCCCAAAAAAGTTACAATGATGCTTGATGGTCGGAAAATTCAAAGGCAGGAAAACTGGATGCTCTCTGCATCCCCTGTATTGCTAACAGCAACTAGATTTCAGTTTATGTAAGTGCTCTGACCAAAGCTATTGGGGAAAGTGTGCTAACCGTGAAAGCAGCGACTTACAAAGCAAACAGTGGCCATGACTGCAGCAGTAACAAAACAATCTTATCAGCTGAACAGTATAACAGGTTCCAAGCTGCAAATCCTGGATGGTTCAAGGGCAGTATAGTTTGCGAACCACACTTGAGTGTGCTCTGTAGTGAAATCAAGTACAATTTGAATGCTTGCTGCTGCTACAGTGCACAGACTGATGAAAGGAAGGAGATAACTTGTCTGCAATGCTTTATTACAGGCTTTTGCTATTGCCAGCTTCACTGCTGCTGGCATGGCTTAGGCAATTTAATTTACCAATCAATTCTTGATTTACACACAAGTGACTTTAGAATGCATTCCAATAAAAACTGTATCACCACATTGGATCCAATGTTCTTTAAAAGTCAAAAGCATCTGAAATATATCAAAACTATGAAGCTTTTCACATTAAAAAAAAAAATCAAAGAGGCTGAGTTGTCTTAATGTTTTAGTGATGACCTAGAGCCAGCTTAGCATGAAGTACAATGTTCTGAAAAAGAGGCAGCAGATAGTGAACTATAATAATGTTTTTTAGAATTCATTAATACACGGGTTGTAATGTTTTTTGAATTCATTAATACACGGGTTGTATAATTTACAGAGCCCTCAAACAGGATAGCAGGATCATAAATGATTGTAGCTCCTTGCTAGATTTCTCTCGTGTGTGACCATCTTACTGCTCATGTCAGCTGCACAATTCTTATTATTCAACTCTTCCAGGAGTTACAAGATCCACCTCATTGAACAGTGGACAGAGTTTTTGCCCATGGCTTGGTGTCTAGTAATGTTTATACTGGAATAAAAAAGGCCTCCATATCAGATGCAGTTATATTGCCTCTTAGAGCGTGACTTTCTTCATATATGCATTTGCCAAGCTCTGAAAAGCACTGAGAAATCTAGCTTTCATCCTGAACTTGCCCAACAGTCACCATGTCAGGCAAACCATAACTGAGAAGCTGTGAGTGAGAGAACATACACACACACCCCTCATGCAGCAGACTTGCATTGAGGCAAATGGTATTTGAGGGCAATATTGTGGCACAGAGGCAACAAAGCAGGATTTGACTGGCTTATGTGATATACTAGGAAATCCTGACCACACAAATGCCGTTTCAGCTACTCAGACCAAAATGCAAATTTTGACAACCTCATCTTGATTTTACCCATTTTTAAAAGAGGAAAAGGAGGAGGGTATCCTAGAAGAAAAGAGGAGCTTCAGACTTTTTCTGGAGCAGCTGAGTTCTTCAGGGAGTCCCTGCTCTGCTACAAAGACTCTCATGTTCACAAGAAGCTCTCATGATTCCAACAGTTCCAAATTGCTGCCCTCTGTTCGAGAAGACCAAGTTTCATATCCAGTCAGAGAAAAGGGCCTTAACTTTGAAGTCTCCATAAAAATCAGGTCAAACAAATGAGCTTATTTTATGTTTCTGTTAGCTTTAACTTAAGGATCACCTTAAGGAGCTGCTCTATTTTTAAGACCTTCCTAGAGCTATACTGGAATTCCCAGCAATGAATGGCAACTTAACCTTTTCCCTCACCATCCCCCCAAGAGTTCATTCTTGCAGTAGACAATTTGAAGAGATAAGCAATCAGCACTCCTCTTTTCTGGGTGTTTCTGTTGAAAAGATGTTAAATCTTTGTGCTGCCATTTAACTCGGGGATGCTGGCTTAACCAAGGTACTGCACAAATTAATATATTTTTCAATGCCTCACTTGTACAGAGTAGTCCACAGATATAATTGTCTATGTATCTGTATAATTGGTCTTACTACCAAGAAGTCTTACAGACGTATGTGCTTCAAATTACATTTAAGTAGCACTAAATGCATGGCAAATGACTTTGCACACACATATTTAACTAAGTTTTTAATTGTTGGGTCACTTGTCCATTGAGATATCATTTCCTCTTGGTGTGAATCCTATTTCTGTCCTGTGACAAGGAAGTAGTATTTTCAGGGAGTTCATCAGAAACACTCTAGACCAACATGTACCAAATATATTCCAAAACTTAATGCAGATCCATGAATGGATGAAAAATAAATGTTTTGCAGCTCTACCCAATACTCTTAACAACTTAGTGGGGGACTAGTAACAAAGTACATTCATGAACAGAGGCACTTCCTTGATCATGGGGAAAGTGCTGCTTTCTATAGGGAAATAAAAGTTTTTTAGACTGCATACAATCTATAGCACTGAAACAGTTCTATCTGAATTCAAAATAAATTGTATGCTTAATTTTGACTCTCAGCTTGTGAATAGCAATGATGCTTTTATTTGTATTTGCATTCTGATTTAGATTGATGAGAGACCAACAATTAAAGAGGGAAACATCAAGCAAGTGAAATACTCTGAAGGCTGGATAAAAATGAGAAACCCAGCAAACTAGCCCAAAGCAATGCAAGTAGAGTGGTGAAAGACAGAGCAGCAATGATATTTAAGCAAATTACTTGGAAAGCAGTAGCATAACTCAACACACAGGGAAATGTGATTGTCCTAGTGAAAAAAAACCAAAAAGAGCAAGAAGCCTTTACACAAGTCTAAATAGACCTTCAGTCTTACACCTTTCCAGTGCTGAATTCAGAGACAGGCTTTTGCTAAAAGGGGTCCATGACTGGCCTGACTTATTTTTGTCCAAATCTGCACAGCAGCTGGGCCTAGGTCACCCACTCTGCCATCTTCTTACAGCCTTGCAAACACAATGCCAGGCAGAGCCACACAGGGAAGCACCTGGTTTTCAACCCACATCAGCAGCATGACCTTGCCCATCTGAGCCACCACAGTTCCACTTCATTTCTGACCCCTCACAAGCCTTTAGGTTGAGGTCCTTACTGTACCAATGCCACCAAGTGCAATTGGTGTGTGAGGCAGGCTTCTGAGTGTATTTTGAGCCCACAATTTGAAATGCAGTCTAGGATAGCCGAGTTAATGCCAGTCTTTGCTCTGGAGCCTCTAGATACGTGGCAAGTTTGGAGGAGGGGGGATGCAGGGCTGAAGAAAGTCCTGTCATTTACTTTTCTGCCCTTTTCCCACTTGTGGAAGGCAAAGCAATACCCTTGTACTGCAGCTGGACTGCTGCGGCAGGTGCCAGAGACCCCTTGCTAAAATGACATTCCCAGTTGTGGAGTCTCCTGAATGGTGTTTACACTTTTCTTTGGTCCTGTTTTATTTCTTTACAAAACACACATTTTGTGTCTTGCTTTTATATTGAATGTTCTTTATTAAACTCTTTACTGCTGGAGAAACTAAAAGCACAAAGGCTCTAGGAGATACACAGTCCTCCCCAGTCCCATGTGAAGGAAGGACCAAATTCAAGAGTCTTGGCTTTTCCATAAGGAAGGTTAATTAGCCCTTTTTATAACTCAAGGAATAGGTCTGGTAACAGAGCATATGGGCAGGGCAGGGAAGAAACAAGTCACAGATGGAAAAGATTGACATGAGTTTCTTTGGGCCAAATTTAGCTGGCCTATAATGTTGGGTAACAAAGCAACTTCCCCCCTCCCCCCCCTTCCCTCCTCCCTCAATATATGAGAGAAACCACAATCTAAAAGTAATGAAATTTTTTTTTCAGATAAACTAGAAATACATGAAATTATAGCACTAACAGGTAGTTTGTTAACAACGTTAGTTTAGAGGAGTAAAACTGTCTTGTCTATTGCATATGATGCAAAAAGTTCCAGGTAATAGGTAACTTCTGGCAACAGGAACGTTTTTTTTTTTCTCTACCTTGACAAAGCTGCTGATGCAGATTTTTACAGTAACTGTAG
This sequence comes from Phalacrocorax aristotelis, assembly GCF_949628215.1. Taxonomy (NCBI): domain Eukaryota; kingdom Metazoa; phylum Chordata; class Aves; order Suliformes; family Phalacrocoracidae; genus Phalacrocorax; species Phalacrocorax aristotelis. The sequence goes on along the minus strand of NC_134284.1, from coordinate 25,105,661 downwards.
GCTTCAACTTGCTTTCCTTTAACTGTGCTATGCTTTTTAATTTGACAAAGCCTCAGTAGATTCAGTTACTAGAACCGACAGGTTTCACATGCTGTGAAGTTCTGGTGGGTTTTCTTTACAAACCAGGACTTAATATCACCTAAATGTAAAAGAAAAAACCTCTGAAAGAGATGTCCCATTAACTCCAGCACACAGTGCGCTGGAGCCATTTCAGAGACACAATGCTAATCTAGCCAGCCTTGTTGAATATACTTTGCTTTAAAGAACTTCTGTTCTCATCTAAAAACATTATTTTTTTTAAAATGCATCAATAACCTTCCTATGCTTCACTGAGGAAAGCAACTTTTATATGTAGTAAATAAGTGACAACAGCTACATGTTACTTGGTTTCAAGGAACGTGGAAGGTTTCAGTTACAGTTTTAATAATAAAATTCTAATGAATGCTTTGTTGGTAATACAACGTGGGCTGGACTTCTCTGCTGTGGCTTTGCATTCTCATCTCCATCCCCTGAGCAGCTCTCCAAATCCTACTGCACAGTAAAAACAAAGTTTACCAGGATTTTCATCTTAAGGTTCCTATAGCACTGAACTACTAATTATCATGGCATGCTGAGCAAAGAGTTCCGATTAAATTGCCAGCCTGGATTTGTAGACCGTCCCAAATCCTTATTCATCATCTCTATATACAGAACATTGGGAGACCATCTTAAGATACAAATAGACATAGATATGGTTACATGCTGAATTCTAAGTAACTGAATGAATCCATTACTGCACCCTTAGAGGACTCCAATTTTTCCCAGAACTACAACTCCTTTTTGAGTGTTATCTGCCTCATTATGCATAGATAGTTACATTACGTATTGGTTTGCACAGACCACACAGAAGCTGAAAACAGTTAACTACAGTCTTGCAGAGATTAGTGGAATCAGAAAGAGACTCAAGAAAGCAACATATTCTTTTATCTAAAAGGCAATGTTGTTATACTTTTTTACATTCATGTGAAGAACAAAGCACTCACATGATACTTCTGTCACTCATATCTAGAGTGTTGCCTGCTACAAGTTGCATTAATTGGAACCGTAGCTGGTGTACACCTGCAGCATGGATTCATGGCACAATGCTACTAAACTGTTTAGGGTTTTCCAAATCCACTTGGAACTTGTTACCTTGTACCTTTGCTATGAGCCACTGAACTGCAGACTAGTTAACTACAACTTTCACAATGACAGAAGGCATTCTTTTTAATAGCAGAATCAGTAAAATCAACAAAAACTGTTAATACTTTATTAGTGACAGCTTTTTTGCAGAAAGCTATTAGTTGCTATTAGTACCCTGACTATTTTCTTCAGCACTAGAAATTAGGGCATTGGCTTGCAGAGTCATGCCTTGGTTGCCAAAATTAAGGGCAATTATGCCATAAGAAAAGGCAGTATAACAGGTCAGAGACTGTACATCTGCTTGAAATGCAGGTTGTGAAGGTGCTGCCATTACCAAGTTGAAAACATGGACTGCAGTCTAAAGCTTTGAAGGATCTGACAGTCTTGTACTACAGACACGGGTTACAGCCACAGCCATTAGGATGCTCTCTGTAGCACTGTCAAGGTTCACAGGATTTTATTTTTCCCCTCTCCCACCTTTGTTGTTTTTTTTTTTTTTTTTGAGCACTCTATAAGTCACAAACTTTCATCTCCTCAGGGGAACACTTACCACCCTTTCTAGGGTAATGAAGAGTTTCAGCTAGAAGCTGGCAATCTTTCATGGGCAATGTGCCAGACTGTATTTTTTGTTCCTAATTTAGAGCTTAAACATGCTGGTAGACAACATTGAGAAGCTGGGAGCCTCTGCTGCTCACAGATGCTTCTCTCAAGATGCTGTGGATCCCAAATCCTAGCCCTATGCTGACCCTGTCAGACTTGCAGAAATCCCCCGATTTCTGCAAACCACTGGGAGCCCCTCAGAAGGAAAGTTTTATAAATGTGCAAAATACTGGTTTTTCTTCCCCCTGACTCACTCATTCTGCATCATTTGACATTTTAACATATTGCCATATTAACCACCAAAAGTCTGATCTGTGAGGATGACTTCAAACTTGTATTTACAAGAGCAGAGATACAGCGGCATATGGACCACCAGCTGGTGAGAAGTAGGAATGGTACTTTGTGGAGCTTGAGTCACTAAGTGAATTACAAAAAAAAAAAAAAAAAAAAAAGAGGGAAAAAAAAGGCCATCTTCTGTACAGCCAAAAAAGTGAGAGAGAAAAGCTTGGCTTCTTAGAACTGGAGTTGTTTGAAAGGACAACTGCAACAAGGCCAGTACCCAGAAAGCACAAAATCTGGAGGCATTAAATAAACCAGAAGCTATGTGTTTTATTATAAGAAGTATATGGAAACAAACTGCTTCCTGCTAAGGCTGCAAGAAATAGTACCACAGAGGGAGTGATGTGAGACAGAAAAAAAAAAATAAAAGAGATGGCAGTCTGTTCCTCTTAAACAGGAGGAATAAA